>NC_092401.1:4653983-5253983 GCF_030028105.1 Mobula birostris
GAATTAGGGGGTGCTGTGATGTAAGATATTGTCGTGGCAGTGTACTGTTTTGGTCACTGTGATAGGAAAGGTATTATTAAACTAAAAAGTGCAGAAAAGATTTACCAGGATGCTGCCTGGACCTGGAGGCAGAGATTCATGGTACACTATAACCAGATTTAGGCCCCTTTGACCCACATAAGTCCGTGCCAAAATTTAGTCCCATCGACCTGACCCCGGACCATAGCCCTTCATACCCTTCGTATACATGTACTTATCCAAACTTCTCTTAAATGTTGCATATCCACTACTTCTGCTGGCAGCTCATTCCACACTCTCACTGTTCTCTGAGTGAAGGTTCTCCTCATGTTCTCCTTAAATATTACACCTTTAACCCTGAACCTATGACCTCTAATTCTAGTCTCACCCAACCTCACGGGAAAAAGCCTGCTTGCATTTGCCCTTTTTATACTCCTCATAGTTTTGTATTATCTTTCTCAAATCTCCCCTCATTCCCCTTGACTCCGGGGAATAAAGTCATAACCTGTTCAGTCTTTCCCTATATCTCAGGTCCTCAAGGCCTGACAACATCTTTGTAAAAGTTCTCTGTAGCCTTTCAATTTTATCGATGTCTTTTCTGTATGTACCGTAGGTGACGAGAACTGCCCCAAATTAGGCCTCACCAACATCTTATACAACTTCAATATAACAGCCCAATTCCTGTACTCAGTACTTCGATTTATGAAGTCCAATATGCCAAAAGCTCTCTTTATGACCCTATCTACCTGTGACACCACTTTTAAGGAATTATGGATCTGTATTCCTGGAACCTTTTGTTCTTTCACACTCCTCAGTGCCCTACCATTCACTGTGCTGCATTTACAGGACGTTATTCCCAGGAATGTAGGGGATGGAGGGATCACCTAATCCCATAGAGGGATCAGGAGTGGAGAAAGTGAGTGGTTTCAAGTTCCTGGGTGTCAAGATCTCTGAGGATCTAACCAGGTCCCAACATATCGATGCAGTTATAAAGAAGACAAGACAGCAACTATACTTCATTAGGAGTTTGAAGATATTTGGTACGTCAACAAATACACTCAAAAACTTCTATAGATGTACGGTGGAGAGCATTCTGACAGGCTGCATCACTGTAAGGTATGGTGTGGGGGAGGCTACTGCACAGGACCGGAAGAAGCCGCAGAGGGTTGTGAATTCAGTCGGCTCTATCTTGGGTACTAGCCTACAAAGTACCCGGGACATCTTCAAGGAGTGGTGTCTCAGAAAGGCAGCATCCGTTATTAAGGACCTCCAGCACCCAGGGCATGCCCTTTTCTCGTGTTGCCTAAATGGACATTGAACCCTTGGACACTACCTCACTTTTTTAATATATAGTATTTCTGGTTTTTGCACAGTTTTTAATCTATTCAATATACATATATGGTAATTGATTGATTTATTTATTATTATTATTATTATTATTTTATTTTGTGTTTTTTTCTTCTATGTTATGTATTGCATTGAACGGCTGCTGCTAAGTTAACAAATTTCACGTCACGTGCCAGTGATAACGAAACTGATTCTGATAGAGGTATATAAGATCATGAGGAGCAGATTCAGGGTGAAAGTACAGAGTCTTTTAGTCCCTGGGACGGGGTGCTAAAAACACGAGGGTACTGATATAAGATCAGAGCAGGAGATTTAAAAGGAATATCAGGGCATATTCTTCACAAGGAGGGTGGTGCATATTTGAAATGAGCTGCCCCTCATTTGATGGCATTTTTGTTTTGCAATGTTGGTTAGAATATATTGAGATGGAAATGTGTATTGCTCATTGTCCATTTCTTCCTAAGCACAGGGGTTGTACTTTTTGATCAGAAATAAGCTATCGAGGTGGGCAGAGTAGCAAAAATTAAAAACCATCTAGAGAAATACAGGGATAGGAAAGGTTTAGAGGGCTGTGGGCCAATTAGGGGCAGGTGGGACTAGATGGCTGGACAACACCATCAGTGTGGATCAGTTATGGATCAATTCCAACATCCAAATCACTGACACAAACCGTAAAAAGATTTGGTCCCAACACAGACCCCTGTGGAACACCACTAGTCACTGGCAGCCAACCAGAAAAGGCTCCCTTTATTCCCATTCTTTTCTGCCTGCCAATCAGCCACTGCTTTATCCATACTAGAATCTTTCCTGTAAACCATGGGCTCGTATCTTGTTAAGCAGCCTCATATGTGGCACCTTGTCAAAGGTTTTCTGAAAATCTAAATACACGACATCTACACATTCTGCTTTGACTATCCTGCTTGTTATTTCTTCAAAGGATTCCAACAGATTTGTCAGGCAAGATTTTCCCTTGAGGAAAATATGCTGACTACAGCCTATATTTTCAAATGTCTCCAGGTACCCTGAGACCTCCTCCTTAATAATTGACTCCAACATCTTCCCGACCACTGAAGTCAGACTAACTGGTCTATAGTTTCTATTCTTCTGCCTCTCTTCCTTCTTGAAGAGTGGAGTTATATTTGCAATTTTCCAGTAGTCTTGAACCATTCCAGAATCTAGTGATTCTTGAAAGATCATTATTAAAGCCTCCACGACCTCTTCAACCATCCCTTTCAGAATCCAGGGGAATACACCATCTGATCCAGGTGACTTATCTACCTTCAGACCTTTCAGTTTCCCAAGAACCTTCTCTCTAGTTATGATAGCTTAACACACTTCATGACCCCTGACACTTGGAACTTCCACCATATTGCTAGTGTCCTCCACAGTGAAGACTGATGCAAAATATTTATTCAGTTCGTCCGCCATTTCCTTGTCCCCCATTACTACCTCTCCAGCATCGTTTTCCAGCAGTCCAATATCCATTCTCACCTCTACACTTCATGTATCTGAAGAAACTTTTAGTATCCTCTTTCATATTATTGGCTAGCTTACTTTTGTATTCCATCTATACCTTCTTAATGACGTTTTTAGTTGCCTTCTGTTGGCTTTTAAAAGCTTCCCAATCCTCTGACTTCGCACTAATTTTTACTCTATTATATGCCTTCTCTTTGGCTTTTATGTTGGCTTTGACTTCTCTTGTTAGAGACAGTTATGTCACCTTTCCTTTGGAATATTTCTTCATTTTGGGGATGTATATATCCTGAGCCTTCTGAATTGCTTCCAGAAATTCTAGCTATTACTGCTCTTCCGACATCCCTGCCAGTGTTCTTTCCCAATCAATTCCAGCCAACTTCTCTCTCATGGCTCTGTAAGCCCCTTCACTCCACTATAATACTGATACATCTGACTTTAGCTTCTCCTTTTGAAAATTCAGGGTGAATTTGATCATGTTATGATCATTTACCCCTAAGGATTCTTTTACCTTAAGCTCTCTAATCATTACACAACACCCAATCCAGAATAGCTGATCCTCTAGTGGGCACAAACTCAAGCGTTCTAAAAAGCCATCTTGTGGGCACTCTAGAAATTGCCCCTCCTGAAATCCAGCATCAACCTGATTTTCCTAATCTACCTACATATTGAAGTCCCTCATAACTATTGTAGCATTGCCCCTTTGGCATGCATTTTTATTTCCCATTGTAATTTGTTGGCCTTTTCTCCTTGGAGTGACAGAGGATGAGAGGTGACCTGATAGAGGTGTATAAGATGATGAGAGGCATTGATTGTGTAGATAGTTAGAGCTTTTTCCCAGGGCTGAAATGGCTAGCACGAGAGTGCACAGTTTTAAGGTGCTTGGAAGTAGGTACAGAGGAGCTATCAGGGGTAAGTTTTTTATGCAGGGAGTGGTGAGTGCGTGGAATGGGCTGCCGGCAACTATGGTGGAGGTAGATACAATAGGGTCTTTTAAGAGGCTCCTGGACAGGTACATGGAGCTTGGAAAAATAGAGGTCTATGGGTAACCCTAGGTAATTTCTAAAGTAAGTACATGTTCGACACAGCATTATGGGCCAAAGGACCTGTATTGTGCTGTAGTTTTCTATGTTTCTATGCCTATGATTATTAATGTTTGGTAGTAGTTTGTTGCTGTTTGTGGGAGCTCAAATTGCCAACTGGATTTCCTTCACCACAAATTTCAGAAACAATTTGAGGGGTACAATGTGCATTGAGGTGTCCTGAAAGTGGCGTGAAATGTGGTTTGGATTTCAAACATTTCTTTAATATAATACAGCAGATCATTTGCTTTGTGCACAGCACAGCATTGCCATTGGTTGAGTTGTGCACAGCCCAGAGGTGCCATTGGTTGAGTTGTGCACAGCCCAGAGGTGCCATTGGTTGAGTTGTGCACAGCCCAGAGGTGCCATTGGTTGAGTTGTGCACAGCCCAACATTGTCATTGGTTGAGTTGTGCACAGCCCAGAGGTGCCATTGGTTGAGTTGTGCACAGCCCAGAGTGGACACTGGTTGAGTTGTGCACAGCCCAACATGGCCATTGGTTGAGTTGCTGATATGAGGCTACCTTAGCTGGGAGGTCCATTGGAATCAACCTCAAAATTCCTGGCTTCAGCCTTGCTTCTGATCAGCCTGCACTGGGTGAGCACAGGGTGCTCCCGATGCTGGAATGGTCTGTGGACACTCAATAAATATGGACTTTGCCAAAGCTGTTAGCCCATGCTAGGTGGCAGTAGAATGAAGAACAAACTTCCCCACAATACGGATGAGGAGAAGGAGAAAGACACATAAAAGAGAAAAAATTATGAAAGAAGACACAGTGGTGCAGCAGGCAGAGCCAGAGACCCCCATTCAATCCTGATTTCAGGTACTGTCTATATGGTGTTTGCCCATTCTCTCTATGACTGTGTGGCTTTCCTCTAGGTGATCTGGTTTTCTCCCACATTCAAAGACCTGTGGGTTGGTGGGTGAATTGGTACCATGAATTGCCCCAAGTGTGTGGGTGAATAGCAGAATCCTGGGGTTGGGGGTGGAGGAGGGAAATAACAGATCAATATAGGATTAGTGCAATAGGTAGTCGATGGTTAACTTGAAGATAATGGGCCAAATGGCTTGTTTCATGCTGTATCTCTCTATGACTCTTTATGATTTCTCTATGGTGTAATAATAACAGGGTTGTCGTGGTGGGAAATTTTAATTTCCCAAATATTGATTGGCATCTCCCTAGAGCAAGGGGTTTAGATGGGGTGAAGTTTGTTAGGTGTATTCAGGAAGGTTTCTTGACATTATATGTAGATAAGCCTACAAGAGGAGAGGCTGTTCTTGATCTGGTATTGGCAAATGAACCTGGTCAGGTGACAGGTCTCTCAGTGGGAGAGCATTTTGGAGATAGTGATCACAATTCTATCTCCTTTACCATTACATTGGAGAGGGATAGGAACAGACAAGTTAGGAAAGCGTTTAATTGGAGTAAGGGGAAATATGAGGCTATCAGGCAGGAACTTCGAAGCATAAATTGGAACAGATGTTCTCAGGGAAATGTACGGCAGATATGTGGCAAATGTTCAGGGGATATTTGCAAGGGGTTCTGCGCAGGTATATTCCAATGAGACAGGGAAAGGATGGTAGGTTACAGGAACCATGGTGCACAAAGTCTGTTGTAAATCTAGTCAAGAAGAAAAGAAAAGCTTATGACAGGTTCAAAGAACTAGGTAATGATAGGGAGCTAGAAAGGCTAGCAGGAAGGAGCTTAAGAATGAAATTAGGAGAGCCAGAAGGGGCCATGAGAAGGCCTTGGTAGGTAGGATTATGGAAAACCCCAAGGCGTTCTACAAGTATGTGAAGAGCAAGAGGAGAATAGAATCAATCAAGTGTGACAGTGGAAAAGTGTGTATGGAACCAGAGGAGATAGCAAAGGTACTTAAAAAAAGGATCACTCCCTACTTTGTACGTAGTTTTCTTCTTTTGATTGTTCTATCTTTCCTCTCCTTTCCATAAGTGTATAACTCAGATCAATATTATATGGAGATTTGTGACAAATATGATATATTTGATATATATGTACGATATCTGAAATACATCTTATGGAAATGTTTGCTTGATGATGAAATTCAATGAAAAATAAATTACAAAAAAAAAGGAAGAGGATGTGCTGGAGCTTTTGGAAAGCATCAAGTTGGATAAGTCACCAGGACCAGACAAGACGTACCCCAGGCTACTGTGGGAGGCAAGGGAGGAGATTACTGAGCCTCTGGCGATGATCCTTGCATCATCAATGGGGACGGGAGAGGTTCCGGAGGATTCAAGAAAGGGAGTAGAGATAGCCCAGGAAATTATAGACCAGCGAGTCTTACTTCAGTTGATAGAAAAGATCCTGAGAGGCAGGATTTATGAACATTTGGAGAGGCATAATATGATTAGGAATAGTCAGCATGGCTTTGTTAAATGCAGGTCGTGCCTTGCAAGATTGATTGAATTTTTTGAGGATGTGACAAAACACATTGATGAAGGAAGAGTAGTAGATGTAGTGTATATGGATTTCAGCAAGGCAATTGATAAGGTGCCCCATGCAAGGCTTATTGAGAAAGTAAGGAAGCATGGGTTCCAAAGGGACATTGCTTTGTGGATCCAGAATTGGCTTGCCCACAGAAGGCAAAGAGTGGTTGTAAATGGGTCATATGCTGCACGGAGGTCAGTGACCAATATTGTGCCTTACGGATCTGATCAGGGACCCCTTCTGTTCGTGACTTTTATAAATGACGTGGATGAGGAAGTGGAAGGATGGGTTAGCAAATTTGCTGATGACACAAAGGTTGGAGGTGTTGTGGATAGTGTGGAGGGCTGTCAGAGGTTACAGCAGGACATTGATAGGATGCAAAACTTGGCTGAGAAGTGGCAGGTGGTGTTCAACCCAGATAAGTGTGAGGTGGTTCATTTTAGTAGGTCAAATATGATGGCAGAATATAGTATTAATGGTAAGGCTCTTGGCAGTGTGGAGGATCAGAGGGATCTTGGGGTCCGAGTCCATAGGACACTCAAAGCTGCTACGCAGGTTGACTGTGTGGTTAAGAAGGCATACGGTGCATTGGCCTTCATTCATCGTGGGATTGAATTTAGGAGCCAAGAGGTAATGTTGCAGCTGTATAGGACACTGGTCAGACCCCACTTGGAGTACTGTGCTCAGTTCCGGTCACCTCACTACAGGAAGGACGTGGAAACCAGAGAAAGGGTGCACAGGAGATTTACAAGGATGTTGCCTGGATTGGGGAGCATGTCTTATGAGAATGAACTCGGCCTTTCTCCTTGGAGCGACGGAGGATGAGAGGTGACTTGATAGAGGTGTATAAGATGATGAGAGGTATTGATCGTGTGGATAGTCAGAGACTTTTTCCCAGGGCTGAAATGGCTAACACGAGAGGGCACAGTTTTAACGTGCTTGGAAGTAGGTACAGAGGAGATGTCAAGGGTAAGTTTTTTACGCAGAGAGTGGTGAGTGCGTGGGATGGGCTGCCGGCGACGGTGGTGGAGGCGGATATGATAGGGTCTTTTAAGAGACTCCTGGATAGGTACAAGGAGCTTGGAAAAATAGAGGGCTATGGGTAACCCTAGGTAATTTCTGAAGTGAGTACATGTTCGGCACAGCATTGTGGAGCGAAGGGGCTGTATTGTGCTGTGGGTTTTCTATGTTTCTATGACTCTATTGGAAAATACACAAAAACAAATGAGATGGAGAATAAGTAAGTTGTCAGCAGAGAAGAAATGCTTAAAATGGACCCCTCGTGATGTATTGATTTTTTTCCTATAAGTTCTATGGCAAGTATCTCACACCAGCAAGACAGTATGGTCCATTATTTTCTGAAATAAGGGGTTTTTTTTCAATTCATTGAAACACTGGATTATGATGTAGTGTGATCGAGTCGAGTATGATGTTCTCTCCTAAAGGGCTGTCTATTGGTGGCTGTAAAGGCCAATTCAAGATCCAAATATTCTGCTACAGTGTGGGCGAGAGTAAGTGGTGGCTGTGGTTAGTGGTTGGGTCTTTTGGTTGCTCAATCTCTCCTTTCACAGGTACCACTGTTCTCTATGGCAGAGTGGGGGGTCACTTTCTTGTAGCACAGCTCCCCCTTGAACAGATTTCCTCCAGGTATATCTATTGAGTACAATACCTTCCCAGTTTTTATATGTAATGTTGAATATTGTATCTTCAGGCTGATCTATGATGAAACGTTCCTAAAACACTCCACTAAACATTTTTCTCTAGGCACTCAGTTGCTATACAACAACCCTCACGTCTATGATCACATGGTGCCACCCTCCTTTGCTGAAGATCTACCAGACCTGCAGAGTGCAGCAAGTGGCAAGCACAAGAAAAGCCCTCCCTGGGAGCGAAAGATTGTCCTTTCATCAGCAGCGGGGAAACAATTCATCAGCTTTGCAAAGTACAAGTACTTCGGAGCAGGTAGAGTAATCAATCAATCATCACTTGTGGCTGTCATCCCACCACATCTTTGCTGAGGTTCACAAGAATGATCCTGGGCATGAATGAGTTAACATATGAGAAGCGTTTGGTGACTCTGAGCCTGTACTCACTGGAGTTCAGAAGAAAGAGGGGTGATCTAATTGAAATTTATTGAATACTGAAAGCTCTAGATAGAGAGGACATGGAGAGGATGTTTCAATTAATAGGTGAGTCTAGGACCAGAAGGCACAACCTCAGAATACAAGGACATCCTTTTAGAACAGACATGAGGAGTAATTTCTTTAGCCAGAGGTTGTAAATCTATGGAATTCATTGTCACAGACAACTGTGGCAGCCAAGTCATTCGGTATATTTAAATCAGAGGTTCTTGATTCGTAAGGATGTCAAAGATTACAAGGAAAAGGCAGAAGAATGATTGAATGGTGGAGATTTGATTAGATTATTAGATTAAATTAAATTAGAAGACCTGATGAGGCAAATGTCTTATGGTCCAATATTTTGACCAATACATGGTAACACTTTATAGATGATGAATTCAGATCCCACCACACTAGACAGGATTTGTAATTTGATTTGTAATTTTTTGTTTTGGGAACTAGGAGTCACTAGCAAGCTCAGTGTTTATAGCCAGCCCAAATTACCCTTAAGAAGGGGGCATTGAACTGTTTTCTTGGATTGATGTAACTTTTCTGGTGAAAGTACTCCTACAGAGCTGTTAGGGAGTTTGTTCCAGGGACAAGGACAGGGAAGGACTGGTAATATAGATGGTGTGGAACATAGACATGGAGGAGACCTGTGGGGGGGGGGGGGAACATTCCCATGTGCCTGAATCCTTCTTGGAATTGGAGTCCATGGGTGCTTCCTTATGGTCCTTAAGGAAGGTAAACCTGGTATCTTATTTGTGACTATAGAATTACAACAATGTGATTGATTGATCTCTGAAAAAAAACACTGATCATGTCAATGACGTCTACATTTCGAAAATGGGTATCGAGAATAGCTCTAATTAGAATATAGGACAGTATCCTTGCATGGTCCCACCCTCTCCCGTGTTATCCTCTTGCTCTTGATGTATGTACAGAATGCCTTGGGATTCACCTAAATCAAACTTGCCAAAGACTTTTCATGGCCCTTCCTGGCTTTCTTAATACCCTTCTTTAGTTCTCTCCTGGATCCTTTATGAATATATGGGGAAGATTTTGACATCAAATATTTTACTTCTTTCCCCTCCCACCCCCTCCCTTTTCACATTAAGATATAAACCTATTATTAGGTAATGAAATGTAATCTTATATGTAACTATATCTACATATAAATATATAATTCACAGCTACTCAATCCAACCACTTTAATCTTATCCCACTCTTGCTCTTTGTAGCCAATTATCATAAACAATTTTGCTTATGTATTTTGCTGTCTTCACCTTATTCTTCCATGCCATTTCCCACATTACATCAATTATTTGTCAAAAGTTCGTAATTGACCATAGAAAGGTTTAGAACTTATTGAAAGGAAGGTGAAAGACTCCATAAAAACGCAGGTCCTTTTGTTTCCCAGCCTTTCCCTGTGTTGTGAATTCTACACCCTAGATATTTCCCTGCATTCCCCTTTGGAATTGTCCATTGTTGTTGTTGGTTAAGCCCATCACCCCTACTGGGATATAAGCTACTGACAGCAGCTCAACGGTGTTCTCTGTCCTGGGCCAGTCTTTCAGGTTGTCCTCACATGTGGCCCATCTTCAACAATCCTTCCTCCCTGAGGGGTGAGGTCTTGAGCTTCAGCTGATGTTTCTGTACCTGCTGGATTTTTACGGGACGAGGTTGCTATCCTCATTCCCAAAGCTCTTCCTTTCGTAGCCGGGCTTTGGGACTGTCCATAGTGGAGATCAGCTGCTTGAACATTAACTCTGAAATCCCTTCCCTCAACTTATCTTTCTCTCTACATTTCTTTCTTCTTGACCAATTTTCTAGCATATTCCTTAATATATCGCCACGTGTTATTTGCTGACTTTCCTGTGAATGTAACTCTGCTTGCTTTATAGCTTAACTAGTTCCAGCAAACTAAAACCTTCCTGGGGTAATGCACAGAAATTTAAGGAAGTGAAACTCCAATAGTCTGACAAACACGATAGTCTGTAAATGCTGGAACATGGAGCAACAAACTAACTGCTGGAGGAACTCAGCATGTCAGGCAGCATCTGTGGGGTGGGGATATATTTGATGTTTCAGGCTGGAGGTTGATGCATTGGCTCAGAATTCAATCAGAAACATTAACAATTCCCTCCAATACCACACACTCCCTGCCCCACACAGATATTACCAGACTTATCGAACAGCAGATCACACTCTGACCTCATTCTTTTCCCATTCCTTATGTCTGCAGATTTGTATTCTGGCTGGGTGGCCAGTGACCTCCAGAGTGACCTGCTAGCCCAGACGTGGCTGAATTCTCGGCATGCTCTTGCCTCCAACTGCACGGCGGAGTACGCGGTGTACAACGTGGAGAGAATTAAATTCCCCTCCGGCATCAATTTTTCCACCCATGTGGATCACTCGAAGTGGTGTGTGACAACACCAGAAGGAGGTAGAAAGTGGACCTGCATCGGGGACATCAACCGAGACCAGGCCCAGGAGGAAAGGGGAGGTGGAACCGTCTGCAACGATGATCCAGTTGTCTGGGATGCCTTCTCGAACCTTGTTACAGCCTGCCAGTTCTGCGAGTGTACGTGCAGTGGGAAGGTCAAAACCAGGGATTGAATGGTAGTGTGTGGGTCAACGTTCAACCATCAGCAACCCCCTTTCTGCTTTTGTGTCAGTGTGTAACAAGCTGTGAGGACTTTAGCACCCACAGAGACAACCCTGACCCCTGCCAGCATATTGGGATCCTGATCTGCAAAAGCTTCAGATCAGATCCAGTCTTAACCAGAATGGACGGCAAGAACAAGATTTTCACTCAGATCTCAAAGGAGTTACTGAGGTCCTCAGCGAGTTGGAGATGGAGTCTGCCACAGTGTCTTGGTCAATACTTTATCTCCAATAACACCACCAAAACTAGATTAGATACTCATAATCACATTACAGATTTTGGGAGCTTGCTGTGAGCTGATTGTTTGGTGTGTCTTACACTGCAACCATCTACAGTGGTACAGATTTGGTACAGATTTCTGTACCCATTGGTACAGATTTCCCTGATGTAAAAGAATGTGAAGTGTAAGTCTTTCCTTTTCACTGCCTTTCATTTCCCACTGATGGGTCCTACCTCTCTGGTCCAAACAAAATTGGGCTTCAGTTCAGGCGTAAAGACTGTGTGAAAAAGATCGCAGAGCTCCACGTCACTGCTGAATTCTTGCTCGTCGTATTTGTTTTCTCCAGGGACCGCGTGGGTAGAGATGTCCCGAAGCATAACAATGTGAAGACCAGAGGCCTTGAATTTCAGTCCATGTCTTCGAACCCTGAAACCCCTTTCCCAAGGAGCAGGTTTAAACTGTCAAACTGTTCACAGGCATCATATTTAGTTCTGAGTTCACCTTCCAATCAAGTATTTGCATTACGTCTACAATCTCCTCACTCTGCTCCTGCCTCAACTTACCTTTGTTGCAGCTTCCCTACCCTTTACATTTCTGCTAGACCCGACCATTCCAATATACTCCTGGCTATTTGTCCTTGTTCTGCTCTCCGTAAACCTTGAGTCCAGCCAGAAAACTGGCACCAGTGTCCTAACTAGCACTGAGTTCTCTTCATCAGTCTCCTTCGTGCTTGTTCACCTGCACTGGCTAACTGTTAAACTTCACCCTAATTTTAACTATTCTTCCTTTATTTGCATGGTTTCATTCTTCTTCTCTGAGCCTACAAGCCTTGAGTTCTTCAACTCTGTTCCCCTTCTCATTTCTGAATCGGACTGATCCAACAGCACTTTCTTAGACCAGAAGTCTGAAATTCTTCTCTCTGAACCCGTCTTTAAGACAATCCTTAGAATCCACTTCTTCATCTAAGCTTCTGATCATCTGCTCTCAGAATTCATGTCACATTTTGTTTGATCATGCTTTTGTAAAAGGCCATGGGTAGTTCTCCCAATGGTAACGGTGTTATTTGTTAATTATGTGCCATGTCGTGTGACATAGGCGATCATTGCCTTTCCACAACCAGGATTCTTCTTGGCAAATTTTTCTGTGGTTTGCCATTGCCGTCTTCTGGGAAGTGTCTTTACATGACTGGTGACCCCCAGCAATTATCAATACTCTTCAGAGATTGTCTGCCTGACGTCAGTGGTCGCATAACCAGGACTTGCAATATACACCAGCGGCTCGTACGACCATCCACAACCTGCTCCCATGGCCTCATGTGACCCTGGCTGGGGTGGGGGGGGGAGGCTATGCAGGTACTAAACCTTGCCCACAGGTGATCTGCAGGCTAGCAGAAGGAAGGAGCACTTTACACCTCCTTTGGTAGGGCTGCATCTCCACCCTGCCACCCAAAAGGTATTATACCAGTGTTGTTTATGCTTAGTTGCACTGCTGCCTGCATCAGTAAAGCCATCAGAACATTAAAGTGAGTTGTAACAAGTTAACAAAGATAGGCCAGCACTTTCCTACAACAAAAACTGTGCAGCAAGCTAACACCGACTGTAACTCACCCCCTTGCCCCCCCTCTTGTAGCGTAACTCACCCTTTGCTGCGTTGGTCGGTAGCTCCCAATTAAACTGTTCACTGTAGCAGGTCTTCGTTTCCAGTGGGGCTGCTGGAAGTTTTCACACCCTGTACTGCTGCTGTAGATTGCTGCCCTTGGTGTTCCTGACTACAGTCTTTGTAGCTTTGAATATCCTTGTCTGAGTTATCACTAAATTATAACTATGTAACACAATAAATTCTTGTCTTTTAACCCAAGACTTGCCTTGTTGAATGATTTTTGGTCTGGTTTTACTCCCCGCTTAAACTCAATTAAGGCTTGAAGCAATGATGTGTATGGGTGCCATTTCAAAAACAAAGTCTTGAGAGGGTGCAGCATTACAGCAGAGAAAGAGCCCATTGTGATTCTCCCAACTAGACATCAGGATTATAGAGTCACAGCACAGAAGGGCCCCTTCAGGCCATCAAGTCTGCACTGGCCATCAAACACCCATGGTAATCCCGTTTCATTTGTTATTGATTGAGATACAGTAATAGTGGTACAGAAATAGCAGGGGTAAAAGGATCCTGATGGCAGTTATTTATAGGCCTCCAAACAGCTGCAGGGATGTGGACTACAAATTACAACTGGAAATAGAAAAGGCTTGTCAGAAGGGCAGTGTTATGATAATTGTGGGGGATTTTAACATGCGAGTCGATTGGGAAAATCAGGTCAGCACTGGATCTCAAGAGAGAGAATTTGTAGAATGTCTGCGAGATGGCTTTTTAGAACAGCTTGTTGTTGAGCCTACTAGGGGATCGGTTGTACTGGATTGAGTATTGTGTAATGAACTGGAGGTGATTGGAGAGATTGAGGTGAAGGAACCCTTAAGAGGCAGTGATCATAACATGATTGAGTTCACTGTGAAATTAGAAAAAGAGAAGCCGAAATCTGATGTGTCAGTATTTCAGTGGAGTAAAGGAAACTACAGTGGCATGAGAGAGGAACTGGCCAAAGTTGACTGGAAAGAGACACTGGCAGGAAAGACAGCAGAGCAGCAGTGGCTGGAGTTTATACGAGAAATGAGGAATGTGCAAGACAGGTATATTCCAAAAAAGAAGAAATTTTCGAGTGGAAAAAGGATGCAACCATGGTTGACAAGAGAAGTCAAAGCCAAAATTAAAGCAAAAGAGAGGGCATACAAGGAAGCAAAAATTAGTGGGAAGAGAGAGGATTGGGAAGTTTTTAAAACCTTACAAAAGGAAACCAAGAAGGTCATTAAGAGAGAAAAGATTAACTATGAATGGAAGCTAGCAAATAATATCAAAGAGGATACTAAAAACTTTTTCAAGTATATAAAGAGTAAAAGACAGGTGAGAGTAGATATAGGACCGATAGAAAATGATGCTGGAGAAATTGTAATGGGAGATGAGGAGATGGCAGAGGAACTGAACAAGTATTTTGCATCAGTCTTCACTGAGGAAGACAGCAGGATACCGGACACTCAAGGGTGGCAGGGAAGAGAAGTGTGCACAGCCACAATTACGACAGAGAAAGTACTCAGGAAGCTGAATAGGCGAAAGGTCGATAAATCTCCTGGACCAGATGGAATGCACCTTCGTGTTCTGAAGGAAGTAGCTGTGGAGATTGCGGAGGCATTAGCGATGATCTTTCAAAAGTCGATAGATTCTGGCATGGTTCCGGAGGACTGGAAGATTGCAAGTGTCACTCCGCTATTTAAGAAGGGGGCAAGGAAGCAAAAAGGAAATTATAGACCTGTTAGTTTGACATCCATGGTTGGGAAGTTGTTGGAGTCGATTGTCAAGGATGAGGTTACGGAGTACCTGGAGGCATATGACAAGATAGGCAGAACTCAGCATGGATTCCTTAAAGGAAAATCCTGCCTGACAAACCTATTACAATTTTTTGAGGAAATTACCAGTAGGCTAGACAAGGGAGATGCAGTGGATGTTGTATATTTGGATTTTCAGAAGGCCTTTGACAAGGTGCCACACGAGGCTACTTAACAAGATAAGAGCCCATGGAATTACGGGAAAGTTACATACGTGGATAGAGCGTTGGCTGATTGGCAGGAAACAGAGAGCGGGAATAAAGGGATCCTATTCTGGTTGGCTGCCGGTTTCCAGTGGCTTTCCGCAGGGATCAGTGTTGGGGCCGCTTCTTTTTACATTGTACATCAACGATTTAGATTATGGAATAGATGGCTTTGTGCCTAAGTTTGCTGACGATATGAAGATAGGTGGAGGGGCCGGTAGTGCTGAGGAAACGGAGAGTCTGCAGAGAGACTTGGATAGATTGGAAGAATGGACAGAGAAGTGGCAAATGAAGTACAATGTTGGAAAGTGTATGGTTATGCACTTTGGCAGAAAAAATAAGCGGGTAGACTATTATTTAAATGGGGAAAGAATTCAAAGTTCTGAGATGCAACGGGACTTGGGAGTCCTCGTACAGGATACCCTTAAAATTAACCTCCAGATTGAGTCAGTAGTGAAGAAGGCAAATGCAATGTTGGCATTCATTTCTAGAGGAATAGAGTATAGGAGCAGGGATGTGATGTTGAGGCTCTATAAGGCACTGGTGAGACCTCACTTGGAGTACTGTGGGCAGTTTTGGTCTCCTTATTTAAGAAAGGATGTGCTGACGTTGGAGAGGGTACAGAGAAGATTCACTAGAATGATTCCGGGAATGAGAGGGTTAACATATGAGGAACGTTTGTCCGCTGTTGGAGTTTCGAAGAATGAGGGGAGACTTCATAGAAACATTTTGAATGTTAAAAGGCATGGACAGAGTGGATGTGGCAAAGTTGTTTCCCATGATGGGGGAGTCTGGTACGAGAGGGCATGACTTAAGGATTGAAGGGCGCCCTTTCAGAACAGAAGTGCGAAGAAATTTTTTTAGTCAGAGGGTAGTGAATCTATGGAATTTGTTGCCACGGGCAGCAGTGGAGGCCAAGTCATTAGGTGTATTTAAGGCAGAGATTGATAGGTATCTGAGTAGCCAGGGCATCAAAGGTTATGGTGAGAAGGCAGGGGAGTGGGACTAAATAGGAGAAAATGGATCAGCTCATGATAAAATAGCGGAGCAGACTCAATGGGCCGAATGGCCTACTTCTGCTCCTTTGTTTTATGGTCTTATGGTCTAGTACGGAACAGGCCCTTCTGGCCCTTCAAGCCACACCACCCAGCAACCCTCCGATTTAACCCTAGCCAATTAACCTATTCACTGTGGGAGGAACCCGGAGCACCCGGAGGAAACCCACGCGGTCACGGGAAGAACGAGCAGACTCCTTACAGGCAGTGGCAGGAACTGAACCCAGGTCATCTGCTCTGTAAAGTGTTGTGCTAACCAGAACACCATTGTGCCGCCCCATTATCTCTGTATTCCTTCGACTACCTTCAGTTTGTAACCCACTCGTCTACACGCTAGAGATAATTTCAAAATCCTGCTTAATTGGTGCACCAACTCTATCCTATCGGGTTATCATTACTTTCGTCACATGAACCAAGATACAGTGAAAAGCTTTTGCTTTACGTGCCATCCAGACTGACCATGCCGTACATAATTACATTGAGTTGGCAAAAAGAAAACAGAGTGCAGAAGATAGCATTGTAGCTAGAGAGGTAAGTGCAATGCAGGTTAACAAATAACGTGCAAAGGCCACAATGAGATTGTGTGTATTTAATATTTAAGTAATATTTGAGTAATATTGTGAATATATTCTTTGATAAAGCATTCTTGTTCATTCATTATGAATTATACTGTATGTAAAAATACGTGAATGGTGTACGTTATCACACTATGAAACTAAGACACTTTCTCCTGGGCTCCCATCTTTTTCTTTCAGTTAGTTTTATGTTTTGGAGTTATACAACATAAAAGTAGTGACAAGAAAGTTTTAAACAAAACTAAGACGACTACCTACCTGTTGAAGTGCAGTAAGACATTTGAGTATTTAAAAAGTGCAGCAAGAAAGGGTCGAGTAAAAAACAGCACAGAACTTGCTTCTTCGGGAACAGACAGACATGACTGAGTTTAAAAAAAAGGCAGGAAACAGACAACTTCACAGGTTTATAAACAGTGAGTACCGGGTGATAATAACCTAATTTTTTTTAAAAAGCAGAAATGGTGGCTGCATCGGAAAGATAGATGTGTTTGATTGCACAAAAGATAACTGCTGCTGTATATGGAACAAATTGAACAGTATTCTGAAGCAAATAAAATAGCCAATGAGAAATGAGTGCCAGTTTAGCTGAGCGCAATTGGAGGGAGAGCATACAGTTTGCTTAGAAGTTTGACTGCTCCAACCAAAACAGCTGAAATGAACTTTGTTGATACCATGAAAGTAATGCAGGAACATTCAGAACTGAAACCATTGCTGATTGGTTTCGGTTTCATAAGCAGAATCAAATCAATGGAAGTCCATTACAGCATATGTGGCTGAATTGAAGAGATTATCATATCAGTGATGGGCTTCATCATGCACTGAAAGATCATGTAGTTTGTGGAATCTTACAAGAAATCATTAAAAAACTGCTTCTAACTGAAGCACAGATTACGTTTAAAAGAGCATTTGAAATCGCTGTGACAATGGAAACAGCAGACTGAGATGCAATTTAGTTGCAGTCAGGAATGAAAGTGAGTGTGAACAAAATTGCAACATTGAAACAGAAACCTACCTGGCCAAAAAAATTGTGTCACCATTGTGACAAGGGCTCACCTACACCAGACCAATGCAGGTTTAAAGGCAGAACTTGCAGAAAATGTAACAAAGTGAGACACATACAAAAATAAATGGACTGCACAGGGGATGAGAAAAGAGATGTGAAGTTGCAATTTAAAAAAAAAAACAATCTGCATGGTTTCAAGGAAAAATCTGATAATGAAGAAAGTGACACAGGACAGAATAGCCTTGAGATTCGCAATGTGAAAACTTGCAATAGGCAAGCAAACTGGCTTACACCAGAAGTGAATGGCAAATTAATTAAAATGGAATTGGACATTGGCTCGGTTTTTCAATCATTTCAATGTTTGAACGGCATTTCAAAGATATTGAACTGAAGCCAGCAGATATCCAACTAAGAACCTATACTGGAGAAAAGGTAGCCCCTCTGGGAATGACATTTGTATCAGTGAAGTACACCAACCAACAAGCCACATTGGACTTATATGTGTAAAAACAGGAGGGCTGGCATTGTGAGGTTATGAATGGCTGAGACAACTACAACTTTATTGGAGATCCGTCCGCTACATCCCCTGCAGTAGAGTCAAATGAAAGGGAATTAAGAAAGATACTGGATGACGCCACAACAGTATTCAAGGATGGCATTGGAAAACTCAAACTTAGCAAGGTTTTACGATACCCGTCCGATTTCTTATACCATCTGTGATATAGTAGCCAGTGAGCTTGGTTGCATGGAGGCTGAAGGAATTGTTTCCAAGGTTGAGTGGAGCCCATGGGCAATGCCAGTGGTCCCAGTAGCCAAGAAGAATGGGTCTGTCAGGATCTGTGGTGATTTTAAGGTCACTATCAACCCAGTACTAAAGATAGATCAATACCCTCTGCCCAAAGTAGAGGATATTTTTGCAAATTTTTCTGGAGGAAAACACTTCAGCAAAGTGGACAGATGGAGGTGAAAGAAGAGTCCAAAGTGTTTCTCATCAGAAACCCCCACAAAGGTGTTTATCACTAAAATAGGCTTGTATTTGGAGTATTGCCTTCACCTGCACTCTGGCAGAAAGCTATGGTCCCAGTGCTGCGAGACGGCCCAGGCACTCAGGGTTCCCAGATGTTCCCATTGTTACCAGTAAGGATGGCAAGGAGCACCTCCATATTCCCAAGACAGTGTTAAAAAGGTAAGATTATGGGCTCAGAACACAAGGCAACAAGTGTGAATTCACTTACTGTCATCGTAACATTGACACACAAGCAGTACACAAGTGTGTTGAAAAACTTCAAGCCCCAAGGCCAAGGGACGCGTCACAGTTGCAGTCCTTTTCAGGAATTGTCAAACCTGACGACTATGCTCCAAGCCTTGAACTCATTATTACAGATTGGGAAGAAATAGCAACAGACAAAGCAGTGTGAGTGTGAGGGGGCTTCCCAAAGGACAATGGGAATTCTGCTATCAGACACCATACCCATTATGACCCACATCGTCCAGTGAAGCTTGCCTGCAATGTCTTACGTCATGCTCGGGGTGCGGTCATGTCACATGTCATGAGTGATGGAAGTAAACGCCCCATAGCCTTTACATCACATACAAAATTCTGGAGGAATTCGGCAGGCCAGGCTGGAAAAGAGTAAACAGTTGGCATTTTGGACTGAGACCTTTCTTCAGTCCAGGTGACAGAGTTCAATTCCCACTGCCGCCTGTCAGGAGTTTGTACGTTCTCCACGTGACCGCGTGGGCTTCCTCCAGGGGCCTCCGTTTTCCTCGCAGAGTCCAAAGATGCGCCGGATGGTAGCGTAATTGGTCATTGCAAATCCCCTTGTGATTAGGCTGGGGTTAAATGGGGGTTGCAGTCTGGCGCAGCTTGAAGAGCCAGAAAGGCCCATTCTATGCTGTATCTTAATAAATAAATAAATACATTAAATAAAATAAAATTTAAAAATAAATCTACCTCATTACGGCCTTGCACCTTATTGTCTGCATACACTACAGTTTCACTGTACCTGTAACACATTATTGTACACTTTGTTCTTGTTTTCCCTTGTACTACCTCAATGCACTATTGAACAAGGGAACCATTCAATAGTCTTATAACAGTGGGATAGGAGCTGGCCTTGAGCCTGGTGGCATGTGTTCTCTTGGCTTTTGTATCTTTTGCCTGATTGGGGGCGGGTGTGGGGAGAACAGCGAATGTCAGGGTAAGTGCAGTCTTTGATTACGTTGGCTGTTTACCGAGGTAGTCAGAAGTACAGAGAGTGTCCTTGGCTGGTTCTATGACGTGCAGGTCCACAGGCCGAAGATACAGGAGCCTGAGACCTCGAATGACCAGTCGCAAGGAAAGCTTCCAGCCTGCTGTTATAAAAGATAAACATGCTCTTGAGGAAGAAAATCTGCCATCCTTACCATGTCTGACCTTTAGATGATTCCATTCCCTCAGCGGTGTCCCCACTGTTCTCTGAAATGGGGCAGCAGGCTTCTCAGATTGAGGGTAATTGGGGATGGGGAGCAAATGCCAGCCCTATCAGTAACAGCCATCTGCAATGAAAGAATATAAGGGAATATGGCAGGCTTGATACCATCGCCAGAGAACCGAGTGCCAGGATCTTGGTTGATGCACTGCTGCAGGACTTAGAGAGTGCTACGTTGTCAGAGCCGGAAGCTAAGCCTGGCAAATTTCTGCGTTCGATCTTTGCTGCTGCTTTTGCATGGGAGTGGTTGGGGGGGGGTGTTCTGTGGTTCTAATGTTTTACTGTCATTCAACCTTTGAGGTTTTCTTGTTTTGTAGATGTCTCTGAAGAGTAAGAATTTCAGGTTGTATAGTAGGTTCTCTGATATTAAATTGAACCATTGAGAATATACAAATAGCGTAGGTAACTTCACCCTCCTCAACACTGAACCGATTCTCCAATCTATGGACTCACTTTCAAACATTCTACAACTCATGTTCTCGATATTATTTATGTATTTCTTATTACTAGAATTTGTTTTGAGGTATTAGCACCATTTGCCTTCTTTTGCACATTGGTTATTTGTCAGTCTTTATTTGTGTGCAGTTTTTCATCGATTCTATTGTTCTCAGAATCAAGTTTAATATACCAGCATGTGTCGTGAAATTTGTTAACTTTGCGGCAGCAGTAAAATGCAATATATGATAAATATAGAAAAAAAACTGAATTGTGGTAATTATATATATATCTTAAATAGTTATGTTAAAATAACAGTGTAAAAGCAGAAAAAAAGTAGTGAGGTAGTGATTGAGGGTTCAAGGTCCATTTAGAAAACAGATGGAAGATGGGAAGAAGCCATTCCTGAATCATTGAATGTGTGCCTTCGGGCTCTTGTACCTCCTTGCCGAGAGTAATATGAGAAGAGGGCATGACCTGGGCAAATCTCAGGGCAGTAAATGGTACATACATGGCCTTTGATAATAACTTTGAATTTTGATTTCTAAGTTTTTAGTCAATGGACCTGTGCATCTGCACCCAAATTCAGTTTTTGGTCAGGTGATGACAACTGGTTCATTTTCACCTCATGTGAGGGGGAATTGGAGCAATTCAGCCTGAGGGGTCTCAGGCCAGAAACTTAGAAGGGCTTTCAGCGATGGTGCTTTCCTGTGGATACCTTTACCCCTAACTTGTTACTAACGGGAAGGCAGTCACCGTTGTGCCTCACGCATCATAACCAAGGTACGTAAACTGTATACCTCTTTACTCAATCTGTACTCCCGAAATGTTTCAAAGGTAAATCAGTCTATTAGTGTCACTTGTGAAAAAGTTTGCTTTGCAAGCCATTCATAGAGATCATTTCATCACAACAAGGCATTGAAGTAGTATGAAGGAAAGTAGAGGTAGTTACTACCTGTGGCATTTAGGGCAGCGATGAAGATCCTCCACCTCTGTCTGTTCTTGACTATCTTCTCTAACAATTACCAAATTCAGACTCAACTGCTGGCTTAGCCAGTTGCCAAAGCTGCCAGAAACAATGAATATTGATGGTATCCATCACTGTTTAAATAACTGAAACATAATTACAACTAAAACATAGACATTTATGAAAAATTAATGATGCTAAATTAATTAAAATGGGTATTATATTGAACACTGACTTCCTCCCTAATTCAAGTTTAAGTACAAGTTTACTGTTGTCATAAGCATATATGCACAGCATGAAAAACAGCTCCTTCCAGCAGCAGCACAGTACGTTACAAGATGAGAACAAATACACACAGTTTCTACTTAATTAGATAAAGTGACCACTGAGTTTACGTTTATGATCTTCTGCACACCACTGTTGTAACATGTGGTTATTTGAGTTGCTGTCACCTTCCTGTTAGCTTGAACCAGTCTGGCCATTCTCCTCTGACCTCTCATTAACAAGGTGTTCTTCGCACCGTTTTCTGTAAACTCTCAAGGATGTGAGTGAAAATCCCAGGAGATCACCAGTTTATGAGAGACTCAAACCACCCCGTCTGGCATCAACAATCATTCCAAGGTCAAACTCACTTTGATCACATTTCTTCCCCATTCGGATGCTTGGTCTGAACAGCAACTGAACCTCTTGACCATGTCTGCATGCTTTTATGCATTGGGTTGCTGCCACGTGAATTAAAATTAGGTTTAATATCACTGACATATTTCATGAAATACTGCATGTTGTTTTGCAGCAGCAGTATATTGCAATACATAAGAAAAAAACTAAATTACAGTAAGAATTATGTCGAGGCAGTCTTCATGGATTCATGGTCCATTCAGAAATCTGATGGCGGAGGGGAAAAAGCTGTTTTTAAAAAGAATCAGAATTCTGAATCGGAATCAGAATCAGGTTTAATATTACCAGCATATGTCATGAAATTTATTGACAGCTGCAGCAGTGCAATGAAGTACACAATAATATAAGAGAAATAAATTAATAAATAAATTACAGTAAGTATATATATTTATATTAAATAGTTAAATTTAAAATAGTGCAAAAACAAAAATAATATAAAAACAAAAAAGAAGTGAGGTAGTGTCCAAGGGTTCAATGTCCATTTAGGAATCGGATGGCAGAGAGGAAAAAGCTGTTCCTGAATCGCTGAGTGTGTGCCTTCAGGCTTCTGTACCTCCTAACTGATGGTAACAGTGAGAAGAGGACATGTCCTAGGTGGTGGGGGTTCTTAATAATGGATGTTGCCTTTCTAAGGCGCCGCTACTTGAAGATGTCTTGGGTACTGTACTACGGAGACTAGTACATAAGATGGAGCTGACTAAATTTACAACTCTCTGCAGCTTACTTTGATCATGTCCAGTCGAAGTTTTTGATTGTTTTAGGAGACGGAGCAAATCTCCTCAAATTCCTAATAAAATATAGCCCCCTTCTTGCTTTCTTCATAGCTGCATCAATATGTTGGGACCAAGTTAGATCCTCTAAGATCTTGACACCCAGGAACTTGAAACTGCTCGCTCTCTCCACTTCTGATCCCTCTAGGAGGGATGTTCCTTCAACTTCCACTTTCTGAAGTCCACAATCAGCTCTTTGGTCTTACTGACCTTGAATGCAAGGTTGTCGCTGCGACACCACTCAACTAGCTGGTATATCTCACTCCTGTACACCCTTTCGTCTCCATCTGAGATTCTGCCAACAATGGTTGTATCATCAGCAAATTTTTAGATGGTACTTGAGCTGTGCCTAGCCACACAGTCGTGGGTATAGAGAGAGTAGAGCAGTGGGCTAAGCACACATTCCTGAGGTGCACCAGTGTTGATTGTTGCAAAGAGGAGATATTATTGCCAATCCACACAGACTGTGGTCTTCTGGTTAGCAAGTCGAGGATCCAGTTGTAGAGGAAGGTACAAAGACCCAGGTTCTGTAGCTTGTCGATCAGGACTGTGAGAATGATGGTGTTAAATGCTGAGCTATAGTTAACAAACAGCATCCTGACATAGGTGTTTGTGTTGTCCAGGTGATTTCAGGCCATGTGAAGAGTCCTTGAGATTGCGTCTGCAGTTGATCTATTGTGGCGATAGGCAAATTGCAATGGGTCCAGGTCTTTACTAAGGCAGGAGTTGTTTCTAGCCATGACCAACCTCCCAAAGCATTTCATCACAACAGATGTGAGTGCTGCTGGATGATAGTCATTAAAACAGCTCACACTGCTTGTCTTGGACACTGGTATAATTGTTGCCCTTTTGAAGCAGGTGCCGACTTAGTAGAGAGAGGTTGAAGATACCCTTGAATACTCCCGCCAGTTTGCTGGCACAAGTTTTCAGAGCCTTACGAGTTACTCCATCAGGACCTGCTGTCCTGTGACAGTTCACCCTCCTGAAAGGCAGCCTGACATCGGGCTGAGTCAGAGATCGCAGGGTCACTGGGTGCAGCAGGGATCTTCACAGCTGTAGTTATATTCTCCCTTTCAAAGCGGGCATAAACTGCATTGAGATCGTCTGGTAGTGAAGCATCGCTGCCATTCATGCTATTGGGATTCACTTTGTGGGAAGTAATGTCTTGCAAACCCTGCCAGAGTTGATGTGCATCTCATGTCATGTCCACCCTCTCTCGTAATTGTGTGTGTCTTCAGGCTCTGATCTGTGCAGTGGCCCCTTCACAACAGATGGTGATGCAACCAGTTAGAATGGTTTCCATGGTGTATCAGTACAGTTGTCTCCTCAAACTCCTAACGAAGTATAGTCGTCGTTGTGCCTTCTTTGTAATTGCATCAATATGATGAGCCCAGAATAGCTCCTCAGGGATGTTAACACCCACGAACTTGGAGCTACTCATCCTTTGATGAGGACTGATATGTGTTCCCCCAACTTCCCCTTCCTGAAGTCCACAATCAGTTCCTCAGGCTTACTGATGTTGAGTGCTAGGTTGTTGTTTGGACACCAGTCAACCAGCTGAGCAGAGGTCTAGCCACTTTAGCCGGGATGAAGTCCCATGTGTAATGTTGCCCACGAAAAGCAGGGAGTCACCCGTCATGTCCCGTACGTCTGGATCTTGCTGCCTTTGGTGGCCTCCAGCAATGTTTCGTTGCTCTTTGCCTTCTCGTCAATAGGTGATGCCAGCAACACCCACGTCACACAGCAACCATCATCCTGAAAGGTTGACGACCCTGGCAGCTGGAAGCCATGGTGTTCACAGACCTCTGATGTACTAATGTGCCGGCACTGTTGAAGCTGCAAGGTGGTCGGCACTTCCTAGCGTTCATACCAAAGTGAGCGTGGTAAAAACACAGGCCCGGCGTTATCTGTTTTGCAGGCACGAGTGTCCTTGTGTTGAAGGCCTTGCTGTCAAAGCTTATTGAGGCAGGGAAATGAGGAGGAATTTTGCATCTCTGCCAACCTGAGTGTCGTCTATCAGCCATTTTGGCAAGCTCCCTATAGTCCTTCACAGGTGCATTAGTGAGGGCTATGTGAACTTGATCAGGCTTTGCTGCATGAAGAGTTCTTTAAAAATAAAACAGGGATGGTGATTTCTCAGGAGAGGCAGCACATCCATCAGCTTCGATGGCTTAGCATCGTTAGGGCTGGGCATGAAGAGCAACTGTTTGGCATGCTGAGACTCTGATAGTGCAAAATTCTGTAGATGGGGGGTTTTCAGCATGCAATATTTTTCACGTTCAGGCGGACGTTCAAGCAGACTCACTACTCTCGCTGCTGTGCAACTACTGAGCGACACTACTACGTAGTAATACGCAGTACTGTGCACGGAGATTTCTCACCACAAACATTGGGCCTCAGCTTGTACAAACCAAGTGACAGCATTTTGCTCCCAAAACTCCGGCAGCTTCAAAGGGATTGCGCTGGCTGAAATGTTCAGTAACTCTGGAATCGTCCTAGAGTACTGGGGTCACAAATGGAGGTTTTTGCAAATGAGACCTTCTAAGTTTAGGAAAATTATAACAACACATTTGTTGAACTGCAAAACCTGAACACAAAGTGCAGTAAAACTCCTTTATGTAATTATCCCATTACATCTGACCAGCCTCTTAAATGAACCCTAACCCAACGTCAATGGTTGTGAATTCTGTATGTTTTCACCAATTATGGGCGGAAACACCACAAATGTTGTGGCGTGGATGAAATCACCGGACAGGCAGAGTTACTGGTAGATACAAAGCAGCTTCTTTATTCGATACAACAAGGTACAGCAGGCATCATACGGACGGAGACGCTTTAGGTGGAAAGGTCTGCTAGCCCAATGTGGGCTCGATATTTATTTGCTAAACACAAAGGGCAATCCCTATTTACAAATTATAGACAATGCTTTCTTTTGAAGCTACATACAAAACATCACACCTTCTGATTTCATCCTTTCCTCCCAATGCCAACATGTCTGGGTTGGCACTCACAGCCTTTGGGAGTGCAAGTTAAATCCACAATACATTTATTTGGTATCTTACGTGCTAACATAGAGGACAATTCATATTTATAAAGTATAGATAATACTGTCTTCGAAACTACAGCATCTGGTCAAACTACAGCATCAGCAGCATCTGGTATTCACAGCTTTTAGGAAAATGCGTTGTTGTGAACTCAGTCCACAGTACTTTGTCAAACAGAAGACTGGTGGCCAGAGTCATTTAAGTGTAAATGAATCATCTGCCCAAAAACTCACTCTAACACCCTACACAACTAATGGAGGGGTGACAGTGATGTATTGGACTGAGTTCACTACTGTCTGCAACATTTGAATGTACAGGAACATATACAGCCGCAGAGAGCAGTGGACTCAGCCCAATACATCACGGGTACATCCCTTCCCACCATTAGCTGTATCTAACACAACCATGGTACAGCCTGTCAGGATGCTTTCAACAGCACATCTGCAGAGTTTGTTGGAGTTTAAAAACACAGTTTAAGAGGAATTGTAAATTCACACAGATTTGGGGTAGTGAGGGGTAAGTTTTTAACTCAGAGTGTAGTCGATACCTGGAATGTAATGCCTGGTATGGTGGTAGAGGCAAACATATTAGAGGGACTCTTAAATAGGCACGTGAATATGAGGAAGATGTGGACACTGTGTAGGTAGGAAGGACTCGTTTTTCACACACAAAATACTGAAGGAACTCAGCAGGCCAGGCAGCATCTAGAAAAATAGTTTAGTCGATATTTCGGGCCGAAACCCTTCTGCAGAACTGTTTTGTGTGTGTTGCTTGGATTTCCAGCATCTGCAGATTTTCTTTTGTATGTGGAAGGATTTGTTTTTTGTTTTTTTTACTTTACTTTTTAGCTGGTTCGGCACAGCATCAGTCCGAAGGTGCTGTACTTTTCTAATTGCCACCTTTGGCTCTCAAACACTTGGGGCCAAGCAGCTGTGAGCGACCTGGGTTGATCTGGAAATCACTGCAGCCCCGTCAGGCTGCAAGTTGTCACTCTTCCAGTCCACCAGGGGCGCTACCTCAGATCTTCGACGGAACCTGTTGGGCGGGGAGCCAGCTTGATTGACGTGTGAACGACAACCAATAGCAAGCGGGTGAGCTCAGGGAAGGAGCCAATGGAGAGGTGGCGGGGCGGGATTCAACTATCAAGTTGGGTTGCGCGGAAGCTGGCGGTTTGAGGGAGAAAATGGCGCCGAGCCGGAGTAAGAGTCCGGCTATGAGGAGGAAAAACAATGTGCTGAGGAGCTTATACCGGCTAAAGGTACATGAGGCGGCGGCTGACCGGGCTGAGAACAGTAAATGCTGCATTTGCAAAGTGAAAATTCCCCCCAAATAAAGCGTGATATGGGCTGTGGGGATGGAGGTCGGACTCCCAGTGACTAACTGGGCAGAGAATTGACCCTTTCCAACAGCAACGTACGGAGTATATCATAATGAAAATGTACCTCATCATGAAACACTTCCAATAGACCATTGCTTTTATATTAAAGATACACGTCTTAGTTTGAGCTTCTGGGTCAAAATTGGATTTTAATGTTTGGAATATTCAGAAAGCTATTGCTCAGAAGAACTGAGTTGTATTACTACAGCATTTTTCACGTCCCTTCAGGATGTCCCAAGGTGTAGACAAAGAACTTCTTTCAGTTACCCAGTGCTGTAATGTGGGAAGTGTATAGACAAGTTGAAAGCTGAAAGTTCCCACTTTCTTAGCAGGACTACTTTTAAAAAAAATCCCGAGGCAAGTCCAAAATGTGTAAACTTTAGTGATTATTTATAGTTGAAGTGGGAAGGTAACCTTCTAAAATGATGCTGGTCTATTATTTTTGTCGATGTGAAAGCAGCATTTAGTTCTTTGCTGGGGATAAAAATGATCAGATAGTGCTTTTTTTAGGTATCAGTTTAGGGCTAAGTATTGACAGGATATTAGTCTTTTATAGTGTATAGTAAAATATATCTATTTTAGATTGAAATGTGGTCTTGCAGATAATTGAATGCACTGGTACTCCAATTAATGTCACCTTTCTTTGCCATAGTGAATCAGAATCAGTTTTTTTTTGTCTTATATGATGTGTAATTTGTTGGCAGCAGTTCAGTGCTAAGACATATATTTACAATAAATTAAATAAATAAATAATCCAAAAATAAGAATGCTCTATTCAGAAATTTAATGATGATGGGGAAGAAGCTGCTCCTGAATTGCTGAGCTGTGGGCCTTCAGGTTCCTGTCTCTCCGCCCTAATAGTTGTAAGAAGAAGAGGGTGTCAAGGGCCCTTAATGATGCATGCTTCTTGATGAGCCTATGATGGAACTGGCTGAAAGCCCCTTGCGATCCTGGTATTGGAGCTTCCACATCAGGGTGGGATGCAAACAGTCAGGATGCTCACTACCATGCATCTATAGAAATTTGCAAGAATCTTTGGTGACACACCAAATCTGCTGTCCATATTGAGCTGGTGGCCCTGAAGCTTGAACACAGGTATATTACTGCTTGCCTCCTTTCCGCATTTTGAAGAGATGTGCTCGAGTTGTTCACTGTTATGCCAGGAACTTGGCGTGAACTCCTGTCTTTCCACAGGAAGGAAACAGTTCCAAGTGGTTTGTTGTGAGGTGAATCGGTGACTCACAAACAAAGGTGTACAGAAGCCACTGCTTAGGGCTGATGTGAGGCAGAGTGGAGCAAGTGATGTGACCAGTCAGCACTGGAGATGGGGGGGGAGGCGGGGGGCCAGGTTCAGCGCTACATTCTAGTTGGCATGGTATTCTCCCTGTAACCTTTGACACCCTTACTAATTAGCAACCTATTAACCTCTTTTGGAAAAAAAACCCAATGACTTGGCCTCCACATCTGTCTCTATATAGCAATGAATTCCACAGATTCACCACCCTCTAGCTAAAGAAGTCATCTTTGTTCTCAAGAGATGTCCTTCTATTCTGAGGATGTGCCCTCTGCTCCTAGACTTTTGGAATCATTCTCTCCACATCCACTCTATCGAGGTCTTTCAATATTCAGTAGGTTTCAATGAGATTCCCCCTTTATTCATCTAGCTGCAGGAAGGATGGGCTCAACATCATTAAACACTCATATATTAAGCCTTTAATTCTCAGAATTCTTAAGAGAAATAGAGAAAAATGGAAAAAAAATTAGTCATCTGGTGGAAATTGGCAGTATTACTAGATGACTCAGATCGGGTCCACAGCATTCTAAAGGAGGAGGGTGAGCAGTCAGAAGTCTTGGTACATATTGGCACCAATGACATAGGTACGAAACATTAGGAGGTTCTGAAGAGAGATTTTAGGGAGCTAGGTAGAAAGCTGAAGACAGGTCCTCCAAGTCAGTAATCTCTGGATTGCTGCCTAAGCCATGCGCCAGTGAGGGTAGGAGCATTTGGGAGATAAATGCGTGGCTAAGAACTGGTGCAGGGGGCTGGGGTTCTGATTTCTGGATCATTGGGATCTCTTCTGGTGAAGGTATGACCTGTAAAAAAGGGGTGGGTTATACCTGAACCTGAGAAGGAACCAACGTCCTTGCGGGCAGGATTATTGGAGTCGTTGGGGAGAGTTTAAACTAATTTGGCAGAGGGATGGGATTCAGAGTGATAGGGCTGTGGATGGGTCAATTAGTATAATAGTGAGACTGCCTGCAAGGACAGGCTGATGATAAGGCAAAATTGCAGTCAATGTGATAAGTTTCAATTTAAAAAGGATGATAAATACAGGACTGAAGGTGTTATATTTGCATGCACATATTATACGGATTAAGGTAGATGAACTTGTGGCACAGTTAGAAATTGGCAGATGTTATGTTGTGGGCTTAACTGAGCCGTGGCTGAAAGAAAATTGTAGCTGGTGGTTTAACTTCCAAGGATGCACGTTGTATTGAAAGGACAGGCAGGTAGGCGGAGTGGGGGGGTGGGTGGCTCTGTTGGTAAAAAAAAATGAAATCAAATCCTTAAAAAGAGGTGACATGAGATCCGAAGATGTAGAATCCTTGTGGGTAGAGCTAAGAAACTGCAAGGATAAAAAGACCCTACACGAGGAATTCTGCAGATGCTGGAAATTCAAGCAACACACATCAAAGTTGCTGGTGAACGCAGCAGGCTAGGCAGCATCTCTAGGAAGAAGTACAGTCGACGTCTCGGCCCGAAACATCGACTGTACCTCTTCCTAGAGATGCTGCCTGGCCTGCTGCGTTCGCCAGCAACTTTGGTGTGTGTTGGTAAAAAGACCCTGATAGGATTTGTGTACAGACCCCCAAACAGTAGCAATGATGTGGTCTACAAATTACAATGGAAGGTGGAAAATGCATGCCAAAAGAGCAATGTTATAACAGTCATGGGGATTTCAATATGCAGGTAGATTGGGAAAATCAGGTTGGTGCTGGATTCTAAGAGAGGGAGTTTGTAGAATGCCTCCAAGATGGCTTTTTAGGACAGCTCATGGTTTAGCCCACTAGGGGATTAGCTATTCTGGATTGGGTGTTGTGCAGTGAACTGGAATTGATTAGGGATTAGGGTAAAGGAACCAAGTAATCAAAATATGATAGAATTCACCCTGCAATTTGAGAGGGAGAGCTAAAGTCAAATATATCAGTATTCAGATGTATCAGTATTGCACGAGAGAGGAGTTGGCCAAAGTTGTTTGGGGAAAAAAAAACACTGGCAGGGATGACAGCAGAGCAGCAATAGCTGGAATTTTTGGAAGCAATTTGGAAGGCACAGGATAGATATATCCCAAAGAAGAAGTAGTAGTCTAAAGGCGGGATGGTGCAACAATAGTTGACAAGGGAAGTCAAATCCAACAATAAAAGCCAAAGAGAGGACATATAATAGAGCAAAAATTAGTGGGAAGTTAGAGGATTAGGAAACTTAAAAACCAACAGAAGGCAACTAAAAAGTTGTAAAGATGGAAAAGATTGAGTTTGTAGCTAACCAATAATATTAAAGAGGATACCAAAAGTTTCCTCAGATATATCAAGAGTAAAAGAAAGGTGAGAATGGATATTGGACTGCTGGAAAACAACACTGGAGAGGGAGTAATGGGGGACAAGGAAATGGCGGATGAACTGAATAAGTATTTTGCATCTGTCTTCACTGTGGAGGACACTAGCAATATGCCAGAAGTTTGAGGGAATCGGGGAGCAGAAGTGAGAAAAGTTGCCATAACTAGGGAGAAGGTGGTTAAGTAGCCAACCAGAAAGGTCTGAAGGTAGATAAATTAACTGGGCCAGATGGTCTCTATCTAGGGTTCTGAAAGATGTGGCTGAAGAGATTGTGGAGGCATTATTAATGATCTTTCAAGAATTAATAGGCTCTGGCATTGTTCTGGAGGACTGGAAAATTGCAAATGTCACTCCATTCTTCAAGAAGGGAGAGAGGCAGTAGAAAGGAAATTATAGGCCAGTTAGTCTGACTTCAGTGGTTGGGAAGATGTTGGAGTCAATTCTTCAGGATATGGTTTTGGGGTAGTTGGAGGCTCATGATAAAATAGGCAATTGTCAGCATGGTTTTCTTAAGGGAATATCTTGCCTGATAAATCTTTTGAACATCTTTGGAGAAATAACAAGTAAAATAGACAAAGGAGAATTGGTAGATGTTGTGTACTTGGATTTTCAGAAGGCCTTTGATAAGGTGCCACACATGAGAGCCCATAGTATTTACAAGGAAAGATACTAGCATGGATAGAGCACTGGCTGATTGGCAGGAGACAAAGAGTGGGAATAAAGAGTTGGCTGCTGGTGTTCCTCAGGTGTCTGTGTTGGGACTGCTTCTTTTTACGTTACATGTTAATGATTTGGATGACGGAATTGGTGGTTTTGTAGCCAAGTTTGCAAACAATATGAAAGTAGGTGGTGGTGCTGGTAGCGTTGAGGAAGCAGGGAGGCTGCAGAAGGACTTAAGACAGATTAGGATAACGGGCAAAGAAGTGGCAGATGGAATACAGTGTTGGGAAGTGTATGGTTATGCAGTTAGGTATAAGAAATAATACTAGACTATTTTCTAAATGGGGAGAAAATTCAAAAATCTGAGGTGCAAAGGGATTTGGGAGTCCTGGTGCAGAATTCCCTAAAGGATAATTTGCAGGTTATGTCAGTGGTGAGGAAGGCAAATGCATGTTAGCATCCATTTCGAGAGGACTGGGCAAGGGTGTAATGTTGAGTTTTATAAAACACTGCTCACTTGGAGTACTGTGAGTAGTTTTGGGCCCTTATCTAAGAATGGATGTGCTGATATGGGATAAGTTTCAGAAGAAGTTCAAGAGAATGATTTTGGGAATGAAAGGGTTACCATATAAATACCGATTGATGGCTCTGGGTCTGTACTTGCTGGAAATCAGAAGAATGGGGCAGGGGGGGCGATTTCATTGAGACGTATCAAATGTTGAAAGGCCTCGATAGAGTGGATGTGGAGAGGATGTTTCCTATGATGGGGGAATCTAGGATCAGAGGGCACAGACTCGGAATAGAAGGACATCCATTTAGAATGGAGATGAGGAATTTCTTTAGCCAGCGAGTGGGGAATCTGTGGAATTCGTTGCCAAAGCAGCCGTGAAGACTAAGTTACTAGGTATAGAAAGGCAGAAGTTGGTAGATTCTTGATAAGTCAGGGCATGAAGGGATATGGGAAGATGGCACAAGATTGGGGCTAGTGACTTGGATCAGTCATGATGAAATGGCGGAGCAAACGCGGTACGCCAAATGGCCTTATTCTGCTCCTATATCTTTTCGTCTGATGACGCTGGTGTTATTTTTAAGAGAAAGGAAATACTACTTTTAACCCTAGATAAACCTTTGTCTTTGTCCAGGGAGAAGGTGAGTGTTGGTAGAAATGAAAGTGTGAATTAGAGAGTCATGAAGCAAATGGCCCTGTTGGAATGCTGAAAGAGGAGGGAAGAGAAAAAGATATCTGGTGATGACAGGATGTTAAGGTTGTAGAAATTGGGAATGACCTATTGTTTACATAACCATGGCTTTCTTGTCCAACCCTTCTTTTACTTTAATCGTGAGTTCTGTCAACTATAGCTGACAGGGTTTTCAAACTGTTTTCCATTTCCCACATTTCCAACCTGAACTAGGATTCCCGTGTTCTTGTCTTTCATTTCACTAACATTCAGATTCAGTGGATCATCCTTAAGATTTCTGTAATATTCATTGTGATGCTACTATGAGCAACATGTTCCCCTCCTCTTTTGCATTCCAAAGCTTTGTGATGCATTCTTCATTTTCACTAACCTTCCCATTATGTTTCACTAAATCATTCCATGTAGTTGTCTTTATCTCTTCACTTTTCACCATCCAGGGAACCGGCCACTCTCCATGAAACAGGGATTCACTTTTACATCTTCAAATTTTGTGTTTTGCATTTGGTGCTCTTAGTAATGTCTTCTCAGTGCTGGAAAGCAATAGTTGACCCTATTACCTTTATAGAGAATTTACTGACTTGTCAAACAGAAGACTAAACTAAGGTTTAGTACAACTTAATCTTTATTGATAAAGATACCACTGTCTTTTAACACCTTCACTTTCAATTTACCATACTGACACCATTTTTATGTTATATCTCAAGACTAGTGGCAGTCTTAAATCTTAAGTCTTCTCTGAGTTCCAAACTCAGTGCCTTCTTTCTTACGATTGTTCTCCCTGGGTTGTTTCTACCAGTGTCTTAGACAGTCCTCGAGCTCATGGTTCTGAAATCAATCATTCTCGTTCAAGGACTGAACAACAAGACATATCTGTTTTGATGTGCCTTTTCCATCCTTACCTTAAACTTGGGCCCCACCAATGTTGATTACCTATCACATTGATATTCAAGATGTAGTAAATAAGAGCAAGTATTTTCTCAAACAAGAGAAAATCTGCAGATGCTGGAAATCCAAGCAACACACACAAAATGCTGGAGGAACTAAGCAGACCAGGCAGCATCTATGGAAAAGAGTACAGTTGACATTTTGGGCTGAGACAGCTCGGTCTGAAGCATCGACTATGCTTCTTTCCATAGATGCTGCCTGGCCTGCTGAGTTTCTCCAGCGTTTTGTGTGTGTGGCAAGTATTTTCTTATCAGTTTGAGAAGTCTTTAGTTGTAAAGAGTGCCTGTGCTTGAAAATTGATTTGAAGCATTTTGCGCCCGGAAAGACAGCCCAAAACATCCTCTTTTATTAAGCTCTCCAGATGGCTAATTGTAGAATAATTTACAATGGCAGAGTTCAGTGTTAATGCCATTCTGCTTCCTTATGGTTAAAACTGAGAAAGTGCTAATCTCGTGACCTTCCTTCACTAAGCTCTTTGTTCTATAGTTCTCAGCATTTCTTTCTAGTCAGTGTTCTAAAGAAGCCTGATGGGATACTTTATATTTTGTTTCTGATTACAACAGCTGTATGGAACACCCTTATCTTCCGGTTGTATACGGTAACATATACAGTGGTTTCTGGTTAATTGGGAGACATCGGGACCCATACGTTTTGGCCCAATTAAGCGGCTGCCCTAATTAGCTGGTTTCATGGAAATAGTTAAAAGGTATAAAAAAGACAAGCTATCGTTTAACTGGGTAACAATTTGTGTATTTAATTGAATTTAAAACACTGCCAATACTTCTACAAAACTATAAAACTGATTATTAGTTCCTAATAGGTATCAATGGAATAATTATCTGCCATCACAAACTAGAGAAAATCTGCAGATGCTGGAACTCTGAGCAGTGGGCCGAAGCTTCTACTATGCTTTTTTCCATAGATGCTGTCTGGCCTGCTGAGTTCCTCCAGCATTTTGTGAATTATCTGCTATATTCTTTTGACTGATTGCAAATGAACAAAATCAGTGCAGATAATGGACTGCCTTCATACAAAACTTTGGACGATTGCATCCTCCAAATCTTCATTTTGATTGTATAAGGGTATAAATCTTCATTTCGATCTATAAGGGTTACTATGAGCTTATAGTTGTCTGCTGCTCTTGTTCTCTCTCTCACTCCCTCTCTGAATTCTAGACTCTTCCAACAAAGCTTGACGTGAGCTTGGGAACAGAATCTGATCATCTAGGTGTATTAGACCTTCCAGGAGTCAACATTGAATTCACGAGTTTCAGATAACCAGTGTTGGCTATTTGATTCAGAATTAGCCAGAATAAAAATCATCAACCTGTAATGTTAACTTAGTATATGATTCTCCACTTAAGCTCCCTGACTTTCTGGATATTTCCAGTATTCTCTTTTATTCAGATCTCCAGCGCTGTTCTGTTCTAACTCTCAGATTGTGTTTATGTTTCTCTCTCCTCTGTTCTCGTTCATTTTCTATTTACATATTCTCCAGATATATAATTTTCAATTAATAAGTCTTCACCACTCTCTCATCCAGCATTTGCACTACATTCTTGCCATCTCGAGCCTAACATATACATCTTTATTCTCTTTACCTTTCCTCTTCTCTGCAACTTACAACAAGCTTGTTTTCTAGTTATGATTTGAATCTGTAAGTTTCTATCATCTCTCTCTCTCTCTCTCTCTCTCTCTCTCTCTCTCATTTGCCTGAATGTGATCTGTATAGCTACTTTCTCTGCCTGTTCATGTGTTTGTTTAAATGCTCTTTAGCACTGCTATCTTATCTGCTTTCACTACCTCTCCTGGCAGCATGCCTCAGGCATCTGCCTTTCTCTGTGTATGCGGAAAAAAACTTGCATCACAGTTCTCTACACTTTCCCTCTTTCACCTTAATCAATGCCCCCTAGTATTTCACATTTCTCTCCTAGGAAAAAGACTTTTTATCCCTAACTTTGAGTCTCATAATTTCATATACTTCTATTAGGTCATCCCTTTACCTCTGGCCTTCTGGAGAAAACAATCCAAGTTTGTCCAAACTCTTATGGCTAGTACTCTTCAATCTAAGCAATATCCTATAGAATCTCTTCTGCACCCTCTCCGTATTCTCCCTGTCTTTCTATAGTGTGTTGATCAAAACTGTGCTCAATCCTGCAAATGTGGCCTAGCCAAAGTTTTATACAGCTGCAACATGACTTCCTGATTTTTATAAAATGCCCCAACTGATAAAGGTATTCATTTTTACCATGCTATTTATTTGTGTTGCCCCTTTCAAGAAGCTATGAGCTTGCATCCAAAAATCCTTGTGTAGGTCTGTGCTCCTAAGGGTCCTGCCATTTATTGTATTCCTTCCTCTTACATTGACTTTCCAAAGTGCACTAGTCCAGATTAAACTTCCTCTGCCCATATTTCCAACTGATTTGTATCCTACTCTATCCTTTGACAGCTATCCTCACTATCCACAACTCTGCCAATCTTTGAGATATTGGCAACCTCACTAACCAGCCCTCCTATGTTTCGTCCAAACAGAGGTCTCAGTACCAATCCCTGCTGAACATTTCTGGCCACAGATCTTCGGTGGGATTAACACTCCTCAACCGTAATACATAGGAGTAAATTAAACCATTTGGACCATTGAGTCTGCTCCGCCATTCCTTCATGGCTGATTTATCATTCCTCTCAACCCCATTCGCTTACTTTCTCCCTGAACCTTTGATGCCCTCATTAAACAAAAACCTATACACCTCTGCTTTAAATATACACAATGACTTGGCCTCCACAGCCATCTGTGGCACTACCTTCTGGCTAAAGAAATTTCTCCTCATCTCTGTTCAGAATGGACATCCTCTATTCTGAGGCCATGCCCTGTGGTCCTAGACTCCCTCCCCATAAGAAACATCCTCTCCACTTCCACTCTATGCCTTTCAATATTGCATTAGTTTTAATGACCCCCCCCAAACTCCAGTGAGCTCAGAGCCATCAAATACTTCTCATACTTAACCTCTTCATTCCTGAAGTCATTCTTGTGAACCTCCTCTCGACTCTGTCCAATGCCAGCACATCTTTTCTTAGATAAGGGGCCCTAAACTTAGATAAGGCTCACAATACTCGAAGTGCAGTCTGACCAATGCCTTATAAAGCACTACACTCTTGCTTTTGTATTCTACGGATCCCACAACCCACTTGGGTCGTAGGGGCACTGTACAGATTAGCACTGCACAAGTTGCCTCCTTTTACGGTTGTGGGCAAGTGCCTGGGTTGCAACAAAGCTCTCTCTGATCCACTCTGCAGTGTCGTCTGCTCATTTCTTTCTCTGTCTGCCCCTTTTTCTTTTCCTCTACACGATTCCCTGAAGAATGGTCTTTGAGAATCCTCTTGATCTTGTTATATGGCCATACCATCTCAGTTTCCTCTTCTTTACTATGGACAGTAGATCTTCACAGTGCCTCATGTGCTCTTCATACTTATTCACACATTGCCTGGTGTGCAATGGATCGCACAGCCCTTGGTGACCAGGGCGACCACCGATCCGGTATGGGGTCTGTGCTCTGTCCGTGATGTTGAATGTCTTGGGCTGATGAGTCCTGGTAGTGCCCACCCCTCTCCAGGCCAGAACACAGCTAATGTCCTCCAACTCAGTGGCTCGCCCTGGTCTTGAACACATGGCTGTTGCAGTTCTTCAGGGAACCCATCCGCCCTGGCTGGTGTCTTCATCAATGGGGTCCTTTGCCCAGTGGTGCCCCTCACATCATTTAGCCAGCCAGCTGAAGCGGTGTACTGGGATGTGCCATCTAGAGGCATACATGAGAGATTTAGGAGATGGACGAAGACCAGTGATGCCTATCCACTCTACAAGGTAGAGTTTAACTGCCAGACATCAAAGATACTACCTCTATTCAAAGTCCCTACACCCTTTCTAGTCCTCTCAAAATGAAGGCTGACATTGCATTTGCCTTTCTTACCACTGACTTAACCTGCAAGTTAACCTTTAGGGGATCCTGCACAAGGACTCCCAAGTCCTTCTGCAGATTCCCTGCCTCCTCAGCACGACCTGCTCCTCCACTATCTTTGTATCGTCCACAATTAAAGGCCACAAAGCCTTTAATTCCATCATCCAAATCGCTGACGTTGATTCTTGAAAGATCATTTCTAATGCCTCCACAATCTCTATCACTTCCCTGTTTTCTATGAGTTAAGGCACTTTTGAATCCAATCAACCAAGTCACTGTGGATCCCAAGTGCCTTAATCTTCTGGATCATCCTACCATGAGGGATCTTGTCAAATGTGTTACTAAAGCCCACGTAGACTACATCCACTGACTTTCCGTCATAAAGATTTCTGTTAATGTGCCTGCAGTCTCCTCTTTTTTCTCAATAACCTGAGATGGAATGAATTTACTAGAGCATTCTCATTTTGATTAACAAATTGGTAAACATTTAGCAACCCATTTGAAAATAAGAACCTATTTGTGAATTGGGAGAGCATGCTTTTCCATCATCTGATAAATATGTCACAGACGTTGAGATTCTTAAGCTAGATTCATAACAGTCATAGCAAATGAAGAGAATTGTTTAATTATTTTGCATAATGAAATTTTTCTCTTTATTAATGTGATAAAGTGCCCCACTTTAATATGAAAAACTATTTCCCAGTGTGAAGATGTCATTGTAGTTAATGATGGTGATGTTAAAACCTATCTATTCAGTCTAGACTGTTGGAATCTTTCCAGGTATTGCTCTTGTCTTTCGTTAGTTCAAGATGGAAGAATGAATGGTCAGTGGGATCATCAACCATAACTTCAGCACTTTACTGAAGTGAGCCAAATGTTCATTTGTGGTTGTGCATTCCACTGTCACATAGGTCAGGTGAAGGGCTAAGTCACTTCAGGGAAGAAGTTTTAGGAATTAGTGGATCTATGATTGTTATATGTGATCTGCAGACTCATATCTGGGACGAGTGAGCTTGAAGACACAGGTGCCATTGAATGTTCCTTCTGTTGCTTGACTTTAACCTCCACTTTGTCCCATCAGAGTTTTCAGTGTTTTCAAGTTTTCAGTGTTTTCTAGTTGTAGCAATTCAAGACAGCAAAAACCAGCACACTCCCAAACAGTCCATCACCTTTATAAGAGCGGAAGAGAAGGCTCAACATCGGCCTAGCCCCTCGGGAGGGCTTCTTGCCACTGCGCGAGACTGGCAGCTCCAAGTTGACCTAGGGAGGCAACTCAAGTTCCCAGAGAACATCGCAGCCACTCTGCTCCACCCGGGCATGGTGTTAATAGCGGAGTCTACAAAGCAAGTGGTCCTGCTGGAACTTACTATCCCCTGGGAAGACCGATTGAAGAGGCCAACAAGCGCAAGAGGGCTGAATACACAGATCTTGTTGCAGAATGCTGGAGCAATGACTGGAGAGCTCGCTCTGAGCCAGTCGAAGTTGGGTGCTGGGGCTTTGCTGGCTATTCATTACAGCAAACTCTAAAACTCCGTGGAGTTAAAGGACTGCAGTGCAGAAGAGCCACCAAGAACATTCTGGAGGCTGCTGAAAAGGCCTCGCGGTGGCTGTGGATCCGGAGGGGGGGGGATCCGTGGATTAGTGTGCCACTTGGACACAAGTCAGGGTCTGATCACCCCTGGCTGGGTCAACCGGGCGAGGGTGTCTGATGATTAAAGACCCGAGTTACCCTATGACCCCAGATTCATCACTGAAGACATGTCCAAGTAGCACCAGAAGGTGTATAAATATTTCATGGACTTAAGGTTGTGGGCAGTATAAAAGTAATAAATTATTTTAATGTGATTCTTGTGAACTAATCAGGGAGAGAGCAAAAACTAGTTCTGCTGGCTTGAGAGGAATCTAGGACTGGAAGCCATAATTTGTGTAATGGTAAATGCCCATTGTCACATTCTCTGATTTTGCTGGCTGCAGTTGGACATTACATATTTCAATTCTTTATTGCAGATAACCGGCCAGTTCTCTCATCGAATGTTTCAAAATTTACCACCCATTCTTTGTGTCCCCTTGAAGAACATTGTGGATGATGATTTTTTACTAGCTGGGTACGTAAACTTTCTGGAGGCAGCTAGCAATTTAATAACAGATATTGCAACCTTCTAAGTAATATTCAGCAGTTAATTTATTGATTTAGTAAGTGGAATCTGAGACTCCCAAGTCTGGCAATGATTGTGTGAAATACGGTATATCTATCAGTAGGAGGTTGCTAAGAACATAGAAATCTACAGCACATTACAGGCCCTTCAGTCCACTATGTCGTGCTGACCATGTAACCTACTCTAGAAACTGCCTAGAATTTCCCTACCGCACAGCCCTCTATCTTTCTAAGCTCCATGTACCTATCTAAGAGTCTCTTAAAAGACCCTGTTGTGTCCACCTCTACCACCATCACTGGCAGTGCATTCCACACACCCACCATTCTCTGTGTGAAAAACTTACCTCTGACATCCTGACATCTCCGCTCCCCCCCCCCCCCGTACCTACTTCTAAGCTCCTTAAAACAATGTCCCCTCATGTTAGCCATTTCAGCCCTGGGAAAAACCCTCTAGCTATCCACTATCAATGCCTCTCATCATCTTGTACACCTCTATAAGATCTCCTCTTACCCTCTATGACTCCAAGGAGAAAAGGCTCAAATTCACTCAACCTAGTCTCATAAGGCAGGCTCTCCAATTCAGGCAACATCCTTGTAAATCTCCTCTGCACTCTCTCTATAGTATCCATATCCTTCCTGTAGTGAGATGACCAGAACTAAACACAGTACTCCAAGTGGGGTTTGACCAGGGTCCTATATGGCTGCAAAATTACCTCTCGGTTGTTGAACTCACTTCCACGGTTGATGAATGCCAACACACCAAACGCCTTCTTAACAACATTGTCAACCTATGCAGCTGTTTTGAGTGTCCTATGGACACAGACTCCAAGATCTTTCTGATCTTCCACACTGCCAAGAGTCTTACCATTAATATTATATTTTGTCTTCAAGTTTGACCTACCAAAATGAACCACTTCACACTTATCTGGTTTGAACTGCATCTACCATTTTTCGGCCCAGTTCTGCATCCTATCAATGTCCTGCTGTAGCCTCTGACAGCCCTCCAAACTATTCACAACACCCCCAACATTTGTGTCATCAGCAAACGTACGTGTCATCAGCAAACGTTATCAAATGCCTTACTGAAATCCATGTACAATATATCCACTGCTCTACCTTCACCAATGTGTTTTGTTACATCCTCAGAGAATTCAATCAGGTTCATAAGGCACAACCTGCCTTTGACAAAACCATACTGACTATCCTTAATCAGATTATGTCTCTCCAAATGCTCATAAATCCTGCCTCTCAGGATCTTCTCCAATAACTTGCCCACAACTGAAGTAAGACTCACTGGTCTGTAATTTTCTGGGTTATCTCTACTCCCTTTTTTGAAGAAGGGAACAACATTTGCAACCCTCCAATCTTCCGGTACTTCTCTTGTCCCTGTTGATGATGTAAAGATCATTGCCAGAGACTCAGCAATCTCCTCCCTCGCTTCCCACAGTAGCCTGGGGTATATCTCATCTGGACCCAGTGATTTATCTAACCAAATGCTTTCAAAAGCTCCAGCAATCCTCTTTCTTAATGTCTTTATGCTCAAGTGTTTCAGTCTGCTGTAAGTCATCCCCACAATTGCTAAGGTCCTTTTCCCTGGTGAATACTGAAGCAAAATATTCATTAAGTACGTCCGCTACCTCCTCCTCCGACTCCATGCACACGTTTCCACTATTGCACATGATTGGTCCTATTCTCACATGGCTCATCCTCTTGCTCTTCACATACTTGTAGAATGCTTTGGGGTTTTTCTTAATCCTGCTCACCAAGGCCTTCTCATGGCCTCTTCTAGCTCTCCTAATTTCATTCTTAACCTCCTTCCTGGCAACCTTGTAATTTTCTAGAGCTCTCCCAGTACCTAGTTTCTTGAACCTTTTTATAAGCTTTTCTTCTTAACTGGATTTTCCACATCCGTTGTACATCATGGTTCTTTTTCCTGCCATCTTTTCCCTGCCTCAGTGGAACATACCTGTGCAGAACACCATGCAAATGTTCCCTGATCATTTGCCACATTTCTACTGTGAATTTCTCTGAGAATATCTGCTCCCAATTAATGCTCCCAAGTTTCTGCCTTATAGCATCCAAGTTTCGCCCTACCCCAATTAAATGTTTTCTCAAAACGTCTGCTCCTATTCTTCTCCAGTGCTATGGTAAAGGAGATAGAATTGTAATCACTACCTCCAAAATGCTCTCCCACCAAGAGATCTGACTGCTGACCAGGTTCATTTCCCAATACCAGATCAAGTACAGCCTCTCCTCTAGTTGGCTTACCTACATAGAGTCTGGAAACCTTCCTGAACACACCTAACAAATTCCACCCCAGCCAAACCCTTGATCTAAGGAGATGACAGTCAATATTAGGAATGTTAAAATCACCCATCACAACAACCTTATTATTATCGCACTGTTCCAGAATCTGCCGCCCTATCTGCTCCTCGGTGTCTCTGTTACTATGGGGGGGGGGGGGGGGTCTATTTAAAAAAAACACAGTGGAGTTATTACCACTTTTCTGTTTCTGACTTCCAGCCACACTGACTCAGTAAACAATCCCTCCATGACTACCTCCTTTTCTGCAGCCATGACGCTATCCATGATCAGCAATGCCATGCTCCCATCTCCTTTGCCTCCCTCCCTGTCCTTTTGAAGCATCTAAAGCCCAGCACACTCAGCAGCCATTCCTGCCCCTGAGACATCCAATTCTGTGTAATGACCACAACATCATAGTTCCACATATTCATCCACGCTCTAAGTTCATCTGCCTTGTTTATGATACTCCTTGCATTAAAATAGACACATCTCAAACCATCTGGCTGAGTGCATCTTTGCTCTATCATCTGCCTATCCTTCCTCATAAACTTCCTACAAGTTGTTTCTACTTGGCCATATTCCACATTCATGTGAACTCTAAATTTAACCAGGTTATTTCTGCTGCAAAATTAATGGAGGCTTTTAAGGCATATACGTTATTTTTGCCTAGAAGAATATAATAGTATGCTTAACTAGACAACGTGCATTGAACGTATTAGAGTTTCTAGTTTGTAGCTTTTAACATAAACAACCACGGTTCTTTGTGCTTGGTAGTAAAGATGCTGCTAACTTCCAAAATGGTGAGGTTGTGTAAGGTCCAAAGTGGGCCTTTGTGCAGAATCATTTTACTGCCATGGACCTTTACTGAACGTAATAAAAAAAAAACAATAGAACGTTGGACTTTGCATTCAGAAGACAAGAGAAAAAGCCAATAGTAATAATGCTGCAACTGTACAAATCCCAGCATAGACCATATGCCAAGTATTCTGTAGTTCTGGGTAGTACACCTTAGAAAGGATGCTTTGGCCTAGAAAAGAATGTACTCTAAATATTATTGGAGTGATGCCAAGACACCAAAGGTTACATTACATGGAAGGATTACATAAACTAGGTGCGTATATTCTGGACTTTGGAAGTTTAAGGAGTCTTGCGACTGAAGTTTTCAAAATGTTAGGGGTATTGCTAGGCCATCTGGATACAAATGATTTCAGTGGTTAGGGAGAATTGGAGAAGTAAACAGTTTAAAAAATTAGAGCTAGGTGTTGAGCAAAACACTGTATGGTGCTATTGGAAATTTGGATCTCAGTTCTGCAAGTAGCATTTTACCTAATCAGTTGTCATGTATAAATTTGAAATTGATCGATTTGTGATAAGCAAAGATATCAAAGGAAATAGAGCAACAGAGACTTGAGAAGTTAGACCACAGATCAGCCATGACTGTATTGAACAGGCTCAGGGCAAAATTACCTCCTTCAGCAACATCTGAGTAAATAGGAACCGGGTTAAATCTTCAGAACAATGCACTTCCAGCAGAACTGGGAATAGTCACGGTCAAGTTTTGAGATGCAGGGAAAAGGGAAGGAAGGACAAAACAAAAATAAAAAGATGTGATAGATTGGAAAATAGGAGGGAATAAATAAAAAAAAAGGCAGGGATGTTAAAATATAGAACAATTGTTTGATATTAACAAAGGAATGCTGGAAATTTGGAATAAAATAGTGTAGCTGCAGATTAGAGGTCAACATTGAATTTCATTTTTACAGATAATGAGCACACCCCTCTGGGCTGTGCCACCATTCGGCCCCTCCAGATCATGCCACCATTTATTTGTCTTGGCTGATCTGATCAGGGTAGCTGTGCATATGAGGGAAGTTGTGAATTTGATTTGTGGTCTGAATCAGGCAGCAGAAGCTAGAGCATCACTCTCTAAAGAACAATTAATAACCTCATACTCCTTTTGAGAATTCACTATGCAATACAGTTTGTGGAAGGTATACGCAAACTTACCACTAAACTCTGCATTTCAAACAATTGCCCATCAAGAATATCTAAATTAAATAGTGGCAAGAGTTGCTGAGATTTCTGAACTTGTAATTCTGCATGGCCTTGTATGCGCTCATGCACTCAGTCTCCTTCAACATGAATGGACAGAAAGGCAGTTTTGATCTTGATACCCTGACAAAACACCAGAGGTATGTCTGCATAATTCTCCCTGGGCAGCAGGAAACTAGGAGAGGTCACCTCAAGTGTTAGTTAATGGGTGGATTTCACGTATTTGATCGTTTTGTTGAGGATTCTGAATTCCTTGTCTTTAATAATCAGGTGTTGTTACTTGAAAATGCAGAGAGTAAAAATGCATCTCTTTTGTCTCCCCCCTTTCCCTGCTTCCACAGCCATATATTCCTTGGTTTTACAAAATGTGGTAGGTATGTGCTGTCCTACACCAGAGATGTGCCAGAGCAAGAGTTTGATGAATTACCCCACTATGTGTACTATCTGTACTGGTGGAAGTTCAACATCCATGACAAGTTGAAAAAGGTAAGTAACAAAGCTTTATTCTAGAAGAAAGAACACTGGAACTCGGTGATTCAGGTAAATCCCTGGATGGGCCTTGCTTCTTCTCTGATTTTTGGGGTTGTTTTCTATCAGTTTTTGTGTTTGTATAATGGCTTTAACATGGTTAAAAAATCTCTCAGACTCATCAAAACAAGTTTTATCATGAGCCACAGAAGGTGACATTAGGACACATAATCAATGAGGTAGGTATTTTAAATGAAAGTGAATTAAGGGAGAACAGAAAAGTAGAGATGCAGGAAGATTTGGAAGGGCAATGCAAGCTCAGAATTCAGCAGATGAAAACATGGCTACAGTTGATAGAGCAATTAAATTTGGAGATAAACAAATCAGAGCTGGTATAGGTAATAATACAGTGGTGCTCGAAAGTTTGTGAACTCTGTAGAATTTTCTCTATTTCTGCTTAAATATGATCTAAAATGTGATCAGATCTTCACAAGAGTCCTAAAACTAGATAAAGAGAATCCAATTAATTAAATAACAAAACAAACATTATCATTATACTTGTTCATTTACTTACTGAGAAAAGTGATCCAATATTACATGTATTTGTTGGAAAAAGTATATGAACCTCTGTGGTAATGCTTTCTACAAAAGCTATTTGGAATCAGGTGTTCCAGTCAATGAGATGAGATTGGAGATGTAGTTTGTAGAGGCACCCTGCCCTATAAAAAAGACACACAAAGTCAGGTTACTGACAGAGCCTGCACTTCTCAACATAAATCTGTTTATGTGCACCGTGCCTCGATCAAAATAACTTTCAGAGGAACTAGGAAGAGTTGTAGAGATGCATGAACCTGGAAAAGGATACAAAAGTATTTCTAAAAACCTGGGTGTTCATCAGTCCACGATAAGAGAAACTGTCTACAAATGGAGGAAATTCAGTACTCTTGCTACTCTCGCTTGGAATGGGCATCCTGCAAAGATTACACCAAGAGCACAACGTGCAATGCTGAAGGAGGTGAGAAAGAACCCAAGGTGCAAAAAACCTGCAGAAGTCTCTAGGATTTGCTGTAGTCTCTGTTCATGTGTCCACTATAATAAAAATATTGAACAATAGACAATAGGTGCAGGAGTAGGCCATTCAGCCCTTCGAGCCAGCACCACAATTCACTGTGATCATGACTGATCATCCACAATCAGTACCCTGTTCCTGCCTTCTCCCCATATCCCTTCACTCCGCTATCTTTAAGAGCTCTATCTAACTCTTTTTTGAAAGAATCCAGAGAATTGGCCTCCACTGCCTTCTGAGGCAGAGCATTCCACAGAACCACAACCCTCTGTGTGAAAAAGTTTTTCCTCAACTCCGTTCTAAATTGTCTACCCCTTATTCATAAACTGTGGCCTCTGGTTCTGGACTCCCCCAACATCGGGAACATGTTTCCTGCCTCTAGCGTGTCCAATGCCTTAATAATCTTATATGTTTCAAGAATGGTATTCATGGAAGGACACCACAGAGGAAACCACTGTTCTCCAAAAAAAGCATTGCTGCATGTCTCAAGTTTGCAAAAGACCACCTGGATGTTCTGCAACATTTCTGGGACAATGTTCTGTGGACAGATGAGACAAAAGTTGAACTTCTTGGCAGAAATACGCATTGCTATGTTTGGAGAAAAAAGAGCACTGAACACCAACACCGAAACCTCATCCCAACTGTGAAGCATGGTGGAAGGAGCATCGTGGTTTGGGGCTGCTTTGCTGCCTCAGGGCCTGGACAGCTTGCAATCGTTGAGGTAATAATGAATTCACAATGTCTGAATGTAGCAGTGTGTTACCTGAAGCTTAATAGAAGTTGAATAATAGGTAATGGTCTGAAAGACAAGAGCAAATCAACAACAGAATGGTTTAAAAAGAAGAAACTTCATGTTTTGGAATGGCTGAGTCAAAGTCTTGAGCTTAATCCTGTAGGAATGTTGTGGAAGGACCTGAAGCAGGCAATTCATGCAAGGAAACCCAGCAACGTCCCAGAGTTGATGCAGTTTTGTAGCAAGGAATTGCCTAAAATTCCTTCAGGCCGATGTGCAGGACTGTTCAACAGTTACCAGAAATATTTGGTTGAAGTTATTGCTGTATAAAGGGGTCATGTCAGTTCTGAAAGCAAGGTTCACTTATTTTTCCAACAAATGCATGTAATATTGGATAATTTTTCTCAATAAGTAAAGGAACAAGTTTTTTTTTGTAGTAATTATTTAACTGGGTACTCTTTATCTAGTTTTAAGACTACTGTGAAGATCTGGTCACATTTTAGGTCATATTTATGCAGAAATTTAAGAAAATTCTGCAGGGTTCACAGACTTTCTAGCACCACAATGGGTGATAAATCAAAGTGCCTATAGTGCAATATACACTCAGTGGCCACTTTATTAAGTACTTCCTGGATACCACCTTAATAAATTGGCCACTGAGTGTATGTTCATTGTCTAATGCTGTTGTAGTCCTTCCACTTCAAGTTCAACGTGTGTTTGGAGATGTGCTTCTACACACCACTGTTGTTACTGTCGCCTTACTGTCAGTTTGAACCAGTCTGGCCATTCTCTGACCTCTCTCATTAACAAGGTGTTTTCACCCACAGAACTGCTGCTCATTGGATGTTTTTTTTTGTTGTTTTCTACACCTTTCTCTGTAAGATGTCAAGGTGGTTGTTTGTGAAAATACCAGGAGATCAGAAATTTTTGAGATAATCAAATCTCCCCATCTGGCACCAACAATCATTCCAAGGTCAAAATCACTTAGATCATATTTCTTTCCCATTTTGATGTTTGGTCTGAACAGCAACTGAACCTCTTGACAATGTCTGCATGCTTTTATGCATTGAGTGGCTGCCATATGATTGGCTGATTAGATGTTTGCATTATCGAACAGGTGTAAATGTGTATCTCATAAAGTGGCCACTGAATGTATAATGGAGGCTGCCAGCCAACCAGCCTGCTTGTGTACACTCCTAAACCCTAGTTAGAGAGCAGTCGAGGTTAGTGCCAAAGCAGATACAATTTACCCAGGAAACATGCTTGTGAAATTAGAGTATTAGATTTAATATGTCTCTCTGTGTATGTGCGTATTTGTATGGATTTAAGGGTACACTGTTTTTTGTCACTGCTACAGTATGTTGCCTATACGGTTGTCAGGGGATAACAACATTCTGTTTCTGAAATCTGTTCATAACATGAATTGTTCTTTAATGTGTGAGTGAGGATCACTGAAACATTACGTATGGAGAGTGTGTAGAGGCAGGAAGAGCACCCATTAGCTAACCTCAGTGACTCAGTGAGAGAGTCTGCTCAGCACTCCAGCTCTGCATATTTTAACCCAACCCCAGTTGTTGCAGATTGGTGTTAAAGAAAAGACATGGAAATGGTTTGTTCCCACCTGACGTACAATACCTGCAGCCTTGCAGCAGCTGGCAAATTTTTCCAACATGTCTCCCAAACTGCTTATACATACAGTGTGTCCATTAGTCTGGTGTTCATACTTGTTTAACTTGGGCTGTGAAGGACTTTCATTTCCCATGGCCACTGATGCACATTCACACATTGGATGTGCTCAACTGCATTCACTTCCAGTTTTTTCAGAAAAGGTACAATTTGAAAACAATGGAAGATATGTTTAATCTTTGTTTTGCTTTATTGTATTTTAGGTTAGGCAAGTGCATCTTTTCAAAGATCAGGAAGTATACAGTGACCTGTATCTAACTGTCTGTGAATGGCCATCAGATCCCTCAAAGCTTATTGTGTTCGGGTTCAAGTAAGTAATCTTGGAACAAGATGTAGATATTGCTGGCAAGGTCGGCATTTGAAATCCATTCCTAATTTCCCTTGGCTTGCTACGCTTTTTCAGATGGAATGGGTATGGAATAACATGTCAGATAGTAAGGACAGATTTCTATACCTGAAAAATATCATCAACTGTATCTGTGTGTCATTTTTCTAGTTAAGTGGTTATCCTTATTGATACCAGTTTTATATAATTGTTTGAATTTATATTCTCCAGCTGCCATGGTGGAACATGAACTTGTCTCCAGATCATCAGTCCAGTAATATATAGGCCTATCAGACGGTTCTATGAGTTCATATGTGACCTTAGCTCCTTGGTTCTTCAGCTCCTTATACCTTTGAAATTTTTATTTAATCTACCTTGGTGTGCCAGGGAAGATCAAATGAAAAGTATTGGAAAAGAGGACATTCCACTCTTCCTACATTATAGCAGTAATATTTGTAGAAATCTGTTGACTATAGGGCATCAGGGAATGTCAAAATTTTTGTACAAAAAGCATGTCAACTTCTCACCCGATTCAGAAAGTTGTGAGCTCAAACCCCACTTGGTACAAATTTTGGGTGGCTGTCAGTGTATAATACAGATGCATAATTCCTTGTAAGTGACATCAGGTTGATAAGGTTGTAAAAGCTTTCAGCACTTTGACCTTCATAAATCAAAATATTGAGCACAGGAGTTGGGATGTTATGTTGAAGTTACATAAGACATTCATCATCATCATCAGATGCCATTCCCAGTTTAAGCTTTGACTGCCATGGCCCACACACTCCTATTTTGGGTCAAGTGGATCAATTCATTGGTATTCATTTCCAGTTCTCTGGCTGCTGTCTCCATCATCATTTGTCTTTGCCTTCCTTTTACTTTCTTGCCTTCAATCTTTCCCATAATTAACATGCATTCTAACTCCTCTTTCCTAATCACATGTCCAATGAAGTCACGTTGCCTTTTTCATGATCTCATACATTACTTCTCTTTTTGTCTTTGCTCTGTTCATGACATCCTCATTAGATATTCGTTTTGTCCACGATATTCTTTGCATCCTCCTCAAAAACCACATCCCTGCTGCTTCAATTCGTTTCCACACATTACTAGATATTGTCCAACATTCTGAGCCATATAACTTAACTAGATAAATATAACATTTCAGTGCTCTGAGGCGGGTTGTCATGCCTAGCTTAGTGTTGGTCAGTATACTGTTCATTCTCATAAAGGTGTCTTTTGCCATCCCTATTCTTCTTTTGATGTCCATGTTGCACCTGCCATCTGATGTCACCTAGCTTCCTAAGTAGCAAAGGTTCTGTACTTATTTTATGTCTTCCCCATTTATTCTCAGCCTGCAGATAGGATTCTCCTTCTTGGGAATCAAAGTTGGCGGTGAAAACATCAATAATTTTAGATACGCGGATGACACTGTATTAATTGCAAGTACGGAGGAAGAACTACAAAACTTAATTGATATAGTTGTTGAAGAAAGTGCAAAAATGGGTCTATCTATCAATTGCAAAAAGACGTAAGACATTGGTGAGGCCTAATTTGGAGTATTATGTGCAGTTTTGGTCATTTACAGTACCTATAGGAAAGACGTAAATAAGGCCATAAGATATAGGAGCAGAATTAGTACATTTGGCCCATCGAGTCTACTCTGCCATTCTATTTTGGCTGATCCAATTTTCCTCTCAGTCCTCTCAGCTCCTGCCTTCTTCCCATATCCCTACGTGCCCTGACCAATCAAGAATTGATCAACCTCTGCCTTAAGTATATATAAAGACTTGGCCTCCAGAGCTCCTGTGGCAAAGAGTTCCAAGATTTACCACTCTCTAGCTAAAGAAATTTCTTCTCATCTCCGTTCTAAGAGTCCCTGTATTCTGAGGCTGTGTGCTCTGGTCTTAGATTCTCCCACCACAGAAAACATCCTTTCCACCTCCACACTATCAAGGCCTTTCACCATGTGATAGGCTTCAGTGAGGTCACCCCTCGTTCTTCTGAATTCAAGTGAATAAAGGCCCAGAAGTATCAAACACTGTTCATATGACAAGCCATTCTATCCCGGAATATTTTTTGTCAATCACCTTTGAACCTTCTCGGACAGTGGGCCTGATTGAAGTCCCCTCCTCTCAAAACTTCCGATGTCCGGATTGGCTGCTGGTCAAAGCTCTTTTTCACTGTACTGCTCCATTGCTGCCTTTATCCTTGAGAAGTGGATCTGGTTGAAGTCTCCCTCCTCTTAAAACTTCTGATGTCTGGATTGGCACTGATCAGAGTTTTTTGACTGAAAGACTGCAGAGAAAATTTACAAGGATGCTGCCAGGACTTGAGGACCTGAGCTATAGAGAACGGTTGAATAAGTTAGGACCTTTTTCCCTTGAGCGCAGAATAATAATGGGAAATTCGATAGAGGTATACAAAATTATGAGTGGTATGAATAGGATAAATGCAGGCAGACTTTTTCCAATGAAGTTATGTAAGACTAGAACTAGAGGTTATGGGTTAAGGGTGAAAGGTAAAATGTTTAAGGGAAGTGAGGAGGAACTTCTTCACTCAGTGGATGGTGAGCGTGTGGAATGACCTGACAGCAGAAATGGTGAATGCGGATTCAATTTCAACATTTAAGAGAAATTTGGATAGATACATGGATGGGAGGGATATGGAGGGCTCTAGACTGGGTGCAGCTCAATGGGAGTAGGCAGATTAATAGTTCGGCATTGGCCAAGAGGCCTGTTTCTGTGCTCTAGTGTGTTCTGTGTCTTTATTTTGCTAACCATGGACAAGTCAGTTTATTTACTTCTGTTCCTATATTTTAAGTGGGGAGTTCTCACAGTACCCTTTCTGAGCATGTACCACCATAGAGAGATTAACTTTTCATTAGATTTTTCTGTGATTCAGCCGTGATCTTATTGAATGGCAGAGCAGGCTCCTTGGGCCAGGTGGCCTACTCCTGCTCGTATTTATGTTCTTATACTCTGGTGGGTTTATTTTTTAACATATAATCTTGCTGTTTTTTTTCCAATAGGAGCAGTAAGATGATGTCATAAAATCCTTTTGGCTACTGGTTGGTGGTAAGCGTGGAAATTCCTTTGTGTTCTGCAGAAAGGAATCTCCAAACTTACACCAGCTGTTGTTTTTTGTCAGGGATGGGGCAGGGGAGGATTGGGAGGGTTTTTTACTTCCCTAAAGAATATTCTGCTTTCCCTCCATGTGGTTATTTTTGTTTAATACAGCATTCGGTCGGTAAATGATCTGCTGATAAATATGGTTATGAGTGATGAAAACGACAGAGATATTTATATTACAACTGTTGCCACACCACCATTTGTACTGTGTCCCGACTGCAGAGATATGGCTTTACTTAACACAGGTATGAAACTAACCATTTTGTTTTTATCTTGTGTTTGTATTTACATGTTTAAATTACTGCACCTCACTTGCCATCATGTGTTTTACAGGTGAGCAGAATGCTTATTGCCTACAGCACGGCTTCATGCTTCACACCAAGTACCAGGTGGTGTATCCCTTTCCCACGTTCCAGCCTGCTTTCCAGCTCAAGAAAGATGGAGTAGTGTTACTTAACACCAGCTACTCCCTGGTAGCATGTGCAATATCTGTAAATACGACAGGTATGGTCAAATTGGTTATTGTTTATGTGGGAATCTAGATGAAATGTATGAGCAGATAATTTTACAGTAAAGTGAGGGTGTATGGTTCAAATATTAGTCCTGGCAGATTACTCTCAGCTTCTCCCTCCAGCTAGGGGATCACCCAGTTGTTTATGACTTCTTTGCCCGAATCAGAAGTTAATGGATTCACAGTTCAGGCTGAGGAAATGGGCACTAATTCTAGGTCTCTAGTACAACTTTAAAGAAATGCTGTTTAACCTAAGTACTAGCTTGAGGCTCCTTCTGTTCCCTCGGATGCAAAATTCCCAAGGTATGATTTGAAGAGGAATTTCCCCCAGTGCCTTGGAATTTGTCCATCCCTTGATTGATATTGCCAAAAAAAATCTAGTCATTATCTTTGGGAGTTTGAGCAAACTGGCTGTCATTTTCCCTGTGTTGTGACCATGATTAGAGTTAGAAGTACTTAGGTTGTGAAAGGTGCCAAGTAAATGTATTGATCACTTTATGTGAACTAAAGTGACATGTATCTTACAGTGTGATCCCATGACCTCCGGTCTTTCATACTTACTCTTTTGTTTTATATTGTCACTAGGCTATATACTTCCAGAACATTGTCCTATGGCCACCTCTTCTCAAAGATGATAGGTTCAAATTTGTCCAATCCTTCCACTTTTCTCATATTTCTGATGTTGAATTTTACAATGCACAACCATTGGACTCACTTTCAAGGACTCTTCATCTCATGTTCTCAATATTTATTGCTTATTTATTTATTATTGTTGTTTCTTCTTTATTTAACTTCATAGTTTGTTGTCTTCTGTGCTCTGATTGAATATAGTTGGGCGGTCTTTCACTGATTCTGTTATGGCCATTATTCTATACATTTATTGAGTTTGCCCACAAGAAAATGAATCTCAGGATTCTATATAGTGATATATATGTATTTTAATAATAAATTTACTTTAAACTTTGAACTTAACCTTCTACACCCACTTTGCACCATACTCATGAAGGATTAATCGTAACTGTAAATTACAATAGAATATATATATAAAATAAATAAGTACTGGTTAATGATGGATGCAGTTTTTATGAGGTATTGCCTTTTGAAGGTGTCCTCGATGTTGGGAGAACTGGTGCCCATGTTGGAGCTGGTTGAGTTTGCAACTTTCTGCAGGTTTTCCAATCCTGTACAGTTGCCTTCCATACCACATAGTGATGCAGCCAGTTAGAATGATCTCCATGCGGTACATCTGTAGAAATTTGCTATAGTCTTTGGTGACGTACCAGGTCTTCTCAATTGCATCAATATGATGGGCCCAGGATAGATCCTTAGAGATGTTGACACCCAAGAAGTTGAAAATCCTCACCCTTTTCACTGCTGATCCTTCGATGAGGATTGGTTTGTGTTCCTTTGACTTTCCCTTCCTGAAATCCACAATCAATTCCTTGGTCTTACTGATGTTGGATACAAGGTTGTTGTTGCCATACTACTCAACCAGTCAACCAGCTCATCTTTCTCACTCATCACCATTTGAAATTTTACCAACAGTAGTTGTGTCAATGGCAAATTTATACAAAACGCTTGTAGATGGTGTTGGAGCCTGCCTAGCCAGGTAGTCGTGGGTGTAGATACAGTAAGAGCCGCACGCATACTTCAGCTGCACCAGTGTTGACTATCAGCGAGAAGGAGATGTTATTTCCAATCAGCACTGACTGGTCTCTTGGTGAGGAAGTTAAAGATCCAGTTATAGAGGGAGGTACAGAGGCTTAGATTTTGGAACTTGTGATTAGTACTGAGGGTGTGATGGTGTTCAACACTGAGCTTTAATCAATAAACAGCAGCCTGACATACATATTGCTACTTTCCAGGTGATCCTAAGCTGAGTGGGCCAAGTGGTTAAGGCGTCAGTCAAGCCTCAGCTGTTGTGTCCTTGAGCAAGGCACTTAACTACACATTGCTCTGCGATGACACTGGTGCCAACCTTTATGGGTCCCTTGGACAACATCGGTGGCATGGAGAGGGGAGACTTGCAGCAGGGGCAACTGCCGGTCTTCCATACAACCTTGCCCAGACCTGCACCCTGGAAACCTTCCAAGGCGCTAATCCATGGTCTCGCGAGACTAACAGATGCCTATATAAGCTGAGTGGAGAGCCAGTGAGATTGCATCTGTTGTAGACCTATTGTGGTCTAATTGTTTTAATTCCTGATTTAGGAGGTTCCATTAGTATGAACAGGAAAGGGAAGTTGATGGTTTGCAAGTATAGCAAAGTTTTTTGGTAAGGGATAATAGTTTGAAGGGGAGAATATAGAGATTAAGTAAAAAGAATGAAAAGCCTGCTGTTTAATAAGAATAGAATTGCGAAAAACAAACACTGATGTTTTGGATAAGGTGAGCTTACTTGAGCATGTGGGGAGACTGTAGTAAAACTAAAGATGTGAGGTTAAGACTGGAGGCCCTTCCAGTTTCCCTGTGGCTGTGAAATCCTATGACAGAGGAAAGGTAGAGGGAAAATCTCAAGAGATGATGATCATAAAAAATGTCTTGGATTTAAAATGTTGAAGTTAATCTAGGAGATGTGAACTGACAAACTAACTGCTTTTTCCAATTCAGATCCATTTTACACTTTTTGCTTTCTGTGTGTCAGGTAAAACAGGACAAGTACTATACAGCAAAAGCAGTGAAAATGATGAAACTCCAGTCGATCATGAGGTGTACCCTGAGAATTTCATTTCAGCAGAATGGAGCAGTGTATCTTCTAATTGTAACTGTGAAGGTACTAAATGTACTTTGTGCAGCCAAAAAACACTGGACTTCACCTCTAACATGGCAGATGCTAATAACTGCAGGCATACTGAAAACTGTTCAGAGGAAATGTTGAGCTGGGAACATGAAGCCTATGAGCACACCGTTGTGGCAGTCTGTAACCCTGCCCACTGTGACCGAACTACTGCTGCAGGCAAAGCAAAAGAATTTGCAGCTGACATCTTCAGGCGGGCTAGAGCTGCCACCGGCACTCCAGAAGTAATGGGAAGTTTAGACGTACAAAAGGAGGGTGTGCTACAAAGGAAACTTGCAGAAGACTGCCTCAATATCCTTAATCCACAAAGAAGTGGACCTTCAGAAATCCATCCTTCCTTCTCCTGTGAACCCAGATTAGAGATCCAGTGTTCTGGTTGTGTTGCAGACACTAATGGTTATGCGTTAAGTACCGAGGAATCACATTCACTTGTTTTGGGGTGCAATTGTACCACCCTTAGGAAACCCAGCCTAGACAATGGTGCACCATCTGCTCAAATAAGAACTGAAGGAACAAGTGAGTTTGCACAGAATGAATCTAGTGTAATGGATAACACTGGCAACCAGCAGCAGGAAAATGAACAAACTGACCCCGGTTATGTGAACTACATAAAGCTGCACTATGTTCTGGAGCCCACTGGCATGGTGGTAGATGATGAAGGTAAATAGTCTTGTAGAATCTGTCATGCGTATTTAGGAGTGAATTGTTAGGAATTTACAAGCCAATAGGTTCCTCGGTTTGGAAAATCCCATCTTGTACCATAGTTATTAGTTGCTAGATTTCCATTGTTTGATTCTTCCCTTGTACAAAAATTCCTTAAGATTGAAACAAAATCTTTGTCCCTCTGGTGTTGCCTATGTAAGGGGTTTAAAACGAGCAAGGTGTTTATTCTTATTTTTCGTTGCTTGGGATTCTTGCCTCTGAGTCATTTTCAAGAATTGCAATTTCAAGCCACACTCATGTCCCATCTACATCAATGGAGCTGTAGTGGAGTGTGTATCAAGCTTCAAATTCCTTGGTGTCCACATTTCCGATGATCTCAGCTGGTCCCTGAACTCCTCCATCCTGATCAAAAAGGCGCAACAGCGCCTTTATTTTCTGCACAGCATCAAGAAAGCTTACCTCTGACCCAGGTTATTGACAGGCTATTACTGCTGTACCATTGAGAGCAAACTCACCAACTGCACCTCAGTGTGGTATGGCAATTGTCCCGTATCGGACCATAAAGCACTCCAGCGTGTGGTGAAAACTGCCCAACAGATTATCAGCACCCAATTGCCCACCATTGAGAACATCTACCATAAACACTGTCTGAGCAGGGCGAAAAGCATTATCAAGGATGCATCTCACCCTAACCATGGACTTTTTACTCTCCTCCCATCCTCCGCTCCCGTACCAGCAGGCTCAGGAAGAGCTTTTTCCCTGGGCCTGTGACTCTACTGAACCTCACATCACAGTGCTAAGCAGTATTGCACCCATATTGGACTGTCTCAGTACTTTTACATTTGTATGCTGTAGCATTTACTTTTTATTCGCAGTCATTTTGTAAATAATATTATTCTTTTGCACTTCTGGTCAGATGCTAATTGCATTTCATAGTCATACTTTATTGATCCCGAGGGAAATTGGTTTTCGTTACAGTCGCACCATAAATAATTAAATAGTAATAAAACCATAAATAGTTAAATAGTAATATGTAAATTATGCCAGGAAATAAGTCCAGGACCAGCCTATTGGCTCAGGGTGTCTGACCCTCCAAGGGAGGAGTGGTAAAGTTTGATGGCCACAGGCAGGAATGACTTCCTATGACGCTCTGTGTTGCATCTCAGTGGAATGAGTCTCTGGCTGAATGTACTCCTGTGCCCAACCAGTACATTATGTAGTGGATGGGAGACATTGTCCAAGATGGCATGCAACTTGGACAGCATCCTCTTTTCAGACACCACCGTCAGAGAGTCCAGTTCCATCCCCACAACATCACTGGCCTTACGAATGAGTTTGTTGATTCTTTTGGTGTCTGCTACCCTCAGCCTGCTGCCCCAGCACACAACAGCAAACATGATCGCACTGGCCACCACAGACTCGTAGAACATCCTCATCATTGTCCAGCAGATGTTAAAGGACCTCAGTCTCCTCAGGAAATAGAGACGGCTCTGACCCTTCTTGTAGACAGCCTCAGTGTTCTTTGACCAGTGCAGTTTATTGTCAATTCGTATGCCCAGGTATTTGTAATCCTCCACCATGTCCACACTGACCCCCTGTATGGAAACAGGGGTTGCCGGTACCTTAGCTCTCCTCAGGTCTACCACCAGCTCCTTAGTCTTTTTCACATTAAGTGGCAGATAATTCTGCTCACACCATGTGACAAAGTTTCCTACCGTAGCCCTGTACTCAGCCTCCTCTCCCTTGCTGATGCATCCAACTATGGCAGAGTCATCAGAAAACTTCTGAAGATGACAAGACTCTGTGCAGTAGTTGAAGTACAAGGTGCAAATGGTGAAGAGAAAGGGAGACAAAACAGGCATTGGCTTTGTATCTGTACTTGGCACAATGACAATCTAATCTAATCTAATTAATCACAATTTGGTATAACAACACAGCAGAGAGCCTGGCAAATCCATATAGTTAAAAGTATTGTCTTCAGTTATGACGTTAAATTGACCTTGCATCTGGCCATTCAAGAGAATGTAAAAGAACCAGTGAAAGCTTTTCATAAACTGAGGTATGTCCATTAACCTATGGACAATGCTGACCTTAAAAGCACAATGCCAAAATGCAGCATCTGCTCTTTAATCTCCCTGCAGTTTGTTGGCTCTTGTGCCATATAGTTTGATTTCCACATTTCCCCAAAACAGTAACTGTTAATGCTGTGAAGCATCTCGGCATTTTATAAGTGCTAATTTTTATATTGGCTAGATGAATGAGCAGTTACTTTTCCCACTGCTAGTTCTCATATGGCCTTCCAACAGGAATCAGGCTGTTTTCACTGCTCAAATTACTTACTGCATGTTATGCCGCTGGCATTTAGGGCAGCAATGAAGGTCCACTATCTCTCTCTATCCTTCTCTCCATTGTGTCATCTTCTCTATTGTGCTCCAGGTGTGGTTCAATGTCTTCATATCTGCTTCTATGGTATGGCACCAAGTTGTCCTGGTCCTTCATTGTGCTAGTAGCTTCCTCTTGGTTTTCAGGACTGTCAGCCATGCAAGTCCTGGATGGAAACTCTGGAATACTGTCACACACAGATATAGAAGGATTCACTACTGCTGTTTCCATAAGAATTGTTAGGTTTTTTGCCCTGAGCTGAACCTCCGAACCTGGAGGACCAGTGGACAGCTCTTAGTCTAGCCTCTACCTTTTGCCCTGTTTGGCAAGGGTGAACCTACCAAGAGCCAAAGCACAAGGCCCTGACTCCAGCCAACATAGCTCTCCAGGTCATTGAGGCACGCAAGCCTTCAAACCCTCTGGCAAGGTTGTGGCCCTCTTGGAGGACTGCTCAAATTCCACATTTAGATTTCGGTGTTCTCAGGTTTGTTTATTGCTTCCTTTCCCTCTCAAGTTCTTTAATGCTGGAGATTATTGAGCATTTCCTCATCTGAAACACATTAGAAGTGAAGTAACACTGCTTGTGCCAAGAACACAAATTCCTGATGTGCCCATAACCTCTACTAATGAATTAGAAGCTGTCTGGTCTTCCGAAATATGTTGAAACATAGTGAATTCATTTAACATTGATCATTTATCCTTTGGCACTAGGCTAGAGGTCAAAGACCAGAATTTTACCTACAGTTCATTTCTTTTTCCTCTCTCCATCCTTCCCTGGCCCAAACATGATTTTATGTGCTGTGGAAACCAAAAACAAAAATGGAGATGAAGAAAATATTGTTAAAACTCGGCATGTCAACAACATGGTGAGGAAAGGGATATAGTCAACATCTGGGTTTCGTGACCCAGCATCAGAACTGTAAAAGAGAGTTGCAAATAGGTGTTTGGTCATTTTTGCCCAAGATGGTTTCTCTTTCTATGGAATTCATTGCTACGAGTGGGTGTGGAGGCCAAGTCATTAGGTACATTTAAGGCAGAGGTTGATAAATTCTTGATTAGTCAGGGCATCAAGGGATAAAGGGAGAAGGCAGGAGATTGAGGCTGATTGAGAAACTGGGTAAGCCATGATGAAATGTTGGAGCAGACTCATGGGCCACATGGTATAATTTTGCTCCTATATCTTATAGTCTTCTGGTCTTTTCCCTCTAGTCTCCATTATACTTGCATCACTTTCTCTTTCCCAGCTCTGATGAAGAGTCTCCAACCTAAAACATTGTTTGTTTCTCTTTCCATGGTGCTGTCTGTTCTGCTAAAGTTTAACAGCATTTCTATTTATGTCCATGTGGTATGATTTGATATTCTGCTCTCATCTCCATGTGACTGTCTCAGTTTTGGCTGAGCTGAACCCTAGATCTTTCCCAAAATTAAATACTATCTTCCTTGAACACCTTCTCTCGTAGATTCTTTGGAAAAAAGATATTGCTATGGAGGTTGGAATTTCCCTGTTTTCACTGCAGAGCCTGCCCTGCTGTGATTATCAGTGTATACTAGAGGCTGACAGTCTGACCTTAAAGCATTTCTCATCTGCAGCGTTCGGTATATTCCAGCAGTGAGCATGCATGTGAAAACACTGGCTGTAAAGCATTGAGCAACATAATGAAATGTTCTGTGTATGCTCATGATGAACATTGTGCATTGGCACAGTGATGGACTTTTATTATCTTAGAGCATCCCCAGTGAGTTGGTTAAAACTAGTTTTGGCTGTTTTTTTTTGAAGACATGCTTGTAAGGATGGCCCTCTGACCCATTCAGTCTGTCATTTTGGGGAAAATATTAAGAATGATGGAAATCTCAAACAAAACAGAAAATTAAGAAATGATCATTAACAGACATTCTTGACATAGGGAGGTAAATAGAGCTCTGTGAAGCATTTGTTAGCTCCACAGATGCTGCATGACCTGCTGAAGGCTTCTGTCATTTACTAATCGTTTTTCTCTGGTTGATCACAACCTCATTTTCTTTTGCAGTCTTCTGTATAATCTTATTTGCACCTTCCCCTTCCTCTGTTCTGATAAAGCAACGTAGACCCAAAGTGTTGACTGTATCTCTTTCTACAGGTGCTGCCTAATTTGATGATCCATTCTCCTTTGCTGTCAGATTCTTTCCTCTCCAGCCCTTCACCTATCACCTTCCAGGTATCTTCCTTCCCCTCTCCCCACTTATTTATTCTGGCGTCTACCCGCTTCCTTCTCAGTCCTGAGGAAGAGTCTTGGCCCGAAATGTTGACTGTCCATTCATTTCCATTTATGCCGCCTGACCTGCTGAGTTCCTCCAGCATTTTGTGTGTGTTGATTTGTTGTGTTTTTCCAGTATTTCGATTTTTGTCTATGATTTTCTACTGTAACCTCCACGTCTTTCATAATTTTCAATTATCTTAATCCCAAATCCCAGACCGCTCCCAGAATGTTTTCTGCTCACATGTCATATCATTAAATTTTACCCTTCACTAAAAGTGTAATAGTCTCCTCCTGATAGTGGTAAAGCGTGTTTGTTCAGTAGAATTTTCTATTATAACTAGACGACTGAGTGACCCGTTGGGGCATCCTTTGAGAGAAAGGTAATGCAGTCTGATGTGACCAGAATAAACATTAAATTTCCCTGAATGCTATTGGTATCGCTTTGCTTTGGAAATTAATGAAGAAAAACTCAGTTTATTAAAGAAGAAAGACGTGTAGCGAAGAAAATGTAGCTCCTCCTCGTTTAATGAAGGACAGTTTTGATGACAACATTTCTGGTTGATCTGCCACCCTTCAAGAATACTCTAATGCTGACCATGCTAGAACACTGGTTTCTCCAGAAAAATCAGCACTTTCTCCATGGTTTCATTTTCATTTTTCTCAATCTTGTCTTCTCCAACATCCAATAAGAACTCAGAATATTGTCCTTCTCCCTCACACAATTGCATGTTTCTCTTCAATTGAAACAATGAAGTTTCTCCATAAGTAGGATTTTTTTATGCCTGAATTCTCCACATCAGCATCATTTCCTCGTTTCACAACTGCTAGAAGCTGACGGAAATCACCACAGCAAATGGTTAAAATACCCCTGAAGCCTTCATTCTTGCTGCATGCATCACGAAGAGTCTGGTCCATGGCTTCGAAGCTCTCCCTCCTAATCATGGGGCACTCATCCCAGACAATAAGCCTTGCATTTTGGAGTAAATTTGCAGTATTGGTGTTTTTATCGATGTTACAAAGGGCATCTTCATTGACTTTGAGGGGTATCTTGAATCTTGAATGCGCTGTCCTACCACCAAGCATTAATGTTGCTGCAATACCGGATGATGCCTCAGCAATAGCAACACCTCCATCTCCCCTAATTTCAGCGAGGATCAATTTGATGATAAATGTCTTGCCTGTTCCTCCTGGTGCATCAATGAAAATCGTTGAAGAGAGATTCCTTTCCAAGCAGTCGCACACATATTCATATACTTCTCTTTGCTCATTATTCAATCGTGGCTCCTTCTATGAAACAAATTCCTGCTGTTCGTCTGTGTTGTATTGCAGTTCACGCAGAAATTCCAGATTGCCAGCACTTTGAGTAATTGTACCGTTTCTTGGTGTCGGCAAGTTATATTCTTCAAGTGTTTTGTCCAAGTTCTCAAGCTTCTCTTGGAAATACAGAAGAGCTTGTCCCTGATGCCTGTCATCGATCATGATGTTAGGATCATTGATAGTTCTCCTCTCCATTTGTAAGAAATCTTCAGACACTGCATTCTTGAACCGGTTCCATAATTGCTGTGGATTGTTGATTTCAGTGTTTGTTAGCAAGACGACAAACAAATCTCTCATTGCTTCGGGCATTCTTGTTCCCTCAGCCTCTTCCATAGTTTGCTGCCAATGATCGTCAGCTTGCAACAATCCTCTCTCTCTGCAGGTGTTTTTGAATGATAGAAGGATATGTCCATCATGTGTTTTCAATGATTCAAAAGATACTGACCCCTTCGTGTGATGAAGAAGAAGTCTCAAATAGTAGAGGTCACCACTTCGTGGAGAAACGGTATACACTCCACCCAGAACATTTGCTTCAGAAATCCAGGAGTAGTCCTCCACTCTTTTCCCCATTCTCCTTCTTTCCCATCTCTTATTGGTCCAAGTGTAGAATCTGGGAATAGGGTGTTTCGAAGAACTTCATTACAATAAGATTTAAATATCTGTTATTGATGGGTGGCAGTTTGATCTGTCCCAATCGTACACATGCTGATGTGGTTAGCAGAATGTGAGCGTTCGAAATAGAGCTGCCCTGCCCTTTCGCTGCGGTTGGTGTCGCTGCTGTGAGCGTCGTGACGTGCTGCTGCGTCTGGCCGTGGTGCACATGCGTCGCGGTTTTATCGGGTGTGCAAAGCAGGGCCTATTGACGAGTGCGCAATTTTAAACGAATATAACCCTGACTTCTGCATGTATTCTGTAAGTTAGTGCATTTTAAGTCGACTTAGTCAAAAAAAGTGCCGCTGTAATGCACTATTTGGGCTAATTGGAGGTCACAAACAGACAAACAGAGAGTGAGAATTTTAGTAGTATATGGATTTACCCAGCTTCTTTTTGTAGCAAGTAATTCTCTCTGAACTTTCTTTAACCTCCTTAGTTTTTAAGCTGTATGTCCCATATAATTTCTCAGACTTTCAACCAAATAGGTGATTTTGGGCACGGTTACTTCTTGATTCTAAATGTAATGACTGCTTGATTTTTTTTTAATAAACCAAGCTTTTGTGTTTCTTTTTACTTAATGCATTATCACCACAAAATGCCTAGCATTTTAATAAATGAAGTGACTACAACTAGAGATCGTGGGTTAAGGGTGAAAGGTGAAATGTTCAAGGGGAACATGAGGGGGAACTTCTTCACTCAGAGATTTATGAGATTGTGGAATGAGCTGCCAGAGCAAGTGGTGCTTGCAAGCTCGATTTCAATGTTTAACGGATGTTTGGGTGGTTACATGGATGGGAGGGATATGCAGGGCGATGGTCTGGGTGCAAGTCAATGGGACGTAGCAGTTTAAATGGCTTGGCACAGACTAGATGGGCCAAAGGGCCTGTTTCTGTGCTGTACTTTTCTGTGACTCTGCTCTACCAATTTCTTCAGAATCTCTTTAACCCCTCGGTAACATCCCGACCCGGAACGTCAACTGTACCTCTTCCTATAGATGCTGCTTGGCCTGCTGCATTCCACCAGCATTTTTTGTGTGTGTTTCAGTAAAAGCTAATCAATTTTGCATAATTCTTAGCAGGAGCTTGTCATGTACAACTGGACTGCCATGTTTCTAGCATTATTTCTTTGTTTGTAAAGATATTGCAGGTTTTATTTTTGTTGTGTGGTCAAGGATCTTGAAGGATTTAGTTAATACTACAAATGTTTCCAAATGATTTAACACAGATAGGAGCTTCAGTGAGTTCATTCCTAGATGTGGCAGTGCCGGCTATGTCAGCATTCAACGGTCACAGTTGGTTGTCCTTTTACTGAATGCTGGGCCACTTCAAGCTTAGATTAACAAATATTTCTCACCCCAAGGGACGTCAGTGGACATGATGGGCTCTTATGACAGTACATTATCTTTTTATTCAGGGTCAGTTTGATTAATGGAATTCCCCAGCTGCAGCATTGAGATGTGAATGTGTATCTTAAGATCCATCAGTTCAGACCTCTGCCCAACTGATTCAGCAACATCATCTCTATTCAACTGTACCTCGTGTATTGGAAACTAAAACAATTTTTCTTTCAAACAGGATATGATGATAAGATCTCATTGCCTTTTGTGGTGACTGACCTGAGAGGAAGGAATCTGAAACCTTTTAAAGAAAATGCCTTGTATCAGGTAACTTAACCAATCTAAAGCAGGAGACAGAGGATGAGCTATGAATCTGTTCTTCTATCAGACATCCCACCTCTCCCGGATGTTCCGGGAGTCTCCCGCATATTAATAGTGGCTCCCTGATGCCCACAAGTTATATACAATATCACGGAAATCAATTTTTTGAGAGTGAGAGAGAGAAAGCAAGAGAGAGCGCGAGAGTGACCACGAGAGAAAGTGAGAGCGCGCCATGGCTGAGTGTTCCAAAAAAATATATAAAAAGTACGTCACCCCAGACTACCCTAAAGTGTACCCCTGCCTAATAGGGGTCAAAATAATGACAGTGTTGCTCGCTGCACTGTTTGCAACAGTGACTTTTCTATTGCCCATGGTGGGTTAAGACTGTAAAAGACGTGTTGAGGTGAGTTTAACAGGTGTCATTCATTCATTAGTATAGCTAACGTTATTTAAACTAGCTGGTTAGCTGCTAAGGAGCTACTCTATTGCAGACATCCCACCCCTCCCGGAAGTTCCGGGAGTTCCCCGCAAATTGATGGTGCTGCCTCCCTGAAATGAGTTTTTGCAGGGTGGGATGCCTGTTCTATTCAGTAAGATAATGATTGATGCAATCTTGGCCTTGGATCCATTTTCCTGCATATTCTTCATAACCCTTGACTCCCCCATAGGCTAAATATTCTGTCTCATAGCCTTCAATATATGCAATGACTTGTAACCAGTCTGAATCATAACTCTTTCCCACACACATGGATAAAGATCCTTATTTAGAAACCCTACTGAGCCATTAGGAGCCTCAAGGATTAATTGATATGAGCAGCTTCCTGATGTGTTGAACAATGCTTTTAATGTAGTGGGAGGTAGGGTAAATTGTTGCAATAGAAAGCATAAAACAAGCTCAAGTTTATTGCATGCTTCCTTTCAAATATAACTGTAAATGTTTCTTTTCATAGAATTTATAGCATTTGGCACAAGGAATTCATGCAGATTTTATCCTCTGCAATCATTCTCTTACCCCAGCTTTATCTTTATCAGTCCCCCCTTGTATTCCTTTCTTTCTGTCCTACTTGCTCATTTTTATCATAATGGATCTGTGCTTTTCATCTGTGGTTGGCAGTGAGTTCGTAAAGATAGGTTCTTACAGGTGTGACATTGACTGACTTTTGCAAACCACTTAAGTTCTTTTTTGAACCAAGTTCAGAAGGATTTATTTAGTCAGAAGGATAAATAATTGAATTAAAACATAGTGGAGCAATACAAATTAATTAAACAATCAGGCTTCATAAAATGAAAAAGGCCAAACCACTTATTTACATATAACTTATTAATCAAGGTGGGTGACTTCACATGCCTTGCATTTTGATATAAAGCCCTCAGCTCAGGATGAGGTCCAGCAGTGGGACAGAACGTCAGATAGGCCAATTCTGACTGTAGCATTACAATGCACAGATGAGGAAATCAGATGTCAGCTGACTCCTTAAGAGCACTCTAACACTAATTTTCTGTGGACTTCAGGCAAATCATATTTTTGGCTGATAAATGGAGGCCTATTCTGTGTGCTCGGAGTTGCAACTGTTTGTGGGTTTTTATTGTGGATGAATTAGTTATGTGTTTCATGCATAATTCGATACAGAATGAATCATGATATATGTGGGAGAAGGCAGGATGGGCGATTTCAGGCAGAAAGTTGTGATAAATGAGAGTCCAAAATTATGGGACAAACCCTTTTGTTCTAAGAAATAGCGCCGTTCCATCCTTTATATCTCCCAGTGTAGGTGCAGAAATCCTTAGTTTAATGGCTCATTCAAAAGATGACAACTCTTGACAGGTAGCAGTGGGTCAATATTGCCTGCTGTATCATCCTTAAAAGGATTATATGTGTCCTTATTCAGTGCACGTTCGAGGCTGTTCTATGGATGTAGGTTTATCCAAGGGAAACGTTTATTAGGAATGAGATGAATAATGCCTTTTACTTGAAGTTCATGTCCACTGAATGTTAGTGTCCTGTGTTTTGTCAATTTCTAGGGAAAGTACCTCACTGTAGAACAACTGACGCTTGACTTCGAATACGTTATTAATGAGGTTATAAGGAATGATGCATCGTGGTCAAAACGCTACTGTTCCTTTAGTGATTATGATATTGTAATCCTAGAGGTAAGTGATCTAACAGAACAGCTTGGCAGTGGTGTGTGTGTCAGAATGTGTCTTGCCGTATTGAATAAATATTGATTAATTCCCGATACACCACCTTAAAAAGTTGGTTCTTGCATCACCAGCATACAGTGGCCACACTATGTGCTATTTATAAAACACCCCTCAGCAGCTTGCCAGGGCTTTTTCAACTGCAGCTTCGAAACCCATGATGGCCAGTCCAAGGGCAGCAGGCATCCAAGTCACACAGCATCCTGATTTGGATACCTTTACTCTGTGGTCATTGGGTCTGCACTGTCTTGGAAAAAGTATTTAACTCCCACAACTATTTTCAGATTTTACTGTCTCATTTTCTAAATTTAAAAAGTATTGAAGTAGGATTTTTTGAGTTGAACTACAGAACATTGTGCATTCTATCAAATCAAAAGAAAAATCCAAAACCTGTCAATAATTTACTGAACATTAAAAACTATAATAGTGAGGCTGAAAAAGTATACACACCCTTTGTAATTACTACGCTAACTTTCCTCCGTAGTAATATATTACCTTACCAACTCACCCAATTTGTTGATGTTGATAATTGGAAGATGACTAGTTTTTAATTAATTCCTCCTTGCAAAATTGCTCAAACTGTGCCAACATAGTTGGGGAGTGGCAGTGGACAGCAATTGAGGTCTTGCCAGGGATGTTCGATCAGATTAAGGTCAGGAGTCAATCAAGGATATCAGTTTTCTTCATTTGAAGCCGCTCCATGGTTGCTCTAGCAGTGTGCTTTGGGTCATTGTCCTGCTGAAAGATGAACTTTCTTCCCAATTTTCAGCTTTCTGGCAGAGGCTGGCAAGTTTTTATCCAGGATCTCTCTGTATTTAGCAGCATTCATTTTCCCATCAATTCTGACCAGATTTCCAGCCCTTCCTGCTGAAAAGCATCCCCGTATCATGATGCTACCTCTACTATACTTTACATTAAGGATGATGTTACCTGGTTGATGCGCAGTATCAGATTAAGGCCAGATTTTGGCCTTAGTTTTAAGGCCAAAAAAGTTCCACTTTAGTCTCATCCAATCACAAGACCTCTTTCTGCATCTTCTAAGTAATGCTTTGCAAAGTTTTTACTGGCAAGGATATGCTTTTTCTTAACCAGGAATTCTTCCTTGCTATTCATTAGTTAGACCGTAAGATATAGGAGCAGAAGTAGGCTGTTTGGCCCATTGCGTCTGCTCTGTCATTCAATCATGGGTTTGATCCAATTCTTCCAGTCAACCCCACTCTCCTGCTTTCACCCCATACCCTTTGATGCCCTGGCTAATCAAGAACCTATCTATCTCTGCCTTAAATACACCCAATGACGTTCTCCACAGCTGCTCGTGGCAACGAATTCCACAGATTTACCACTCTCTGATTAAAGTATTTTCTCCGCATCTCAGTTCTAAAAGGACGTTCTTCAATCCTGAAGTTGTGCCCTCTTATCCTAGAATCCCCTACCATGGGAAATAACTTTGCCATATCTAACCTGTTCAGACTTCTTAACATCCGGAATGTTTCTATGAGATCCCCCCTCATTTTCCTGAACTCCAGGGAATACAGCCCAAGAGCTGCCAGACGTTCCTCATATTTCATTCCTGGAATCATTCTCGTGAATCTTCTCTGAACCCTCTCCCATGTCAGTAGTTTTACATGCTTTACAATTTTCACTGTTTACTTGGGCTCTACTGTGGAAAAAAAAGGAGTATATGATTCACAAATAAATATTCTCATTTAAGTTGATCAAAATCCATGGTTGTAACACTCATTTATGTAAACAAAGGGTTGGGGGCTGAATACTTTTTCAAGGCACTGTAAATGATGGACCTCTCTCCAACAGTGCAGCACTTCAAGGCAGGAGCTCACCACTGCCTTCTTAAGAGCAATTACAGACTCACCCCTTATACAAACAGTAAATAAATAAGTGTATGGTCCATATTTTTGTTCTAATCATGGAGGTTCTCAGTCTATACTACTTCAGTTGATTCATATTATTTTTGTCTTAGAAAGGTCCGAGGGGCTGAGAATGATTTGCTTCCTCTCCCATTATATGGGGTCTGAGGTGGCAGAGGAGACCACCTGTGGTGATATTTCATTTTCATTTTTTATTAGATTGATTAGTTTTGAATTTACATGTTTCTGAATGTCAGGAGCTGAGATGCTGGCCTTTATTAGTTGGGGCATTGAATACAAGTGTAGGGAGGTCATGTTCCAACTTTATATATAAAAGAGTAGCCAGATATCAGCTGCAGTACTCTGTTTAGTTCTGGTCACCACACTACAATTACAGGAGAGACAGACGAAAAGTTGAAGCGGGGTACATGAATGAGGTATATACAGTTGAGGAGTATAAAAGGGATAGACAGCAATATTTTCTTCTCCTCATCAGAGGTAAATAGAACTAGAGGACCGAGATGTCGGGTAGGGATAAGACATTTAGAGGTTATCTGAGGGGACCTTTTTCACCTAGAGAATGACAAGAAGCTGGAAAACACCTCCTGACAGGTGGTGGAAGCAGTGTCACTGACAGCATGTTGGATGCATCTGAACAACCAATTGAATTACCTGGGTGTAGAAGGGAGATGGGATTAATATAGATGGGTACCCATGGGTCAGTTTGGACATGGTGGGCAGAATGTCCAGTATTTCCATGCCCAATGATTCTACCTGCAAATATTTCTGAAGGCTTTGACAACCAGTTAAGTGAGAAGGCATGGCTTACCTGGTTGTCAAAAGATTTTTTTTTACAATTCTTCTGTAGATATAATTTGTTCTGGCTCACAGCCTCACGGAAATTATTGTAGATGTTTTCAGTAATGAAGGTCAGGGCAACCTCTGGGGATGCTCCAAGGTAAACAAAGACTTAGTGGATGGGTAAAGAGAAGATTCTAGGTCATTTTATAAATGGAGTCCTCATAGCTTCACATGATTCTGAGATCATGTGCAGGATCTGCCGTAAGTTATTCAAGATTCAGGATTTATTTATTATCAGAGAATGTATAAATTATACAACTTTGGGATTTACTTGCTCATTTGAGTTATTGCTGGATCCATTCTGAAATTGTCCTTTGTGTCCACTTGATTCACTGATTTCTTAAATCAGAAGGCTATGGGTTTGAATCCAGAGAACTGAGCACTAAATTCATACCAACCCTTTCACCTCCTGCTGAGAATGTAGTATTATCAAATTAATCATTAAATTGAGGCCTGAAGAATCTCAGAGCAAATGAGATGTTTCCCCTTGGTAGGTGGGAGTTGTGGGGGAAGAAGGTAATGACAGTTAATTCCCATGAACTTCAGGCACTTGTAATACGAACTCAAGAATTTTGTTTTATGTAATAGACATTTGTTACCAACTTAGGTTTTTTTTAATTCATACAAGGGATGTTTCTGCCTCTGGTGAAGTCAGCTTTTCTTGCCTATCCTTTCTTGCAATTGGTGGTGAGCTGACAGTTATTGTCACTTGTTCTACCTTTCAGTACATTCTATATACACACTTAGTTGTCCTGTACACTGTTTACTAAAGGGCCTTGTGTGGTATGTGGAAGATAAAAGAAATAAATCAACTTGCTGCTGGATTTAAAGTGGTCATTTATGCACCTTAGATTTAGATATGTAATCAGTAGCTGTAGATTGGTAATATGTCCTTTTTTTAATCTCAAGGTATGCCCTGTAACTAACCACGTAATCATTAACATAGGATTGCTGCTCTTAGCATACCCTCCAGATGAAGAAGGGCAAGTAAGGTAAGACCAACCTATTAGATTGGAGGTTATACTTAAATGTTACACTTTACTGTATTGGGTACCTGACATTTGTTTTCTATGAGTGAGATTCATGGTGATCTTTCACTTCAAGATTCTGCCCTGGCTCATGAGAATCAAATTTCCTTGCACTGTAGCTCGGAGAGTGAAACATGAAATGGATTGGGCAAATTTCAGCATGGTTCATAGCCACCATTTCCAGTAATGGAAAACTTCCCTTACTACTACCTACTTTAGGATCAGTTGATGTAAGTTTGGCTTGTGGACTTTTAGCAATCACAACATTGCCTAGGATCAGGAATGGAAGTGTTACTTGGATGCTGTGGGAGATATTCCTCCATGGTCAGTCTCCGGGTGTAGCTTTGGGAGGGAATTTGACCTACATCATTTCAAAGGGCCCCTCCTGTGCAGTACTGTTCTATGTAGCTGCCTTGACTCAAGAGCCCCCGAGTTCACGTTGGAGGCATCAACTGGGAAATTATCTGAAATGAAAAGATAGGCTGTAGTTATTTTAGCTGCTGGATGAAAGCTCATGAATTCTGAATGGGAATTGAGCCTGTGACCCTTCAAACCTACCCCTTCCTGCAGATTCATTCATTTTGTCGTCCCCATTCTGAAACGTTTAGTACTGGTTAGCCCTTACACCCTCACAGTATGTTTCTGTACCCTGCATTAGCATAGAATCATAGTGTTTTCTAATGTGTCCTTCCATTACCCGCTCCTGTGTGTGTAACCTGCCACTAAGTTGCTATCAAGCCTTATTAATGATTTTTCAGACCCAAGGCATATCATACTTGTTTGAAGGGTGCATGGAATCTAAATACGGGCATCTTTGCAACTGTGGGTGTTGGAGACTTAACTGCTGTCCAGGGACAAACAAGGTAGGTTAAATGGTGCATTTTCTCAACACCACCTTGTTTGTGAAATGTAAGTTAAGGCTAATATTTCAATCTCTTTTTGTGCAGTGGCAGTGTTTGGAGTACCTTTCGGAAAAGCTGTGTTGATGTAGCAATGCGTTGGCTAGTCCCCGAAAGTACCTTTCGCAATGTGAACAGAATGACGAATGAAGCCCTGCATAAAGGTATGCTGCGATACCATGGGTGTGAGTTGCATGTGGCGCACATGATCTAAACCATCCACTACAGCCCTTCCTCAGTGCTACACAGCGGCTTCAAGTGCCCCGAGGCTTCTGTGCACCGGTGATGTTTATCAGGTTGGAATTCAAGTCTGTTCATAAACACAAGGGATCCTGAAGATGCCGGTAATTCTGAGCAATATACACAAAAAGCTGGAGGAACAGTAGGTCAGGCAGCATCTATAGAGGAGAATAAACAGTCAGTGTTTCAGGTCAAGACCCTTTGTCAGGACCGGAAAGGAAGGAGGCAGAAGCCAGAGTAAGAAGGTGAGGGGAGAGGAAGGACTACAAGCTGGCAGGTGATGGGTGAGACCAGCTGAAGGGGGAAAGGTTGGTTGGTGGGGAAGGGGGTTGAAGTAAGAAGTTGGGAGGGGATAGGTGGAAGAGATAATGGGCTGAAGAAGAAGGAATCTAGTAGAAAGGAAAAGATCAGGGGGATCAGAGGGAGCTGATGAGAAGACAAGGGATAAGAGGATAACTAGAATGAGTGGGAAAAGAAGGTTGGTGGGGGGGAGAAATTACTGGTTGGAGAAATTGAAGGTTATGCTATAAGGTTGGAGGCTACTCAAACAGAATGAAGTGTTGCTCCTTCAATATCACTTTGGCCTCATCGTGGTAGTAGAGGAGGCCATGGACAGACCTGTCATATTGAGAATGGAGGTCGAATTGAAATGGGTGGCCGCTGGAAGAATTTGCATTTTGTGGCAGACAGAGTGAAGGTGCTCGACAAAGCAATGCCCCCAATCTGTTGGATCTCACTGATGTAGAGGAAGCCTCACTGAGAGCATCAGATACAATAATTGACCCTGAGAGACTCGCAGCTGTCCACTGCAAAAGGCAAATTCTTCCATTTAAATTCAACCTCCATTCTCATTCTGACATGTCTGTAGCACTTGTCATGCTTGCCGATATAAGTATCAGGAGGAATATCAGTGGAGAGAGATAAAAACATAGAGAATGATCCCTACAGAAAGCAGAAAGAAAGATGATGTTCCTTTCTTTCCCTGGTCCTACACCCAAAGAGGGTAAGGATATGCCCACTGGAGCGCAGGAGCCCTGTTGCAATCAAATTACAAGGAATGCTATGCCCTCCCTTTGGCAAACTGCTGTTCACTTTCAGCTGCTGATAATGGAATTGAAATCAGGAGAAATAGATTGGCACCGATAGACCCATGCATTGCACTCTGAGAATCTATTGTGATTTTCCCCGCACAGTTTCTCAGTTAATCACTCCAGGCAAAAAGTTACCAAGCAACAGTGTGTTAGAGTCTGTGTCACTCTACATGTCAGGTTATTTTAGTGACCTGCTAATATGAGACATTACAACACAAGTCACCAGTGCCATGCTGGGTGGAGGGACTGGGTTATTACTGGGTGATTCTATATGTGATTAATCTCATGATTATGTTAAAACAGGCATGTTTTAATCTCTCTGCCTGTTGATAGAGCAAAACATTAGTCTTGGTGCTTAGCAAGAAAGTTGGGGAGAGTAGGATTGCTGTGCAATGATTTATTGTGAACCTCGGCTTCTGTCTAGGTCGCTCCTTGAAACGCCTAGCGGATAGTGGACGCTGTATGTGGATTGTTCTGTAGCTGTGAGTCACCATCGTTCGTTCAGACAACAAATTTTAAAGGGAAGAATCGAGACACCATCCTTCAAGAACAAAGCCAGCTGCAAATGCATTGAAGATTTTAAGACCTTCAATTTTTTTTAAAGCTACCTCTTTGGTCAAATTTTTGTTTCAGTCATTCCTTTTCATGCCATTAAATAAGGCCATATCCTTGGAGATTTTAGGAATAAGAATTTATCTTCCAAGAATGTGCACGACATTGAATAGTTACGTTTATTTTTTGTAGACTGGTGCCTAATTTACAAGTACTGACTATACCCTCACTGAAGTTTAACATCTTTGATGTTTGTATTACCTCAGTATATAATTTAGAACCTTGTTAGTCATGTTGATATTAATGTCTTTGGAGATTACCAGGACATATTGCTGGTTATTTTTCTTGTTAGAAATGCCATTTAACCTTTAACATTATTTAGTGTTTAGTTTGAAAATGCAAAGAGCTGGTTACATTCCTTCCTTGAATCCTCCCAGTTCATGGCTTTCTGACTAAGAATGCTGCTTGTCATTGGACACAAGACTGGTTCTTCACAGCAGCTAACCACCTTCAGAATTCGTTGGTGGGGTTGGTTGTTCCGGTTACAGAATCACAGATGATGAGCAATGTAACCAGTTTCCACATCAAGCTGTTGCTGAGTAAGAATATGTTCCTCTGATTTTTAATAAAGGAGAGACAGAAGCTCAGTGTAAATAGTCTGCTGTTGGAAATATAATAAGTGAATGTCAGTACTGACTCTGAGTGTAGATTGGGCTGAGTTCACAAGTGATTAAAACTCAGATGGCATCAGAATTTGTGGCCAGTAAAATCAGAAGACAGGAAATGGATTGGCAAGTTTTGCAGCCAGGTAATGCACTAAACATTTACCTCAAATGGTTTTCTTTGATAGGAGCTATAAAATTAATTGGGTGTTGCAAAACAGGGTTCTTTTTTAATTTGTACATTTTCTGCTAGAGAGACAAATTTGACACCAAAGTAAGTGAGAGGAAATGGGTGGATTTTTATCTAGACATGGTCTAAGTTCATGACTCTAACAATCCAACAAAGATGTGTAGATCACACAAGAGATAGCAGATTCTCTCTGAAAACAAACTCATTTCTTTCCCATGCTGTCTTAGTAAGTGAGTCATGAAGGGGTGGGGTGGGTAGTATGTGTGTGTGTATGGTTTTAAAATTACTAGCTCTGCCAATTGCGACATCTGATATTAACCCAATGCAGTTTTTTCCCCCGCCCATCCAACTTTTCAAGTGAACCTCCCTGTCTTGTCTTCAATATTAAGCAACACCTGCCCAGTCCGAGGCTCAGCCCAGTATTGCTGAAGCTTAACAGAGAACTGGAGAAGGCTTGGACCATCCAGTCAACCACACTAGTATCTAATGGGAAGTCCACTTCTGAAATGTACAAAGTAAAGGAAAATTTCTCTTAAGCTGCAGCTTCAATGATGTAGTGGAAAGGACTGATAAAGGCTGCCCAGTAATCCGACATCACTCTTCCAGTCCAACCCTGTTACCAATCAGTACGAGGACTCCCAATCTACAGCAGTAAGTCTGTTGTATAATTTGGCTCCAGGTTCTCTGTGTCCACAGTTGTCTGAATCAGGTTGGCTCTGTTGTGTTCTTCTACAGCACCTAACAGGCTCTCTGGTGACATCATCCAGTTTGACGGCATTGATTTCCAGTTGGTGTCAACTCATTGAGTGCGTTAACCACTTAAACTTCACACACATTAGTGCCACTTCTGAACTGGGTGATACCCACTTTGATGAGGGCATTCCTAAATCTCCATTAGATCTTAATGATCTGTATTGATTCACTCCCAATAGCTATGAATCCATTCAGATTCTATGGCTCCTCTCTCCCTGCAGAAATTCATTTGCCTCATTGGCACCTAGCCTGTGTGATAGGGGTTCAGTTCAAGAGCTTAACATGGTTCTTGTTCGTGTGATCCTGTGGCTGATAATAGCCACCCTCAGTGCAGCTCATAATGCCTGCCAAAGTCTGCGAATAACTCAGGTCTGGGTATGTGTGTTCCAAAAGTCTCTGGAAGCCCAGTTGGGGGTTACCTCTTGCCATTTAGGCTTTTTCATGCACTTAACACAAAGGTGACCCAAGATCTGAAGACTGTTTTCAGATGATAGACACTTGGGATATTGCATCATCTTCAGATGTTGACCTTCGGATTTATCAAGCATATTTCGAAAACAGTTTGAACAATTTGAAGTTACCATGCAGATTTGCATCTGCTCCAGTAATTCAGGCAATCAGTGCAGAAACTGGACACTGAATGAACTGTTTCCACCTTCTGTCATTCAGGGCTGTCTGATCTCCAGGATGCCACAAAACGTTGCCACAAGTGATGGTTCTGGTTAACCCTTACCTGGAAAGTCAAAACTTGCTTGGATGAGGAAGTGGAAGGGTGGGTTAACAAGTTTGTAGATGACATGAAGGTTGGTGGTGTGGATAGTGTAGAAGGATTGTTGAAGATTACAGTGGGACATTAATAGGATACAGAGCTCAGCTGAGAAGAGGCAGAAAAGCAGAATTCAACCCAGAAAAGAGTGAATTAATTCATTTTGGAAAGTCAAATTTCAATGCAGAATACAGGGTTAATGGCAAGATTCTTAGCAGTGTGGAGGAACAGAGGGATTTTGGGTACCACATTCATAGACCCCTGCGCAAATAGACATGATTGTTAAGTCATAGGGTGTGTTGGCCTTTAGTTGAGGAATTGATTTCAAGATCCATGAGGTAACATTGCAGTTCTATAAAACCTTGGTTAGACCACATTTGGAGTATTGTGTTCAGTTCTGGTCATTATAGGAAGAATGTGGAAGCTTTAGAGAGGGTGCAGAGGAGATTTACCAGGATGCTGCCTGGATTAGAGAGCATTGCTTCTGAGGATAGGTTGAGCATACCAGGGCTCTTTCTCTTTGGGACAAAGGAGTATGAGGGGTGACTTGATAGAGGTGTGTAAGATAAAAGAGACTCAGATTGAGTAGACAGCCAGAGACGACTTGGGAGGCTGGACATGGCAAATATGAAGGGGCATATTTTTGTGATTGGAGGAAAGTATAGCTGGGATGTTAGAGATACATGTTTTGCACAGAGAGTGGTGGTGCATGGAATGTGCTGCCAAGGGTGGTGGTAGAGGCAGATACATTATGACATGTAAGAGACTCTTAGATAGCCCACCGTTTTCGTATTATCCATGTGCCTATGTGGGAGGGGAGGGTTGGTTTGATCTTAGAGTAAGTTAAAGCGTTGGCCCAGCATCATGGGCTGAAAGGCCTGTACATTTTTTACACAGAGTGGTGGGTGCCTGGAATGTACTGCCAGAAACTGTGGTAGTCCCTAAGGTGGCAGATACATTAGGGGCGTTTAATAGACTCTTGAGAAACTGCAATGTTCTATGTTCTGTGCTTTGCAATGTACCATCCAATTGTTACGTAAAGTGCAGACTCTGCCAAGAAAGAGGCCAGGCTTCCAGGTCAAATTAAAGTGAAGGTTAATCAAGGGCATCCTTGGCAGATCTTAGCAAGAATCTGAACTGTCAGGATTGGGACTAGGGCTGATCGTTGGGGATGGAATGTCTGTCAGATTAAGATATGACAGTCTCTTATTCCATCTAAGTACTTAATTAAACCTCTGATCCCAAGAGCTCTCTAAATCCCTCTCATCCTCAGCATTAATTGGTTATCCCAGTGTATTTTCATATTTTTAAAAAAATCAGTGTCTTCAGAGTTATACAGTACAGGAATAGGTACTTTGGTCCATGCTTAGTAGCTTACCTGAACTATTTCCATTTACCTGTGTTTGGCTCATTTTCCTGTCAACCCGGAGTTCGCTTGGGTCGCAGATCCCTTGCTTAATTGTATTGGTCCATGGCATAATAAAGTTGGGAACCCTTGCTCTTAGCCTTTCCCACCAATGTACCTATCCAAATGTTTTTCTAACATTGTAACTGGACCTGCCTGTACCAGTTCCTCTGGCTGTAGGTTCCATGTACCCACCATCCTCTGTGTGGAAAAACTTTCACTTCAGGTCCTCTTCAGTTTTCTCCCCTCTCACCTTAAACATATGCCCTCAGGTTTTGAACTCTCCTACCCTGGAATAAAGAACTCTGATCATCCACTTCATCTATTTCGCTCATGATTTTATAAACCTTGATATGGTTACACCTCAGCCTCCTTTGCTCCCCCGGCACTCTTCCTTGCAAGTGGGCGAACTGTTACACCTGAGGCAACATTTCACCTGCGAATCTGTGGGGGTCCTCTACTGTATCTGGTGCTTCCAATGCAGCCTCCTCTACATTGGTGAGACCTGACATAGATTCGGGGATCATTTTGTTCACCACCTTAGCTCCATCTGCAAAAAAGGATTTCCTGGTGGCCATCCGTTTTAATTCCAGTCCCCATCCCTGTTCCAACATGCCAGTCCATCACCTCTTCTTCCATGATGAAGCCACTCAGGTTGGAGGAGCAACACCTTATATTCCATCTAAGTAGCCTCCAATGTGAAGGCATAATCATTGCATTTCCCATCTTCCAGTAATTTTTGCCCTCCCCTTCCCTCTTCATCAATTTCCAGTTCTGGCCCCCTCTTTTGGAGCATAGAAGGTTGAGGGGGAACCTGATAGAGGTATTTAAAATTATGGGGGGGATAGATAGAGTTGACGTGGATAGGCTTTTTCCATTCGGAGTGGGGGAGATTCAAACAAGAGGACATGAGTTGAGAGTTAAAGGGCAAAAGTTTAGGGGTAACATGAGGGGGAACTTCTTTACTCAGAGAGTGGTAGCTGTGTGGAATGAGCTTCCAGCAGAAGTGGTTGAGGCAGGTTCGATGTCATTTAAAGTTAAATTCGATAGATGTATGCACAGGAAAGGAATGGAGGGTTATGGGCTGAGTGCAGGTCAGTGGGACTAGGTGAGAGTAAGAGTTCGGCACGGACTAGAAGGGCCAAGGTGGCCTGTTTCCGTGCTGTAATTGTTATATGGTTACCTTTCTCACCTGCTTATCACCTCCCACTGGTTCCCCCCCCCCCCGCCTTCCCTTTCTCCCATGGCCCTCTCTCCTTTCAGAGCCCTTCTCCAACCCTTTACCTTTCACCTCCCAGCTTCTTACTTCCTCCCCCTACCTCATCCACTTGGCTTCACCTATCACCTTCCTTCCCATCCTCCTACCTTCTCATTCTGACTTCTTCCCCCTATCTTTCCAGTCCTGATGGAAGGTCTCAGCCTGAAATGTTGACTGCTTATTCATTTCCAAAGGTGCTGCCTAAGCTGCTGAGTTACTCCAGCATTTTGTGTGTGAACACTGCAGTTACAGAGATTAATTGGGCCATCAGTTAATCAGGACAGCTGTTATTTGGGACAACTCTTAAAGAACAAAAACTGATCGAGAAAATTACCAGGATTCCCTGCATTTATTTGAGAGACTGCCAATTAATTGAGGCAGGAGGCATACTGAATAGGTTTCAACAAGCATCAGTTGTGTGTGTTTGTGTTCAAAAAGCAATGATTTTTGTCACTGATAGTTGACAAATAATCAGTAAGACAATTCAGAACTGTTTAGGTCATGCAGTTTCAAGCATTCAGGTGTGGAGATGCTAGAAATAGGAGTGAAAATGAAGTGATGTCACTACTTCAACTTGTAAGGAACTACGAAGAATTTGAAAGTATTGACAATTATCTTGAAAGCTACAATGAAAATGAAGATGTAGAAGATGCAATCGTCGATAGAATTGTACGAAGGCAGTCCATTATCTGCACTAGATGTCTGCGCTGATTTCATTTACAGTCAATCAAAAGAACACCGCAGCGTGCACTCTGGTAACTATTAGAAACCAATACACAGTTTTATAGTACCGTATTTCTATTGGTAGTGTTCCAATTTGTTCTGTATCTCATTTAAATACATAATTTCTTACTCAGTTTGCCTTTTTATACCTTTAACTATTTCCATGAAATTTCAACTAATTGGGGAAGCTTCTTAATTTGGCCAAAATGTACTGGGCCCTATGTATTGCAATTAACCAGAATCCATTGTATTTATTTTTTGCTGGTACAAGAGTGAGGAAATACTTTCATTTCTCTAAATTTGTTGAAATCAAGTTTAGCATCTGAAAATAGGGTGAAAATTATTGGATTTTTTTTTCCTGACTTAAGCATGGATTACAGTATGGAACAAAAGAGACTTCTGATGGAAGTTTGCATACGGAACATTGCTTCCATGTCCTTTTACACGAGTCAGATCCAGGATCAATCCCCACAGACTGGGATTTACACAAGGCTGTGGTCATGCGTACACTTTTTGTCAGCAGACACTATCTGGTCTACATGCCTCACCCTATCCAGTCCATAGTATGGCATCCTGTACAACCTTACCATTTCATTCCTTTGACACTAATGTAACCAAATCAGAAAAGACAAAGGCTCAGTCTTTAATCTCTACACAGATGAGATTCTCTTGGGGGAAAATTTTGGAGTGATGTTTGGGTAGTAATTATTTAAGAATAGTGAAAATCTTTATCACTTCTGTAAAGTTCTGTTGAAGATTCCCAAACCAAAATTTATTATTTAAAAATAGTAATTTTTTTTGTTTTTATTATGAGTTTGTGTATTAAGAGATGGAATCACAAAGCAGTAAATGTGACGTTCTGGTACAAATCAGCAAGGTCTACAAACAGAAATATGAAATCTTAAACTATCTTGTATTACTTTATGGATAATTATTAAGTGCAGAAAAGTCCCAAAACCTCAAAATATTTTGTTGAGATGTTTCACATCTGATTGCGACACCAGAAGGGGTCTTGGTTTACTGCCTCATTTAAAAGACAGCCCCTCCAGTACTGCCGCATTCTCTCAGTACTTTTGGGGTGGCATTTTGCACCGAAGACTTTGCAGTGGGGCTTGATCTACAACTTTCTGACCCAGATGCAGCAGTGTGACCCATGCCTTGCCCATTTAATGGATTGATGAGACAGATTTACAAAGGGAGGCCAGTCGGTCAGTGCACTTAAATGTGGCGTAGGATGGGGAAGTTCACCCTTCGAGAGAAGAAACGATAGGCCTATCCCTCTTTCAAAGATGCAGCTGTGTCCTCCTTGCTGGAGGACTGTTTGATGCTGTGGGACTGGAATGCATCCTAGACAAGGATGGTAGTGTTTTTATTTGAGAACCATGTAAGCATTCTGTTGAAGACTTTGTAAATGTGTATACTTTTTTAAAGCAAAAGCACAGGTGCTGAAGAGGTTTCAAAGGTACATTTAATGTCAGAGAAATGTATACAGTGTACACCCTGAAATTCTTTTTCTTCGCAAACATCCACGAAAACAGAGCAGTGCCCCAAATAATGGCAGTTATATGTTAGAACCCCAAAGCCTCCCCCAGCTCCCCCCATACATAAGCAGCAGCAAAGCGATGACCCCCCCCACCCTCACCAGCAGTAAAAGCATCTGTGCCCCCACCAAGCACTCAAGCATGCAGCAAAGCATCGATAAAGACTCAGACTTGCAGTACCCCAAAGACTACTCGTTCGTTCACCAGTAATTCGACATACCAAAGGCGCTCTCTCTTCCTAATAAGGGAAAAAGAGATGTCCTCATTTCACAGCAAGAGGAGCAAAATACTGCAGGATCTGGAAACCTGGAATAAAGCACAATTACTCAACAGGTCAGAGAAATAGTCCAAGCTGTGATTCAATGGATCACATACCGTCTTCACAATCAGGTTATGGATTGAAGCCCCATTTCAGAAACTAAAACACTGCACAGTCACCAAGTGCCAACTCAGGAAGTGCTGCACTTCTCAGATGCAGCAAAATGTCACTCTTTGATGAGATCTTAAGCCAACTCTTCTCCATGGAGGATATGAAATTAAACTGAGGAGAAAGCACACATCCAATGGTATTGGTTGCACTTGAGTCCCAGCATTCAATAAGGTGAAATTGAATGCCAAATTGCTCTCTCCAGTGAAATCCTACGTATTGTATCTAAAACTCTGTAGATCCCACCCCTGAATATAATCAGCAGCTGAACACAGAAAATGAAGAAATTCCTCTCCACCCCTGTCCCATGGAGCCACCCCTTTACCCAGGCAAAGCTGCAGCTCCTTCTCTTCGCTGCCTCCTTCCTTCCTTTCTAGTCCTGGTGCAGGGTCTCGGCCCGAAACATCCACTATTTCCCTCCATTGCTACCGGCTGATTCTCTGTAGACACAGCTCAGCACATCATGGAAACCAGGCTCATCACCATGAACTCTGTCTACACTTCTCGCTCCTTCAGTAAAGTAGTCAGCATAATCATGGACCCTGCCAACCACAGACATTCTCTCTTCTCCCCTCTCCCACCAGATACAAAAGCCTGTAAACACACGCCACCATGCTCAAGGACTGCTTCTATGCTGCACATAGACTATTAAATAGTTTCCTAGCACAATAAGATGGATTCAAAACCAGAATCATGTTTAATATCACTGGCATATGTCGTGAGTCGTTTTGCTGTTTGGTGGCAGCAGTACGTTGCAACACACAATAACTATAAATTACAAAAACAATATATATAAAATTAAGCAAGTAATGTATCCATCATCTTGAGATCCCCGCCACTCCGGCTATGCTCCCTTTTAGATGCTGCCATCAGGTAGCAGATACAAGAGCCTTAGGACTCACACCACCAGGTTCAGGAACAGTTACTACCCCTCAACCATCAGGCTCTTGAATAAAGGGGGATAACAACACTCACTTGCCCATCACTGAAATGTTCCTACAATCAATTACCTCAATATCAGATGCTTTCCTTATTTATTACTATTCATTTTATTTGCATTTGCAGTTTGTGGTCTTCTGCATTCTGACTGATCTTTCATTGATCCTGTTACAGTATATAGATCTATAGATTTGCTGAATATGCCAGCAGGAAAATGAATCTCAGGGTTGTATATGGTAACATATATGTACTTTGATAATAACGTTTACTTTTAACTTTTAATGCAAAAAAATCACTACGATCTTGCACTTTCTTTGCAGCTGTTACAGTTTATTCTGCAGTTATTGTTACCTCGTTCGGCACGGACTAGAAGGGCCGAGATGGCCTGTTTCTGTGCTGTAATTGTTACAGTATATGGTTCTACCCCAATGCACTGTTTATTGACTTAATCTGTAAGAACAGAATGCAAGACAAGCTTTTCACTGTATCTCAATACATGTGACAATAAAAAATCAATTCAAATTCAATTTTCTCCAGCGTTTAGGGGTGCTTCTCTCTCACACAACTGAATATTTTCTGCCTCCCTCTCCCTCGTCAAATCGCATATACCCTCACTGAGATCTCAGCGATGTTCACCCCTGTGCTCAAACTCCCGAATGGTGGCAACGGGCGTTATAACGTCGGGAATTTCCGGCTCCCACAGGGGACCGCGTTGCCTTGGAGACGGGGAAAATCGACGTCCGGGTCACGTCCTTCTTGGGGAAGGTTGGATATCCGGGTTAAAGAGCGACATGGCGCTGCAGAGGTTGAGAGTGAGTAATGGTTAGGTTTAGGTGTGGAACAAAGGGCACGGCGCCAGTTTGTACAGAGTAGTTACACACGTTTTCGATAAATGCACATCTTAAAGTAAAACATGATTGCACGAGTGAAAAACCTGTACCTGCAAAGTTTGGCGGCTCTGCTGTCGTTTGGTCCAGTATCTGACCCAGTCTGTTATCTCCTGAACCTTGCTGTGGCTCGGGGGCTGGCAGCTGCTAGTCCCACTCTAGCCTGGCCTGGCAAGATCCGGTATTGCCGGAGCGCCACACTGTTGGAAGCGCTGCCTTTTGAATTCAATGTTACATTGAGACCCAGGTTTAGCTCAAGTTCCATAGAGTACTGTGCTGAAGGTAGCAAGTCCGTAGAATCCTATGATCTCTTCATTAATCAACATTATTAAAATAGCATCTGGCCCAATTATTAACAGTAACGGCACTTTCTAAATCTTTCGGAATCTCCTTAAAGAGATGCAAATTATGCGATGAAATTGCTCGGTCTAGTTATTTTATCTTTTTATTGCATGTTTCTTTGTCAAGCATGTTGTTTATCCATGTATTTAGTAACTGTCTCCCTATTTTTTTTCTTGTCCTGCCAATGAGGCTTTTTCAGCTTCCCTCCAGTCTGTGATGTGTGTTTGCGACAATACAGTACCTAAAGATGGTGCTGTGGTGCATCCTTGCTTTTGGGCTCTGATCCAGCAGTAACTGATTGGAAGCTGCCCAAATTCAGGTCAGGCCTTGTGCATCTGAGCAAAAAAGTAAACTGCTGGAAGAACGCAGCGAGTCAAGCAGGACCTGGAATGGTTAGCGTTTTGTGCCAAGACCCATATATCACGTTTCAAATATTGATCGTGACTTTGCTTCCACAGATGCTGCTTGACCGGCTGCATTCTTCCTGATGTTTATTTTTTTACTCCAGCTTCCATTATCGGTTGCTTGAGCCCCGTGGAACATTCGAGACGCCCGTCCACCAGTGTGAACTGGATTTGACGCGGGCCAGCAAGCTCCTGATCATCGGAGAAAGGCAATAAAGCTGTCCTTGTCAGGGTGATTTTACGTGGTGAGATCAAGCCCTGGGTGTGCTCGCAGACCAGCGGCATCCAGAGAAAGAGCAGCTGGAGTGGGATTGATGGGGTCACTCAGCTCAACAAGCATTTGTGCTGAATGGACTCCTGCTGTCCCATGCGCGTTCCCAGTGATTGTTCAAATAGATCGTTGCTAGGATCAGCCAGAGGAGGAACCCAGTCTGTTGAGGTAACAGAGCACAAGACTGTGCAAGAGGATAACAGAGAGAGAACGACCTTGTATGATAGCGTTAGAACCTTCTTAAATTTATTACAATACCCACCTGTGTTTATCTTCTATTATAGACCTTTGTGCACCATTCTAGGATTCTCATGACAGGATGCAGGAAGATACATCAGACTTCGAGCTGTAATCGTCCGTTAATCCCTATTGTCATCGAACAGACAGTAAGTGCTCTGAGGGGACATGTCCCTTCATGAATGATGTGACGCACAACTGCCAGTGTTGTCCATTCAACTAATGCTCTCTGGGCTTCAGTGCCATCCAGCGCCTGTGTACAACTGCCTTGTCAGCTGTCTCGGTGTATCCAAGTTCTTCCCCCATATTCCTGACCTATCTTCTTCATCCTGCTGTAACCTTCTCCTGAATGCCCCCTCTCCCTGGTTCTGCTCCCACTTATTGGAAACTGCAGAGGTCTCTGAGGAAGTCTGGAGGAAGTTCCGGAGATGGGAGAACAAGGCTGCTGGAAGGATTTGAACACAAGGACAATCATTCTAAATTTGCCACAACATTCACAAAGTGCTGGAGGAGCTCAACAGCTCAGGAACATCTACGGAGGGAAAAGAGACTTTTTATCTCCCTCTACAGATGCTGCCTGTCCTGCTGAGTTCCTCCAGCATTTTGCATGAGTTGCTCAAGATTTCCAGTATCTGCAGAATCTCTTTGTGTTTAGATTTGTGGCTTTGTGTAACCAGGAACCAGTAGAGGTAAGCCCGATGGATGAGTGAATGGAACTTGGTGCGAGTTGGAACATGCAGCCACAGAACTGTGGACAAGCTGATGGAATGAAGACCATGGGTTTTATAGAATCACAGTAACTAAAGCATGGGGCATAAATTGTCATAAAGAACTGCTGTGGGTCAGGGCTCAAGTATTGGAGAGGTCTTGATGGTCGTGGTTATGGGGGGAATGTGGATTTAGAGTTTTGTCTCAAAACTGATTAAGTTAGCAAACGAGCAATCACCTGTGCCCAGTAATCATCTTTCTTATCTAGGGTCGCGGAGAGCGAGCTTATGATATCTACTCAAGGCTACTGAGAGAGAGAATTATTTGTGTCATGGGACCTGTGAGTATTGATTATTTGAACTGTCTCCTTATTTTGCCTGTGCTGGCCAACTTCTCTAACTATTTGTGTGTTCCTCTCAGATAGATGATAACATTGCGAGTTTAGTCATCGCTCAGCTTCTGTTCCTTCAGTCAGAGAGCAACAAGAAGCCGATCCACATGTACATCAACAGCCCTGGTGAGCTCAAGTGTATGAAACCCTGTCTGTCACTGCATCGGCCATCTGTGTGAAAGAGCCCCTGGGTTAGTACAGTGTGTGTTTTGCACTGATACTGGGGGCAATGTCACTGTGAGTTCATTCCCATATCCATTGTGCCTTAAAACTCTGTCAACCCAGTATCCATTTGTTCAGAACTCCTGATGGTTCGGCATTCAGCTCACTCGCTGGCCGGCTGTCCTGACCACGCCAGCATGCATGTACCTTTCAGCTTGTTTGACAGGCTGAACCTCATCAGCTTCCATTTCAGACACTCCCTTTAAACCAGGGGTTCCCAACCTTTTTGATGCCATGGATCTGTACCATTATGCCGGCTGGTGGGTTGTGGCATCCACACCCGATTTCAAGGTGAGTGGTCCCGGGTTCGAACCGGGCCGGTTCCTTACGCGCTTTCCATCCGTGCTGGGTTGAGCGCGAGCTAGCAACTTGGCGTCTTTAAAAAGAAAACACAGAAAAGTGGCAAGGTTGGACCCCATGTGCCACGAGGCGCAGAGAGGAACAACAACACCACCATTAAGTGGGGGTCTGTGGACCCCATGTTGGGAACCCCTGATCTAAACTCTCACGTGTTCAGATTCTGCACAAGGTGACAGTAGATGAATGGAAATAATACCTAGGCAGGTGAGGTACTAGATGGTCGAGGGTCAGGAAGACCCTCAGAGCTTTGAAAAGGAGAGATCAGTCTCAACGCAGACAGAAACCTGTGTGTGTCGCTGATAGAGTCTCCCCCTGGTTGCTGGACACTTGGGGTTCAATCCTGTCTTCGTGGGCTGTCTGTGTGGAGTTTGCACATTCTCGCCATGTCTTTGTGGGGTTCGTCTTGTTTCATTAGTCACTGTGGGGGTGGGTATGGTGGCTGATGAGAATGTAAGGAGACTGGGAAAAAAGGATGAATGTATAATCAGTGGGTGGTTGATGGTCAGTATGGACTCGTTGGGCTGAATGGCCTGTTTCTGTGTGACTCTTGAGTTTGTGCTTTATGCAGAAGTTGAGCCAACCCTGATTAATACAGTGAGCTGTTTAACAACTATCGCAAAACGTTGGAGGAGGCAGCATCTATGGAAAAGAGTGAACAGTCGACGTTTTGGCCCGAGACCCTTCTTCAGGTCCTGAAGCATTAACTATCTACTTTTTTCCAATACATGCTGCCTGACCTGCTGAGTTCCTCCAGCATTTTGTGTGTGTTGCGGATTTCCAGTGGCTGCCGGTTTTCTCGTGTTTAACAACTATGTTTTCTTTATCGCACCCCTACCTCCTTCTCCTGCAGGCGGTGTGGTGACAGCTGGCCTGGCCATTTATGACACCATGCAGTACATCCTCAATCCCATCTCCACCTGGTGCGTGGGGCAGGCTGCCAGCATGGGCTCCTTGCTGCTGGCTGCAGGCTGCCCGGGAATGAGGCACTCACTGCCCAACGCTCGCATCATGGTCCACCAGCCCTCAGGAGGGGCATCTGTAAGTGCCTTTCCTTCAACAGCTCACCTGTAGGGGAAATATAGTCATCCTTAGGTTGTGGGTCAACTCAGGCTCGAAGGAGCAGCTGTTCCCTGGTGGGGCGATATCACTACCACAACACCAGCAACCCAGGTTCAATTCCCTCTGCTGTCCATAAGGAGTCTGTGTGCTCTCCCTGTGACTGCATGGATTTCCTCTGGGTGATCCAGTTTCCTCCCACACTCCAAGGATATACGGGTTGGGAAATGAATTGGTCACACGGGTGTAATTGGATGGTGGGACTCGTTGGGCCGGAAGGGCTTGTTACAGTGCTGAATCTCTAAATAAACTAAATAAAAAACACTGCAGCCATTGGGGGGGGGGTGAGGGGGGCACCAATAGGTCCGCTTCACTCGCAAGAGGCTCCTGATTTGTTATCCAACAATAAACTACCTGTTTCTGTCGCCTCCAGCCTTATCTAACCCTGTGGAGGTCAAATCCAGATTTCCACCAAACTTTTTAATTCCCACTCTCCCTAGAGACATACGAGAGTGGGTGAGGGTTTGGAGTGGAAGTTTTAGCTTGTTCATCTCTATTTCTCCCAGCCTCAACCCTACTGTTCCAGCAGACCCTGCCCCATTTCCCACTTCCACTCTGCATGCCACATCCTCCAGTGTTTCTTCTTCTTCCTCCTCCCCCACCTCCTCCTCCCCCTCCCCCTTCTGCTGCTGCTTCTTCTTCCCGGCTGTTTAGATGCATCTAGGCGTATTACAGCCCTCTGCAGGATGTATAATTAATTACAGAACTTCAAGGAACTCAAATTCTGGAATACAACCTAGTCTCACGTATAAACTGAATAATACTCTTCAATCAGATGTTGATTCTCTTTATGGCCAAACAAAGATTGAATAGAAAACCAAAATAAATTTAAGCCAGCTAGCCTCTTGAACAACATGCTTCTTTCAATGTTGTATCGATTACAGCTCAGCAAAACATGCTGGGCTGTCTCTGGACTACCACAGTCACATAATCCAGTAGGATGTTTTCCTATTATCTTTAAATAATAGTTTAGCCCACAATGCCCCAATCTAAGTCTTGTTAATTTCACCATATCTCTACGACTTAAAAGGTAACAGCCTGAGACCTTTTTAACTAGTGGGTGACTAGAAAAATAATGCCTGCCCCTTAATTCATTTTTCCAATCCTCCTGCCACTTCTTCGCTATACCTTTTTAAATCCTACTTCTCAATTCTGCTCTGCCTAGGGGAACTCTAATTTCTACTTGCCTGCTCTGTAAGGAAGACTTTGCAATGCCATCCACAATTTCATTTCCCTCCACCCCAGCATGCCCAGGTATCCATGAAAATCTAACTGCACAACCCATCTTCCCTACTCTAAACAACACTAAGAGAATCTCAGTAACTATATCAGGACGAGCTTTTGATTTATTCCCTTTTATAGCCTCTAAGGCAGCAGCAGAATCCGAACAGATGATAACCCTACGTGGTCGAGAGTCTTCTGTCCACCATAAAGCCCGGAGGATTGCTAATAATTCTGTTGCAAAGACAGAAACACCATCTGAAATCCGGTGACCAATCTTAACTCCAAGTTGAGACACATACATCCCAAATCCTGCCCTACTGCTCTCTGGGTCCACTGAGCCATCAGTAAAAATCTTCAAATAAGATCCCCATTTATTATTTAAATATTCATTTGTGATCAACGCTGATGAAATTGCACTGCTTCCTTGAAGCTGAAAAAGGAGGAATAGGTCTACTGTGGTTCTGGAAACAGCCAAAAAGGGACGGGTGGCAAGCAAATTTCGTCAACTATGTCTTCCTCAGTCAGTTTCAATTTCAGAGCCCAGTTATCTTTTAATTTAGGTATCTTTTAATTTTACTTTGGCTCTCCGACTTCCCCTGCAAAAGACACTTTGGTGGACAGCTGTGATTGAATCCATTTAGTTTTACCCAATAAGATCAGTGCAAATGGGCTGAGTGTCTCACTGGGTTGAACGAGGTGAGGTGATGGTCTGTTACTGGGTTGAACGAGGTGAGGTGAGGGTCTGTTACTGGGTTGAACGTGTTGGGCTGAGGGTGTGTTACTGGGTTGAACGAGGTGAGGTGACAGTCTTTTACTGGGTTAAACAAGGTGAGGTGAGGGTCTGTTACTGGGTTGAACGAGGTGAGGTGACGTTCTGTTACTGGGTTGAACGAGGTGAGGTGAAGGTCTGTTTCTGGGTTGAACATGGTGGGCTGAGGGTCTGTTACTGGGTTAAACGAGGTGAGGTGACGTTCCGATACTGGGTTGAACGAGGTGAGGTGAGGGTCTGTTACTGGGTTGAACATGTTGGGCTGAGAGTCTGTTACTGGGTTGAACGAAGTGGGCTGAGGGTCTGTTACTGGGTTGAACAAGGTGGGCTGAGGTCTGTTACTGGGTTGAACGAGGTGGGCTGAGGGTCTGTTACTGGGTTGAACGAGGTGGGCTGAGGGTCTGTTACTGGGTTGAACGAGGTGAGGTGAGGGTCCGTTACTGGGTTGAACGAGGTGAGGTGAGGGTCTGTTACTGGGTTGTCCAACTCCATGACATTTTATCAGTGGCCTTAGTAATACAGTTATCAGAGCTGAAGGAAGCCTTGTAAAACCATTTGGAATGAGGGAACATGTACACTGTGAGCAAACTGTGACTGCGGGTGTGTGACATTTGTTCACAGGGCCAGGCCACTGACATCGCCATTCAGGCAGAGGAGATCCTCAAGGTTAAGAGGCAGATCAATAATATTTATGCCAAGCACACCAAGCAGCCACTCCCAGTGATCGGTAAGTTTCCAGACAGTGCCAAGTCAAATTGAAGTGATCTTCGTCTTGTCACCAGGGCCCATGTTACTGCCAGTGGACAATCTGCTAGACTGCCATCTGAGAGCGATCCTGTGTGTCTCACTCGAGTTTCAGACTGACAGATCATTAGAAATCTGAAAGGCACAGTATCCCAATAGTGAATTTATTTTGTGTTCGTTCCCAGGATCAGAGTGTCACCGCTGAGACAATCAGAATCAGGTGTATTATCACTGGCATATGTCGTGCAATTTACTATATTGCATTATTAGTGCCATGTAGTGTTTGCTATATAGTAATACTAATATAGTATTGTGCAAAAGTCTTCGACATCCTAGTGCTATATATATGGTAGGGCATTAGATTATTGCACAGTACTGTATATATAATAAACATAATTGAATAAGGAGTCCAAACAGCGAGCCAAAATAGTGAGGTAATGTTCATTGGTTGAGTCATTGTCTGTTCAGAAATCAGATGACAAAGGGGAACAAGTTATTCCTAAAATATTGAGTGTGTGTCTTCAGGCTCCTGCTCCTGCACCTCCTCCCTAACGGTAGTAATGAGAAGTGAACATGTCCTGGGTAATGGGGGTCCTTCATGAGGCTAGCGCCAATGATGGACTAGCTGAGTTTGCAAGCCCCCTCAGCTTTTATCTAATCCTGTGCAGTGGTCTCTTCCACATCAGATGGTGATGCAACCACGGTACATCTGTAGAAATATACTGGTGTCTTTGGTGACATACCAAATCTCCTCAAACTCCCAATGAGCTATAGTCGCTGGGATGCCTTCTTTGTAATTGCATCAATATGTTGGAGCCAGGATAGATCTTCAGAGATGTTGACACCCAGGAACTTGAAATTGCTCACTCTGTCCACTTCTGGTCCCTGTGTTTGTTTAGTAACTTGCTTTTCCTGAAGTCCAAAAACTCATGTCCAGATATGGGTTAGACATGCATCGTAACCTACTGTCAGCCCAGTTGTGTGAGGGGAAAGAAGGTGGTTCAGGAGAGAGGGAAAGTGTGTGAGGGAGAGAGGGGTGTTGTAGAGGGGGAGAGGAGACTGAAAACCAGCTGCTTAGCACATACACTGTGTTTTGAGTCACAAGCAGTATCTTATCATTCTACGAGAGAGGAACATAACTGGCCATTGATAATTGAACTGGGAGAATTACTTGGCGGTTCAGAATCGACCTCATCATTGTGGGCCTGAAATCACTCACAGACCAGACCAGGTAGATCTTCCTGAAAGGACTTCACTGGACTCGATGTATATGTACTTCCAGCAGGACTGACGTTAGCAGTTTATTTGATGAGCTGAATTGAATTCAGGTACCAGGATTGGTTTATTAATATCACAGGTACAAAGATGCAGTAAAGAGCTTGTCTTGCACGCTGTTCAGACCAAGCCACAGTCATGTAGTGGTTAGCAAGACGCTGTTACAGTTTGGGTTATCAGAGCTCGGAGTTTAATTCTGATGTCATCTGTAAGAAGTTTGTATGCCCTCCTCGTGACCATGTGGGTTTCCTCTGGGTGCTCTGGTTTCCTCCCACGGTCCAAAGATGTAGATTATTGTTGATTGTATGCTGTCCTGTGAATAGGCTAGTGTTAAATCGGTGGGCTGCTGGGCTCGTTGGGCCAGAAGGGCCTGTTCCACTCTGTATCTCTAAATAATATTTTTAAAAGACCAAATCATTACATAGTGCATTGAACTAGAATAAGGCAAAACGATAACATTGCAGGACAAAGTGCAAAAGCTACAGAAAAAGTACAGTGCAGGTAAACAATAAAGTGCAAGATCATAATGGACGTAAAGAGGTCCGTTCAAGAATCTGACTGAAAGTGAGTTGAAAGCCTGGTGGGATTATCAGTCCAGGTCACGAGTTCAGCGCAGTGCAGTGGGTGCAGCCGGTAAACCTGCAGTCACCCAGCTCCCTTCAATCCTGACTTCCGGAGTTCACACATTCTCTGTGATCACAGAGGTTCCAGTTATCTCCCACATCCCAATGATTAATCTGCCATTGTAAATTTCCATTATTGTATCTTGTGGCTGGGGTAGAATTGTGAGGAGAATCAGAATCAGGTTTATTATCACCAGCATGTGTCGTGAAATTTATTAACTTGGCAGCAGCAGTTCAATGCAATACATAATATAGAAGAAAAAAAATAATAAATAAGTAAAAATCAATTATAGTATGCATATATTGAATAGATTAAAAATGGTACAAAAAAACAGAAATAATATATATTCAAAAAGTGAGGTAGTGTCCAAGGGTTCAATGTCCATTTAGGAATCAGATGGCAGAGGGGAAGAAGCTGTTCCTGAATCACTGAGTGTGTGCCTTCAGGCTTCTGTACCTCCTACCTGATGGTAACAGTGAGAAAAGGGCATTCCCTGGGTGCTGGAGGTCCTTAATAATGGACACTGCCTTTCTGAGACACCGCTCCTTGAAGATGCCCTGGGTACTTTGTAGGCTAGTACCCAAGATGGAGCCGTCTAAACTTACAACCCTCTGCAGCTTCTTTCAGTCCTGTGCAGTAGCCCCCACTCCCCCATACCAGACAGCGATGCAGCCTGTCAGAATGCTCTCCACCGTACATCTATAGAAGTTTTTGAGTGTATTTGTTGACATACCAAATCTCTTCAAACTCCTAATGAAATATAGCCGCTGTCTTGCCTTCTTTATAACCATATCGATATGTTGGGACCAGGTTAGATCCTCAGAGATCTTGACACTCAGAGAACTTGAAGCTGCTCACTCTCTCCACTTCTGATCCCTCTATGAGGATTGGTATGTGTTCCTTCATCTTACCCTTCCTGAAGTCCACAATCAGCTCTTTCGTCTTACTGACGTTGAGAGCCAGGTTGTTGCAACGACACCACTCCACTAGTTGGCATATCTCACTCCTGTACGCCCTCCCATCACCGCCTGAGATTCTACCAACAATGGTTGTCAGCAAATTTATAGATGGTATTTGAGCGATGCCTAGCCACACAGTCATGAGTATATAGAGAGTAGAGCAGTGGGCTAAGCACACACCCCTGAGGTGCGCCAGTGTTGATTGTCAGTGAGGAGGATATGTTATCAGCAATCCACACAGACTGTGGTCTTCAGGTTAGGAAGTCGAGGATCCAGTTGCAGAGGGAGGTACAGAGGCCCAGGTTCTGTAGCTTCTCTATCAGGATTGTGGGAATGTTGGTAATAAATGTTGAGCTATTGTTGATGAACAGCATCCTGACGGGTGTTTGTGTTGTCCAGGTGGTCTAAGGCTGCGTAGGGAGCCATTGAGATTGCGTCTGCAATTGACCTATTGTGTCAATAGGCAAATTGCAATGGGTCCAAGTCCTTGCTGGGGCAGGAGTTCAGTCTAGTCATGACCAACCTTAAAGCATTTCATCACTAGATTTGAATGCTACCGGGCAATAGTCATTAAGACAGCCCACATTGTTCTTCTTAGGCACTGGTATAATTGTTGCCTTTTTGAAGCAAGTGGGAACTTCTGCTCATAGCAGTGAGAGGTTGAAAATGACCTTAAATACCCTTGCCAGTTGGTTGGCACAAGTTTTCAGAGCCTTACCAGGTAGTCCAGCGAGATCTTGCGCTTTGCAAGGGTTCACTGTCTTTAAAGACAGCCTAACATCGGCCTCTGAGACAGAGATCACAGGGTCACCGGGTGCAGCAGGGATCCTTATATTCTCCCTTACAAAGCGGGCATAGAAGGCGTTAAGTTCATCTGGTAGTGAAGCATCGCTGCCATTGGTGCTGTTGGTTTCTGCTTTGTAGGAAGTAATGTAAGAATAGATTAGAGGGAAAATTAGAGGGGGAGTGGGACTTTGTGAGCTGACATGCACTCAGTGGCCACTTACACATTGTTAATGCAAATATCTAATCAGGCAATCATGTGACAGCAACTCAAGGTATAAAAGCAATAGTCAATGGTTCCATTTAATATCAGAGAAATATATACAATATACAACCTGAAATTCTTGTTCTTCGCAAACATCCATGAAAACAGAAGAGTGCCCCAAAGAATGAGTGACAGTGAAAATGTTAGCACCCCAGAGCTGCCCCCTCCCACGCACAAGCAGCAGCAGAGCAACGACCCTCCCCCTTCCCCCACCCCTCCATGGTCAAGGGGTTCGGTCCTTTTCCAGACCAAACATCAGAATGTGGAATAAATGTGATCTAAGTGACTTTGACTGTGTGGAACATGCCACATGGGGTGGTTTGAGTAACTCAGAAACTGCTGATCTTCTGGGATTTTCACACTCAACGGCCTCTAGAGTTTGCAGAGAATGGTGCAACAACAACAAAAATCCAGAAAGCAGCAGTTCTGTGGGTGAAAACACATTGTTAATGAGAGAGGTCAGAGGAGAATGGCTCGAGTGGTTCAGGCTGACAGGAAAGCTGGCAGTAACTCAAATCACAGCAATAGTGTGCTGAAGAGCTTCTCCAAAGACTTGAACCTTGAAATGGATGGGCTACAGCAGCAGAAGATCACAATCATTCACTCAGTGGTCACTTTATTAGGTACAGGAGTTAATTAATAGAGGGCTCTGGATGTAAAATTGATAGGCCAAATGGCTGCTTCCTCCATCATGGCAAAATAGTGTAATGACTGTGCTCCCTAACCCATGGATACCAGTAGTTTGCTTTGTTAACTGTCACAGTAAGGGAGAATCCAAGTCACAAATAGATCACCCTTTAATTCAGTGAATATGGGTTGATTTTGTGGGATCAGACTCCCATACCTGAGGAACTGAGCTGGTGAGCCTACATTACACTTAATACAAGGCAGGTATAGTGCCTATAAAAAGTATTCACCTCCTCCTCGGAAGTTTTCATGTTTTACTGTTTTACAATGAGTCACAGTGAATTTAATTTTGCATTTTTTGACACTGGTCAATAGAAAATGACTCTTTCGTATCAAAGTGAAAAAAGATCTCTATAAAGTGATCTGAATTAATTACAAATATAAAACTCAATATAATTCATCGCATAAGTATTCACCCCATTTAATATGACACACCAAATCACTGGCACAGTCAGTTTCAGAAGTCACATAATTAGTTAAATGGAGATCACTGTGTGCAGTCAAGGTGTTTCAATTGATTCTAGTAACAATACACATGGATCTGGAAGGTCCAACTGCTGGTGAGTCAGTATCCTGGTAAAAACTACACCATGAAGACAAAAGAACACTCCAAGCAACTGCGCAGAAAAGTTATTGAAAAGCACAAGTCAGGAGATGGATACAAGAAAATGTCCAAGTCACTGAATATCCCTTGGAGTACAGTTAAATCAATCATCAAGAAATAGAAAGAATATGGCACAGCTGTAAATCTGTCTACAGCAGGCCGTCCTCAAAAACTGAGTGACTATGCAAGAAGGGGACGAGTGAGGGAGGCCACCAAGAGACCTATGTCAACTCTGGAGGTTACAAGCTTCAGTGGCTGAGACGGGAGAGACTGCAAATGCAACAACTGTTGCCCAGGTGCTTCACCAGTCACAGCTTCATGGGAGAGTGGCAAAGAGAAAGCTACTGTTGAGAAAAAAAACATATGAAATCTTAGCTAGAGTTTGTCAGAAGGCATGTGGGAGGCTCTGAAGTCAGCTGGAAGAAGGTTAGATTAGTTTAGACTATGAGGACACGCAGTCCTCTTTTATTGTCATTTAGTAATGCATGCATTAAGAAATGATACAATATTCCTCCGATGTGATATCACAGAAACACAGGACAGACCAAGACTGAAAAACTGACAAAAACCACATAATTATAATATATGCAAATGAAGGGTCCTGACGAGGGGTCTCGGCCTGAAACGTCGACTGCACCTCTTCCTAGAGATGCTGCCTGGCCTGCTGCGTTCACCAGCAACTTTGATGTGTGTTGCTTTAATTATAATATATAGTTACAACAGTGCAAACAATACCGTAACTTGATGAAGAACAGGCCATGGGCACGGTAAAAAAGGTTCAAAGTCTCTCGAAAGTCCCACATCTCACACAGATGGGAGAAGGAAGACAACTCTCCCTGCCATGCCCGACCACAGTCCGACTCTGAGTCGTCCGAAAACTTCGAGCCTTCGACCAGCCCTCCGACACTGAGCACCATCTCTGCTGAGCGCTTCGACCCCAGCCCCGGCCACCAGCAGCAGGCAAAGCCAAGGATTTGGGGCCTTCCCTCCGGAGATTCTCGATTGCACAGTAGCAGTGACAGCAAACCGGGCATTTCAGAAGTTTCTCCAGATGTTCCTCCGTGCTTCTCACAGCTGTCTCCATCAAATCAGAATTGTGCACGATACCCTATTCCAGGTTCTATGGTCTGATGAAACCAAAATTGAGCTTTTTAGCCATCAGACTAAATAATATGTTTGGCATAAACCGAACACTCCACATCATCAAAAACACACCATCCCTACCGTGAAGCATGGTGATGGCTAAATCGTGCTGTGGGAATGCTTCACTGCAGCAGGCCCTGGAAGGCTTGTGAAGGTAGAGGGTAAAATGAATGCAGCAAAACACAGGGAAATCCTGGAGGAAAATCTGAGTCTGGTGCAGTCTGCAAGAGAACTGTGAGTTGGGAGATTTTTTCCCCCAGCAAGACAATGACCGCCAAGCATAAAGCCAAAGCTACACAGAAATGGCTTAAAACAACAAAGTTAGTGTCCTAGAGGGGCCAAGTCAGAGTCCGGACCACAATCCAATTGTGAATTTGTGGCTTGACTTTGAAAGGGCTGTTCACTCACAATCCCCATGCAATCTGACAGAACTTGAACAGTTTTGTAAAGAAGAATGGGGAAAAATTGCAGTGTCCAGATGTGCAAAGCTGATAGAGACCTATCCACACAGACTCAAGGCTGTAATTGCTGCCAAAGGTGCATCTGCTAAATGCTGACTTGAAGGAGGGTGAATACTTATGCAATCAATTATTTTGTGTTTTATATTTGTAATTAATTCAGATCACTTTATAGAGATCTGTTTTCACTTCGATGCAAAAGAGTCTTTTACAGTTGATTAGTGTTTTAAAAAAGCCAAATTAAATCCACCGTGATTCAATGTTGTAAAACAATAAAACATGAACATTTACAAGGGGAGTGAATACTTTTTATAGGCACTGTGTATCTTCCTTGGGTATGGAGACCAATCCTGATCCAAGTGTATAGTGTGAACCATCGAGAACATCCAGTGCAGCTGCTGGTTCTCCAGGGTACATACAGTACCTTAGCTGTAATGTTGTTAAATTGTTGCCTCTGCGTTCCATGGCCATGAGATAGTAAATAATGGCTGAAATGGAGGCAGCCATTCATATGGCCATTGGCTGTGTAGTTGGCATTCTGAGGTCTCGTACCCTCCCACTGCCTCAGGAAGGTAGCCCTTCCACCCCGGTCATACAGTGTTTTCTCTCCCCCCCACCCCCTTCAGACAGAAGATATAAAATTTAAGAATGTGCAAGACCATAAGATATAGGAACAGAATTAGGCCATTTGGCCCGTCAAGTCTGCTCCACCATTTTATCACAGCTGATCAATTTCCCCCTTAGCCCCAATCTCCTGCTGTCTCCCTGTATCCCTTCATGCCCTGACTAATCAAGACCTATCAACCTCCACCTTAAATGTACCCAATAACTTGGCCTCCACAGCCACCTGTGGCATCTAATTCCACAGATTAACCATTCCCTGGCTCAAGAAATTCCTTTTCATCTCCCTTCTAAATGGACGTCCCTGTATTCTGAGGCTGTGCCCTCTGGTCCTAGATTCCCAAGACATCCTCTCGACATCCACTCTATCGAGGCCTTTCAATATTCGATAGGTTTCAGTGAGATCCCCCCCACCCCCATTCATCTGAATTCCAGTGAGTACAGACCCAGAGCCATCAGTCACAAGCTCAAGGACAGCTTCTATCCCACTGTTGCAAGATTTTTGAATGGACTCTTGATCTCTATCTATCTCATCATCAAAGTCACGTTTATTGTCAATGTGCATATCTTATTAGTGTCGTGAGATTCATTTTCTTGCAGATATTTACAGGAAAGCAAATACAATAGAATTTATGAAAAATTATACATTAAGACTGGCGAGCAGCCAATGCGAAAAAAAGGAGAAATTGTGCAAATAAAGAGTAAGTAACACTGAGAACAAGAGTTGTAGAGTCCCTGTAAGTGGGTCCACCGGTTGTGGAATCAGTTGAGAGTTGAGGCGAGTGAAGTTATCCACGCTGGTTATAGGATAATAAGTGTTCCTGAAACTGGTGTGGGACCGAAGGCTTTTTTTTTTTTTACCTCCTTCCCAATGGTAGTAGTGAGAAGAGAGCATGGCCTGGCTGGAGGTTGTCCTTGACGACGTATGCTACTTTCTTGTAACAGTGATCCTTGTAAATGTGCTCAATGGTGGGGAGGGCTTTGCCTGTGATGGACTGAGCTGGATCCATCACTTTCTGTAGACATTTCTGTACTGGGTACTAATGTTTCCATAGCAGGCCTTTGCACCATATTGTCTACCTGCACTGTAACTGTAGCTCTATATTCTGTATTTATTTTCTTTTGTACTGTATGGAATAATATACAAAACAGCTTTTCACTGTACCTTGATATATGTATGGTGCTACTGTGAAAAGCCACTTTCCGTGGCACTTACACCCTTGGTATACAGGCAAACGATAATAAGCTTAAATATGTGGCAATGAAAAAAACAATCACCAAACTGTAAGCGAGCTGCCCTTGTCGGTCACTCTCACAGCTGTGTTGCTTTGCAGAAGGAGTGATGGAACGGGATCGATATATGAGCCCTGTGGAGGCTCAAGAGTTCGGGATAATCGACAAGGTCCTCGTCCACCCTCCGCACAGCGGGGAGGATGAGCCGCAGCTGGTTCACAAGGAGGAAGCTACCACACCGGGCACTGCCGAGCCCTGAGCTGCGAGTTCCATCCGACGCACCTTCTCCCGACTTCTCTGCCACGTGTACATCAACACTTTTTATTAAACATTTTTTGACAAAGAAGCCTCTCAAATGTTGCCTCTCCAGGAGATGTGAGCATAAAATCTAGGCCTGTACATCCCACACAGTACTGAGGAAAATCGACACTGTTGGAGATAGGGTCTTTCATTAAGCCAACGCTCCGTCTGCTCGCCCTTTGAAGAAAAGTGTTCAAAAGCCGCAAGGTAATGTTGCGGCTCCCCCCCCCCCACCCCATTATACTGGCTATCTCCCCTCTCTCCACTCTCAGTTCTAAAGCAGGCTTTCAGCCCAAAACATCGACAATTCCTTCATAGATCCTCAAAGTTGCAGTTCAAGTTGACAGGGTGGTTAAGAAGCCATATGGTGTGTTGGCCTTCGTTAATTGGGGGCTTGAGCTCAACAGCTGAGAGGTAACGTTGCAGCTCTATAAAACTGTGGTTAAACCACACTTACAGTGTTGTGTCAGTTCTAGTTGCTCATCGTAGGGATGATGTGGAAGCTTTAGAGAGGGTGCAGAGGAGAGGACGCTGCCTGGATTAGAGGGCATGTTTTATAAAGATAGGTTAAACGAGCTAGGGCTTTTCTCTGAGAGGAAGGATGAGAGGAGATGTGGTAGAGGTCTATATAACTATGAGAGGCGTTGGTAGATGAACAGGAAGGCAATAGTCAATACCAGAGAGCAGCTATTTAAGGTGAGTGGAGGAAAATTCAGGGGAGAGGTCAGGGGTAGTTTTTCGTTTACACAGAGTGATGGGGGTCTGGAATGCACTGCCGCAGGTGGTGGTAGAGGCTGATATATTAGGGAAATTTAAGAGGCTCTTAGATAGGTACATGGATGTGGGCTGTGAAGAAGGGAAGGATTAGATTGATTGTGGTCATAAGAGATTTTGCAGATCTAGAAATCCTGAGCAACACACACAAAATGCTGGAGGAATTCTGCAGGTCAGGCAGTCTGACAGGTGATGGGTAAGACATTCCCCCTCACCTGGTCGCACCTATCACCTGGTAGTTTGTATTCTCCCCACTTTCTTATTCTGGCTTCTGCCCCTGGCCCCACCCGCCACTTTCCCATCCTGCTGAAGAGTCTCAGCCCAAAACAACAACTGTCAACTATTTATTCCCCTCCATAGATGCAGCTTGAGATTGATTGTAGTAAATTGGCCAATAATTAGCTTGATTTAACAGTAGCACAAAACAATTTTTGGTCGGCGTCGGACTGTGGGAGCTTGATGTGCAACATCGAGTGATTTCAGTAAGCTCGCATCCAAAGGGAAAGCCGTTAGCTGTAAAGAACTTTGGGACCTCATGAAAATATCCGGAGAGATTCAGAACCTCTTGCATCCTCCACGGCTTTGAAGAGTTCCTCCTCGCCGGTTTTTGAGTTTTGCACTTGGCTTTGGAGAACAGGGTTCTGAGATCACTGAAGGGAAAATGGAGAGAAGCAACTGCAGATGCTGGAATCAGGAGCAACAAACAAGATGCTGGAGGACTCAGTGGAAATGGATAACCGACGTTTCAGTTTCGGACTCATGGGCTCAACCCAAAATGTCAGATATCCATTTCCCTCCATAAATGCTACCTGACCTACTGAGTTCCTCCAGCATCTTATGTTACGAGGGAAAATGGAGTTGCGCCAAATACTCTTAGCATCACAGAGTTATACTGCCCGATGCAGGCCCTTCATTCCATTCCATCCATGCCAACCATTTACATTATGCACTAATCCCTTTCATTTTAAATTTTCCCCTCATTCTTACCAATACCACCCCCTTACTAATTCACCCACTCACCTGTACATTAGGGGCAACTTGAACAGTAGCCAAGTAACTCACCAACCCACAGGGTCTTGGGATGTGGCAGAAGACTGGAGCACACTGAGGGATCCCCACACATCACAAGCACAACGTGCAAACTCCACACGGACAACACCGGAGGTCAGGACTGAAATTGGGTCTCTGGACCTGTGAGGCAGAAGCTCGACTGACCACACCACCATGCTGTCTGGTCACCTCTTTCCGTTGTGTTAACGTATTTGCTAATTTCTGCACCTTTCCAAATCAAGTCGCGTTTACTGAGACATGCACAGGTGTGGTGAGGTACAGGTACAAACAAAAGCTTGCGGCAACATCACAGGCACTTAGGGACGGACATAAATGATACAAGGCAGTGAAGAGAGACAGAAAAAAGACTGCAAAGATAGACACTATTAGAGAAGTGTGGGGTGGTGCAAGAGGTGACCTGTAGACAAAGTAAGATTAGTTATCAACATACGTACCTATATGTTACCATGTACCACCTTGAGATTCATTTTCTTGCAGGCATTTACAGGGGGAAAAATAAAAGAAATATAATAATGTTCAGAAACTTGTACATAAAAATTGAAAAACAACTAATGTGCAAAAGAAGACAAACTGCAAATAAAGTAAAATAATACTATGAGCATGAGTTGTAAAGAATTCTTGGGAGTGAGTCTGTAGGTTGTAGAATCAGTTCTGATTTGTGGTGAGTGAAATTATCCACACTGGTTCAGGAGCCTAATGGTTGAAGGGTAATAACTGTTCCTGAACCTGGTGGTGTGGCATCTAAGGCTTCTGCACCTTCTTGCTGATGGAGGCAGTGAGAAGAGAGCATGGCCTGGTTGGTGGAGGGAGGTCCTTGATGATGGATGCTGCTTTCTTGTGGCAGGACTCCATATAAGTGTGCTCAATGGTGGGAGGGCTTCACCTGTGATGGACATGGCCATCAAAAGCACCTGAAACGTTAATGCTTTCATTCCTGGGATAATTCTTGTGAGCTTCCTCTGGATGCTATCTGGGACTTTCAAGGTCAATATCCTGTCTTTCAAGCTAGTAAGATTTAAAGATTGTAACAGAAAACATGAGGAAGGAAACAAGATTAATTAGAGTCAAACCTGGAACAGAGATAACAATAAAGGGGGAAAGATTGGAGTAAGAGAGAGAACAACAGAAAGTTATAGGAAGAGGTCTCGGTTTCTCACACAAACCTCCACTCCTCAAAACCATCTGTCTTACCTAAGCAATCTCTGAAATGTGTACACAGCTAGAAGCAGCAAAGTGACTTCCCACTGTAAGTGTGTTTGCCTCATCGCCAGATCTATTTCCATTACCAGGTGCTGTAGACTGGGAGGGGGCCAGAGATATTTTAAAACAAACCTGTCTGGAGGTTCCTACGGTAGTGAGCTGTGTATGGGACAAAAAGAAATTGCTACCATCCTGCTGTGGGGATGTCCCACCTTGGCCGTGGGTACTAGAGGGAAGACCCTCCTCCATTTTGTCAGCCAGCCACAGTTTCCTGCTGGCGAAGCAGGAAGATGCTGTCCATCTCACCATACCTATTCTGGTATTTTGTAGATGATCTGCATCATATCTCGATTATTGTCCACCATTTTCTCTTAGCAGGATCAGAATCAGGTTCAATCTCATCGATATATGTCGTGAAATTTGTTGTCTTGCAGCAGCAGTACGATGTGATATATAACAATAGAAAAAAATGTGAAGTATGTATGTCTGAGTGTGTGTGTGTGTATATATCTACTGGTTAAATAAATAGTGCAAAAATAGAAATTTTAAGAAGTGAGGTAGTGTTCAGGTTTTCAATGTCCATTCAGAATTCAGATGGCAGAGGGGAAGAAACTGTTCCTGCTTCTGTACCTCCTTCCTGATGGTAGTAATAGGGCATTTCCAGGATGGGGGTCCTTACTGAGGGATTTTGCCTTTCTGAGGCATTGCTCCTTTAAGATGTCCTGGATACTACAGAGGCTAGTGTCCATGATGGAGCTGACTAAGTTTACAACTCTCCACAGCTTCTTTCGATTCTGTGTAGTAGCCCCCACCCCCACCCCCATACCAGACAGTGATGCAGCCAGCTAGAACGCTGTCCACAGTACATCTGTAGAAGTTTGCGAGTATCTTTGGTGACATACCAAATCTCCTCAAACTCCTAATGAAATATGGCTGCATCAATATGTTAGGACCAAGTTAGATCCTCAGAGATCTCGACACACAGGAATTTGAAATTGCTCACCTTTTCCACTTGTGATCCCTCTATGAGGGTTGGTTTGTGTTCCCTTGTCTTACCCTTCCTGAAGTCCACAAACTGTTCTTTGGTCTCACTGACACTGAGTGCAAGGCTGTTGCCTCAACAGCATTCAAGTAGCTGATAGATCTTGCTCCTGTACACCTTCTCATTACTATCTGAAATTCTGCCAACAATAGTTGTCCCATCAGCAAATTTATAGATGTCACTTGAGCTGTGCCTTGCTATACAGTCTTTTATGTAGAGAGAGTCTAATGTATTTGTCTGATAAAAGGAACTACAAGACTCAAAAGATTCTGCAGTTTCTGAAAATCTTGAGGAACACACATAAAATGCTAGAGGAACTCAGAGGGTCAGGCAGTACCTTTTTAACCAAAATAAGCTTTATTCATAATAAAAATATTTACAAGAATAAACTATGCAATGCCTTTTCATTCATAGATCATGCATTTAGTGTTAAATTGTATTTCTTTTAAAAAATCAGTATTATCTCAGGAAGGGAATGAACAGTCAATGCTTGGTGCAAGACCCCTCATCAGGACTGGATAGGCAAAGGGGAAAAGCCAGAATAGGAAGGGAGCAGTGATAGGTGAGTCCAGGTGACAGGGAGTGAAATGGAATGACATGATGATAGGTGGAAGGGGTAAAGAGCGAATGGAAGGACCATGGACCTATGACCGTTGACAACCCAAAGGGTAGCCAACCAGACTGAGGCAAGCAAATGGGGGGGGGGGGGTATATAAACATGAGCACACCAACAGCTGCACACTGAAGCTGCCACTTTGACTGCTGGTAAAATGTCTGCAAGCTGATTGGTAAGCTCGGTGGACACCACAACATCAAATCCTTGTCAAAACTTTTCTGCACTCTTTCCAATTTAATGACATTCTTTGTACAGCTGGATGCCCAGAACTGCACACAGTACAGGTGTAGCCTCACTATTGTTCCTCTTTTTATACACTATAAAGTACTTTACTCAAGATAATTATTTATACAAATAACCCAGATGTTGAAAATCTGAGAACAGCATGTTCTCTCTTTATTATCTATAAATTAACTCTTAGCCTATATTCAGAAGAATTTAAGTCTTGTCTGAGCAATTCTCCTTTATAATTTAACCCTTTCAGCACAGCTTTATTTCTGGTGAATCAATAAAGACCTTGCTCATGTGCACTGTGCCAGAGCTATAACTTGAAGACAAATAATTTGCTACCCAGAATCTTATATAAATTATATTTAATATAGATTTAGGATAACTTTAACCTTTTGTATCCCTGATCCCTTCAGATGATGGAAACATTCAATTTCTGATGAAAATGTGTTCACCCTTCTCAAGGAAAAATATATTCTGGAAATACCTGTTTGGTCAGGCAGCATCCGTGGAGAATGAAACAAAGCAAAGGCCTGGGGTCAAATGTCAAAGGGGGGGGGTTAATGGCCCTTCAGAACCTAAACACGTTTGACTGTATTTCTCTCTCCATAGATGTTATACGTTCCTGCCATTTTCTGTTTTGTTTGGTCAGATTTCAAACAATCTCAATCCATTTAACGCAAAAGATACTTTCCTCAATGCTCCACATTGCAGCAGCTACAACTTCTTGTATCTCAGTCCTTCTCCCGGACGTTGTATGTGTTGCATTTTGGTAGAGCGAAGGTTAAAATAACTTGAAAACCCGTATTCATAAGTCCACTTGTAGATTAGACATCCTACCGCAAGAGGCATTGCAACCACACTCCTGGCTGCTCCACGAACAGCACATCGAACTACGGCACCCAGAATGCATTCCGTACAAAACGCATGCGTACTGTTATCGCAGTACTATTGGTCCCTCGTACACCTGGGTCTTGTGTTTGATTGGAGAAACGCTAAAGGGTTGATCCAATGGCTACTGGGGCTGTTCCAGAGGGAAATTTAAGCCGGGCTTGGGCAGTGACTGGGAGACAGTTCGGGGTAAAGATCAGTCTTGTTCTCGCTGGAGCTGGAGGCTGAAGGTTTGGGTGGTGTGAGTCAGTGACGGTTACTTTACCGAGTCCCAGTTCTGGTATACCTGCCAATAGGTGCAAAACCATGTTATATGTCAGAGCTCGTCTGAAATGTGGTCTTGTGTCTTCTTAATATACTTTTCTTTCCTGTTTATAATTTGCAAAGGTTCTTTAATTTGTCCTCCAAATTGCTCTGCCATTGAACATATGTTTATTTGCAATGAACCTTAGCTACAATTCCCTAAATTTTCCATCGTTTTATAGAACCACTTAGATCAGTGCAATACATGACGTCCCTGCTTAAAATATACGCTTTTACTAAGCTTTTCATCAGCCATTCCAATAGCTCCTTTGTTAGTCTGATTTATTATTCTTTTTTATAAAACTCCTACAAAGTGTCTTGATTTTCTCTTTGTTTAATGGTGTTATGAGAATGGAAGTGGTTGCCTTCGAAGCACGTCAATGGGGGGGGGGTATTAGTAATCTGGGGACCATTCTACCTTGTTGAATCATGCCCTAGCTTCAAGGTTGTTAGTGGGGAAGTGTATGGTGCCATTAAAGAACATTCTGGGTTCTTAGCATTTTATTTCTCAAATAAGCAGTCCCAACCCTACATTAAAATGGGTCATGTGACTTCCCAGGCCTCAAAAGTACCAGTAGTTTTTATTTCCTCTCATTCAGTTTCTTCCCTGGCTTTTTGTTTGTTCACCTCACTAAAGTAATCTTCTTTCTTTGTTGTCTATGTGTGGGTTGGATTTGCTGGCGAGGAAGATGGATCACTGGAAGACCTTGTCATTTACTGGAGCTGAAACTACCCCAGGTGTGTTTTTTGTCCAGTTCCTATTGTTTTTTAGAAGAATGGCTTGTTGTGGGGTTTGCAATCAGTTGTAGATTTGAAGCAGGACATTACCACAGGTAATTCTGCAGATGCTGGGAACCCAGAACAACACACACAAGATGCTTTAGGAGGTCAGGCAGCTTCTACAGAGGGGAATAAGCAGTCAAACTTTTAGGGTGAGACCCTCCATCAGGACTGGAAAGGAATGGAGGCAGATGATGGAAGAAGAAGTTGGGGAGGAGGAGGAGTATAAATGGGCAGGTGAAACTAGGTGAGGGGGAAGTTGGGGGTGAAGTAAGAAGCTGGGAGGTTATAGGTGCAAGAACTGAAGAAGAATGACTCTAATAGAAGAGGATGTTGAGGGGGGAAAGGAGGAGGGTTTTCTGAGGGAGGTGATGGGAGGAGAAGTCAGAGGAGAGCCAGAATTGTGAATGGAAAAAGGGGGAAGGGGGTCAAATGACTGGGAGTTTAATTAATGATGCTGAAGCAGAATCCTATTGTGAGTGGAATTTATTGTAGCTGCTCTATATTACAGAATAATTATAGATCCTTGAGGAGATTATTGTTTTTAGTGAAGTCGGTGGAGAGATTGATGTTGGTGGGGAACCTGAGAACCTCCCTGTTCTTTGGTGTAGTGTAATGAGATCTTGTCTTCCACCTCCCAGAGAGAATAGACATCACACCAAATGGTGGCATCTTCAACCCTGCAGTGCCCTAGGGATTTTGCTGCTCTGAGTTGGGATTCGATTCAGAATCTCACAACAGGGGAATAGCCCCTTTGGCTCATTGAGTCCATGCTAATTTCCAATCGCACAATTCAGACATCCTACAGTGTATAATAAGCACCCATTTCTGCCCATATTCTACCTCTGACCACACATGATTAGGGGCAATTTATCAGAGCTAGTTAATCTACCCCTCCAAGAAGACCACAACCTTGTCGTAGGGCTTGGAGGCTTGCGTGCCTCAATGGCGCAGAGAGCTGTGTCGGCTGGAGTCAGGGCTTTGTGCTTTGGCTCTTGGTAGGGTCACCCACGCCAAACAGGGCAAAGGGTAGAGAGGGGCCAGACCCTAAGAGTGGTCCACCAGCCCTCCAGTTTTGAGGGTTCAGTTCAGAACTAACAACCCTGACTGGTAAAACAAAATTGTTATGGAAACAGCAATGAAGAATCCATTTACATCTGAGTGTGACGGTATTCCTGAGTCTCCACCTGGGACTTGCGTGACTGACAGTAGTGAAAAGCAAGAGGAAGTTACTGACATGATGAAGGAAGCCCTGAACACTGCAGAGATGGAGAACCTTCACTGCTGCCTAATGCCAGAGACGTAACGGGAATTGGAGAGAGAAAACCTTCCAACCCACGTGTCTATGGGATGAGGGAAGAAATTCACATGATTACAGGGAGAACGTACAGATTCCGCACAGACACAAATAGGCATTGGGATTGAATCTCGGTCACTGAAGCTGAGGCAAAGTTCAGAGTAAATTTATTATCGAAGTGTGTCCATGTCACAATATTCAACCCTGAGGTTCATTTTGTTGTGGACATTCGCAATAGTATCACTGGAAAACTACACGCAAACAACCAGCAGGCTGCAGCTCCACCACTGTGACACAGGGGTTAAAAGCGCCCTGGACCAAACAAAAATGTTGCCGGTGACCTCTCCTTTTAATTTAACCTGCCTGCAGATGCAAAGAGTTCTGTGTTCGGGCGTGTTCCTCAGTCTGCTTCACCATTCTCCGCCGGCAGCTCCATCACTGTGTGTTATTCCCCGGTGACGTCGCTCCAGAGGATTTATGGCCAAAGCGCTTTCTGTTGTGCTGACAACATAGAGGACTGCCTCTCGTACCTCAGCAAGGTAAGCTGCAATGCCTCTGTGTTTGTACTGATGGAGGTGATGTGATTTCTGACATGAGCTGTATCCTGTTAGAGGGTCTCAACCCCAAACGTTAACTGTTTATGTCCCTCAGTTGATGCTGCCTGTCCAGCTGAGTCGGTCTACTTCAGTCGCTTGCTTTTTATCGTTTCCACGTTTTTCTTCCCCTGCACATTGAGTGGCTGGTAGTCTTTTTTTTTTAAATGGGTTCTATTGTTGGAGTTCTGTAGGTATTCTCTGAAGAAATAACAAGCAGGATAGACAAAGGAGAATTGCTTAATGTTGTGTATTTGATTTTCAGAAGACCTTTGACAAGAGGCTACTTAACAAGGTACAAGCCCAAGGTATTACAGGGAAGATCCTAGCATGGATAAAGCAGTGGCTGATTGGCAGGAGGCAAAGAGTGGGAATAAAGGGAGCCTTTTTTTTTTTTGGCTGGCTGCCAGTGGCTAGTGATATTCCACAGGGGTTTATCTTGGGTCTGATTTGTTTTACGTTATATGTCAATGATTTGGATGATGGAATTGATGGCTTTGTTGCAAAGTTTGCAGACGATATGAAGAAAGGTGGAGGGGCAGGTAGTTCTGATGAAGTAGAGGGGCTACAGGAGAACTTAGACAGATTAGGTGAATGGGCAAAGAAATAGCAGATGGAATACAGTGTTGGGAAGTGTATGGTCATGTGATTTGGTACAAGGTCATAACAAGATAGAATGTGAGGTCATGATCCATCTTGTCATACTGGACAATTAATCAGTAGTCTTGTAGCAGAGATGGACGGTGCCTTTGAGCCTGGTGATACGTCCTTCCAGGCTTTTGTATCTTCTGCCCAGTGGGAGGGGTGGGGGAGAAGAGAAAGCCTGGGGTGGGTAGGGTCTTCGATTATGCTGTCTGCTTTACTGAGAGAGTGAGAAGTTTAGACAGTCCATAGAAGGGAGGCTGGTCACTGTGATGTACCGAGCTGGGTCCACAACTCTGCAGTTTCTTGTAGTCATCAGGTACAGCAGCTTCCATGCCAAGTCATAAGATAAGCATCAATTAATCATAAATTATACATAAAAATCCAAATAGAGCCAAAAACAAAACCAAGTCTATTGAAGTGCAAATGGTCATAGTGTTACTGTACTGAGGTGTTGTGTTGTGCAGGATGTTTTAAAGACCAGGTGGTTGAAGGGAAGTCACTTATTTTGAACCTGGTGGTATGGAACTTCAAAGATCTGCATGATGGTAGCTGTGGGAAGATGCCATGGGCCAGATGGTGGGGATTTTTATGATGGGTGTTGCCTTCATGAGGTCAGTGCCGGTGCTGGGGAGGGATGAATGAGCCTGCAATGCAGTGGGCTGAGCTCACTTCTCCCTGCATTTCCTCGCGGTTTTACACATTCGAATTGCTTAAGAATTCAAATTCTTGGGAACGTTGTCGAATGAATGGAATTAATTGTCCCTTTGAATATTTCAGGAGCTGATCAACTTGGGACTGCCATCGTTGAACACTGACGATAGTTTTGAGGAGAGTCCTGCTCCAGACTTCAGCCTCGTCACCCTGATAAACTGTACGCACTACCTGCTGCAGCTCCATTGGCGGGATGTGGCCAGAATTGATGAACTGGAATCCGTTCGGCTTAAGTCCTTCAGTGATCAGGACTGCTTGAGAAAAAGCCAACTCAACCTACAAGTGAGTTTGCAAATGGAACAGGGCCTTGCTGGGGCAATGGCTCTAGAAAATTCCGAGCTTGGGGTGGAGCACAGGGACTACCCTTCAGCCTCGGATGTGCTGAACGAATGAAACACCCAGTTAAACTGTTCCCTTCTCCCTAGACACGGTCCATATCCCTCCATTCTCCGCACATACGTGCACCTTTCAAAATGTCTTGACTGTACTTTACAAGGATGCTGCTGCCTCTGGAGGACCTGAGGAAAGATTGAATAGGTTAGGACTTTATTCCTTAGGACATGGACGAGAGTAGGGAGATTTGACAGAGGTATACAAAATTGAGGCCTATAGACAGTCTTTTTCCACTGAGGGTGGGTGAGACTACAACTAGAGGTCGCGGGTTAAGGGTGAAAGGTGAAAAGTTCAGTGGGAACATGAGGGGAGACTTCCTCACTCAGAGGGTCGTGGGAGTGTGGAACGAGCTGCCAGCGCAAGTGGTGCATGCGCGCTTGATTTCAACGTTTGAGAAGTTTGGGTAGGTACATGGATGGTGGAGATATGGAGGTCGGTGCAGGCTGATGGAAGTGGGCAGCTGAAGTGGTTTTGGCATGGACTGGGTGAGCTGAGTGACCTGTTTCTCTGGAGCACTTTTCTATACTTGGCTCTGCGACCATTCCAGGCGCCACCATTCTATTTATTGCAGAATATAACATGCCCCATATATCTCATATCATCTTGTCCCTCCTCCCCTTAAAGCCTACCCTCTGCCATCAGACATTTCATCTCTGGGGAAAGAGATCCCGGCTGTCTACCCTACCTATGCCTCACATAACTATATAAACTTCTATTGCGGTTCCCCTGGCCCGAGGCCGCTGCAGGGAAAACAGCCCAAGTTTGTCCAGCTGTTCCTGGCAGCATAGCCCTTTAAACCAGGAGGCATCCTGGTAAACCTCTTCTGCACCCCCTCCAAAGCCGGCACGTCTTTCCTGCAGTGGGGTGACCAGGAGTGAATGTAGTACTCCAGGTGTGGCCTAACCAGAGTTTTATACAGTTGTAATGTTACTTCCTGACTCTTGAACTCGAGGCAAGCAAGTCATGGAAGCCTCTTTGCCTCCTTATCAACCTGTTGCCGAACCCAGAGACTGGTGAGTAAATATCCTGCCTGCCCCTCCCAGCGAGCTGATATGATTGAGTAGACCATTGGATGGGGAAGGTGGGTGAAAGTCAGAAAGTTCTATTTTAACTTCATCAGTCCACAGGACTTGTTTCCAGAATGCTTCAGGCTTGTTTGGATGTTCCTTTGAACCTTTTGAATAGAACTTATTGGCCGCAATGAGCAAAGGTATGTTTGGAGAAAAAAGGGTGCAGAATTTCATGAAAAGAACCCCTCTCCAACTGTTAAGCATGGGGGTGGATCGATCATGCTTTGGGCTTGTGTTGTAGCCAGTGGCATGGGGAACGTTCCACTGGTAGAGGGAAGAATGAATTCAATTAAATACCAGCAAATTCTGGAAGCAAAAATCACACTCTCTAAAAAAGCCAAAGATGAAAAGAGGATGGCTTCTACAACAGGATAATTAACCTAAACACACCACAAAATCCATGGTGGACTATCTCAAGAGACACAAGCTGAAGGTTTTGCCATGGCCCTCACAGTCCCCTGACCTAAACATCATTGAGAATCTGTGGATAGACCTCAAAAGAGCAGTGCATGCGAGACGGCCCAAGAATCTCACAGAACTAGAAGCCTTTTGCAAGGAAGAATGGGTGAAAATCCCCCAAACAAGAATTGAAAGACTCTCAGCTGGCTACAAAAAAGCATTTACAAGCTGTGATACTTGCCAAAGAGGGTGTTACTAAGTACTGACCATGCAGGGTGCCCAAACTTTTGCTTTGGGCCCTTTTCCCTTTTTCTTATTTTGAAACTGTAAAAGATGGAAATTTTAAAAAAAGTTTTCCTGCTTAAAATATTAAAGAAGTGTTTTATCTCTAACTTTGTCTTTTGGAAATCAGGTCATGTTTTACTCAAGAGATATATATCAAAGGACTTTTCCACCGTACTATATTTGTCAGTGTAGAGCGGAGAGTGAGTTTGTAAATCTGGTGGGAACAAAGTATGTTGGTAATGGTGAGGGTGGAGTGTGGGACAGGGGGCAGAGGAGGAGTGCCAGGTTGTGTTGGTGCAGACACACCCAGCCCTGAGACACCAGGCAATGTCATTTCATTTGAAACAATTGAATTATTGATCATTACAGAATGTCTGTAGTACTTCCCGCTCCCTGACCCCTTCCCACTCCCAGTCCACAATAGAGACCCATATTAGGTTAATTATCACTCACATAGGTCATGGAATTTGATATTTTTGTCTGGTAGCGGTGCAGTGCAATACATAAAATTACTGTGTAAAGGCCTTGGGCACCCTCGCTATATGCAGGTCCCTGCAGTACAGTACTGTAGTTTGAAGGGGGATCAATGGACCAATTAGTGCCCTTGAAAGTTGTTTCCATTAACGTCCTCTCTCCACCCTCCCAACAGGAGCAGATAGAAACACTTGAGAGGGAGCTTGCTGCCGTACAGGCAAAAGAACAACAAGCCCAGAGAAACGTCCATAATCTTAACAACCTCCTGAAGTGCAATAAGGAAGAGGTAAGAACTTCTGTTGCTAGGGATCTGTTCCGATTGCTCACCATTCTGCTTCCACCACTGTGGAGCTAATGTTTTTAGAATCGCGTGTATTATCGCTGACACCTGTCACGAAATCAGTTCTTTTCCAGCAGCAGTGCTGCATTACATAATAAAACTAAGTTACAATAAGAAATCTAAAAAATAATTTTTACAAGAAGAGAGCAACGAATGAGGTAGTGCTCATGGTCTGTTCAGACATCTCATGGTGGAGGTGAAGAAGTGATTTCTAAAATGTTGACTGTGTCTCCACGTTTCTGCACTCCTCCTCGATGGTGGTAGTGCGATCACTTGGGTAGAGTCTGTTCTCTGAAGCCAGGGCTTCCCAAACTTTTTTATGCCATGGAGTTTTGCCGTTAACGGAGGGTCTGTGGACCACATGTTGGGCACCACTGTCCTTGGGTTGACGTTGACTTTTTTTTTTTGGAGAATTTAAAGACGGTTGGAAGGAAAAACACAAAATGCTGAAACCCTGGGGAAGTATCTGTGGAAGGAGAAACTGTGAATGTTTTAGACTGAAGACTCTGTCAGTCCTGAAGGATCTTTGACTGGGGAACCTGATGTTAGGGTGGATTCCATTAATGGAGAGTGCCTTTAACATGGGGAGGCTGATGCACGGGCGGTCACCACATGGTCCTTGACTGATTGGGGACAGGATCCAGAGGCATGGAATTCCATGGAACGTTCAGCTCGAGTGATTGTCCTACCTTCTCGTTGATGGTAGCGATGAGCAGAGGGTGTGTCCGGCTGCTGACGGTCCTTAATGATGGATGCCACTTTCTTGAGGATGTCCTCGATGGTGAGGAGGCTGCTTGAGCCTACAGCCCTCTGCAGCTTTTTCCAGAGCAACACACACAACACTGGAGGAACTCAGCAGGTCAGGCAGCATCTATGGAAAAGAATAAACAGTCAGTGTTTCAGGCCGAGACCCTTCGTGACTGAGAAGGAAGGGGAAAGATGCCAAGTGAGAGGAGGCACTTGTGCACTGGAGTCTTCCTGCTAGAAAGCGATGCAACTAATCGTGCTGCTCTCGGGATTTCTGGGAATTTGTTGGGAGGGAGTAAAGAACAGAAGATACTGGGTTCTTCAAGAATGTCTGGGGTGAGGGGTCCCACTATGCAGTTGCTGTGTGATTTGTGTCAAGCACTTTCTCCCTTGTAGCAATCACGACACAGTAATGGCAGCCAGATCCCTGATCTGTTAGCAGAACCGAGCTGTAGATTGTTGGGGGTAGGGGGGCATGTTACAAGAATCACCCCTTGTAGTAATGATCAGAGAGGGACAGAGCGAATCTGTATTTACCCACAAGTAACTTTTATTGTCTCAACTAAAAAGCGCGTGGGTTTACAAACTGTGTGCACCCCACTGGAATCCCTGACCCTCCATGAACAGTCTATGAAGAGAAAAGGGATTACCTGGGTAAGAAGGCTACTCTGGCCTGGTGTTCCTCGTGGTCCCGATCTCCACGTGTCCATGGGGTCCTCCTCATCCACAATGGCTGGTTTTTGACTGCTGGAGAGTTATTGCCCTTGCATATTCGGAGCTCCTGATTGGGGAACGGGTGGATCTCCATCCTGTTGGCTCAAGGTCACCTGACCTACCTGGGTCACCTTGTTGGTTCTAGTGGAGGGTTACAACCAATGTTATTTTATGTATATTTGTGTCTTTCAACGCTGACTGGTCCAAATCAGTTAAATGAGGCAACCCAGACACTGAGTCTTAACAAGATCACAGATTGCTTCTTTGGTAGGTCTGGCACTTCACATAATACGTAGCTACACATCTGAGAATGGTCTCAGGTTTGGCAGGTCATTCCCTGAAGCTCCTTGTGTCCACATTCAATTGCTGTGATTAGATTATCCAAGAATCAGGACAAAATGAGGGGCTGGATTGGGGAATGATGAGAATTGGTTTGTCTGCTTCCCCTGTCCTTGCCCTTCATTCATCTGAATCCACTGACTGTAGTTCCTTCTGGCAAACAGAGGAACCATATTGTTGATGGGGGTCTACAGATTATGGTGATGTATTCAGCCGGGACACCACTCATCAATTGGACTTGTCCAGGCAACCGGCCAATATGTGAAAATTTAAACACTGTTAAAAGGGGAGAAACAGAAAATCCTGTGACACTCTAAGCTGGGCAGCATCTGTGGAAGGAGAAGCAGTGAGTGTTTCAGATTGAAGGCCCTTTGTCAATCCTGATAAAAGGACCTTTGGCCAGGAAACCTGATTCCTCCCCTCAAGTGCTGCCAGACTTGTTCGTTCTTGGTTTGTTAGTGTTAAATGTGCCAAGATACAGTGAACAGATTTCTCTTCCAGGCTGTCCAGACGGATCATCTCCAACACAAGTACACTGAGACAGTGTGAAAGGAAATACTAGAAACCATCCGGAATACAATATTAGTTACAGAGGACGTGTCGTACAGACAATGAGGTGAAAGGGTCATTATGAGATAGACTAAGAGTCTTGTTACAGTGGAATAGAAACTGTCCTCAGGCCTGGTGATACCATGTTTTTGAACTTTGTATCTTCTGCTCATTGGAGTGATTATATTCACTACTTTCCCCAGGCAATCGGAAATGTAGACAGAGTCAATGGTTGAGAGGCTAGTTTTTGTGATAGACCATGGTGCGTTCACCCCCTCTGCAGTTTCTTGTGGTCTTGGACAGAATAGTTTCTGTACCAAGTGCTTTCTGTGTGTATCTGTTTAAAAGCTGGTGAGGGTCAAAGACATGCTGGATTTCCCTAGCCTGCTGAGGAATTAGTGGGAAGCTCTGTTTTCTTGTGCATGGCATCTGCATGACTGAACCAGGACAAGATGTAGGTGATGTTTACACCAAGGATGTCAGAGCCCTTCTTGAACCTGACCCTGGGGATCTAAGATCCAACCATTCTTCAACCCTGCTCCGGAATGTGGGGAATCCACTCTGAGAACCTCCTCCCTGTGAACACCCGCGTCCGTGGGTGGTGGAATCTCCGGCAGCAGGGTCAACGCAAATGGAGGTGGGCCAGTTTCTGGGGGGATTCGGGGAATTGGGGAATATCTGTGCAATTCATTGTCACAAATGGCCATGGAGACCATGTCATTGGGTGTATTTAAGGCAGAGGTTGATAGGTTCTTAATTACTAAGCGTGTTAAAGGTTATGGGCAGGAGAAGGGGGTTGAGAGGGATAGTAACTCACTATGAAGGAATGCTAGAGCAGACCTGAAGGGCTGAATGGCCTATTCCTGTTCTTATTTTAATGAATTGCAGCTGTCAACCATCTCTTTAGTCAGCGGGTGGTAAAACTGTGCAATTTGTTGCCACGAGTGGCTGTGGAGGCCAAGTCATTTAAGGCAGAGATAGATAGGTTCTTGATCAGCCAGGGCATCAAAGGGTATGGGGAGAAGGCAGGGGAATGGGGATGACAGGAAGAATTGGATCAGCCCATGATTGAATGGTGGAGCAGACTCGATGGGCCGAATGGCCTGCCTGTGCTCCTATATCTTGTGGTCTTATCTCCACCTCAGTGCCATTGATATAAACTGGGGTGCATATTGTCTCCCTTCCTTTCCAGTTCTGAAGAGTCTTGGCCCAAAACATCGACTCTTTATTCATTTCCATTGATGCTGCCTGACCTGAGCTCCTCCAGCACTGTGTGTGTGTTTCTGTAATTGGTGCCCAACTCTTTTGTTTTGCTGACACCCACTGAACGTTCAGATTCTGTTTTTAAACACACCTGATACGATACACAGTGCCAGTTGTGGGTACAAGAAAGGGAACTGGTATTTAAAGCATTTCCCAATATGGAAACTCCTAAGTCAACAGTATTTGGCAGATGAAAAGTTTTTTAAAAAAATTATATAGAACATTTTTAGAGCAAAACACATCCTGGAGGAACTCAGCAGGTCGGGCAGTATCTACAGAGAGTAACAAAGTTCAGGTTTCATGCTGGGATCCATCCTTGGCACTGGAAAGGAAGGGGGAAGAAGCCAGAATAGGGAGGTAGGGTGAGGGGAAGGAGTACAAACTGACAAAATGTTTTTGTTTTGAGTCTGAACATCCTTTGTGGGCAGATGTGCAGCTTAAATTGACATTATGGAGCTGAAGATCCTGTCCCTGCTTTATAGATATATTGTAAATTCTGAGAAACATAAATATAGGGGGCAGTCGGAATCTTTCTCCCAGGTAGAAACAATAAATACTAGAAGACAAGCATTTAAGGTGAGAGGGGAAAGTTTAGAGGAATTGTAAAGTAAGTTGTTTTTTTTTCAAAACTCGGAGCCAGTTGCCAGTGTTGAGGTGGAAGCAGATATGATAGTGACATTTAAGAAGTTGGGCACATGGAATTGGTTCATGTTCAGGCAGAAGAGGGAGGTTTAGTTGAACCCAGCATCGTTTAGCATGGACGTTGTTCACTGACAATTGTCCCTTTATACTCCTTTGTTCTTTATTTACTGGTGTAAGGGCAGGGAGCAGAGGGGTTTGGGATTGAGTTCCAGATGGTGATCTCTGCTGCCTCTAATTCAGGTGGCGAAACTGCAGAATGTCATTACGAGCCGGGCTGCTCAACATGTCCATGACCTGAAGAGGAAGGAACAGGAGCTGACCAAACTGAAGGAGAAGATGCATCACCACCTGACAGATAAAAGGGACAAAAGGATGGGTAGGTACCTGGGGATGGGTGGATTCTCCACTGGACCGGCCTTGGTATCCTGGGCCATTCACAGGCACTCTGCTCTGAGCGAATTACGTCGATCATTTTGACCTGCTTTTTTTTTCTTCAAGCAAAGTGCTGTAACTGTGAGAGGGGAAATGTGAATTCAGAGCACATTCACTTAGAGGAGGTTAAAGTTTTGCTTCTATGACATCACAAAGATGATGCAATGCTCTGAAAGAATCATCCGACATCTCCACTGGAACACCTTGGTTGTTTCAGGCCACAATCTTGTCACCGTGTAGTTTTTAATCTGAAGTTCATGCTCAGAACCCAGTAAACACACAGTTCACAACCACTGACGTTGAGTAGGGGTTCTCTTTAAGGCTGGTCTGACGTGGTGATGTAATTACGTAAAGTATTTTTACTGCACTTTGCGTTCAGTTTTTGGACTATGTTAAGCGAGTGTTCCAGTTTTTCTCAAATAGAAAACCCCTCATCTGTTTTTATTTCTGAAACCCTACTTTGGTAACCGCGGTGCTCTTGGGCAATTCCAGAGCATGAACATGTCGGCCAACACAGTCACTTTGAAACTGTTGGAGGTTTAGGAGCAAAATGCCGTTGCTTGATTTATATAAGCCGAGGCCCAATTCTCACTGCAAGAACACCACATTCTACAATGTGGTAGCATCACTCTGAAACTCCACGGCTGCCAGAGTGGTGAATCTACTTTAACACTCTCCTGAACCTGGTAGTACCCATCGCTGAAAACTTGCCTTTCACAGACTTTTGCACTATCGGACTCCAGAACATGTCAAACAGTTGCTCTACTTGTCCAGCCTTGGTGATGCCAGGCTATCAGAGCTAATGGACCACACGCTCCCTCTCCTGGGAAATCACCATCCCTGTTTTATTTTTAAAGAACTCTTCATGCGACAAATGCCCGATCAAGTTCACATAGCCCTCACCAATGCACCGTGAAGGGCTATAGGGAGCTTGCTAAAACAGTTGATAGTCTACACTCAGTTGGGCAGTGATCCTTACTCTACCTCAATAAGCCTGGTCAACAAGGCCCCCAACACAAGGATGCCCACAGCTGCCAATCAGACGAAGCCAGGCCTGTGTTTTTTTTTTTTTTTTTTTTTTACCACACTCACTTTGGTAGGAATGCTAGTAAGAGCCGACTGCCTTGCAGCTTTGACGGAGCTGGAATTTCAGGACATCAGATATCTATGAACAGCTGCCAGGGTCTTCTACAGTTTATTATGGACACTCTTTCAGGGTGGCACTTCCTGTGTGACGCGGGTGCTCAAGTGAGGGTGCTGCCAGTGTCGCCTATTGATGAGAAGACAAAAGTGACAAAGCCTCACTGGAGGCCACCAACGGCAACAAGATCCAGACGTAAGGGACATGATGGGTGACGTTCTGCTTCAGTGGGTGACGTTACACATGGGACGTTGTCCTGGCTGGAGTGGCTAGACCTCTTCTCGGTGCAGATTTCCTGTGTGCCCAAGGACTGTTAGCTGATGTTAAGAACTGCTGGCTTGTGGATATCAAGGACTTTGGGTCATTCCCCTGCTCCCCTGGTAAGTTCCCCACAAACCCGTCAAGTGCATACGCCACCACATGTGAGTTTGCATGACCGCTGGGCGAATTCCCAAACCTCACCAAGCCCACATTCTCCACTACGGTCACAAAACATGGGGTCAAACACCATATTCCCACAAATGGCTCACCAGTCCATTGCCATGTGTGTAGACTGGACCCAGAACCACGAAGGCTGAGTTTGTCAACATGGAAAAGCTTGGCTTTGTTCTCTGGTTGCATAGCCCCTGGGTTTTGCCCCTCCATGTGGTCCCCAAGTTCAATGGTGGTTGCCACCCATGTGTTGATTACCAATTCCTTAACGAGGGCACCACCTCCGATTGTTACCTGGTCTCTCACATCTGAGACTTTATGGCACATTTATCCGGAGTTGATCCAAAGTTTATCTAGTTCGGGGCTGCCATCAGGTCCCCTGTGTGCTGGGAGGACATTCTGAAAACAGCTCTGATAACTCTGTTTGGCCTTTTTTGAGTTTCTGTGCATGCGTTTGGACTGAAAAATGCAGCACAGACTTTCCAACAGCTAATGGACTCTGTATTAAAAGACTTGGATTTTCTTTATCTTTACCTGGATGCCAAACTTGTCGCCTGTGCATCCGAATTCCAACATTTATCACATCTCTGCACACATTACGAGCACATAAGCCAATACGGGTGATTATTAACCCTGCTAAGTGCCAGCTTGGGTTGTCAACCCCCGACTTTCTCAGCCATCGGATCTCCACAGAAGGTATAGAAATCCCTCCTGTCAAAAGTAGCCGCCATCATGGATTTCCCACCACTCTGCAATACTAAAAGGCTACAGAGGGTTTAGACATGGTGAATTTCTATCACTGCTCCATTCCACGAGTTGCTGAACTTGTGTTCTCACCATGTATAGTGTGTTTAAAGGTAATACCACTAATCATATGCTTGACTGGTCAGCAGACAAGACCAGGGTGTTTGATACCAAATGAGCTCTTTCCAACGTGGCTCTACTGGTGTACCCGCTCCCCACCTCGCCTCTAGCCATTACTAATGACGCTGCAGACTATACTGTGGGTACTGTGCAAACCAGTTCACCAAGGTATGTGGCAGCTGCTCACCACCCTCAGACAGCGGCTCTGTCCTCCGAAAGGAAGTATGGCGCATTTGACCTTAACTTCTGGGTCTCTATCTGGCTGTCCACCATTTTTGTTCTCTTCTGGAGGGTTGACATTTCACAGTATTCGTTGACCACAAATCTCTCGTGCATGAGATGGCCGAAACATCAGACCCTTAATCTGCACAGCAGCAATACCACCTGGCCGACGCATCAGAGAACACAACTGATATAAACATATCAAGGGGAAATATAATGCCATGGCTGATTTGCCTCTCACAGCTAGCCATTGAGGCCGTATACATGGGGGATGATTGTGCAGGCGTGGCAGCCAACCGAGTTATTGACACAGAGGTCTAGGCTTACCGAACAGCAGTCACGGGCCAGCAGCTGGCTGACGTTAAGTTTGGGGAAATTGGGGTTTCTCTCCTATGTGATGTCTGAACTGGTCTTCCTCGGCCCATAGTGCCCGCAAACTGGAGAGAAACTGCTTTCAACTCCATGGCCTCTCGCATCCGGGCGGGAAGGCCTCACAGAAACTGGCTGCACTAAAGCCTGTTTAGCACGGCCACAGAAAGACGTGCGTGATTGGACTGCATCCTGTATGGAGTGCCAGCAGGCAAAAATTAACCGCCACGTTCAGGCGCCATTGGCATTTATTGAAGACCTTGAGTGATGGTTTGACCATGGTAATGTGGACCTTGTTGGTCCTCTTGCCCCCTCCAGCGGTTTCACACACCTCCTTGCCATGGTGGACCGTACCACCGGGTGGCCAGAGGTTGTCCCTAGCATCGGCGATGGTCACAGACATGGCTCAGGCGTTCATCAGCACCCGGGTTGCTCGGTTTTGGACCCTATCTGATCGTTCCCCTGACCGCAGTCCCCAGTTCATACCAGACCTCTGGGCTGCGATGCCCCAGAACCTCAGCGACAGGCCTGCGTATCGCCCACAGTCCAATGGCCAATGCGAGCGGTTTCTCCATCCCTTAAAGGCTGCCCTGAGGGCTTCCCTGTGTGCTGGCATGATCCTCTCCCGTGGGTCCTGCTGGGGCTCAGATCAGCTCCAAACGAGGGCCTGCAGTCAGCCGTGGCTGAGTTGGTATACGGGCAGCCATTACGAGTGCCAGGTGATTTTATTCCTGACTTGGTCAGCCTCTGACAGCATTCCACTGTCCTCAGTAATTTCAATTCCTTTTCACGTATTCAAACCTCCCATCATGGCATACAGAACCTTTGGGTTCCTGGTGATCTCTATTGCACGTTGTTTGTTTTCACCTGCCACGATGCACACCAACAGCCCCTTGGCCTTGAGCCCCTCACAATGGGCCGACCTGCATGTTGGAATGAAGAGAAAAGACCTTCCTCAGAGACGGGGTGGGGGGGGGGGGTAGACCTGAATATATTTCGGTAGGTCACCTTGAACCGGCCCACCAAGATTTGGGGGATTGCGCCACCAAGCTCCTGTCATCATGACGTGACCGTGAGTGTGTCAACACACCCCCGGATAAGCCAGAGTCACCTGCTGTCCCTCCACCCGTGGGACACAGGACCTGAACTGGGCAGCTTGTCCAAGCTCCCGGCAGGTTCCCAATGCCAGCTTTTGTGAATTCCCGGGGTGGGAGGCACATGTGCAGGGTAATATAATTGGTGGAAACGTACATAATTCACAACCACTGACATTGAGTTGGGATTCTCTTTAAGAGGCTGGTCTGACGTGATGATGTAAGTTCATTTAGCGCACTTTCTGTTCAGGTTTTGGAGTACAATAATGAGTTGTTATAGTTTTTCTTAAATATTAAACGCCTCCGCTGTTTTATTTGCAAAAAAACTATAATTTCATGTTCTCTATCTATTGCTTATTTATTGTTGTTATTTGTTTGTTTTTCTTTTGTACATTGGTTGTTGTCCGTCCTGTTGGGTGTGGTCTTTCGTTGATCCTATTTCTTGTACTCACCGTGAACGCCCACAGGAAATGAATCCCAGGGTTGTATATGGTTACTTCGGTAACGAATTCACTTTGAGATAAAAGTGTAATCATCTTAACAGTGAGAGTTTGAAAGTAACCCAGCAACGTTGCTGAGAGGAAGCGGCCTGGTTTTGAAATGTAAATTCCCCAAAACATTAAAGCTTAATGGGTCAAGTCACATCTGCACCACGACGTCCAGGATCAAGGGCATCCTTTGAGTTATCTAAACCTCAAAGACCCCCTGCATCCAGGCCATGCTCTCTTCTCACAGCTGCCATTGTGAAGGAGGTACAGGGGCTTTGTCTCTCATCACCAGGAACAGTTATTACCCTACAACCATCAAGCTCCTGAACCAGTGTGGATAACTTCACTCACCTCAACACTGAACTGATTCCACAACCTACAGACTCACTTTCAAAGAACTCTAACTTGTGTTCTCAGTATTATTTATTTATTTATTTATTATTTGTGTTTGTTTTTAATTTGCACTATATTCTATGGTGTTTGCTTTCTAGCTGTCTGCAAGAAGGTGAATCTCAGGGTTGTATACGTTGTTCTTTGAACTTTTTGATGCCAAAGATGCAGTTCAATTTGATGTTTCAATATACATATGACAGCTAATTTTTAAATCTTTAAGCTATAGATATCCTGAATCAGATCGGGCGATCTGATGGGAGACGCTCGTTGTGGAGGACGGGGAAGACTGAATCAAGGTGGGAAGTCTGTCTGGCATTGTGTTGTCCTGTTAATCCATCTAGTATAACTGTCGAGGTTACGGGCTGAACCGCTTGTGTTCTACACTCCGCCCAACATCCTTAGCACATCACAGGAACCAATCTCCCCTCCATGGACTCTGCCTCAGCAAAGATTCAGGGTTGTTTAATCTCTTTTTTGTACACAAATGTAAAAGAATGAAATAATTGTTACTCTGAATCCAATGCAGCCCAAAAAACTAGGAAAGATAAAAGTTTACTTGCAAACATTTTGTCAGCTTACGAGGAGACATCATCTGTGTGCTGTTAACTGGCTTGTCCTCAGAATGCTTGGCCAATACTTATATTACTTATCAATCAGCTGATTGGTCATCATTTGTGATGCAAGGAGGAAACCTCGCTGCTGATTGGTTAAGTGGTAAACTTTGTGCATTGGGCAAAATTCCAGACCACACATTGATCCTATTTAGGAGCCAAAGTCTACATGTTTGTTTACAGAATTGTCTTGGAAAAATCATGCTTCTAGGAATTCTCTTGCATACCGCGTCAAGATTTTCACTGATGCCCAGTCAAATTTGTGCCCTCTCTGTCTTCATGGGTAGAGTTTAGAGAGAGTTGGTCATGCCACTTTACAGCCAGTTGATGTTCATGGATAGTTTTCTCCCAGGTTGGCCGATGTAATGTTTCAAGTAACCATGCGTTACAGCACTGGTGTGTGGAAGAGCATCTCAAAATGCACAACACGTCAAACCTTGAAGTGGATGGGCTACAGCAACAGAAAACCACACTGGGTTGACAAACTCGGAAAAAAATCAGTAGGTGCTGGAAATACAAAGTAACACACACAAAATGCAGGAGTAACTCGACAGGCCAGGCAGCATCCATGGAAAAGGGTAAACAGTTGCCATTTCCAGCTGAGACCCTTCATCAGGTCTTGGCCCAAAACCTTGACTGTTTACTTTTTTGTATAGACGCTGCCTGACCTGCTGAGTTCCTCCAGCATTGTGTCTGTGTCTCCGCACACGGCTGCACTGCTATGGCCACATTATTAGACACTTCACTCACCACAACACTGAACTTGTTCAGCAGCCTACAGACATGCTTTTGAGACCGACTTGTTACAACTCATTCTCATTACTTGCACAGTTTGTTTTTTGCACATTAGTTGTTGGTCTTTGTTCTGTATAGGTTGTCTTAAATTCTATTGTATTTCCTGTAAATTGCCTGTAAGAAAATGAATTTCAAGGTAAGTACCTAGATGATAAATAACTTAATTTTCAAATTGATGTTTATTGGAACCTTGATTTCGCTAATGTCCATCAATTCCTCTTCCTGCCTCCTTTCTCATTCCCTCCCTTCCACCACCTTATTCTGGCTTCTGGTCCCCTCCCCTTTTCCAGTCCTGATGAAGGATCTTGACCTGAAATGCTGACTGTTCATTCCCCTCCGTAGATGCTGTCTGACTTGCTGAGTTCCTCCAGCATTTGGGTTTGCTCAGGATTCCCAGCATGTGCAGAATCTCTTGTGCTCATTGTAGAGTTGGGCTAAAGAGCTGGTTTCTGCACCGACAGCTCGGACAGCCCTGTCCTGTACACCCCATCTCAGCTACTCTGCCACAAATGTACAATTAGTAAATTTGTGGTCGAAAGGGCAGATGAATTTATTTCTCCGATGCTGACTGATACAAACTTAACCCCACTTTAACGCTGTCCCTTTCGCGAGGAATGCTGAGCGTTAATCCTGTTTTACCGTGGAGCTTACTGCAGCAGCAGTGAGGTTGATACCAGCTCCTGTGTCCTGTTTGGATGCAGGAGACGCAAGAGGGACTGTGGGCCTTGAGAACGGGGAATGGCACGGTAGCATGACGGTTCGTGCAATTACTTTCCAGTGCTGGCTTTCACAGTTCGGGGTTCGATTCCCATCACTGCCTCCAAGGAGTTTGTAACTTTTCCTTGTGATTGTGTGGGTTTCCTCTGGGTGCTCCTGTTTCCTCTTGCTTTCCAAAGAGACATACAGTTCATGTGAGAAAGTTGTGGGCGTGCTACATTGGCCTGGAAGCACGGTGACACTTGTGGGCTGTCCCCAACCCTCCCTGATTTCATTTGTTGCAGACGATGCATTTTTGATGTGTAGGGGTGGAACAGTAGCATAGTGGTTAGCACAACGCTTTACAGTACCAGCAACTGGAGTTCAATTCCCACTGCTGCCTGTAAGGAGTTTATACGTTCTCCCCGTGATCGCATGGGTTTTCATCTATATTCCAAAGACATACCAGTTAGGAGGTTAATTGGTCATCGTAAATTGTTTCATTATTAGGTTAGAATCAGGGGATTGCTGGGTGATGTGGCTTGAAGGGCCAATTCCGCACTGTATCTCAATAAATAAAGCTTATCTTCCCTTGTTTTTTCTTTCTCTACTTTTTTTGTTCTCTCCTCTGCCGCAGGAGGGAAGGAGAGATGTACAAGGTTCTTGCCAGTAACTACGAGGCACAACTCAAGCAGCTGGCACTGGACAATGCAGAGCTAAAAAAGGCTTTGAGCCACATGAAGAAAGAGATGAGTGATCTTCTGAGACCCCAGGAGAAGCTCTGCAGACCCAGTTCCCTTCAGTCCCTGCTGGTGAGTGTGAGCTCTGTGATGAGGCCAGCCTGAAATCAATGATCAATGCTAATTAAAAACGCAAACATGAGGAAATCTGCAGACGCTGGAATTTCAAGCAACACACATCAAAGTTGCTGGTGAACGCAGCAGGCCAGGCAGCATCTCTAGGAAGAGGTACAGTCGACGTTTCGGGCTGAGACCCTTCGTCAGAACTAACTGAAAGAAGAGCTAGTAAGAGATTTGAAAGTGGGGGGGGGAGGGGGAGATCCAAAATGATAGGAGAAGACAGGAGGGGGAGGGATGGAGCCAAGAGCTGGACAGGTGATTGGCAAAAGGGATATGAGAGGATCACGGGACAGGAGGCATGAATGGGTAGCCTCCAGCCTGATGGCGTGAACACTGACTTCTTGGACTTCCGCTGGTGCCCCACCTCCCCCTCGTACCCCATCCGTTATTTATTTATATACACACATTCTTTTTCTCCCTCTGTCCCTCCCGCTATACCCCTTGCCCGTCCTCTGGGCTTCCCCCGCTCCCCCTTTCGCCCTGGGCCTCCTGTCCCATGATCCTCTCGTATCCCTTTTGCCTATCACCTGTCCAGCTCTTGGCTCCATCCCTCCCCCTCCTGTCTTCTATCATTTCGGATCTCTCTCTTCCCCCCCCCCCCCACTTTCAAATCCCTTACTAGCTCTTCCTTCAGTCAGTCCTGACGAAGGGTCTTGGCCCGAAACGTCGACTGTACCTCTTCCTAGAGATGCTGCCTGGCCTGCTGCGTTCACCAGCCACTTTGATGCGTGTTGCTGATCAATGCTATTGTTCAATGAAGTGATTCTTCAGGAATCCTGCTCTGTGCATGGTTGTCACTTAAAAGCTGGTGGTGAACTAGACTATTAATCCCGCTGAAGGTCCCATTTTTGAGGAACACTTAGGCTTGCTAATTAGGCTGCCTAATTAGGCTTGTTCTGTTCCCTGTGCCTTTGTCTCATGCTTGTTGAAAGTCAAAGCACGTTTATTATCCAAATCCGTATGTGTCACCGGGTACTAACTTGAGATCCATTTTCTTGTGGGCATTTACAGGAAAATAAGTACAAAGTTTATACCTAAACAACGACAGACAAACAACTAATATGCAAAAGTTAGATTATGTAAAATAAAAGAAAAATTGAAGATGAGTTGTAGTGTCCTTGAAAGCGAGTCCGTAGATTGTGGAAACAGTTCAGATTTGAGGTGAGTGAAGTTGTCCACGCTGGTTCGGAAGCCCTAATGGCTATCGGGGTAATATCTGTTTCTGAACCTGGTGGTGTGAGATCTAAAGCTTCTGTCCCTCCTGCCCAATGTGAAGGTAGTGAGAGGACTGTATAGCCTGGGTGGTGGGGAATCCTTGATGGATACCAGTTTCTCGTGGGGAGGGTCTGGTCTGTGACGGACTGGCTGTATCCCCCACTTTCTGTAGGCTTCTCTCTGGCTGGACATTGCTGCTTCCACACCAGGCTGTGATGCAGTCGGTCAGGATGCTCTCCACTGTGCATCTATAAAAGTTCATCGAAGTTTTAAATGACATGCTAATCTATGCAAACTTCTAAGAAAGTAGAGGTGCTGTCACGCCTTTACGGTTTAGTTCCTGACGTTTGCGGTTTAAAGGAGTTGGGAGCTTGCTGTTCTGGTTAACAATGGATGGTGCAATCTTGGTCATATTACAATCGAGGAACGTGTTTGTAGCCCGGATATTGAACTTTTTGCTGTTGGACACCGGCCATATTCCACCGAGATACAACACTGGGCATTCCTGCCTGTGGCCATCGAACTTTGCAGCTCCTTGCGTGGAGGGGCAGACACCCTGAGCCAATAGGCTGGTCCTGGACTTATTTCCATCTGGCGTAGTTTGCATATTGTTGTTTGATTGTTTGTGGTTTTTGTATTGTTATATTTATGCTCTATTCTTGGTTGGTGCAGCTGTAACGAAACCCAGTTTCCCTCGGGATCAATAAAGTATGTCTGTCTGTCTGTCTATCTATAGTTACTGTTCTATAAATTTGCTAAGTATGCCAGCAGAAAAGGAACTTCAGGGTTGTATGTGCTGACATGTATGTACCCAGATAAATTTTACTTTGAACTTTGTGATGTCACTGGCATGCTTGTCCCAGGGCAGATCCCCTGATAAGATAACACCAAAACATTCAAAGTTACTGACTGTCTCTACCTCCGATCTCCTAATGAGGCTGGCTCCTGGGAATAGTGGTGGCATAATGAGTCCCTTGAGCTAGTTCAGCAGCGAATTGAGCTGTGACCCTACTCCACAGCCCCTTCCCTTGACCCGATGTCACTGATCGAAACTCTGAAAGTAAGCATTGGTCTGGCCCCCAGTTGCAGATTGGCGCCAAATCTCCACGCTCTGTGAGGAAGTTGAGAAGGAGTGGTCCGTTTGGCCCTCTTGAATCAATAGGATCATTTCTGATCTTCTACCTGCAACTCCACCTGACAGCGCTACCCTTTTTTCACTTGATTCCCTTCACGTCTGCAACACGTCTCGTTTTGAACAAGCTTAAAGACTGAGCTTCTCCACTAAAGACCCGCCAGAAATCCCTTCTCAGCTTATTCTGAGCGTATGGACCCCCCTCCCCCAGTCTTAGACTTAGTGGAAAGAGGGTGGGGGATGAAATCTCTAACGCAACAAGCCTTTGAGTCCTGCAAGCACAGACACAATTTCCTCTTTTAAGACAAAGCTGGCTCTGCACAACAGGCCACTGAAATCTGACCCAGTTGCAGCAAGACGGCCCTCTGTGCTGTAGTTGCGTTAAGTGTCAAATTAAAGTTCAAAGCAGATTTATTACCAAAGTACATATGTCACCATATACAACAGAGGTTCATTTTCTTGCAGGCATTCACAGTAAATACAAAAAAACTCAAGATCAATTAAAACTGTACACAGACAGACAACCATGTGCAAAAGCAACAAATAATGCTAATATAAAAATAGAAAGACAAAATAGTAATAAATATTGTGAGCAACACACATTTAAAAAAAATGCTGGTGAACACAGCAGGCCAGGCAGCATCTATAGGAAGAGGTACAGTCGACGTTTCGGGTTGAGACCCTTCGTCAGGACTAACTGAAAGAGATGGTAAGAGATTTGAAAGTATTGTGAGCATGAGTTGTAGCACCCTTGAAAGTGAGTCCATAGGTTGTGGAATCAGTTCAGTGTTGAGGTGAGTGAAGTTGTCCCACGTTGGTTCAGGAGCTGATGGTTGAGGGGTAATAGCTGTTCCTGAACTTGGGGCTCCTGTACTGCTTTTTAAAGCATCCTGACCATTGCTAGAAGTAAAATGTGTGACAAACTTTTAAAGTGCTGCTTTTCTGAAACAGGAGGAAGACGTGGGCCTCAATGAAACGCAGGATGTGGACCGGAAACATTTCACTGATGGCCTACTGAAGCAGTGGAACTTGTTAAAGGATCACTTGGAAACACGAGGAATAGCTGGTAATGAGATTGGGGGCATTATTTCATTAAGGTAACTTGACTGGAAGTTAACAGATGCTCAAGCAATTAGTTTCCCTGGGCAAAGATCAGAAACAAGGCAATATAGTCGTACTGTTGGGAAAGCCTTTATCATCCATGTTGATGGTTTCGCCCAGCAAGCTGCCCACGTCTGCCACCTCAACCACCATCTTTGGCAGCTCATTCCAAATACCTTAACACCACAAGATATAGGAGCATCTTGGCTGATCCATTTCCCTCTCAGCCTCAGTCTCCGCCCATCTCCCTACATCTTCCTCCCCCCCCCCCCCCCCCCTCCCCGTACCCTGACTGATGCACACCAAACTTGTCTGAACGCGCTGCCCCAATGTTCCTTTTAAATTTCTCTCCTCTGGTCTTAAATCCATGGCCTTATAATTTTTAGCAACCCCCTCCCTGGGGTCAAAACAAACCGCTTTCACCCTCTATGCCCTTCATAATGTTTTAAACCTCTATCGATCACTCCTTGATCTCCTGCAGTCCAGAGTTTAATTCTAGTTGATAACATGCTATTTCACTCGATGGGGATCTGGGTCTTGTGGCCTGAAAGGGAGAGACCTTCACCATGTCTTCATGTAACTAATGAGCTGTAACTGTGCAGAGCTGAGAGCTGGGAACTGGGGTCACCCTCGTCCATCTCTGGTGGCTTATAGCAGTATGATTCCATGGAATGTGAGATTGAGTTCTCATACCCTGATCTACAGGGCATTTTCAGTATTCTCCTGTTGTCTTAGGACCAGCTTCTTCCTCTCCATCGGGTTTCTGAGCACTATCTCACTAATTCAATTTTGCATTATTTATATTGTAACTTGCAGATGCACTGTACTGCTTCCACAAAGCAACAAATTTCAGAAGTGCAGCATGTCGGTGATTAAACCTGATTACGTTGAATGCTGCAGCAGACCTGAAGAACCATTTCAGAATCGGGTTCATTGTCACTGGCGTGTGCATTGTAATCTGTTACCTTTTATTTACTGATGGAGATACAGCACGGAATAGGCCCTTCTGCCCCTTCGAGCCACTCCTCCCGGCCACTCCTGATTTAATCTGAGCCTAATCACGGGACAATTGACAATGACCAATTAACCTACCGACCGGTACGGCTTTGGACTGTGGGAGGAAGCCAGAGAAGTTGGCGGAAAACCACGCGATCACGGAGAACGTACGAAGTCTTTACAGGCAAGGGTGGGAATTGAACCGGGGTTGCCTGTTCAGTAATGAGTCATACTCACCCACTGCGTTACCATGCAGATTTGTGGTAGCAGTACAGTGCAAGACATTTATTTTAAAAATAAGTTACAAAATAAATGGTACAAAAGATGAATAATAAGGTAGAGTCCATGGAGCGTTTAGAAATCTGATGGTGGAGGGGAAGAACATTGACTGAGTGTCTTCAGGTTCCTGTACCTCCTCACCAAAGATAGTAACACAAAGAGGTCATGTCCCAGATGGAGAACTTTTTAAAAAAAAAAAGTCATTAAGAAGGTAAAGATGGAATATGAAAGTAAGCTAGCCAATAATATTACAGAGGACACCAAAAGTTTCTTCAGATACATGATGTGTAAAAGAGAGGTGAGAGTGGATATCAGACTGCTGAAAAACTATGTTGGAGAGGTAGTAACGGGGGACAAGGAAACTGAGTAAGTATTTTGCATCGGTATTCACTGTGGAAGACACCAACAATACGGTGAAAGTTCCAGGTGTTGGGGGTCGTGAAGTGTGTGAAGTTGCCAATACTGGAGAGAAGGTTCTTGGGAATCTGAAAGGTCTGAAGGTAGATGAGGCACTTTGACCATGTGGTGTACACCCCAGGGTTCTGAAAGAAGTGGTTGAAGAGATTGTGGAAACATTGGTCTTTCAAGAATCATAGATTCTGGAATGGTTCCAGAAGACTGGAAAATTGCAAATGTCACTCCACTCTTCAAGAAGGGAGAGAGGCAGAAGAAAGGAAATTATAGGCCAGTTGATCTGATCTCAGCGGTTGGGAAGATGTTGGAGTCGATTATTGAGGATGAGGTTTCAGTGCACTTGGATGCACATGATAAAATAGGCAATAGTCAGCGTGGTTTCCTCAAGGGAAAATCTCACCTGACAGATCGGTTGGAATTTTTTGAATTACAAGCAGGACAGACAATGGAGAATCAGTTGATGTGTACTTGGATTTTCAGGAGGCCTTTGACAAGGAGCCACACATGAGGCTGCTTAACAATTACGAGCCTATGATATTACAGGAAAGATTCTAACAAGGATAAAGCAGTGGCTGATTGGCAGGAGGCAAAGAGTGGGAATAAAGGGAGCCTTTTCTGGTTGGCTGTCAGTGACTAACGATGTTCCACAGGGGTCTATGTTGGGGCTGCTTTTTATTGCGTTACATGTCAATGATTTAGATGATGGAATTGATGGCTTTGTTGCAAAGTTTGCAGACAATATGAAGATGAGGGAAGGGGCAGATCATTTTAAAGAAGTAGAGAGGCTACAGAAAGACTTGGATTAGGAGAATGGGCACAGAAATGTCAGATGGAATACAGTGTCGGGAAGTGTATGGTCATGCACTTTGGTAGAGGAAATGAAAGGGTTGTCTATTTTCTAAATGGACAGAAGATTTAAAAAAAAAAATCTGAGGTGCAAAGAGACTTGGGAGTCCTTGTGCAGGATTCCTTAAAGATTAGTTTGCAGGTTGAGTCGGGTGAGGAAGGCAAATAAAATGAATGCTAACATCGCAAGACGTACTGGGGACTCACTTGGAGTATTGTGAGCAGTTTTTGGCCCCTTGTCTTAGATAGGATGTGCTGAAACTGGGGAGGGTTCAAAGGAGATTCACAAAAACTGATTCCAGGATTGAACAGCTTGTCGTATGAAGAGTGTTTGATGGCTCTGGGCCTGCATTCACCGGAATTCAGAAGAATGAGGGGTGACCTCATTGAAACCTATCAAATGTTGAAAGGCCTTTATAGAGTTGATGTGGGGAGGCTGTTTCCTATGGTGGGAGGGTCTAAGACGAAAGGACACAGCCTCAGAATAGTGGCGCATCCTTTTAGAATGGAGATGAGGAGGAACTTCTTTAGCTAGAGAATGTGAACCTGTGGAATTCTTTGCCACAGGCAGCTAAGGAGGCCAAGTCTTTGTGTATTTAAGGCAGAGGCTGAGAGATTCCTGACTGGCCTGGGCATGAAGTGATACAGGGAGAAGGCGGGAGATCATAGCTGAGAGGAATGGCAGAGCAGACTCCATGGACTAAAATGGCCTTTTATGATCTTGTGCTCCTATTTTCTGCTTCTAAAGATAATTCATTACCTATAATGATAGGTTGATCTGAGAAGGACATCAACATCTCATTATTCTTGCCTGTTTGATCTAATTGTAACTAAGTTAAGGGCAACTGTGGCAGGTCTAACTCCATCCGGTATGGACGGTAAATGCTGGACTTGTCAGCAACCTCTTGCCCCAAGAACGAAGGAAATGAATGGCCAGCACTGTCTCTTGGCCAGCACAAGTCAAGATTGTTTATGGTCCTTCTTCAGCGCACGAGTGTGAGGGAGAACGAAAATATTGTTACTCCAGATCCAATGCGGCGTATGAACCAATAAGCATAAAAAACCAAAGCAACACACACAAATGCTGGAGGAACTCAGCAGGTCAGGCAGCGTCTATGGAAATGAATCAACTCTCTGACGTTTCAGGCCCAGACCCTTCATCGGGACTGGGAGGGAAGGGGGAAGGTGCCAGAGTAAAACGTGGGGGGAGGGGAAGGAGACTAGCTGGAAGGTGATAGGTGAAGCCAGGTGGGTAGGGAAAGGTCAAGGGCTGGAGAAGGAGGAATGTGGTAGGAGAGGAGCGTGGATCATGCGGGAGGGGGAAGGAGGAGTGGACTCGGGGGTGGGGGGGAGTAAATAGGCAGATGAGAGGAAATGAAAGCTCAATGGGGAGTAGAGAATTTAAAAATAAATAAAAGCAATCCTATAAAACACAATGTACAAGTAACTATTGAGTATGGCCTTGTATTCATAGCCTGATTATATATACACAGAGTGCATGGGGGGGGGGTTGGAATGGAGGGTGCTGAGGGGCCGAGGAGAGGAGTGAATGTAGTGGTGAAGGTGTTGATCAGCACTAGGCTACTTTTGAGTCTAGTGGTCCTGTTGTGGATGCTGTGCAGCCTCTTTCTCCGATGGGAGTGGGAGAAACGCTCTAAGCAGAGTGAGTGGGATCCTTTATGACGGTGTTTGCCTTTTCCCGGCACCTTTCTGTAGAAGTTTTTTTGGTGGTAGGCTGGTGCCAGTGATGCGTTGGACATCTAATCAGTAAGTGGGCCCGACTGATCGCTGTCTCCATATGATCTGTGTCCTCAGCTGCCCAGAAATCGCCGGTTGCCGGGGAGGGCGAGCACGTCGTCAGCATTACTGACCATGAAAAGGAGATGGCGAAGCTGAAGTTGGAGCTTGAGGAGAGCAGACAAGTCATTCAGCAACAGCAGCAGGTTCTCCAGGTACCTCCCCTGGGTCAAGCAGATGTGTCGCGCTTCCAGCATGTACCTCCCATCCCTGCATGACCCCAACTCACTGACCCGCCCGTGTTTGGAATGTGGAAGGGAGCTGGCTCGGTCACAGGGAGAAAGTACCGACTGCCTACAGATAGTGGCACAAATCGGTGATCACTGTCACCGTAAGACCATTGTGTTTATTGCCATGTTACCATGCCACCCTCTCATGGCCAGTTTTGCTCACCTGAAAACAAGATTGAAAGAGCACAGAGAAAATCTACGAGGATGTTGCTGGGTCTGGAGGACCTGAGTTATAAGGAAAGGTTGAATAGGCTAGGGTTTTATTCCTGGGAACAAAAGGTAGAGGGGAGATTTGATAGGGGTATACAGGACTTTGAGGGGTATAGACAGGGTAAATGCAAGCAGGCATTCCCCACTGAGGTTGGGTGGGAATACAACCAGAGGTTAAGGGTGAAAAGTTGAATGGGAATATGAGGGGAAACTTCTTCACTCAGAGGGTCATGAGAGTGTGGAATGAGCTGCCAACACAAGAGCTGCATGCGAGCTCGATTTCAACGTTTAAGAGAAATTTGGATTGGTACATGGATGGTAGGGGCATGGAGGGCTATGGTCCCAGTGCAGATTGATGCGGAGTAGGCAGTTTAAATGGTTCGGCATGGACTAGATGGGCTGAAGGGCCTGTTTATGCTGTATTTTCCTACGACAGTAAGACCCTATGACACTGAAACGCAGGGATGGGTGCTCCCCTGGGTACGTGCATCTGTGACAGCGCAAAGCTCAACAGCACCCAGAATAAGTCGGCCACATTTCGCCCACCACTCCTATATGTCAATCCTCTCCAGAACCAGTCCACAATAGCTCTGGTATGTGCACTCTTTAGAATGCACTGTGGTTACCTGCCTCTGGCACTGGTTGTGCTGGGCAGATATCTGGTTCTGTGGACTGCTATAGACCCTGTCGTACTCGGGGCTGTCCAAACCACAGCAGGCTGCTTGAGAGTGGCCATCCATTCCCTCCACCTTGCCCACACAGCGTCTGCGGTGTGTGCCGCCTACCAATACACGAGGCTCGCCTCAACCAGACGTCCCACACCTGCAGTCCTCCCCTCAGAGAAGCAGCACAGGCATCGACGTCTCCTCACCGAGCAGCACGGTACAGCTGCCTCCCCGGATCAGCGGCCCAGGTCCATCCCTGTCCTCGGGCGCCCTCTGCTATGCATGCTCACCCTGACCTCCTGTGTCTCCTCCAGATTCTCCGGTTTCTTTCCAGCTCCTTCAGCTGTCCAGGTTGATAGGTTAACTGGCTGCTGCAGATTGTCCCTGGCGTGTGGTGAGTGGTGGAAGCTCAGAGTCAGATTCATTGTCACTGACATACTGCATGTTGTTAAATCGATTGTTTCCGGCACATCCTTTTTTTAAAATGGATTGTACATACAGAGCAATACTTTTTTTTTTAAACTATATAAATGTAGCAAAAATTGAGATGTTCATGGGTTAGTGGTCCATTCAGGAATCTGATGGTGGAAGGATTCCTAGAAGTTTTTCCTAAAGTGATGAGTGTGTCTCTTTGGGCTCCTGTAGCACCTCCCTGATGGAGGCAAGAAGAAGAGGGAGGGGGTACAGGAGCCTGATGGGGAGGGTCCCAAATGATGGATGATTCTACCTTAATGGGAATTTGGGAATAATAGGATAAATTAGTAGGGATGAGGGGGTGGAATGGGATTGATTAGTCACCTGACAGGGATCTGATCGGCCATTTGCTGGGCTCCAATATTGCAAGGAGATGTGAAATCTCCCCAAATTCCTTCAGTCACGAGCCAAATTGAGCTGGACGTCTATCGGTTACCTCATCTGTATTAGATAGAAGCAGTGTGGAATGTCCTTCCGTGAAGAGACGGTGGGAGCCCCTTCACCACACGGACAGCAGCAGTTCACTGCTGTGCTCCTGAGCACAAGAGTAGCTTGTTACAATCGTGGCATCGTAGTGGTTGGCGTAACGCTATTACTGTGCTAGTAACACAGATTGTGTTCCCGCTGCTGTCTGTAACTGGGTTTTCCCCATGACCACATGGGTGTCCTCAAGTGGTCCAATTTGTTTTCCCTTCCCCACATTCCAAAAGTGTACCAGTTAGTCGGTTAATTGGTCAGTTGTGTGTACTTGAGTGATTCTGGCTCATTGGGCCAGAATGGCCTCTTGCCATGCTGTAAATCTAAGTAAATTGGACACTTGGTGGTGGTTTCAGGTGCCAATGGCTTGATGGAGAGGTTTGGGTGAATATCTCGAGTTCTTTAAATGCAGCTGTGTGGGGAACGTTGGAACTCCTGGAGATCCAGGATTTCGGGCAACCCTCTCTGGCGGGGATCTCCCCTTCCGCGTGAGAGATCATTAAATGTGGGAGTGGGTTGGGAGCTCTTACATATCCCATCTGGAAATGGTTTTAAATCTTAGGACCAGCTGGCCATCAAGAAGGAAGATCTGGCCCAGGGCCCGGATTTGCTAGAGGAAATGGAGTGGTTTAACAAGGAACGGCAGCTGTTTGAGGAGCAGAAGGAGAATTTTAAGGTGGAGCGGGAAAAGTTCACAGAGGCAGCGATTCGACTGGGTTACGAGGTAAGTGGTAAATTGGTCCTGTGTTCCCACAGCTGAACGGAGATCCTAAAGGAACCTGTGGGATACCTGCAGAACGTTTGAGAAGCTGGGTCTCTCTACACAACCTGTGACTCTTGCACTTGTTTTCTTTTGTTGGGATAGAGAAAATTGTTCGAGCAGGAACGTGCACAATTCAGAAAGGAACAGTTCCTTAACCTGACCCCATTTCGGGAGTTCAGGACAAAGCCCAGCCAGAGGTTACGGACTCCCCGTGCAATGACTAGTGAGTGTATTTCTCTTTATCTTCACCCAACGCAATGACTTCACCTATGACCTGCTAGTTTGTCCTCCTTCCCCCTCCTCCCACCACCTTATTCTGTCATCATCCCCCTTCCTTTCCAGACCTGATGAAGGGTCTCAGCCGGAAGCATCAACTCTTTACTCTTCTCCATAGATGCTGCCTGACCTGCAGAGCTTCTGTGGCATTTTGTGTGTTGCACCATCAGTACATGATGTTTCTCATCCAGATTGTCAGACCAGGGATGGAGTGTTTAATTAGGCCAAAGTGGATCCTTCTCTCAATTAGGTCATAGTTTAACTAGGCCAACATGGACCCTTTTGTTTCTCCTGATTAAGTCAAGATAGTGTGCAAAGAATACTGATTAAAGGTCAGCTTATTGGACAGCAATGCCTTGTCCCTTGCACAGTATCTGCTGCTGTGCTTAAAAAGCTGAGTTTATCAATAAACCCTTTGGGGCTTGGAAGCAAATATTCATTACACACTGACACCAAGAGGAAAAAATTCTTGGGGCTTCAAGGTGGAATGGTGTGATTAGCAAGGAAGTCAAAGGTTATGTGGGGAAGGCAAGAGACTGAGTTGAGGGAGAAAATAAATCAACCATGATAGAATGGTAGAGCAGAGCTGATAGGCCAAGTAGCCTAATTCTGTTCCTATGTCTTGTGGTCCATCGGTGGAGCATAGACTCGTAAATCCCACTCTCCAGGAACTTTCTATTGTGATGTCAAGGTGTTGGAGACTGATTAGTGACCTTCCTTATTGTATACTTGCATCCTGTGTGAGTTTGCTAATGAACCGTTGCTTCACATTCCCAGGCCCTGACCGAGGAAAGGTATCTCTGCTTCCAACCAGACACAGGATGGGTACGTGGACCATGCATTCACGGCATCCATTGCGTACCCCAAGCCCGCCAGCCAAAGATACAAGCTCCCGGAGGTATTCCCTGCCAACAGCCCATGACTTGTACAAAGCTTTGGGGATGACTCCAGAACAAAGGTGAGTGTTAATATTCGTTAATTGATACTGTCCAGAACTTCACATTATCACCCCCTTGTTTACCTGTACAGAGCTACCTAGGGATACAGGTCCATAGCTCCTTCAAAGTACAGTACAGTAGTCAGAGTTGTAAAGGCCACCGGCAGAATGAAAATTGTGTTGTGGCAGCAGTACAGTGCAATACATAAATTACAATAAGATACAAATTAAATAATGCCAAGTATCAGTAATGAGGTGGTGTTCAAGGGCTGATGGACTGTTCAGAAATCTGATGCCGAAGGGAAGGAGCTGTTCCTAAACACTGAGAGTACCTCCTCCCTGATGATCTGTTTTCATTACACCATGTCCCGGATGGTGAGAATCCTTTTGAAGAATGCTGTCTTTTGAAGATGTCCCGATGGTGGGAGGCTTGAGCCCGTGATGAGTCGTCGACTCTCTGAAGCCTCTTTCGATCCTGTGCTTTGGAACTTCCACACCAGGCGGTGTTGCGACCAGTCACAATGCTCTCTGCCTTTCTTTCCTTCATTAATCTTTTTATTGATTTAAAAGGAACAGAAATACAAATGAGAATTATCTCGAAAAAAAAAATATATATATACATACACACACACAAACCAAGATGAGATAAACGTTATCAAATTCATACATAGTGTTAAGCCAGTATATAACATATAATAAAAAAGAAAACAGCAATTCTCCTCTTACCAGTTCATAAAGGGGAAAGAAAAAACTTTGAATTTAAAATGAAGGAAAAAAAAAAACCCCACTACACTATACAGGAAAAAAAGGGACTGGGCAGTCCATTCTGAGGATACGACCAAAAAAAAAAAGAAAGACTTTCTGATCAAATCTAAAACTTCGGGGGAAAAAAAAATTGGAAGAGTAATAAATCAAATTAAACGAAAATATTGAATAAAAGGTCGCGCTCTCTGCCATACATCTGTTGAAATTGGTAAGCGCTTTGGGTGACATACCAAATCTCCTCAACTCCTGGTGAACCAATTTCTGTAGCCTTTTCCATTCCTTGGCATTGGTGATTCCAAATAGGTCTGTGATACAACTAGTTAAAATGCTCTCCACTGTGAACCTCTGGTGACATGCTGAATCTACAAAATCAATGAATCTAAGAAAGTAGTGCTTTTGTGCCTTCCTTCTGATGACACATGTGTGTTGGTCCAAGTCGGATTTTCTTATGTGATGCTAAGAAATTCATAGCCCCTGCCCCTTTCCACCTCAGATTTCCCTAATAAAGACTGGTTCATGGACCTCTGGCTCCTTCCTCCTGTAGTTGACAATCAGCTCTTTGGTTTTGCAAGGTTTTCAGTATTTTTGGGTGCATCTTGGAGCTGATGTACTGACTGCATTTGTGTGCATGATGGCTAGCACACAAATGTCCTCAGAATATTAACTTTGCTCAATAAGTAGTCTTGATCTAATCATTTTTAAGGGCTCTTTTCTCATTGATCTGAAATTATGTGCGTGTTGGCTGCAGAAAGAGCGTAGCATATCCAATCAGTTTAACTTGATTCTATTTTGTGGACCTTTCAATGTGCCTGCTGCTGACTTTTGACTCCTCCTACTTCTCACAGCCTCAGGAAAGCAACTGTTGCGCAACTTAAAAGATCCTGCAGCGCGAGACTCAGGCTGCCTCTTCGGCGAGATTCAGCAACCCAAACGAGGAATGATTTGGTGTGGATTAGAAGTGCCCTGCTTCTGAATGAACCTGATGATTCCCTGTACGTCAGGGATTTGCACACACCAGTCTAATAGTCTCACGACTTGTATGAGATTTAAATCGAGAAGCAGATGAAATGAAATCGTCTGCCACTCTGCCTGATTGTATTCCTTGCCTTGCTGGTACAATATGATTAAATTTCTGATTGTTTTTAGGGTGTGCTAACCCGTAACAGAGTACTTTGAAGCAAATTAAATACACTAATTCATTGCAAAGTTTAAGAATGGCAAAACAAGACTGAACTCACTCATTCCCAGGATTATTGTATTAAAGTTGGAGATGTGATGCCCATCTATTTGGGCTTTTGACGTACAAATATTTAAATTGTCCCCAGTTCATGTACAGTCAGCAGACATTCTAGAACCTGGAGATTTACATGCAGGAGTAAGCTGATGCTCAAGACTCTGTACTATCAGTGTTGACAAGCATGCAAAAATGTTTTAATAAACTTTCTTTTAACAATACAGTGGCCTTTTATAGATTTGAACAGCATGCAATTGAAGTGAGTTAATATAGTCAGATAGCAAGAGACCTTATTGTTGTATCTTTGGAATATTAAAACTCAGGCATTAACTTTCCTTGATCTCACTAATTAACCTGGTTAACCATTGATTATTTCTGGTAATTCCTTAATTTGATACTTTCCCAGTAATTTTGTTTCCTCCCCTTTCCCCGATTCTATACCCGAGTCGAGCATCTACATCTGCCTATCGCCTCTCCCTGTTGTTCCTCCTCCTTTGCTTTCTCCCATGGTCCACTCTCCCCTCCTATCAGATTGCTTCTTCTCTAGCCCCTTACTCCCACTGTCACCTCCCACCTTCTTGCTTCATTCTCCCCACCCACCCATCCAGCTTCATCTATCACCTTCTGGCTTGTCTTCCTTCCCTTCCCCACTTTTATATTCTGACATCTTTTTCTTCTTTCTCAGTCCTGATGAAGCGCCTCAGCCTGAAATAGCAGCTGCTTCATAGATGCTGCATGACCCATTGACTATTGGGGGGGGGGGGTGTCTTTTTAGTTAATTAAACTTGATTTGATTTATCATTCAAACCATACATGGATACAGATACACTGGGGCTAAGGTGCATAACACACACTCAAAATGGTGAGGCGTGGGTGGATGAGAGAAGCACATCACTATGCAAGAAAACGTGTGTATGATCCAAGTTCCTTAGTGACATGCAAATTGATGGTACAGCTCCTGGCAATTCAAGCTGTCATTCTACCAGTTAAACACTGGAGGGCAGCACTGATGGGAGAAGCCAGCTCCCAGATGAGCAGACTTCATGCCGCACTGTCTCCAATGTCCTCTCACCTGGACTGCAGCAGCAGGCAAGCTCACAACTTGAGGCCAAATCTTTGCTAGAGCTGAGGCCATGCTGCTGTCTTGTCACCTGTCTCACAACAGGCTGGAGGAACTCAGCAGGTCGGGCAGCATCCGTGGAAACGATCAGTCAACTTTTTGCGCCAGAACCCTTTGTCAGGACATCAACGTTCCGGCCCGAAAGTTTAAAATGATTTGACTATTTACCTATTTACTATGCCTCCCATAATCTCTCACTGCATCACTATCTGGCATGGAGACACCGATGCACCATATCAGAAAACGTTTGTAGAGGGTTATAGCCTCCCCAGCACAGAGGACAACTTCAAACGATGATGCCTCAAAAATGTGGCATCTATTGCCCAAGATATGCCCTCTTCTCATTGCCACATACAGGAATTTGGAGCCTTGCACTCAGTGTTTCGAAGCAACTTCCACCCCTCCACCAGCAGATGTCTGAATGGACAATGAACACCATCTCTTGAGTTTGCTCTTTTTGCACTAATTTGTTTTATCTGCTATTGTAACTTGTGGTACTTTTTATGTACTGCACTGTGCTGCTGCTGCAAAACAACAAATTTCAGAATAAAACCACCAGAGATTCTGCAGATGCTGGAAATCTAGAGCAACACACAAAAAACGCTGAAGGGACTCAGCAGATCAGGCAGTATCTATTGTGGGCAATAAACAGATAAAGTTGCAAGACAAGAACCATTTCATGACGTGTCAGTGATAACGCATCAGATTCTGACTTCTAGCAGGTCGCCCCTGAACACCGGTTGCTCCAGGGGCAAATGAGCCCAGCCTGTACAATAAGTGACTCTCGGTAGCCGCGAGTCGAACAGGGCACCGTGCTCCACTTAGTAGCACAACCTAGCCAGCAGCCTTCACACAAGATACTGAGTATAGACGATGGGCAACCAGGAGCGGTGTGAAGTTGGACACGAGCAGCAGCAATTCAGATAACTACTGTTCCAACATAAGGTGGGGCCGGTAGGAAATGGATGGTGCTGAAGTAGATGAAACTTTGACAGCAAATTAGCAGCATAGGACCAGAGAGAAGTCACGGAGATGGAAATGGCAGTATCTCATTCTTTTTGCATTACGTATCTAACTATATATAATCTTCTTGCAATATATAGTATTTTAATGTATTGCATGATACTGCTGCCGCAAACAGCAAATTTCACAGTATATTGCAGTGATAGAAAATCTGATTCTGATTTGCTGTCAGTCATTTAGAGTGACGTTAGGCAAGGATTTGGAAGAGGGTCTACAGATCTGAACTAATGGAGTAACTTATTTCTGTAGAACAACTTGGAACATTCCAAAGCTCCTCACTGCCAGTGAATTACCTCAGCTAATGAATTTATTCCCAGTAAGTTCACACACACAAAAAAAAGAAATTTTGCAGTTGCTGTAAATCCAAAGTAACACACAGAAAACTCTGGGGGCTCTCATCAGGTCGGGAAGCATCTCTGGAAATGAGGTAGCTGTCAACATTTTGGACCGAGACCCTCCAACAGGACTGGTGGGGGTGGGGGGGGGGGGAAGGAAGATGCCTGAATAAAAAGGTAGGGGGAGGGGAAAAGGCTGGGTGGAAGGTTATGGGTGAGTCCAGCTGGGTGGGAAAGGACAAGGGCTGGAGAAGAAAGAGTCTGATAGGAGAGGAGAGTGGGCCATAGGAGAATGGGAAGGAGGAGGGCACCCAGGGTCCCACAAGATAAAGCTGATTTTAAAAATAAATCCTCCAGATGGGCCACAACTTCGTCGTAGGGTTTGGAGGCCTGTGTGCCTCAATGAACCAAAGTGTTAGTCGGGATCTTAGAGGCCAGACTAACAGTGTTCCACAGGTCCCCCAGGTTTAAGGGTTCTTCTCAGGACTAACGATCCCAACAGCAATGAAGAATCCTTCTACATCTGAGTGGCACGGTATGACTAAACACAGACCTTCATTTCTGCCCGAAAAGCCAGCGGCGTCACGGGCAGAAGTGGTAAATTTTTAAAAAGTTTAATGGTGCACTTTGAAATCGAGCTGGGGATCAGTCTTCCCATTGATTTAACGTCTCATCCATAATGGCTGATGCAGAAGGGTCAGTTTGGGTCCTGCCCAGCAGCTGTCCCACAAAGCGAATTCTACAAACCTGTGACGGCGAGAGTTCACTCGGGTTGCTACAGCAGTGATTCATTGAGTGGTCTTGCGGAGTTACAAGAAGATGCTATGCAAACGAAAGACTTTTGTTTTTACCGCTTGTGACATTTTGAGTTTATTATGATGTCAAAACGGAGCAATGAACCGCACTCCCAAACTTCCACACATCCCTTCCGCCAGGGGGTCAGCTGACTCGTGTAGCGTTCTGCGAATCACGTGAGTGTCACATGACTCGAAGCGATGGCTGCGGCCGGCGGTTCGCTCCTGTGCCTCTGCTTCATTCTCCTCCGTCCTGGGGTATTTGGAGATGAGAACTCGGCCCCAAAATGTGGTTACCAGGTGAGTGGTGACCCGTCCCGGCCGGGGATTCCTCCTGTTCATTGACCATGCTGTGTTAGCGATTTCACTGAAAGTCGCTCGGGTGCGGGAAATGAACTACAAAATAAATCTGGGAATGCAAAGCAGCAGCAGCGTGTTAAAGGATAAAGTGTATAACGAGTGTGTGACAGCGCGCTGTCTTTATAATAGCAATGGGAGGGAAAGTGTTTTGCTCAAACTTAACTCAAATCTTTCTTGTTCAGAAAGGTCGTTACGTTAACTCACGATGCATGTTTCAACGGTACGTTTTCGCGGGTTGATCCCAGTTTAGGAAAGTTAAACTTGTGTGATTTCTGAGTCTGTACCTCTGTGTTGTTCTGTAATCTCCAACTCTTGTGACCCTTTGATTGCTGAAGCAGCACACACAAAATGCTGGAGGAACTCAGCGGGTCAGGCAGCGTCTACGGAAATGAATCAATAGTCAACATTTCAGGCTGAGATCCTTCAACAGGACTTGAAAGGAAGGGGAAGAAGCCGAAATAAGAAGTTGTGCGGGGGAAAAGTTCAAGCTAGCAGGTTCCGACTCTGAACTCTCGCTCTGGTGTGGGTTTTATTGATTTATTACTGGTTGAAGGGTGAATAAGTGACCGGAGAGCTGGAGCACAATCTCCAAGGTTTTCTTAGATACTGTAATTCCTCCCGGTAGGATTTGGTTACGTTTTCTTAGACAAAGCAGGTCAGGACGCACAGTAACTGGTAAGGAGAACATCCAGGTGTAAATCCCTCCAGAGATTCTGCTGGTGCTGGAAATCCGGAGTAACGCGCACCCAATGCGGGAGGAGCTCAGTGGTGCAGTACATAATTCTTTCAAGTGACAAGACAGATAGACGGGGTGGTGGGGGCCTGCGGCACACTTGCTTTCGTCCTTCTCAATACTGAATGCAAGAGTAGGGAGGTCGTTTTACTGACCTGCAGGACACTTGTAAATTCACATTCGGAGTACAGTGTGTCATTAAGCCCGGGAGTGCACAAAAGGGGTCTTCACGCTGCTGTTACCGGGTCTGGGGGGCTTCAATCATAAGAAGAGGCTGGAGTGTGGGTCGCTGAGGGGCACGGCCGTGCTGCGACTGAAATGCTCCCGTGCACGTCGCCTTTGTGGCTGCGCAGCTGGAGTTTTATTTAATTTTTAAATTGTTAATATAGTTTTAAATCATATTGTAATTTTGAAACCTATGTTAATATAATTGTGAAATACCTTGTAATTGATTGTGTTAATTAATATAATCCATAAATGTTTTAAATAATAAACGTACCACAACCTTTAAAATATTTTTACAGCTTCAACGTATTTACATTGTCGGTGCTTCAAGTTACAACACTGTTACAAATTATAACAATAAACACAGAATGGAAGTCAGTAGCTCATTGTTAATAAACCGCCAGTCCCCTAAACAGCGACACTGTCTAGTAAACACACATCAAAGTTGCTGGTGAACGCAGCAGGCCGGGCAGCATCTGTAGGAAGAGGTACAGTCAACGTTTCAGGCCGAGACCCTTCGTCAGGACTAACTGAAGGAAGAGTGAGTAAGAGATTTGAAAGTGGGAGGGGGAAGGGGAGATCCAAAATGATAGGAGAAGACAGGAGGGGGAGGGATGGAGCCAAGAGCTGGACAGGTGATAGGCAAAAGGGATACGAGAGGATCATGGGACAGGAGGTCCGGGAAGAAAGACGGGGGGGGGGGGGCGGAACCCAGAGGATGGGCAAGGGGTATATTCAGAGGGACAGAGGGAGAAAAAGGAGAGTGAGAGAAAGAATGTGTGCATAAAAATAAGTAACAGATGGGGTACGAGGGGGAGGTGGGGCCTTAGCGGAAGTTAGAGAAGTCGATGTTCATGCTATCAGGTTGGAGGCTACCCAGACAGAATATAAAGTGTTGTTCCTCCAACCTGAGTGTGACTTCATCTTTACAGTAGAGGAGGCCGTGGATGGACATGTCAGAATGGGATGTGGAATTAAAATGTGTGGCCACTGGGAGATCCTGCTTTCTCTGGCGGACAGAGCGTAGATGTTCAGCAAAGCGGTCTCCCAGTCTGCGTCGGGTCTCACCAATATATAAAAGGCCACATCGGGAGCACCAGACGCAGTATATCACCCCAGCCGACTCACAGGTGAAGTGTTGCCTCACCTGGAAGGACTGTTTGGGGCCCTGAATGGTGGTAAGGGAGGAAGTGCAAGGGCATGTGTAGCACTTGTTCCGCTTACACGGACATCTACGCTCTGTCCGCCAGAGAAAGCAGGATCTCCCAGTGGCCACACATTTTAATTCCACATCCCATTCCCATTCTGACATGTCTATCTACGGCCTCCTCTACTGTAAAGATGAAGCCACACTCACGTTGGAGGAACAACACCTTATATTCTGTCTGGGTAGCCTCCAACCTGATGGCATGAACATCGACTTCTCTAACTTCCGCTAAGGCCCCACCTCCCCCTCGTAGCCCATCTGTTACTTATTTTTATGCACACATTCTTTCCCTCACTCTCCTTTTTCTCCCTCTGTCCCTCTGAATATACCTCTTGCCCATCCTCTGGGTCCTCCCCCCTTGTCTTTCTTCCCGGACCTCCTGTCCCATGATCCTCTCGTATCCCTTTTGCCAATCACCTGTCCAGCTCTTGGCTCCATCCCTCCCCCCTCCTGTCTTCTCCTATCATTTTGGATCTCCCCCTCCCCCTCCAACTTTCAAATCCCTTACTCACTCTTCCTTCAGTTAGTCCTGACGAAAGGTCTCGGCCTGAAACGTCGACTGCACCTCTCCCTAGAGATGCTGCCTGGCCTGCTGCGTTCACCAGCAACTTTTATGTGTGTTGCTTGAATTTCCAGCATCTGCAGAATTCCTGTTATTTACTGTCTAGTAAAAACATTTTTCTTTTGCGATTGTTCCTCAGGCAGTCTTGTTTTGACTGCCTGACGTCATTTATTTGTGTTTGTGATCAACTAGTGTTGACAGCAAAAGTGTGTGCATTAGGATGCTTTTTAATCAGTTGCAGCTCAGTATTCAATATCATCATCCCCTCAAAACTAATCAATAAGCTCCAAGGCCTTGGCCTCAGTATCTCCTTGTGCGACTGGATCCTGGAGTCCGTCATTTGTGACCCCGTCACTTTGGATCTCTATCTCCATCTGTACAGGTACACCACCGGAGGTGGAGAGGGTGAGCAACCTTAACTTCCTGGGTGTTATTAGTCTGGAGGAACTGTCCTGGGTTCAGCGTGCAAGTGCAATTTCAGCAGTGTGTCTATTTCTTTAGGAGTGTATAGAGATTCAGCATGACATCTAAAACTTTGACAAACTTCTCTAGATGTGTGATGGAGAGTATATTGACTGGCTGCATCACAGCCTGGTATAGACACACCAATGCCTCTGAATGGAAAGTCCTACAAAAGGTGGTGGATGTGGGCCAGTCCATCAGGAGATAACTTCACTTGCCCCATCATTGAACTGTTCCCACAAACAGTGGCATCACTTTCAAGGCCTCTTCATCTCATGTTCTCAACATTTATTCCTTCTTTTCTAGTTTTGTATTTGCAGAGTTGTTGAGCACCCGAGACAGTGCGAACTTTCATTGATTCTGTTATGGTTACTATTCTTTAGATTTTTTGAGTATGCCCACAAGAAAATTAATCTCAGGGTTGCATATGGTGACGTACATGTACTTTGATAATAAAATTTACTTTGAATGTTGAGTTGAAATTTGTGTTTATTTGATGTGCATATTACAAAAAAAAAGCATTTAAAGTGCCGCACAGTTTTCAGGCCGTGTAAAAAAATAAATAAATAAATTCCTGTTCAGAGTAATGGTTGGTTCACGCAGCTGTAAAAAAATTAGAGGGAGTGTTACTGAGGGGTGACCTTGGTGGTATAGAAAAGCATGAAACACATCGATAAGGTGAATGGTCACAGTCTTTTCCTCGGGGAAGGGAAAGTTATGGAGCATAAGTTTATAGTGTGAGGAGAATCCTGTGATCACAATTCTATCTCCTTTACTATAGCATCGGAGACGGATAGGAACAGACAAGTTAGAAAAGCATTTAATTAGAGTAAGGGGAAATATGAAGCTATCAGGAAGGAACTTGGAAGCATAAATTGGAAAGAGATGTTCTCAGGGAAATGTACGGCAGAAATGTGGCAAATGTTCAGGGGATATTTGCGTGATGTTCTGCATAGGTACGTTCCCAAGAGACGGAAAGGATGGTAGGGTACAGGAACCGTAGTGTACAAAGGCTGTTGAAAATCTAGTCAAGAAGAAAAGCTTATGAAAAGTTCAAAAAACTAGGTAATGATAGAGATCTAGAAGATTATAAAGCTAGCAGGAAGGAGTTTAAGAATGAAATTAGGAGAGCCAGAAAGGGCCATGAGAAGGCCTCGGCGAGCAGGATTAAGGAAAACCCCAAGGCATTCTACAAGTAGTGAAGAACAAGAGGATAAGCCGTGAGAGAATAGGACCCATCAAGTGTGACAGTGGGAAAGTGTGTATGGAACCAGAGGAGATAACAGAGATACTTAATGAATACTTTGCTTCAGTATTCACTACGGGAAAGGATCTTGGTGATTGTGGGGATGACTTACAGTGGACTGAAAAGCTTGAGCATATAGACATTAAGAAAGAGGATGTTCTGGAGCTTTTGGAAAGCATCAAGTTGGATAAGTCACTGGGACTAGATGAGATATACCCTAGGCTACTGTGGGAGGTGAGGGTGGAGATTGCTGAGCCTCTGGCGATGATCTTTGCACCATCAGTGGGGACGGGAGAGGTTCCGGAGGATTGTAGGATTGCAGATGTTGTTCCCTTATTTAAGAAAGGGAGTAGAGATAGCCCAGGAATTTATAGACCAGTGAGTCTTACTTCAGTGGTTGGTAAGCCTGTTGGAATGCCTGCTTTGCTGCTGCTGCTACTGTGTGGTCCAGAATCTCCGGAGGGGAAAGCCCCGAGTCCTCGGCTTTGCTTGTTGCCTGACGGCTGGGGTGGGGTTGGAGCGCTCGGCAGAGGATGGTGCTCGGAGAGACTGTGTCGGAGGGGCTGGTCGGAGGCTCGAAGTTTTCGGGCGGACTCAGAGTCTGCTACGGTTGGGTGCTTCTAATGGTGCGGCATCGGCAAGTTGGTGGTGCTTGGAGGTTCATGGCAGGGAGAGTTTCTCCCTTCTACCGTCTGCGTGAGATGATGAGTCTATCGGGACTTTGAGACTTTCTTTTACCTGCCCATGGTCTGCTCTTTATCAAATTACGGTATTGCTTTGCACTGTTGTAACTATATGTTATAATTATGTGGTTTTGTCAGTTTTAGTCTTGGTTTGTCCTGTGTTTCTTGTGATATCATTCTGGAGGAACATTGTATCATTTTTTAATGCATGCATTTCTAAATGACAATAAACGAGGACTGAGTGTCCTCATAATCTAGTCTAATCTAAACTGATAGAGAAGATCCTGAGACAAGATTTATGAACATTTGGAGAGGCATAATATGATTAGGAATAGTCAGCATGGCTTTGTCAAAAGCAAGTTGTGCCTTACCAGCCTGATTGAATTTTTTGAGGATGTGACTAAACACATTGATGAAGATTGAGCAGTAGATGTAGTGTATATGGATTTTAGCAAGGCATTTGTTAAGGTACCCCATGCAAGGCTTATTGAGAAAGTAAGGAGGCATGGGATCCAAGGGGACATTGCTTTGTGGATCCAGAACTGGCTTGCCCACAGAAGGCAAAGAGTGGTTGTAGACGGGTCATATTCTGCATGGAGGTTGGTGACCAGTGGTGTGCCTCAGAGATCTGTTCTGGAGCCTCTTCTCTTCATGATTTTTATAAATGACCTGGATGAGGAAGTGGAAGGATGGGTTAGTAAATTTGCTAATGACACAAAGTTGGCGGTGTTGTGGATAGTGTGGAGGGCTGTCAGAGGTTACAGCGGGACATTGATAGGATGCAAAACTGGGCTGAGAAGTGGCAGATGGAGTTCAACGCAGATAAGTGTGAGGTGGTTCATTTTGGTAGGTCAAATTGTATCATTTCTTAATGCATGTATGCATTTCTAAATGACAATAAAAGAGGACTGAGTGTTCTCATAATCTAAAATATGATGACAGAATGTAGTATTAATGGTAAGACTCTTGGCAGTGTGGAGGTTCAGAGGGATCTTGTGGTCTGTGTCTATAGGACACTCACAGGTTGACTGTGTGGTTAAGAAGGCATACGGTGCATTGGCCTTCATCAGCTGTGGGATCGAGTTCAAGAGCCAAGAGATAATGTTGCAGCTATATAGGACCCTGGCCAGACCCCACTTGGTGTACTGTGCCCATTTCTGGTCACCTCACTACAGGAAGGATGTGGAAACCATAGAAAGGGTGCAGAGGTGATTTACAAGAATGTTGCCTGGATTGGGGAGCATGCCTTACGAGAATAGGTTGAGTGAACTTGGCCTTTTCCCCTTGGAGCGACGGAGGATGAGAGGTGACCTGATAGGGGTGTATAAGATGAGAAGTATTGATCATTTGGATAGTCAGAGGCTTTTTCCCAGGGCTAACACGAGAGGGCACAGTTTTATGGTCCTTGGAAATAGGTACAGAGGAGATGGCAGGGGTAAGTTTTTTATGCAGAGAGTGGGTAAGTGCTGGATAAGACTCCTGGATAAGTACATGGAACTTAGAAAAATAGAGGGCTATGGGTAACCCTAGGTAATTTCTAAGTTAAGGACCTGTTTGTGGGCCGAAGGGCCTATATGGTGCTGTAGGCTTTCTGTGTTTCTATGAGAAAGACTTGAAATTGGACTTGGGGAGCAACTTTTCCACACCAAGGTTGGTTGAGTAGATGGATGAGGCTGCTAGGGGAGGTTTTAGAGTCAGTTACAATTACAACATGTAAAGGATATTTGGCAGTGATGTGGATAGGAATGGTCTAATGTGGGTCAACCACAGACAAGTGGGAGAAGCTCAGTAAGCAACTTGTTCAGAAGGGATTGGTTGGGCTGCAACGTCTGTTTTCTGCTACATCGCTCGGTGACCCCATTTTTGTGTGTTCCTGAGTGCTTTAGTATAGAACCTAATTCAAAATGTGACCATGCTGAGTGTTACCTTAGTCACTTGTATCATCAAATTTTCTTAGAATATGAGATTCAAACCCACAGCTTTTCAGAGTGGAGGCATTTGGGGAACTCACTAAATAGCTGCTGCAGGATGTGAGCTGGTAACTGGCACAAGTTTCTCAGCTCGAGATTTTTATCACAGTGCACCAGAGTTTGATACCTCACGCAACGGAGCTGAACAAAACCCAGCCCTGGTGGGAAAGGGCAGTAAAACACATCGTAAGTGCTGGACAAGCCCACGGCAGGCAATTTTACGAACCACTGAGCACGTCTACATGAAACTGTCTCGGGAAAGCAGCATCCACCATCAGGGCCCACCCCCATCCCAGCCACCATCCAGGACGTCCGCTCTTCTCACGGCTGCCATCGGACAGGAGCCTCAGGATTCGCATCACCGGGTTCAGGAACAGTTATCACCCCTCAACCATCAGGCTCTTGAACCAGAGGGGATAACTTCACTCGCCCCATCACCAAATCGTTCCCACAACCTATTGATTCACATTCAAGGACCCTTCATCTCAAGTTCTCAATATTTATTGCTTATTTATTTATTTATAATCATTTCTTCCTTCGTGCAGTTTGTTGTGTTGGCACAGTGGTTGAACACCCAAGTAGATGCAGTATTTAATTGATTCTTTTATGGTTATTTATTCGATTATGGATTTATTGAGAATGCCCACAAGGAAGTGAATCTCAGGGTTGTATTTGGTGACATATACTGTATGTACTTTGATAATAAATTTACTTTGAACTTTCTGTGAAAATATAAGCTTTAACGGACAGTTTGAAATGAGTCCCAACCTCCTCCTTGTGAAATAGATTGGCTTTGCAGCTCCAGTGTCAAGGGCTGGGTATTTGGCAACTTGTTACTTCCACATTGGGTGCAAACTACTTCACCAACAGGATGTATGTCTGCCGTCAGTTGAGTGAGAGCTCACCTTCCCCCTTCCTTCTCAGTCCCAAAGAGGAGTCTCAGCCTGAAACGATGACTGTTTATTCATTGTCATGGATGCTGCCTGACCTGCTGAGCTCCCCCAGCATTTTGTGTGTGCTGCTTTACCGTCTCAGCATGACTGGCCTGGGTCCCCTGTCACAAAGTAGATGATATTTCTGGCACCATGCAGACCAGCCTCTGCAGCTGGGGTTTGTCAGGTTTCAGAACTATGGTTTAAAGTTTGTGTTGACTCTCTCTATCCAAGGAGCCACAATTGCTCAAATTGGAAAGGACGTTGTTTCCCCTACCTACCATGGAATGACATCTGTCATTCAGAGCTCTCGAGGTTTAATATGGACAAGGCCCTCCCCACTATTGAGCATATCTACAGCGAGCACTGTTGCAAGAAAGCAGCATCCATCGTCAAGGATCTAGTTTTCACTGAGTTTTTGAAGCTGGACTTGTGGTCATTTGAAATGCTTTGACCTTTTGGCTTGTTTCTCCACATGGAGCTGAAGCAAGTGCTGTCATCCTCCCGCGGCCCCTGCCCGTCTCCCTCGCGGCCCTGTCATCCTCCCCCCGGCTCTGCCCATCTCCTCCGCGGCCCCTGCCCGTCTCCCCCGCAGCCCTGTCATCCTCCCACGGCCCCTGCCCGTCTCCCCCTCAGCCCTGTCATCCTCCTGCGGCCCCTGCCCGTCTCCCCCGCGGCCCTGTCATTCTCCCACGGCCCCTGCCCGTCTCCCCCGCGGCCTTGTCATTCTCCCACGGCCCCTGCCCGTCTCCCCCGCAGCCCTGTCATCCTCCTGCGGCCCCTGCCCGTCTCCCCCGCGGCCCTGTCATCCTCCCCCCCGGGCTCTGCCAGCTTCGCAGCGCGAGTGATCCCAGTTCAGCGCTGACCTTTGATGTGGCGATCACATGCTCACCCTGTGACCACATGGAATTCCCCTGGGTTTCTCTGGTTCCCTCCCCCACCCCACAGGCACGCGGGTTGTGAGTTCATTTCACACTGAGTTTCTTCTGGGGTGTAGCTGAGTGACAGGATCTGATATAGGACCCTGAGGGGAATGAGATGTAATTAGTGTAAATGGGTGGATAATGTTTGGTAAATCCTCTGCCCTTGGAGTTGGAGAAAATGACCAGTGTTTTCAATTAACTGGGCTTGAGTTTATGTTGAGTATGTGTTTTTCACCCTCTCCACAGGCCTGTCCAGCTGTTAAGCCCAATATGTTGAATGTTCACCTGGTGCCCCACACTCACGATGACGTGGGCTGGTTAAAGACAGTGGACCAGTACTATTACGGAGGTGAGTTACCTACCTGAATGTCCCTGACCCCCTACACCAGAGGGAGCTGTGTGTCCCTGGATATCCTGCTGGTGTTGGTTGTGTCTGCTCCACCTCCTGTCTCAGTGGTGGGTGGGTGTCACACACCTGCTTGCATCTCCATGTGTACAGTATTGTCGTAAGTGAGGTGTGCCCTGCGCGCACACATTCACGCCTGGCACAGCACGGTAGCGTTAGTCGTCAGCACAACGCCTTACAGTGCCAGCGACCCAGGTTCAGTTCCTGCCACTGCCTGGAAGGAGTCTGTACGCTCTCCCCGTGACCACATGGGTTTCCTCCGGGTGCTCCAGTTTCCTCCCACAATCCAAAGATGTGCCGGCTCCTAGGTTAATTGATCATTGTAAATTGTCCCATGATTAGGCTAGGGTTAAATTAGGGGTTGTTGGGTGGTGCGGCTTATAGACCCTTTCGGCCCGACTCCACACTGTATCTCAATAAATAAAGAGACTTCACTCACTACAACTCAACCTACAGACTCACATTCAAAGACTTTTCACTACTCATGTTCTCAGCATTTTTTTATTACACATTGGTCGTTAAGCCTTTTTGTGTAGTTTCTCATTAATTATATATGGTATTTATTTTTCTGTGAATACTGGTAAGAAAAAACAATCTCAAGATAGTGTGTCGGAATTAATACTGAATGTTACTTTGGCTCCGAGACACGTGCCTGTGTGTGGCAGACAGGTTCTCAGTGTGCTCTGCACGTGCTCCTGTGTTTGAGACTCGCGCGGGAGCTCTCAGCAGATCACTGTACACCACCACCCCAGCGACAGCGCACACGGGCTGCGCGTGGGTGGATGTAAAAGGTCCGATGGAATCTTTCTCTTTATCTTTCCTCGCCAGTGAAAACAGAGAACCCTGTTGTTACCATCCAAAATTGTGGGAGGGCTGTGTCTGTCCATATGAGTGAGTGTTCAACATGGATGTCAGAATCCAGTTTCTGGATTTCAGTTCAGCTTTCAGCACTGTTGTCCCACAGACCTTGGTAAACAACCTCCTCCTCAGTCTAAATCCAGCACTGTGCAACAGGGTGTTGGACTTCCAGACGAACAGACTTCAGATGGTCAGGAGGTACAACCGCTCCTCCCCACACAGGTGCCCACCCACCAGGGCTGTGTGCTGAGCCCACTGCTGTACATCCTGCTCACACACGACTGCACGTCAAACACCCGAGCAATCACATCGTCAAGTTCACCGACGACACAACAGGGGCTTACCAACAGCAGTGAGGTGGCCTACAGGGAGGAAGTGGAAGAGCTCGAGGCCTAGTGCCGAGCAAATAACATCTTCCTCAATGTCAACAAGACAAAGGAGATGGTTATGGACTTCAGGAGTAAATACACTGCTCACGCTCCTCTGTGCATCGCTGGCACAGCAGTGGAAACTGTGAGCGGTTTCGATCTCCAGGGGGAGCATATCTCACAGAACTTCTCACCATCCGAGAACACGCTCTACACAATCTGCTGGACCACGCACATGCCCTTCTACAGACATGCAGTACAGAGCATCACAACATGCAGCGTCACTGCATGGTACAGAAACTGCACTGTGGTGGACAGTGGGTAGTCAAAAAATCCCAACCAGCACCCGCCAACCCCACCCATCCCGTCCACCGGCACCCGCCAACCCCACCCATCCCGTCCACCGGCACCCGCCTACCCCACCCATCCCGTCCACCGGCACCCGCCAACCCCACCCATCCCGTCCACCGGCACCTGCCTACCCCACCCATCCCGTCCACCAGCACTGAACTACCCCACCCATCCCGTCCACCGGCACTGAACTACCCCACCCATCCCGTCCACCGGCACCCGCCAACCCCACCCATCCCGTCCACCGGCACCCGCCAACCCCACCCATCCCGTCCACCGGCACCCGCCTACCCCACCCATCCCGTCCACCGGCACCCGCCTACCCCACCCATCCCGTCCACCGGCACCCGCCTACCCCACCCATCCCGTCCACCGGCACCCGCCTACCCCACCCATCCCGTCAACCGGCACCCGCCTACCCCACCCATCCCGTCCACTGGCGCCTGCCTACCCCAGCCATCCCGTCAACCAGCGCCAGCACCCGCCTACCCCACCCATCCCGTCAACCAGCACTGAACTATCCCACCCATCCCGTCAACCAGCACCCGCCTACCCCACCCATCCCGTCCACCGGCACCCGCCTACCCCACCCATCCTATCAACCAGCACTGAACTACCCCACCCATCCCGTCAACCAGCACCCACCTACCCCACCCATCCCGTCCACCGGCACCCGCCTACCCCACCCATCCTATCAACCAGCACTGAACCACCCCACCCATCCCGTCAACCAGCACCCACCTACCCCACCCATCCCATCCACTGGCACCCGCCAACCCCACCCATCCCATCCACCGGCACCTGCCTACCCCAGCCATCCCGTCAACCAGCACCAGCACCTGCCTACCCCACCCATCCCGTCAACCAGCACTGAACTACGCCACCCATCCCGTCAACCAGCACCCATCTACCCCACCCATCCCGTCCACCGGCACCCGCCAACCCCACCCATCCCGTCCACTGGCGCCTGCCTACCCCAGCCATCCCGTCAACCAGCGCCAGCACCTGCCTACCCCACCCATCCCGTCCACCGGTACCCGCCTACCCCACCCATCCCGTCAACCAGCACTGAACTACCCCACCCATCCCGTCAACCAGCGCCCACCTACCCCACCCATCCCGTCCACTGGCGCCTGCCTACCCCACCCATCCCGTCAACCAGCACCCACCTACCCCACCCATCCCGTCCACTGGCGCCTGCCTACCCCACCCATCCCGTCAACCAGCACCTGCCTACCCCACCCATCCTGTCAACCAGCACCTGCCTACCCCACCCATCCCGTCAACCAGCACCCGCCTACCCCACCCATCCCGTCCACCGGTACCCACCTACCCCACCCATCCCGTCCACCGGTACCCGCCTACCCCACCCATCCCGTCAACCAGCACTGAACTATCCCACCCATCCCGTCAACCAGCACCCACCTACCCCACCCATCCCGTCCACCGGTACCCGCCTACCCCACCCATCCCGTCAACCAGCACTGAACTACCCCACCCATCCCGTCAACCAGCACTGAACTACTCCACCCATCCCGTCAAAGGGATGTATACAGAGAAAGACCAGCAATGTAATGAAGGCCACACCGGCCCTGCTCATGGACTGCTTGTCCCGCTCCCATCAGGGAGGAGGCTACATAGCATCCACACCAGGACCACCAGACTCAAAAACAGTTACTTTCCCCAAGCAGTGAGGCTGATCAACACCTCCACCCACTAACTCCACCACTGTCAGAGTCACATTATGTACAGATACTCCTGTATCTAGCAACACTTTATGTGCATAGAACCAATCTATGTACAGTATATAAATATTTATTTATATTTATTGTGTTTTTTTATTATTTTGTTCTTTATCTTATTGTGTTTTTGTGCTACATCAGATTGGATCCGGGATAACAATTATTTTGTTCTCCTTTACACACGTGTACTGGAAATGACATTAAGCTATCTTGGATCTTGAAAACGAGGCCCCCTGAATGAAACGAGGAAGGAAAATTTCCACACACACATGCACACTGCACACCACACACACAAGTTTATAAGCATACTCTACACAAGTATATATACACACACAAGTCCAAATGGGCAACTCCCGAGGAGGTAGTGGAGAATGGCAGAGCTAAGATCCTGTGGGACTTCCAAATACCGACTGATAAGCAGGTACTGGCCAACCAACCAGACATAGTGGACAAGGAACAGAAGAAAGCAACAGTAATAGATGAGGCAATCCTGAATGTCAGTAACATGAGGAAGAAAGAATATGAGAAGTTGGAGAAATACCAGGGCTTGAAAGAGCAGATGGAAAGGATGTGGATGGTTAAAGCCAGAGTAATCCTGGCGGTGATGGGAGCACTTGAGTCTGTGACGTGTGGACTGGGAGGGTGGCTCCAAGAAGTCCCGGGAATAACGTCTGAGATCTTGGTCCAGAAGAGCGCACTGCTGGGATCAGCAAGGACACTGCACAGAGCTCTCGAGGTCCCAGGCGCCCGCGATTGGGGGGAAAATACACGTACACACCACCCATAAGGGGTGAGAAAAAATTATATAATATTTGTGTGTGTGTATAGAATGATGGAGGATGAGAGGTGACCTGATAAAGGTGTATAAGATGATGAGAGGCATTGATGGTGTGGATAGCCAGTGGCTTTTTCCCAGGGCTGAAATGGTTAACGCAAGCGGGCGTAGTTTTAAGGTGCTTGGAAACAGGTACTGAGGGGGTGTCGGGTAAGTTTTTCACACAGAGAGAGGTAGGTGCGTGGAATGGGCTGCTGGCGACGGTGGTGGAAGTGGACACAATAGGGTCTTTTAAGAGACTCTTAGATAGGTACGTGGATCTCAGAAAGATAGAGAGCTATGCGGTAGGGAAATTCTAGGCAGTTTCTAGAGTCGGTTAAAAGGTCAGCACAAGTTCTGTATTTATGTTCTTTCCCTCTGTTAGCCAAGACAGGGCTTCAGCGTGCCGGAGTACAGTACATCCTCGACTCGGTCATCCCACAGCTGCAGGCTGACCCGAGCAAGCGGTTCATCTATGTTGAGATCGCCTTCTTCTATCGCTGGTGGAAGGAGCAGAGCGAGGCGACAAAGGACGTGGTGAAGCAGCTGGTCGACGAAGGTACTGGGGAAGCCATCTGGCTGAAGCAGAGGGTGGAGGGGTCCTGCAGTTGGTCGCAAGTACTAACTCCGGACCGCGTGTTAAAGATTCCCTTTGTCACTGTGCGTTAGCAATAAAACTGGCCATTAGATCGAAAGGCAAAATCCTGCTGCAAACGTGAAATAGAACATAGAATGGTACAGCACAGTACAGGCCCTTCGGCCCACAATGTTATGCCGACCCTTAAACTCTGCCTCCCGTATAACCCCCCCACCTTAAATTCCTCCATATACCTGTCTAGTAGTCTCTTAAACTTCACTAGTGTATCTGCCTCCACCACTGACTCAGGCAGTGCATTCTACGCACCAACCACTCTCTGAGTAAAAAACCTTCCTCTAATATCCCCCTTGAACTTCCCACCCCTTACCTTAAAGCCATGTCCTCTTGTATTGAGCAGTGGTGCCCTGGGGAAGAGGCGCTGGCTATCCACTCTATCAATTCCTCTTAATATCTTGTATACCTCTATCATGTCTCCTCTCATCCTCCTTCTCTCCAAAGAGTAAAGCCCTAGCTCCCTTAATCTCTGAACCAAATTAACCAAATAAAACTGCTGGGCCACTCTTGAGACCGGCACCCTGGTGTAGTGGTTAGAGCCAGGGGCCTGGGTTCAATTCCCACCACTGCCTGTAAGGAGTTTTACATTCTCCCTGTGAGTGTGGTTGGTGGGTTGTAAATTGTCCGGTGATTGCTGGGTGGTGTCGCTGGAAGAGCCTATTCTGTGCTGTATCTCAATTAAAAAAAAGTATTGTGTTTGGTCTGGTTGCCTCAATGTAGAAAGACTGTGGAAGCTTTAGAGAGGGTGCATTGAGGTTTACCAGGATGCTGCCTGGATTAGAGAGCATGTCTTGTTGGGCGAGCAGGGGCTTTGTTTCTTTGGAGCAAGAGGGGATGAGCAGTGACTTAATAGAGGTGCAAAAGATGACAAGGGCCATGGATAGATTGGACAGCCAGAAACTGTTTTGCTGGGTGCCAATTGCCAATACCACAGGACATACTTCTAAGGTGAGTAGAACGATCAGATGTAGGTTTTTTGCACAGTGGTGGGTGCGTGGTTGAGAGACTCGGGCACAGGGATGAAAGAAAAATGCAGATTTATGGGCTGTGTAGGAGGGAATGGTTAGATTCGTTCACATTGGTCGGCACATTATCATAGACTGAAGAGCTGGTACTGTGCTCTGTGCTACTCAGCGAACCAGTCAGCGTGTGAAGAGAGAGCACTAATGAGTCTGGCCTCTTCACACATTATTCTGCTGTATTTTTTCATAGAGGTGAACAGTGTGAAAAGGGGTGCATTCAGCAGGTCAGGCAGCATCCACGGGGGGCGGGGGGAGAGAGAACAGTCAGCATTCAGGTCAAAACCCTTTGCCTGGACTGAACGAATGGGTGGGAGATGGCCAGTTTAGAGAAGGGAGGAGCGAGTGACGGGTGGATCCAGGTGAGGAGGGTTTGATGGCCAGGTGTCAGGTGTGTGGGGAAGGGGAGGGCTCCATTTGAGCCCGTGGTTGGCTTCCCCAGCCTCTAACCAGATGCCGCTGCCTCGCTGCTGCAGGTAGGCTGGAGTTTGTGAACGGGGGCTGGTGCATGAACGACGAGGCGACCACCCACTACAGTTCCATCATCGATCAGATGACCCTGGGCTTCCAGTTTCTCAACGATACTTTCGGAGAGTGCGGGCGCCCCCGGGTAGCCTGGCACATCGACCCCTTCGGGCATTCCCGAGAGCAAGCCTCCCTCTTCGCGCAGGTAGGAGAACATGTCATAGGGTGAGTGGTTTTTGTCATTAAATGGTGCATTGGGTCTGCAGACACTCTCAGCTTTCTATTCAACATTTGGTGTTGGAGTCTCTAAATCACACTTTTGCATCGACAGTCCTGGTGTAAACTTGCTTCTCAGATCTGTATACTCTCAGCTTAGTTTGAATATCTACAGCTGTTCACTGAGTTACAACTGTCCGACCTATTGATAAATAAACACCCATGATTGCAAAAGGTCAAATAATATACATAGGTAAGTTTGTTCCTAAACTGGCAGATCTACAATACTGAGCAAAAGTCTCAGGCACCTTAGATTTTTTGGCCTCCACAGAGCCCTGATAGTCATAGTCATATATTATTGACCCCGGGGGAAATTGGTTTTCGTTACAGTTGCACCATAAATAATTAAATAGTAATAAAACCATAAATAGTTAAATAGTAATATGTAAATTATGCCAGGAAATAAGTCCAGGACCAGCCTATTGGCTCAGGGTGTCTGACCCTCCAAGGGAGGAGTTGTAAAGTTTGATGGCCACAGGCAGGAATGACTTCCTATGACGCTCTGTGTTGCATCTCGGAGGAATGAGTCTCTGGCTGAATGTACTCCTGTGCCCACCCAGTACATTATGTAGTGGATGGGAGACATTGTCCAAGATGGCATGCAACTTGGACAGCATCCTCTTTTCAGACACCACCGTGAGAGAGTCCAGTTCCATCCCCACAACATCACTGGCCTTACGAATGAGTTTGTTGATTCTGTTGGTGTCTGCCACGCTCAGCCTGCTGCCCCAGCACACAACAGCAAACATGATAGCACTGGCCACCACAGACTCGTAAAACATCCTCAGCATCGTCCGGCAGATGTTAAAGGACCTCAGTCTGCTCAGGAAAAAGAAACCAATGATCTCAACACCATTGAGGCTGTCTGGGATTACCTGGTGAGACAGAAGCAAACGGGATAGCCAAAGTTTGCAGAAGAACCGTGGCAAGTTCCTCCAGATGCTTGGTACGACCTCCCAGCTGATTTTCTTTTAAAACTGCAAGACAGTGTACCTATGAGAATTGATGCAGTTTTAAAAGCAAAGGGTGGTCACACCAGATATTGAATTGATTTCAATTTTTACTGTTCTTTAGTATATTTTTTGAGATTTAGAAACACAGAACCTTTTTTCCATGTGCCTAAGACTTTTGCACTGTATTGTAGTTCCCCCTTGCACTCTCGTGCGACTTTTAGTAATTGTTCTTACAGTCTTGTGTGCTTTTTATGCAGCTCTTTACAATACTCTGGGGGTATAGCAGACGTGTTGAGGGATTTTTTGTGTATTTTATGGCTTGTAAATACAGAATCCATTTATTACCCGGGGCTACCCTGTATATACACGTACAACTTAAGCAGCCAGTCTTTGTCTGTATAAATATGCTGGTCACCTTCTAGACCACTGTGACAATCGGCTCCCTGCTACACAATTTTCCAGCAGAGAGTGGTGTGTGTTCCTGGTTTTCACCCCTCACTCCAGGGAAGTAGTTTGTCAGCTGTTAGAAATTTCTCTGTAAAAGAGTTGAACATTTTTAAGTGTTTATTATAGTGTTTGTTTTTAGAGCGTTACAGGGCACACGATGGTGTACAGGATAAAAAGGGGAGGCTATTCATGATCCATGTTTGCTCCCTATGTGACCTCCCACACATTGAACCTGCGGCCGGTCACAGGTTGAGAGGCTGGAATGGCAGGGTGATACAGCTGGAATCTTGGGGTCACTGAACACAGCCACTTCGCAGATGCCGTCCGATCTGATGAGTGTTTCCAACATTTTTTTTATTATCGTACATGCTGGCTTCTTATTTGGATTTATTTGTTAATCCTTCTGCAGATGGGATTTGACGGCTTTTTCTTTGGACGCATCGATTATCAGGACAAGGAAAACAGGGAAATTCTCCGACGAATGGAAATGGTGTGGAGAGCCAGCGCCAACCTCCCGAAACCCACTGCTGACTTGTTCACAGGTTGACAGACTTTCCTTTTTGTCATCTACTCAGCTTCCTGATCAAAAAATCTGTAAAAACTGTGACATTGAAAATGATTTGTCCAGCAGCAATTAATTAGCATAACTATATGCGAGGGAATAGTGACATAGTGGTTAAACTTGGCTGGTATCCAGTGTCCTGATCTACCAACCTAGAGATGTGAGTTAGAATCTCACAATGGAAGTTAAAATCAAGTAAAGTAAAAATCCAGTAATTCTCTCCCTTGTTATTCAGAAATCTCAGTGGTCCAAAATCTAGTACTCTGTTTCCTGAGTTCCCTTTAAACTTGCTGGGTCGCTAGCAAATGTATAATTCTTCTGTTGTCAATTAGATTCAAAGTTCAAAGTAAATTTATTATTGAAGTGTGTATATATGTCACCATATACAACCCTGAAGCCTGGTTTATACTTCTGCGTCAATGCGTCGCTGTAAGGTCTGTGTCACCGCAAACCCTACGCAAAGCCCATGCGGAACCCTACGTGAGACCCTGCATTGCTGCTCCCAAAATGTAACCGCGCACCGCGGCAACGCACAACACAACAACTGTGATTGGTCCGCTTGGTAGCATCGCATGTCATCCTACACTGCAATATCTTCCCATTGGGCGACTGAAGGGCAGGGAAGGAGCTCTGGCTGCAATGCTTTCCATAAAGCTTTACAGACCTCCGAAATTACGGAGGACACATTTCGCACGAAAAAAGACGCTCGCGTCTTGTTTACCCCGAGACGACCGTGTCCATGAAGCCTTGCGCGGGCAGGTGAGTGCACATGCGTGACGTGCGCGAATTGCCGAGCGACGCAGACACACCAACGCGCAAGTATAGCTGCTCAGAACGCGCGTAGGCCGCTTGCGTAGGTTACGGCGTCCATTTGACGCAGAAGTATAAACCAGGCTTGAGATTGGTTTTCTTGCAGCCATTCACAGTAAACCAAGAAACACCATAGAATCAATGAAAGACCGCACCCAACAGGACGGGCAAACAACCAGTGTGTAACAGACAACAAGCTGTGTAAATACAAAGAGAAAAATAAGGAATAATAATAAATAAATAGGCAATAAGCATCGAGAACACAAGACGAAGAGGCGCTGAAAGTGAGCCCGCAGGTTGCGGGAACAGTTCAGTGTTGGGGCGAGTGAAGTCGAGTGAAGTTATCCCCTCAGGTTCAAGAGCCTGATGTCTGAGGGGTAATGGTTGCACCACCAGGTTCAGGAACAAGTCCTGACGCTCCTGTACCTTCCTGGTGACATCAGTGAGAAGAGAGCGTGACCTGGGTGGCGGGGCTTCTTGATGCTGTTTCTCTGTGACGTTGCCTCCTGTATATGTGCTCAGTGGTGGTTGGGCTTGACCGTGATGGACTGTGTTGTATCTGCTATTCTTTTTGTAGTGCTTTTGTCAGCTCCCGATGCTCCACACCAAATAATAACTTCGTGCGATCATGATTAATTATTAGGCAAACATCTCATTCACACATTTTGTTTCAAATAAAATTCATCAACACTGTTACACAACTCGCAAGTCTAATTTCACAGCTTTACTGTCGAACGATGTGCGCTTTGCCCACTCTCTACTCTATACGCACCTATGTCTGTCTGGCTAGGCACAGCTCAAATGCTCTCTACAAGTTTGCTGACGACACAACTATTGCTAGCAGAATTTCGGATGGCGACGAGAAGGCGTACAGGAGCAAGATAGATCGGTTAGGTGAATGCTGTAGCAGCAACAACATTGTACTCAACATCAGTAAGAACAAAGAACTGATTGTGGACTTCAGAATGAGTAAGAAGAGGGAACACACACCAGTCCTCATCAAAGAATCAGAAGTGGAAAGGGTGAGCAATTTCAAGTTCCTGGGCAATTTCAACATCTCTGAGGATCTATCCTGGCCCAACATATTAATACAGTTGCAAAGGAGACACAATAGAGGCTGTATTTCATTAAGAGTTTTAGGAGATTTGTCACCAAAGACACTGGCACATTTCTACAGATGTACCATGGTGGCTACATCGCCATCTGTTATGAGTGGTGGGAGGTGCACAAGATCGAAATGAGCTGCAGAAAGTTGTAAACTCGGTTAGCGCTATCATGGGACTGGCCTCCCCATTATCCAGGACATCTTCAAGGAGCGATGTCTCATTAAGGACCCCATCACCCAAGCATGCCCTCTTCCTGTTGTTCCCATCAAGGATGCAAAGGAGCCTGAAGACACACACTCAGCGATTCACGAACAGCTTCTTCCCCTCTGCTGAATGGACATTGAACCCATGAACACTACCTCACTACTTTTTTTTTCTCTCTCTTTTTGCGCTATTTGACTTTATATATTTATGTTATACTTCATGTAATTTAATTTTTGTGATGTATCGTAATATACTTCTGCAGCATAGGAACAAATTTCACAACATGTGATATTAAAGCAGTGATATTAAACTTGGTTCTGATTCTACAACTTGCTGCTTGAATTCAGATGTTGCTTGCAGTAGTGAAGTTGAAATCCAGCTAGGTTCAATGAGTTTTTTTCCCAGTACCTGACTCTGGGTCCTCTTGCGCAGTGGTTATTCTCCGCTGCGACAAGTTCCTAGGTGTAGATGTCACTAACAATTTGTCCTGGTCAGGACACAGTGGCCAGGAAAGCACATCAGTGCTTCCACTTCTTCAGAATCAGATTTATTATCCCTGTTGTTTTGTACAGGAATAATGAGGTTGTGTCGTTGGTCCGTTCAGGAATCTGATGATAGAGGGGAAGAAGCTGTTCCTGAATTGTGACGATAGTAATGAGGAGTTGTTCCTGAATTCCACAGCAGGCAGTGAAGAAAGCGAATGGCATGCTGGCCTTCATAACAAGGGGAATTGAGTATAAGAGCAAAGAGGTCCTCCTGCAGCTGTACAGGGCCCTGGTGAGACCACACCTGGAGTACTGAGTGCAGTTTTGGTCTCCAAATTTGAGGAAGGACATTCTTGCTATTGAGGGAGTGCAGTGTAGGTTCACAAGGTTAATTCCCAGGATGGCGGGACTGTCATATGTCGAAAGATTGGAGCGACTGGGCTTGTATACTCTGGAATTTAGAAGGCTGAGAGGGGATCTTATTGAAACATATAAGATTATTAAGGGATTGGACACGCTGGAGGCAGGAAGCATGTTCCTGCTGATGGGTGAGTCCAGAACCAGAGGCCACAGTTTAAGAATTAGGGGTAGGCCATTTAGAACAGAGTTGAGGAAAAACTTTTTCACCCAGGGAGTGGTGGACATATGGAATGCTGTGCCCCAGAAGGCTGTGGAGGCCAAGTCTCTGGATGCTTTCAAAAAAGAGATGGATAGAGCTCTTAGAGATAGCGGAATTGAGCGTTATGGGGATAAGGCAGGAACTGGATGCTGATTGTGGATGATCAGCCATGATCACAGTGAATGGCGGTGCTGGCTCGAAGGGCCGAATGGCCTACTCCTGCACCTATTGTCTATTGGTGCCAGAGGGGTGGGTGTTGGTCATTGGCTGGTGCTGGAGGGGTGGGTGTTGGCCATTGGCTGGTGCTGGAGGGGTGGGTGTTGGTCATTGGGTGGTGCTGGAGGGGCGGGTGTTGGTCATTGGCTGGTGCTGGAGGGGTGGGTGTTGGTCATTGGCTGGTGCTGGAGGGGTGGGTGTTGGTCATTGGCTGGTGCTGGAGAAGTGGCAGTGTAAAAGAGAATGCCTAGGAGAAGGATGTAGGGTTTTCTTGGGATACAGAGAGAGATGATGAGAATTAAACTAAGGGAATTGGGGGTGCAGGAATTCACATTAAAAGGGTTGCTGGGCATGGGTGAGAGAGCACAGGTTAGGGTATTTTTTAGCTTTCTTAAGGGATACAGGGGTTTTTTATAGGATATGACAGATAAACAGGAATAGGGTACTAGGATGGCCAAAGATGGGAGGATGAAGTATAGGTTAGGGTGTGTGTGTGTGTGAGATTGGGTGAAGGGATTTAGAACGTACGTCTATGGCACACTCTGGAGCAGAAGGTGGTGGTAATGCACCATTAAGCTGGGTGCCAACCGCCATAAAACAAGACACAGGCAGACAGGGTTTTCTCCTTTGCTGTGGATACACAACAGCAAGGAACCTGTGCTTCAGATGAGCTGTGTGAAAAGGGGTGATCTGAAGTGCAACAGGTTTGGTTCTGGCTTCAGCTCTTTGGTCAGGAGATATACCCTGAAACACTATGCCAATGCTTTTAATGTTTTTGCTCAGGTGTGCTCCCCAATGGATACAACCCCCCCGCGATGCTGTGTTGGGATGTCCTTTGTTCAGATGAACCCATCAAAGATGACAAAGATTTGGATGAGTATAATGTGGATGCAATTGTGCAGTATTTCCTACAAACTGCACACAAACAGGTAAGTATCCATCCTCGCGTGTGTGTTGGGAGATTCCAGTGGGTTGTTGGAACCATGACAATTGGAACTACCCTTGTGTGGCTGGCTCTGGCCAGGACACTTCAACCGGGGAAGTACTGGCCATGACATCTAACTTTGCTGCCTAACAGATGCACGAAGCACCCTGCAGGGTGACCGGGTAGAGTGGTGCAGTCGCAATGCTTTCCTTAGTCAAATAGTCAAAAATGTGACCAGTACCACCAGAGACTGCTCAGGGGCAATCCACCAACCATCACTCATTCTCCTTCCCCTTCCCAGTGTCAATTACCTTGCGCTAGGTCGTATAAACTCAGAGTGCGTCTGTCCACCTCCAGTTCTCACAATGGATGGCAGGAGGGTCCCATTTCGCAGCTTACAAAGTTTATTTTTATACAGTTTTTTATCTGTTTTGGCTGCAGTCTTGTTTCACTTTAATTCATGGCCATGCAATGTACCAATCTTCCTTTGGTTGCACAATGATGAGAACATTACATGCCTCCTGCCACGTACTCATTTAGCATATAGCAAAGCCCTCTGGGATTATTCAGGTTCCATTTTGTCATGTTACAAGATTAAATAACACAGAAACATAGAAAGCCTACAGCAAAATACGGGCCCTTCAGCCCACAAGGCTGTGCCGAATATGTCCTTACTTTAGAAATTACCTAGGGTTATGATTATGAAGACACGCAGTCCTCTTTTATTGTCATTTAGTAATGCATGCATTAAGAAATGATACAATATTTCCTCCTCCTAAGGAACGAACCTTTGACTTTCTCAGGTCTTTACCTCTGACCACCTCATCCAACATCTCATTCCTAATAACGCCCTACTGGCAGGGTGAGCGATGGGGACCAGACTGGATGCTCGCATGGTTCTACCTATCAATCAGTCATTGGGGGCATAGATATGAGGACTGGAGTTGTCCATTCAGGATTTCAGGAATTATAAGACTTGGCTAGACGACAGTCCAAATCAAGGCAATGTGAACGTCCTGTACACAGCTCAGACTTCTGACTGCACGTAGTTAGTGGTATAGAGTTGTCTCTTTCCTCTCCAGAAGCGAAAGACCAGTTAGAAAAGTGCGGTTGCTAGAATGATAGAACACTCTATCCTGATGGGCCGACTGGCCTGATTCTGCTCTTGTGTCTTTTGGTCTTGGGGCTCTCCGGTGCCCATTTTCTCCACCCCTCACTCCCACCCCCTCTGAGTCGACGTTCCCCCCCCCCCGTCCTTCCTCTGAGCGTCCTCACCATCCCTCCTCTTCAGGTACGTGTCTGACTCCCTCTGTAGATCCCCATCGAATCTGGCCCTGCGCGTTCAGTGCTCTGGGGATTAACCCAGGATGCGTTCAGAAAGATTTGCCCTTGGCACCAATGCCGTCTGCTCACTGCAGTGCCGCAGTTTGCCTCTGGCACCTTGTCTCAGCTTGACATGGGCATGGAAAAGTTGTTTATAAATTAGCCAATGGAGGCACGGTAGTGTGGTTAACACAGTGCTTTACAGTACAGGCAACCTGGGTTAAATTCCCACCACTGCCTGTAAGGAGTTCGTATATTCTCCCCCTGTGACCGCGTGGGTTTCCTCCAGGTGCTCTGGTTTCCTCCCACAGTCCGAAAGTGTACTGGTTGTTAGGTTAATTAAAGAAGGATCGCGGCCCGAAATGTCATTTCCATAGATGCCGCCTGACCTGCTGAGTTCCTCCAGCATTTTGCGTGTGTTTCGTTGGTCATTGTAAATTGTCCCGTGATTAGGCCTGGATTAAAATGGGGAGTTGCTGGGTGGTGAGACTGAAAGGGCCAGAAGCGTCACACTGTATCACAATAAATAACCCGTGGAAATGTGAAAATTCGCCTTTCCAGTTCTGCAGTAGTGGGTGCATTTTGCTCAAATAAAATGGTTGTCTTCCCAAGTAGCAGTTCAGACGGGGCCCGCCTTGTGAGTCCGCCCCTGATATTGGGCAGGTCTGTGGAAAGATAGAGGAAACTCGTACACTAGTTTGTTACAATGTGCAACTACACTGTAATTTTTTTTTCTCACTGAACAAATCATTAATGCCTCTATCCTTTAGATAACTTTGGTAAAAACTTTGAATCGAACAACATTCCTTATAAAGTTTTCTTGTCTCACACTCCCAAGTGTGCACTGAGCAGTTTCGGCTTACTTGTCAAGCACGCTTGTGAGGGTAAATATTCAATCAGACGCACTCCACAGCCAGGGGACTCCCACCTTCTGGAGATCAGACGATCCGAGAGCTCGACATCAAGTCGAGTGTACAGTCGAGAAGTAGGTGAGCCCCAGGCGGTGTTGGTGTTCCCAGGAGACAGCAGGTCTGAAACTCTCCAGGGCTTTTGGGGTGTTTTGGTGTGATTGTGAATGAATGTTTCAATGGAGTATTTCTGTCCTGCATTTTCAGGCCAAGCACTACAGAACCAAGCACATCATCATGACCATGGGATCAGATTTCCAGTTTCAAGATGCAGACATGTGGTACAAGAACATGGACAAACTCATCAAACACGTGAACGCCGAGGTAATGTCTCCTGCGCATTTGCGGGCTTATTCGGATTTCTGATTTAGAGTCGGCTTTAATTATCACTGGCACACACAGGACAGGCCGCCTCTGGTCCTTGGCCCTGGACTCTCAGACGTTGGGTCTCCAACCTCCAGACCCTGGCCCAGATCGCAGACTCAACCTTCAGGCCTCTACCCTTAACTCCCTTAGGAATCAAGAACCCATGAATCTCTGTTTTAAAATGCACACCAGTGACTTGGCCTACACAGCCTTCTGTGGCAACAAATTCCATAGACTCACCACCCTCTAGCCTAAGAAATTCCATCTCTTAGTTTGAAAGGAATGTCCCTTCATTCCTGGGTTGTGCCCTTAGATCTGAGACGCTCCCACTAATGGAAACATCTCTCCACATCCACTCTATCCGGGACCTGTCAGTGTTTGGTAGGTTTCGATGAGATCCTCCTCATCTTTCCAAACTGCTCTGAGCACAGGCGCAGAGATATCAAGCCTTTCACTCCCAGGATCATTCTGAGCCACTCCAGGGCCAGCCCAACTTTCCTTGGATACGGGGCTCAAAATTGCTCACTATGTTCCAAAGGCTGATGGCCAATGCTTTTGGATGTGTTGAGAATGTGCTTTGGGAAACTAGTCTGCCGTTACCAGACGGGCATAATTGTCTCCAGTGTCCTTGGCCTGGATTGGAATTGATGTTGGAGACCCTGTGAGGTCATCAGTTTGCTGGGAGTACTCGGGCAGCTGGTGGGCTTAGCGTGTTAGAACATCTTTGTGCGTTGGATAAGTACGTTCACTGGAACCTCTCGATTTGTTTATTGACAGCAAAGTAAAGGGAGCAATGTCAACGTGCTCTACTCCACACCTTCCTGCTACCTACAGGAGTTAAACAAGGCAAATCTCACCTGGTGAGTTTCAGGCTGTTTTTCTAACCACCTCCCCTCACTCTTGAAAGCATTGAACTCCTTACAGACCCATGGATGTGTAGGCCACAGAAGCCTTGAGCAAGAATCACTCATCGGGTAAAGATCAAGTAGTTTGTAAATGGAAAGTATTATTGTTGATTACTCAACTCCTTGATCAGCCTCTCGTTGGTTCAGGCACAAGGTGAGGAAAGCTGAACACTGGGGAACTTTGGCAACTCAAAGTCCCTTGTTCTCTCCGCACATCCCAGCACTCACACTGAACCCCGCGTGTGTTGTTTTCTTTTTAAATCCGGGGTTGTGTTTACGCTTTGGAGAACTGTATCCTGAACGCCATAGATTATACACACAGTGAGAACTTTATTGGTGCGGGAAGTAGCTCATAAAGTGGCCACTGGGTGTACGTACATTGTCATCTGCTGACATAGCCCATCCACTGCAAGGTTTGATGCGTCGTGCATTCAGAAATGTTTTTCTGCACACCACTGTAGTAACACATGCGTATCTGAGGTTACTTCCTGTCAGACAGAACCAGTCTGACAGTTCTCCTCCGACCTCTCTCGCTTACAAGGCATTTTCACCCACAGAACTGCCGCTTACTGGATGTTTTTTTCTTATTGCACCATTCTCTATGAACTCCAGAGACTGTTGTATGTGAAAACCACGGGAGATCAACAGTTTCTGAGGTACTGAAACTGCCCCATCTACGAACAGTAATTCCACAGTCAAAGTAACTGAGATCACACTTCTTCCCCGTCCAACGTTTGGTCTGAACGACGACTGAACCCCTTGTCCGTGTCGGCATTGAGTTGCTGTCACAGGATTGGCTGGTTGGACATTTGCATTAGCGAGCAGGTGTACCTAATAAAGTGGCCACTGACGGTGACAAGCAGCACAGAAGATGTACCCAGCACAGGTTACAGAGCTTGCACTGCGGACAGAGAGGTCTTGGGGTACAGGTCCATAGTTCTCTGAAAGTGCCTGGTAGGTGGTCAGTGCATGTGGAGTGGGGTTTAATGTTTTGCTGCTGCTTGTGTGAAGGGTGGGGGGGATTCGGGGCTTCTGTGTTTCTATCATTCATTCCATGGGGTCTCCTGTTTTCTGGATGTCTGTGAAGAGCAAGAATTTCAGGTTGTATACTGTATACATTCTCTGATATTAAATGAATCTTAAAACCTTACAAGCCTTGGGCAAGGTGTAGCACGTGCTTAGCCTCCTGATCAGGGTCAAGTGAAGCCATTGGAGCAGGTGGTGGATGGTTGTACGAGCAGCCGGTGCAGATCACAGGTCCTGGTTACGTGACCACTGACGCCAGGCAGACAATCTCTGAAAAGCAATAATGATGGCTGGCATTACCCGCCTTGTAAAGACACTGCCCAGAAGAAGACAATGGCAAAGCACTTCTGCAGAAAAGTTTGCCAAGAGCAATCACGGTCACAGAAAGAGAATGCTTATCCACGTCACATGACATGCCACATGACGAATGAACTGTATTCACTTCTGGTCACCCCTTTGCAGGAAGGGTGTGGAGGCTTTGGAGAGGGTGCAGAAGAGGTTCATCAGGACATTGGACAAACTTGGGTCATTTTCTCTGAAGCATCAGAGACTAGGGAAGATCTGAAAGCTGTACAAAGTTAAGAGAGGCTCTGCTAGGATAGGTAGTCATGTCTCTTCCCTGGGGTGGAAACGTTAAATACTAGGGAGTGTAGGTTTAAGTTGAGGGGGGAAAGTTTAAAGGAGATGTGTGGGAGGGCATTTATTTTTTTACAGGGAGAGTGGTGAGTCTTTGGAATAGACTGTCAGGGCAAGTGGTGGGAGAAGATACAAGACCGCTGTTTAAGAGGCTGGTAGACCAACACTTGAGTGTGGAACAGAGAGCGTGGGATCAAGTGCTGGCAGATGGGATTAGTTTCATTTGGCATCATGATTGGCACATTATTATGGGCCAGGTGGCCTGTTCCTGTACTGTTTTATGTTTTATTATGGTACACTAATGCAGTGGCCTTTCACCAGTTCACAAGGCACAGCATCACTGCCAACGTCAGCGTTTATTGTCAGCCCCCGGTTGCTCCTGAAGTGATAGCTCTGCTAAACTCTTTTACAAAACAACCTCGGGGTTAGAAAGTTGGGTCTGGAGTCACATGAAATCGCGTAGGGACACCGGATCTCTGCTGGGCAATAGTGAAAACAGGAAGTGGTTTACAAATATCCCCTTGTTCCACTTCGCTATCAGTAAAATTAGATTCAATTGTGAAACGCAGATGGGGATGTGAACCCGTTTCAGGATCAGTAGACCAGCAACACAAACATGGCACTGATCCTACACAAGATTGTTATAAGTCAGCACATTCTTCCCTCACATTGCTGGCTTTGTACAAATTAAAGAAATAAAAATATTGAAAATACATTGTAAGCGATGACAAGATCACTGCATGATGTGAGAGGCCGTGTATAACTGCAGTCTTCATCCCCCTTTCCGCAGGTTGGTCAAGACTGATGACTTCTTCCCATATGCAGACGGTCCCCACCAGTTCTGGACAGGTTACTTCACCAGCCGACCCGCTCTGAAGCGATACGAGAGGATGAGCAACAACTTCCTACAAGTGGGTAGGATTTGTATGTACCAGGTCTAACCTTTGGACCCAGGACACTGGTCCCGATTTGAAGCTGAAGAGTTTCATCTGGGGACGAGAGACCGTTCTGAGTTTGGCCCCAAGTAGCACACCCATTTCCAATTCCATAATGTACATCACCCCCCCCCCACCACCCCCCACCCCACCCCTGCTGGTGAACCTTTCGGCCTTGTCTCCAGACCTGGAACAAGTGGAACAGTGAGGTAGTGTTCGTGGACCATTGGCAAAGTAGGGGGGAGAACCTGTTCCTAAGATGCTGAGTGTGGGTTTTCAGGCTCCTGTACCTCCTCCCTGATGGTGGGGTCCTTAACGACAGATGCCACCTTCTTGAGACACTGCCTGTTGAAGGTGATTGGGGGGCTTGTGCCTGAGATAGAGCTGGCTCAGTCTGCAGCCTCTTGTGTCCCTGTGCATTGGAGCCTCGAAGCCAGGCAGTGATGCACCCAGTCAGAACGCTCTCCACCGTACATCTGTATGAAGTTTGCCAGAACCTTTGGTGATATGCCAAATCTTCTCAAGCTCCATATGAAGTAGAGTCACTGGTGAGCCTTCGTCATGATTGTACCATCGTGTTGGGCCCAGAATAGTTCCTCTGAGATGTTAATGCCCAGGGACTTGAAGCTGCTCACCCCTTCCAGTACTGACCGTTCACTGAAGATTCGTGTGTTCTCCCAACTTCCCATTCCTGGGATTGGCTTTATATTTCAATCGCAGATTTATTTAAATATTTTAATTTGATCGATTTTTAAAGTCTTCAGCTGTGGTTAGATTTGATCTTGTGCATTTAAATCAATAGCCCAGCATGTTGAGTCATTGGACTAGTAACTGTCATGACACCATTATACTCTTGATTGAAGATATTTCTGTGAAGCACTTTGCTGCGTTGAAGGTGCAACACAGAGGGAGGCTAATTGTAAAGTGAATTGGAAACATTCATGAAATAGGAGTACAGGTTTCCCCCGCCATCCGAAGGTAGAGCGTTCCTATGAAACGGTTCGTAAGCTGGAATGTCGTAAAGCGAAGAAGTAATTACCATTTATTTATATGGGAAAAATATGTGAGCATTCGCAGACCCAAAAATAACCTACCAAATCATGCCAAATAACACATAAAACCTAAAATAACAATAACATATAGTAAAAGCAGGAATGATATGATAAATACACAGCCTATATAAAGTAGAAATACTTTTCTACAATCACTGCCGCACTGTTCCCGCAGCGAAAATCTCACGCAAGCGCTCTCAGCAGAAACACTCTCTCCAGTAACCTTTAAGCTATGAAGCTGCCAAATCATACCAAATAACACATAAAAATACACAGCCTATATAAAGTAGAAATAATGTATGTACAGTGTAGTATCACTTACCAGAATCGGGAAGGCAGCGCCGAGCACACTAATGGTGATGGGTTAGGCTGAGTCGTCGGAGGTTCGGGTGGTGCAGTGGTCCCCGACCTCCGGGCAGCGAACTGATACCGATCCGCAGTGGTAGCCAGGACGTACCCAACACATCTTTAAGAAAAAAGCCGAAATAAACAAGCTAGTTAATTAGGTGCCGCCCAGCATGTAAATGTCAGCCCAGATCAGAGGCGACGCAATTGGCACCTTGTCCATTTCCTTCCATCTCCCTTACATCCACAACCCTATCCAAATGTCTCCTAAAAGTCTCTAATGTGTTTGCCTCTACCACCACACACAGCAGTGCATTCCAGACATCCACCATTCTGAGTAAAGAAAACTTGCTCCCCCTCACCTTCAATGCATGCCCTCTGGTATTAGACATTTCTACACTGGAAACCAGATACTCTCTGCCTATGCCTCTCATAATCTTACAAACTTCTGTCAGACCCCCTCTGCCTCTGCTAGTCCAAAGAAAACAATCGAAGTTTCTCTGGCCTCTCATGATGGTACACGCCCTCTACACCAGGCAGCATCCTGGTAAACCTCTTCATTATAATAATGGAGGCCATTCAGCCTGTCAAATCTATGCCAGCTCACACCACTCTCCCTGAGATCCCTCCACCTACACAAGGGGGAATTTGCTGAGGCCATTTCACCTGGCAGTCACAAGTCTGTAGGACCTGGGGTGGAGCTGGAACATCTGATGGAATTGTCAGCACCAGAGACCCCGGTTTGATCCCGACCTCCTGTACTGTCTGTGTGGAGTTTGCGCCTTCCCCCCTGTGACTGTGTAGGTTTCCTCCGGGTGCTCTGGTTTCTTCCCACGTCCCAGAGGCGTGGGGACTGGTAAGTTATCTGGCTGTTGTAAATTGCCCCCAGTGTTGTAGGTGAGTGAGATAATCTGGGGCTTTTATGGGAAGGTGGGAGGGGAACCAAGTGGGATTAAGTTGCTAGAGTGCAAATGGAGTTTGATGGTCAGCCTGTATCTTTCCATGACTCTTTGTCCAGTATAACATGGAAACTCCTCATGGACAGTGGCAGAGGTTGAAACTAAACCCAAGCAATGGACTGGAAAAGACTCCGGGAAGTGATGGATACAGCCCAGTCCATCACCGGTAAAGCTGTCCCCAGACTGGCACATTTACATGGAGTGCTACCACGACAAAGCATCATCCATCATCAAGAACACCTGCCATCCAGGGCAGCATTGAGTAGGAGGTACAGAAGCCTCAGGTCCCACACCACCAGGATCCGGAACAGTTATCACCCCACAACCATCAGGCTCCTGAATCGGAGTGGAAAACTTCACTCACCTCAACTCTGAACTGATTCCACAAACTACAGACTCCGGTTCAAGGACTCTTTGACAACTCATGTTCTCAGTATTATTATTTGCATAGTCTGTCTCCTATTGCACATTGGCTGTCCATGTGGGTCTTTGTTTATGTATGTCCTTTGTATATTCTGCTCTATTTCTTTATTTTCCTGCAAATGCCTGAAAAAGAATGAATCTCGGGGTAGTTACATGTATGTACTTTGATAATGAGCTAACTTTGAACTTTGAGAAGTCACTGGAGCTATCAGGAGCTCAGTGTTATGTAAGGTCAGCCATGTAGGGGAGATCCTGGAGCCTGTACTGAGCAAACTGGAGATGTTCTCCGGTCGGAAAGTTACTGTGTCCATATCCTTCACAGGTCTGCAATCAGCTGGAGGTTCTGGCAGCTTCGCACGCTCGTAACGGCCCGTATGGTGTTGGAGACAGCTCTGTGCTGAGTAAGTGCAGTGGTTTACTATTGTCACCTGTACCAAGATGCAGTGGAAAGCTTGTCTTACATACCAGTCAAATCGTTACACAGTGCATTGAGGTAGCACAAAGTGAAACAATAACAATGCAGAATAAAATGTTAAAGCTACCGAGCAGGTTTAGTGCAGGTAAACAATAACGTTCAAGATTATAATGAGGTAGATTGTTTGGTCAAGAGTTCATTTTATCATACGAATGTTTGTTCAAGAGTCTTATAAAAGCAGTCTTTGAGCCTGATTTTTTAAAAAAAATTATTGGAATTCAGTGTGGAATCGTCCCTCCCGGCCCTTCAAACACCCGATTTAACCCCAGCCTAATCACAGGACAGTTCACAATGACCAATTAACCTACCAAACAGTACGTCTTTGGACTGTGGGAGGAAACCGGAGCACCCGGAGGAAACCCACGCGGACACAAGGAGAACATACAAGCTTTCACAGGCAGCAGCAGGAATTGAACCTGGGTTGCTGGTACTGTAAAGCAATGTGCTAACCACTGCACTACCGTGCCATCCCAAGCATGATACCTGTTTTCAGGCTTTTGTATTTCTGCCCGTTGGGAGAGATGGCCGGATGGGCGGTGCTTTCAATGACGCTGGTGGCTGCTTTACTGAGGCAGCAAGAACTACGGTAGAGGCTGGTTGCCAAGAAGCCCTGAGCTGTGTCCACAACTCTCTGCGGTTTCTTGTGGCCACTTGCTGAGCAGCTAGGCATCCAGATGAGGTGCTTTCCTTGGTGCACTGGTAAAAAATTGTTAAGGATCAACAGAGACGCGTCAAATTTCTTTATCCTCATGAGGAACTAGAAGCGTTGGTGAACTTTGTGACATCAGCGTGGTAGGACCAGGATTGTCTATTGATGTTCACACCTCAGGACTTGAAGCTGTCAACTCCCTCAACCTCAGCATTACACACTTTAACAGGAGTGTGTGCACCCCAACTGAACTCACTAAGATGTTTGTTGGATTAGAGAGTATGATCTTATAAGGAGAGGTTGGACATACTTGGGTCACTTTCTCAGCGGCTGAGGGAAGACCTGAAAGCTGTACAAAGCTATGGGATGGGTAGTCATGTCTCTTTCCTGAGGTAGACATGTCAAATACCAGAGAGTGTGGGTTTAAAGTGAGGGCAGAAAGTTTAAAGGAGATGTGGGGGAGGGCATTTATTTTTGTGGGTGTTAGGAATAGATTGTCAGGGGAAGTGGTGGGAGCCGACACAATACCGGTGTTTAAGAAGCTGTTAGACCATGGGTTCCCAACGTTTTTTATGCCATGGGCCCTACCATTAACCGAAGTTCAAAGACATGAACGTGGACTAGAGGGAGATGGATCAAGTATAGGCATTTGGGATTAGTTCCACCAGGAGCATGTGCACCACCCCCTCTCTGAAACCAATGATCAGCTCTTTTCTTTTGTTGGCATTGAGGGAGAGGTTGTTGTCACGACAACATGTCAGCATCTCCTTCCTGTGCTCGGACTCATCGTTATTTGAGATAGGGGAGGTGTCAGTGGAGTTAGAGTAGAATGTGGCCACAGGGTTGTGAGTCTCCAGGGAGTAGAGTAGAGGGCTGAGGACACAACCTCGTGGAGCACCAGTGTTTAGAATAATCATCGCAGAGGTACTGCTGCCTATCCTTATTGATTGTGTCCTGTTGGTCAGGAGGTCAAAGGTCCGGCTGCAGAGGGACGTGTTGACTCCCAGGGTCCCAAGTTTCCGTTAAGTGTTAGTGAGCTAGTAATAAACAGGGTGGGTGGGAGTCCTCCCAATGGCTCCACCATTCGGATACAGTAAGGAAACAGGCCCTTCTGCCCAATCTTTCCATACTGACCAGGTAATGGAATGGCTGACCTGCCAAGCTAATTACATTATTCAAGATCTATGAATGTGTCTCTACTCAGCTTCAGAGGGGAGTTTGTAGATGTAGTGTATTTGGATTGAAAGAAGGCATTTGATAAAGTTCCAGGGGAAGATGAGATATTGGGGGAGGTGTGTTGATGTGGATAACAGAGGAGACAGAGTCACAGTTAAGGAGAACCTTTCAGACTGGAATCCTTAAGCATCAGTCTTGACCCTTCCCTATTCACTACATACGCTCAGTGGCCACTTTATTAGGTATGTCTGTTCATCTCATTAATGCAAATATTTAATTAACCAATCAGGTGGCAGCAACTCAGTGCGTAAAAGCACGCAGACATGGTCAAGGGTTCAGTTGTTGTTCAGACCAAACATCAGAATGGGAAGAAATATGAACGATTACCTAAGCTTGCTGATGACAAAATAATGATTGAGAGGGCACGTTGCAATGAGGGTATTTGGATTCTACACTGGGACGTGGATAGGTTGAGTGGGCAAAAGTCGGGCCATTGGACTTTAGTGTGAGGTCGTGCATTTCAGCAGAGGGAATCAAAATGCAGACAGTTATCTCGATGGAGAGAGACTGCAGAAGAGTGGAGTCCAGAGGGACACAATGTTGGCATGAAGGTGCAGGCAGCCTTTATGCAAAAGGGTTGGAGGTTGAAACTAGACAGAACTGTTACAGTTGTGTTGGGTGCTGCTCAGGCTTCATTTAACAAAGTATATGCTGCCGTAGGAGGAAACTAGAAGAGTTTCATTTGGCTTGGAGACCTTGCACTCTGCTCCCTTCTCCAAGCTATTAATGATATACTTGCGTATCCGTGCACATCTTGGAATGTGAGAGGGAGCCGGAACACCCAGAGGAAACCCAGGCAGTCACCGGGAGAATCTTGGTTCCTGGGAGTGGGTTTGGATTCCAGTGCAATGATTCCAGACTGGAGCAGAGAGTCACAGGCAGGTGTGACTGGCACAGGAAGGAATAGCTCCGAGTTTATCTCTGTGACTGAGGAGGAGGGTTTTCAGTCACTGGAGGAGACAGGTGACGGGTTCTGTTGTTGTTATCATTCATTCTATGGGGGATCTTGTTTCATGAATGTCTGTGAAGAGTGAGAATCTCAGGTTGTATACTGTATACATTCTCTGATACTAAATTGATCCATTTGACTCTCGAGTTCTTTGTCCTCTGTCAGTTTAAGAACTGCCCTGTGATCAGCCACTAATGCTGTTGTTGGATTTAGGGAAGGCGATGGGGGTGGCTCAGCACCACGATGCAGTCTCTGGGACGGAGAAACAGCACGTTGCGTATGACTACGCCAAGAGACTCTCCAAAGGCTGGGATCAGTGTGAGGTACGAGAGGCGCTTCCCCAACATCAGAGTCAGAGTCTGGTTTAATATCGCCGGCATATGACGTGAAATGTGGTAACTTTGCTGCAGCAGTACAATGCAATACATAATAATAGAAAAAAAACACTGAATATATATAAGTTAAATAAGTAGAGCAAAAATAGAAATAAAAAAGTAGTGAGGTAGTGTTCATGGGTTCAGAGGGGAAGAAGCTGTTCCTGAATCGTTGAGTGTATGTCTTCAGGCTTCTGTACCTCCTACCTGATGGTAACAGTGAGAACAAGGCATGGCCTGGGTGATGGACGCCACCTTTCTGAGGCATTGCTCCTTGAAGATGTCCTGGATAGTACGGAGACTAGTGTCCGTGACCCCACCCCGCCAATACCAGACGGTGATGTCCCAGTCAGAATGCTCTCCAGGGTACAGCTGTAGAAATGTGCGAGTGTTTTTGGTGACATACCAAATCACTTTGAATCCCAATGAAATACAGCCGCTGTCGTACTTTCTTTGTAGCTGCATCGATACGTTGGGCCCAGGATAGATCCTCAGAGATATTGACACCCAGGAATTTGAAATTGCTCACTCTTTCCGCTTCTGATCCCTCTTTGAGAATTGCTTTGTGTTCCCTCGTCTTACCCTTCCTGAAGCCCACAATGTATTCCATACCCATTTTCATATCTTCTTACAACACTGAAAGAGGCCATTCAGCCCATCGTAATCCCATCCTACCAGTAATAAGGGGGAGGAATGGGACAGAGACAGGAAGATGTTTGTCATAAGCAACCTCTGCCCCAATCTCTCCCTGTTGCCCCCACACACTGGTTATCTTTCCCCTCAGCCCTGATGCAGTCTCAACCCAAAACATTGTTGTGCACCTTTTGCACCGTAGATTCTGCTCAACACACCGGTTACTTCTAGTGTTCTGATGTTTTTTAATCTACATTCCTGCATCTGTAGTCTCATTTTCTTCAGATTTTCCTCGCACCTTCAGTTCTGGTCACCTCACTATAAGAAGTATGTGGAAGCGTTGGAAAGGGTACAGAGGAGATTTACCAGGATGCTGCCTGGTTTAGAGAGTATGCATTATGATCAGAGATTAAGGGGGCTAGGGCTTTACTCTTTGGAGAGAAGGAGGATGAAAGGAGACATGATAGACGTATACAAGATATTAAGAGGAATAGATAGAGTGGATAGCCAGTGCCTCTTCCCCAGGGCACCACTGCTCAATACAAGAGGACATGGCTTTAAGGTAAGGGGTGGGAAGTTCAAGGGGGATATTAGAGGAAGGTTTTTTACTCAGAGAGTGGTTGGTGTGTGGAATGCACTGTCTGAGTCAGTGGTGGAGGCAGATACACTAGTGAAGTTTAAGAGACTGCTAGACAGGTATATGGAGGAATTTAAGGTGGGGGGTTATATGGGAGGCAGGGTTTGAGGGTCGGCACAACATTGTGGGCCGAAAGGCCTGTACTGTTCTATGTTCTATGAACCCAGGTCACTGGCACCGTAATAACATTACACTAAACGTGCCATCCTCCAATAAATACTAAGAGTCCGTTTTCTGGTCAAAGTTCTTCCTTTGCGTAACTTAATGATCAGGTAGGATGGGGTTTGCTAATGTGCTGCCATTTTGTTTTCAGGTGCTTATTAGTAATGCCCTCTCAAGTCTCAGCGGATCCAAGCAGAATTTTGTCTTCTGTAACAAGCTCAATATTAGTGTCTGTCCTCAAATCGAAGAGCTTGACAGTGTAAGTTCTTTGCAACTTGATATGTCTTTGGAGCTCCTCCCCATTCTTCCCCCTTGCCATCCAATCCAATTCGGAGGAGCTGGTGTAGGTCAGAGAGCACAGCTGTTGGGTGGAAGACACTTGGTGTGAGGTAGTTTGTAGACCACGGAGTCATGGAGCATGGAATGAGGGTGATTGGCTACGGCAGTCTTGCAACGGCCAAGGTGTGCAGGTAACCAAGGCAAGACCTGCTGATGAGCCAAGGCAAAAGAGTTGGGTTAACGTTACAGAGTTGGAAATGGGTGACCTTGGGGTTGGCTGGCACCAGTATTAATTCAAGCCTCACGCTGGTGTCGAGGATAACCACATTGGTACCAGTCTGTGTTAGTTTCAAGGGATGGTTTCACAGGACTGGGAATTGAGTTTGTGATGGGAAAGGAAGGTGATGGATTCAGATTTGGATTCACTTATCACATCTGCGTCGATGTGCCTTTTGCGTTAACGGCCAACACACCCAGGGCTGTGCTGGGAAAGCAGGTGATACTTGCTTATCCAACAGGAAGGGGTGGGAGTGGAGGAGGGTTGGAAATGTTGGGTAAACAGTCTGATGGATCAGGGATCAGTGAAGATTCTCAGACGACAGTGATGATAAATCTGGTGTGCATGTTGTGGGATTTTCCAATAAGTTGCTGAGGGTAAGTGGGAATTGGAAAGTGAGGGGTTGCTTTGTATCGAAGGTTCATTGCTAACCATTCTCTCTGACCAGTTCACAGTCACTCTGTACAATCCTTTGGCCAGGGCAGTGAGAACGTACGTGCGACTACCTGTCAATGGCTCAAGCTATGTAGTCTCTGATCCGGAAGGCAGCTCAGTGCAAAACCAGGTAACGCAAATCTGAAGTGACTAGTGAGAAATTCTTGGCCTTGTGATCAACTTTGTTTGCCAGTAATGTATCAAACTTGCTATTGGATAACTCCTGCTTTTAGCAGCTTCCTCGTGGACCTGCTGGGGCATCATATCAGAAAATTAGAATGTCAATGATGTAGAAACTTATTTATAATTTTTCTGTTTTGTGTGTGTATCAAATCCCCCAACATTCCCAACCCTCCCGGCCCACCCTCCGACATTCCTGCCCCTCCATCCTATGTTCCCGCCTTCCCTCCCCACCTTCCCGCCCCCTCCCTGCCCCACCAGGTTGTTGCTGTGTCAGCTTTCACGAAAGCAGTGCGAAAGGACCAGGGCTACGTGGTGAACGAGCTGGTGTTTGAGGCCCAGCTTCCGGCTTTAGGTTTTGCAACTTACAGTGTGTCCAGGAAGCCGGAAAGGTTCACATTCCACAGACTGGTCAGACCGCCAAGCAAGCATCAGGACGGGAAAAAGAATGCCCTGTCTATTAAAAATGAGGTAAACAGCATCTTCCCTTGGGGACGTTTACTGAGCTGCCGATGCTGGGGTTGAAGTTTCCTGGGCAGTGAGCGGGTTAGTTCTCGGCACAGTGCCTTGACTTTGGAGGGTTAACTTGAACCTTGCTACAAGAAATTATCGTCACTGTTTCAATTTTTCCCCAAATGCACTTTGTTTTATTGAAACTGCTCTCTGTGCATTTGTGACTTAATACAAAAGAAATCTCCTCACAGGTTGAGTGAGATGAAACTTTTCTCTTTGGAGTGAAGGGGGGCGGGTGAGGAGTGACTTGATAGAGCTGTATAAGATAAGAGGCATTGATGGAGTGGACAGTGTGAGACATTTTCCCAGGGTGGAAATGGTTAATACCAGAGGGCATAATTTTAAGGCTTTTGAAGGGATGTGGGGGGATGTCGGGTGTCTTTTTTTCACACAGTGGTGAGTGGAAATCCCTGTAGGGGGTGAAGGTAGAGGCAGATTCATCGGGATCTGAGATGATGGGTGATACAAAACGGAGGGCAATGCAGGAGGGAGGAGTTGGATGATCTCAGAGTGGGCTGGAAGATCAGCACATTGTGAGCGGCAGGGCCTGTACTGTGCTGTAGTGTTCTATGTCCTGTGTCCTCTATCATCTTTGGGTGCTTAATGTAAGACGGCCTTTTCTGAGTTCCTGCCCCAACCCTGGGGTGACTTTCTGGTCACCCGCTCAATGCCGCCCCCTCTGGGTGCGTTAGGTCGTCTTTACTGAGAGAACTGTGAGTGAGGACGGGGGAACTAAAGCGTGGATCGGGTTATCCTCTGACCCACACAGCTTCCAAATCGCCCTCGTCTGTATCTCAGCACCCTCGTCTGTACTTAATTGCCCTCATCTTTTCTGCACTCCAGCAACTTTGGTTCCTTTCAGCTCTGGCGACCCACACTCCTCGGCTCCATGGTACCAACAGTACCCACCTGTTAAACCCTGTCCCTGTCACCCGGGCAGTATAGCACTGTGACAAAGATTGTAAATGTTGCTTTTCTTTCCTCCTCATGCAGTACGTCCGAGTGTTATTTGACCAGAACACCGGTCTGATCAGTGCAATTGAGAACTTGCACAAGAATCTCTCTCTGCCCGTTACACAAAATTTCTACTGGTAAGTGACCTTCATGCAGGGAGCTCTCACCCTCTGTATTAAGTTTACCTTCTCGCTCCATATCAATTAAGTTTACTGTTAACCTCGTGCAGGGAACTCTCCCTCCGTATGAATTAACAATAGGTTCCTCTGAAGCAGCACCTCGGAAACTAAGCCACAGCAAACTGACTGACAAATTGTGAGTAGAGAGACAGTGAGAGGGGGCAGACAGTCCATAGGTTGTGGAATCAGTTCAGAGTTGAGGTTAGTGAAGTAACACTTTCTTGAGGCAGCATTCCTTGTAGGTGTGCTCAGTGGTGCTGAGGTTTTCTCCTGTGACGGATTGGGCCGTGTGTAGACTTTTCTGTTCTTGGGTAGTGGTGTTTCCACGGTTCATATGTAGTGGAAGGTGTCAAAGTTTTAGATGACGTGCCAAATCTGCGCAAACTTCTCAGTCTTCTAAGGCAGCGGTCCCCAACCTCCGGGCCGCAGACCAATACATTGCCGCAGTGGCCGGAACGCACCCAGCACATCTTTAAGAAGAAAGCCGAAATAAACAAGCTAATTAATTAGGTGCCGCCCGGCACGTAAATGTTGGTCCAGATCAGAGGCGACACAATTGGCAATCGCCTCTGATTTGGGCCAACATTCATGTGCCGGGCGGCACCTAATTAATTAGCTTGTTTATTTTGGCTTTTTTCTTAAAGATGTGCTGGGTGCGTTCTGGCTACCGCTGCACTCCTCGCGGCAATGTATCGGTCTGCGGCCTGGAGGTTGGGGACCACTGTTCTAAAGGATTCCCATCCTAGGGTTCACAGACCCGCAATTAATAGCATAAAAAAAGGTTGGGAACCTCTATTAAATTCAGGATAGCCAGACGTCCATAGACTGTGGGACGCCAGTATTTTGGAGCAGATTACAGAGATAAGCGGGAGATTTAGATGCTGGAATCTGAAGTAAATAAAACAAACTGGAAGAACTCAGCAGGGTGGGCATCATCTGTGGAGGCAAACAGATAGTTGATGTTTTGGGTCCAGACCTTCATCAAGAGTGGTGGGAAAAAGATGAGTAGGAGGAGATGGCCAGTGGAAAGAAGGGGAAAGTAGCAAGATCTGGCAAGTGATAAGTGGATCCAGGTGAGGAGAGTGTGATTGGGAAATGGAGTCAGATGGGGGGGGGAGGAGGGGGTGGCGATGGCGAGAGAGACTGGGAAGTGATAGGTGGGAACAACAAAGGGTTGCAGGTGATGTTGGGAAAGCAAGGGACCAAATAAGAGAGCTGGGATGGGCAGATGGTGGAGAAGTGGAAAGGAACTGATTGATGGGCTGCTGAGAGGGGATTGGGTGTGCGTAGGGGGGGACCACCAGTGAAAGTAACCATGATTAGGACGACAGTATTTGGATTCCAGTTTTGAAGAGTTTTTATCTGATCGGTATTATTGTTGACCCTGTACTTTTGCTGTGTTTCGGACAGGTACCGTGCCAGCGTAGGCGACGAGGTGAGCTTACAAGCCTCGGGTGCCTACATTTTCAGGCCCTACCAAGAGGAACCAGCAACAATGTCTAAGAATGTAAAGACGTACACCGTGCAGGTACAGTCCAGGCACTGGCGTGCGTGATATAAGGAGGAGCAGCAAGGCAGGTGCTGAATGGAAAATGTTGCAGTGTCAAAGATTTGACTAGGGTTGGGGCTGTGCTGTATGAGGGAGATGGGAAATGATGTGTAGATAATGCAATGCCACAATAGGCAATATAATTGCTTTTAAGTGATGTCACTTGAGGGAAAGGTACTGACTGGTACGTTGGGTAAAGCCTACTGCTCTCCTCACAAAATGGGACTAGCTTGGGTGGGCAAATTGTTCAGCGTGGGCATTCGTGCAGCAATCCAGCACAGGAACAGCCCCTTCAGTCCACAATGATCCAATTAAACTACCAGTTAACCGCCCAACTAAACTAATCCCTCCTGCCACGCAGTGTCCATATCCCTCCATTCTCGGCACATTCACAAGCCCACTGTCCCTAAGAGCCTCTCAAATGCTTCTGTCATACCTGCCTCCACCACCGACCCTGGCTCTGCATTCCAGGCACCCTCCACTCTCTGATCTTAAGAAAAGATTGCTCCTCCTATCTGAAATGCTTGCGCTTCGTTATTAGGCATTTTGACCCTGGGGGAGAAATATCGGCTGTCTACTCTTATCTCTGCCTCTCGTAATGCTATAAACATTTATCAGATCTCCCCACAGTCTCCAGAACACAACCCAAATCTGTCCAAGCTCTCCCCCACAGCACATGCCCTCTAATCAAGGCAGTATCCTGGTAAACCTCTTCTGCACCCTCCCCAAAACCTTCACATCCTTCATACAATGGGGGGTGGGGGTGGTGGCGGGGAACTAGAATTGAATGCAGTACTCCAGATGCTGCCTAACCAGACTGTAATAAATCTACAACATCCTGGGTCATGAAATCATTTTGTTAACGAATAAAGGCGATCATGTTGTACGCCTCTCTACCACTCCATCAATCTGCGGAAGCACTTTTAGAGATCTATAATAAGACCATAAGATATTGGAGCAGAGTTAGGCCATTTGGCCCATTGAGTCTGCTCTGCCATTTCATCATGGCTGATCTATTTTCCCCCTCAGCCCCAGTCTCCCGCCTTCTCCCTGTATCACTTCATGCCCTGGTCAGTCAAGAACCTATTAACCTCTGCCTTAAATACACCCAATGACTTGTCCTCCTTGGCCGCCCGTAGCAATGAATTCCACAGATTCACCACCCTGTGGCCTAAGAAATTCCTCCTCAACTCTGTTCCAAAACGACACCCCTCTATTCCGAGGCTGTGTCCTCCGGCCTTAGACTCGCCCACCACAGGAAACATCCTCTCCACATCCACCCTATCGAGGCCTTTCAACATTCGATAGGTTTCTATGAGATCCCCCTCATTCTTCTAAACTTCAATGAGTGCGGGCCCAGAACCATCAAATGTTCTTCATATGACGAGCCATTCCATCCCAGAATCATTTTCCTGAACCCCCTTTGACTCCTTTCTAAGGTGAGGGGCCCAAAACTGCTCACAAGTGTTTTATAAAGCCTCAACATTATATCCTTGCTTTTATATTCTAGTCCTCTTGAAATAAATGCTAACATCACATTTGTCTGCCTCACCATTGATTCAACTTGTAAATTAACCTCCAGGGAATCCTGCACAAGGACTCCCAAGTCCCTTTGTGCCTCTGATTTTTCCATTTAGGAAATAGTCAACCCTTTCATTTTTTCTACCAAAGTGCATGACCATACACTTCCCACAACTGTATTCCATTTGCAATTTCTTTGTCCATTTTCCAAATCTGTCTCAGTCCTTCTGTACTTCCTCAAAACTACCTGCCTCTCCACCTATCTTTGTATTGTCCGCAAACTTTAAAATAAAGCCATCAATTCTGCCATCCAAATAATTGATATAAACGTAAAAAGAAGCGGTCCCAAAACAGACCCCTGTAGAACACCACTAGTCACCAGCAGCCAACCAGAAAAGGCTCCCTTCATTTCCATTCTCTGCCTCCTGCCAATCAACCTCTGTTATACCCATGCTAGAATCTTTCCTATAATACCATGGGCTCGTAGCTTGTTAAGCAGCCTCATGTGTGGCACCTTGTCAAAGACCTACTGAAAATCCAAGCACACAACACCTATCAATTCTCCTTTGTCTATCCTGCTTGTTATTTGTTCAAAGAATTTGAACAGATTTGCCAGGCAAGATTTTCCTTTGAGGAACCCATGCTGACTGTGGCCTATTTATCATGTGCCTCCAAGTACCTCAAAACCACATCCTTAACAATTGACTCCAACATCTTCCCAAACCCTGTCAGACTCACTGGCCTATAATCTCCTTTCTCCTGCCTCCCTCCCTTCTGGAATACCCCAAGTTCCCACAATACATCAACACATTTAAGGGTTCTGCTATTAACGGTGTGCCTGCCCTTTGGTCTCCTCAAGATTAGAAGTTGAGCTGGGTCGGTTTCCATGGTATACAGGTCTCTCTGTAAAACTAGATTGCTTTGGGATCATTTGCGTCTGCCTGAGAGACAGCAGATAGGGTTTAATACACCATGCAAGGGACAGCACCTCCTGTACTGCAGTCGTCCCTTAGTGCTGCTGTAGAGAATTAACACAGCCTTTAGGATGATGGTGAAAATTGGTGGCTCAGGGTGGAGGCGTTTAATATTGTGGTGCTCGCCAAGCTTGGCAATTAGCTTGCAGGTGTTTCATCACCGTCGAGATGACATCCTCAGTGCGTATTTGTTGGTGTTTCTCTCTGGGGGTGCTTGCGTTTATATAGACCCCTGTTCCCTTGCCTCAGTCCTGATTGGCTACCCCTTCATTGACCTTTGAATTCTATTGGCTCCCATTTCTTTGGCTGTTAGGGGGTTCACAGGTGACATCTATTTCAACATGTTTATTTACGGAGTTATTAGAGGAGAATCGGGCTTCTTAAAAAAAATAAATAAATAAATTCTGGTGCCTGCTTTGTGTTTGCCTGCGCCAGAACCTCCGCGGTGTCCCAGATGAAGCAGCGTCCTTCTTGGCCTTCATGTACCAAGATCAGGGACAGTGGGTCATGTCATCCCAGACTGGATATTTTCCTCTTCTCTCACTCTGAAGGATGTGCTGATTACTTTATTCCATTCCTTGGGTTTAAAGGATTAATAATAAGCAATGAGTTAAGTAGCCGGCGCCTCAGCGACACAGTGTGAATCCGCACAAAGTTAGTCCAGCCGGGTGGGGAGATGGAACAGCAGGGGAGATGGGTGACCAGATTTAAAGCATTCCTCTTCATCCATCCATTTCACAGACAGAGCTATTTCAGGAGGTTTACCAGAACTTCTCCTCGTGGTGCTCACAAGTAGTCAGGCTGTACAAAAATCAGAAGTTTCTGGAACTAGAATGGACCGTTGGACCAATTCCTGTGCAGTGAGTACCATGGGTTCCTGTCTAAAGGCACACTGGTTCCACAGGGGGAGATGTGGGGTCACTGGGAGAATGGACAGAGCACCCTGGGTCAGGGAGAGGGGGAATGAGTGGACAAACAGTGTGCTGGACTTTCAGACTGTGTTTTGCTCCAATTTGTACTGAGCTAATAAGAGCTCACACACGAAAGGTTTATAGGAGCAACCATCTTGAAATACTGGTCTTCCTACTTTTAAAGCACCATTGGACATTTTGATATTCTCAGTTCATAGAAATCTCTCACTGAGCCCCCTGGTGGGATCAGAAGGGAAAACAGGAAATTAAACGTGCCATTTTTTAACACGAGATTCTGCGCCTCTCTTCCACCTGTCCCCTGCCAGCTTCACACTTCATCCCTCACCCACGCACCTCACCTCACCTATAACCTACCAGTGTGTACCCTTTCCCCTCCCTCACCTTCTTACCCCTTCCTTTCCAATCCTGCTGAATTGAATTGACTTTATTTCTTACATCCTTCATATACATGAGTAAAAATCTTTACGTTACATCTCTAAATGTGCAATTATAGTAATTGGTAATATTATGTACAACAGGCTAGTCAATATAACATAGAAATACAGTTGCGTCAGTATGAATTAATCAGTCTGATGGCCTGGTGGAAGAAGTTGCCCGGAGTCTGTTGGTCCTGGCTTTTAAGCTGCGGTACTGTTTCCCGGATGGTCGCAGCCGGAACAGTTTGTGGTTAGGGTGACTCAGGTCTCCAACGATCCTTCCAAAACGTCGGCTGTTTATATGCTTCCTGACGCACTGAGGTCTTCCGGCATTTTGCGTGAGCTAAACGTATTGCTCCTTGCTTTTAGGGATCTACTTGGCAAAGAAGTCATCAGCCGTTTTGACACACCCTTAAAAACAGGCGGAACTTTTTACACCGATTCCAACGGGAGAGAAATCCTCAAACGAAGGTAAAACGTCAACTGAGAATCCTATTTGTAAACTGGCGATTAGTAATCTCAACGCTGGCCTTCAGAGAACAGAGTGGGAGAGCCGAGTCCCTGAGGCTTTACCCAGTACGTTACCAGAATTTCCCTTGGTTCTCTCTGCCACTTAAACCTTTTTTTCTATCTTTGCCACATCCTCATGAAATGTTAACCATTTCTCTGTCTTGAGCTGCTGAGTATTTTCCAGCAGTTTCATAGAACATTACAGCACAATACAAGCCCTTCAGCCCACCTGTTAACCTGCTCTTAAGGTCAATCTAACCCTTCCTTCCGACATAACCCTCCGCTTCTCCATCATCCACTTACCTAAGAGTTGCTTAAACATCCCTAATGTGCCTGCCTGTGCTATCCCCCCTCCCAAAGCAGGGTGCTCCATGTACCCACCACTCTCCGTGTTTAAAAAAAATTACCTCTGTCAGCGCCCCCCCCCCCCCCCCCATACTTTCCCCCAGTCAGCTTGTATCAGCCATTTCCATCTTGAGGAAACGTCTCTGGCTGCCAACTCAATCTTTGCCTCTTACCATCTTGAATACCTCTCACCAAGTCACCTTTCATCCTTCTTTGCTCGAATGAGAACAGTGCTAGCTCGCTCAACCTTTCCACATAAGACATGCCCTCTAGTCCGGGTAACAACCTTCTCTAAAGCTTCCACATCATTGCTACGATGAGGCAGCCAGAACGGAACACAATATTCCAACTGTGGCCAGCGTTTTATAGAGCTGCAATGCTGCCTCACGGCACTTCAACTCAATCCCCCAATTTATGAAAGCCGAGACACCATACACTTTCTTTACCCTGTCAACCTTTCGGTTCCTCTTTCATAAAGGCTTGCTTTTTAGGAGGGGAAAAGGTGGGCTTGTCGCCTTTTGGTGAATTACTGGATTGCTCCCTCAGCTGACAGCTGTGGCCGCGCTGCAGTTGACCGTTGCGTGTTACGTCACTGCAGTGAGATGGTGAGATCTCCGCTGTGCTGTGTTTGACAAAGGATCCACTTCGAACCTGCCTGTGACCCCACAGTTTGTCACAATGCATGGCCAAGAAACAATGTAAAGAAGGTTTACAAGGGCTGGAGGGCCTGGGTTATAGAGGATGGGCAGGTTAGGACTTCATTCATCGGAACATGAGACCCTGTGGTGGATGAGATGTTTTGCGATGTTGGGGGAAGTCTAAGACCAGAGGACACAGCCTCAGAATAGAGGGGCGTCCATTTAGAATGAAGATGAGGAATTTCTTTAGCCAGAGGATGGTGAATCTGTGGAATTTGCAACAAGTCGCTGTGGAAGCAAGTCATTGGGTACATTTAAGGCAGAGGTTGATAGATTCTTGACTGGTCAGGTCAAGAAGGGATACAGGGAGAAGGCAGGAGATTGGGGCTGAGAGGGAAATTGAATCAGCCATGATGAAATGATGGAACAGACCCAATGGGCCAAGTGGCCTGATTCTGCTCCTATATCTTATGGTCTTACAGAAATACAAAAAAAGTCATGAGGGCCATAGACAGGGTGAATGCACAGTCTTTTTCCAGGGAAGTGGAACAAAGACTAGAGGACATAGGTCCAAGGTTAAAGGGCAAATTTTTAAAAGGGATGCGAGAGGCAACTTCATATCAAGGGTGGTATGCACTTGGAACGAGGTGCTGGAGGAAGCGGTTGATGTCGGAACAACAGCAGCATTTAAAGGACATTTGGATACACACACAGAATGGAAAACTTCCGAGGGGTACAGGATAAATTGGGATCAAGCTTAGATGGTTACCTTAGTCGGCATTGCTTAGATGGGCTAAAGGGCCTGTATTATTCTCTGACTCTAAATGGGAAATTTAGTATAGTGGTCACTCGTTATGGGTGGAGTGATAGGAAATGCTTCATGATCTGTACTGAGTTCCATGATGACTCTTTTGCCTTCAAGGAGGGACTATCGACCAACGTGGCGATTAAATCAAACTGAGCCAGTGGCTGGGAACTACTACCCTGTAAATAGCCGAATCTATGTGGAGGTAAGCCTGGGTTCATTTTAGGTAGTTTCTGGAGAGTGGTTACATTTTGCAGACAGCTCTCAGGGACAATAACATATTCTGCTCAGCCCTTTTAAAGGTGAAATGTGTAGCCACGGTGAGTTAGTCTCTGACAATGAACTTGAACTATAAGCCAATTCCTTAATTGGAGGGATGGCCATTGCCCCACACACACAGGGAAGAGGATCGTGTGTGCCGTGGTAAGCACGGACTCTTCACTCCATTACTTGATGCAGCACAGTAACGGGCTCTTCTGGCCCAATCCCACCCACGTGACTAACCCGTACGTCTCTGGGCCCAATTCCACCCACGTGACTAACCCGTATGTCTCTGGGCCCAATTCCACCCACGTGACTAACCCGTACGTCTCTGGGCCCAATACCACCCACGTGACTAACCCGTACGTCCCTGTGCCCAATTCCACCCACGTGACTAACCCGTACGTCCCTGGGCCGAATTCCACCCACGTGACTAACCCGTACGTCCCTGGGCCCAATTCCACCCACGTGACTAACCCGTACGTCCCTGTGCCCAATTCCACCCACGTGACTAACCCGTACGTCCCTGGGCCCAATTCCACCCACGTGACTAACCCGTACGTCCCTGGGCCCAATCCCACCCACGTGACTAACCCGTACGTCCCTGTGCCTAATTCCACCCACGTGACTAACCCGTACGTCCCTGGGCCAATCCCACCCACGTGACTAACCCGTACGTCCCTGGGCCAACCCCACCCACGTGACTAACCCGTACGTCCCTGGGCCAATTCCACCCACGTGACTAACCCGTACGTCCCTGGGCCAATCCCACCCACGTGACTAACCCGTACGTCCCTGGGCCCAATTCCACCCACGTGACTAACCCGTACATCCCTGTGCCCAATTCCACCCACGTGACTAACCCGTACATCCCTGGGCCCAATTCCACCCACGTGACTAACCCGTACGTCCCTGGGCCCAATTCCACCCACGTGACTAACCCGTACGTCCCTGGGCCCATTCCACCCACGTGACTAACCCGTACATCCCTGGACACCCACACAGTCACAGGCAGAAAGTACAAACTCCTTACAGACAGCAGTGGAGTTGAACCCAGGTCACTGATACTCGTTAATGCGCTAACTGCTGGCTTACACTCATTGGTCACTTTATTAGGTACTCCACCTCCTGTACGTAATAAAATGGTCACTGTGTGTGTGTGTGTGTGTGTGTGTGTGTGTGTGTATATGTATGTATGTTCATGGTCTTCTGCTGCTGTAGCCCATCCATTTCAAGGTTCGATGTATTGTGCATTCAGTGCACTGTTGTATGTGTGGTTATTTGAGTTACTGTCGCCTTCCTTTCAGCCTGAACCAGTCTGGCTGTTATCCCCTGGTCTCTCTCTGAAGGCATTTTTGCCCACGGAACTGCCACTCACTGGATGTTTTTGTTTTGCTTTTCACACCTTTCTCTGGAACTCTGGAGACTGTTGTGCGTAAAAATCCCAGGAGATCAGCAGTTTCTGAGATACAGGAATCACCAGTTTCTGAGATACTCGGATCACCCCATCTGGCACCAATAATCGATCTACTGTCAAAGTCACTTAGATTATATTTCTGCCCCTATCTGAAGTTTGGTCTGAACAACAACTGGACCTCTTGACCGTGTCTGCATGCTTTCATGCACTGAGTTGCTGCCCCGTGATTGGATGCTGAGATATTTGCATTAAGGAGCGTGTGTACCTCATGAAGTGGCCACCGAGTGCAATGCTGATCTGGGCTGGGATGGGCGATCCCCTTTCGTACACTAGTCATTTCGTGCAGTTCTGTGATCACCATTACTGACACTAGATTTAACTATTTCACTCTCCGTCTGCCATGAATGGATCTGTCATTAACCAGTCACCTCTCTGGATCACTGGAGCACAACCATTCAACCTGGACTGTGCGCCAGTGGGCAGTCCGTGTTGACTAAGACACGGCCAGGGCAACGGAGGCAACTCTCACTCATATGACGTCTGCTCAGAGCTGAGAATTTGAGTGTCAGCCTGGACAGGAGGGGTGGGGAGTGAAATTACCCTGCGGAAAGCTCAGGACCGACTAACGTCTGCATTACTGTTTCAGGATGGCAAAATCCAGCTGACTGTGCTGACGGACCGATCGCAAGGAGGGAGCAGCATTACAGATGGCTCGTTAGAGCTCATGGTAAAGACCCTCTTACTCACATCCCAGGCAAGGAGACAGGGCAGTGAATAGAATTCCTACCCAGCTAGAAGAGGTGTGTTTGCAGCTCACAGACTGGGCCTCAGTTCTCAGGTTCATGCAGGTCAGGTAGCGTCTATGGAGGGAATTAGACAGTCTGTGTTTTGGGCTGAGAGGACACCAGACTGTCTGGCTCCTTCCACAAATGACGCGAGAGGTGTCACGGATGCTGGAAATCTAGAGCGATACACACAAGCTCAGCAGGTCAGGCAGCATCTGAGGATCGGAATGAACAGTCGACATTTTGGGCCGAGACCCTTCTTCAGGACTGGAAGTCAGAATAAGGGGGTGGGAGGGGAGGAAGAAGTACAAGGTGGCGGGAGGTGGGTGAAGTAAAGAGCTGGAAAGTTGATTGGTAAAGAGATAAAGGGCTGGAGAAGAGGGAATCTGATGGGAGAAGACAGAAGACCGTGGAGGAATGGAGGGGGGAGCAGCACCAGAGGGAGGAGATGGGCAGGTAAGAGAAGGTGTGACAGGGAAACAAGAATGGGGAATGACTGGGGGGGGGGGGGGGGCCGTTTCCGGAAGTTGGAAAAAATGGATGTTCATGCCATCAGGTTGGAGGCTACCCAGACAGAGTACAAGGTGTTGCTCCTTCAACCTGAGTGTGGTCTCATCGTGACAGTACAGCAGGCCGTGGACTGGCGTGTTGGAACGGGAACTAGAATTGAAATGGGTAGCCACCAGGAAATCCCGCTTTTTGAGCACCTTTGCTTCGTTCTGCTACCATAGGGTGGTTTCCCAATCTGCGTCGGGTCTCATCGATATACAGAAGTCCACACCCGGGAGTACTAGGTATAGATGACCCCAACAGACTCGCAGGGGAAGTTTTGGGGCCCATGATCATAGTGAGGGAGGAGGTGTAGGGGCAGGTGTGGCACTTGTTCTGCTTGCAAGGGTAAGTACCAGGAGGGAGATGAGCGGGGAGGGACGAATGGACAAAGGAGTTGTATAAGGAGTGACCCCTGTGGAAAGCAGCTAGAGCCCCCAAGTTCCTCCAGCATTTCCAGCGGTGGACGGTGTGCTCCATGCCAGTAAGTGAAACTCCGTGCTGACCACTACGGTGTGACACCCTGTTCGGACCTGGTCACGGTACAGAAAAGGCAGCAGAGAGGGTGCAAAGATCTGAGGAAGTTTCCGGGGCTGGGGTGGTCTCCGTGAGGGAAGATCAGCGAAGCCGCACATTGGGGCAGAGGAGAAGGGTGATTTTTAAGCGTATAAAGTCGTGAATGGAGAGCGCAGCACAGTTCATAGAGCCACTACCTCCCCGCACCAGAGACCCAGGTTCAAACTGGGTGCTGGGCGCTGGCTGTGTGGAACTTGCACCATCTCCATCCCTGTTCCTGTGGGTGCCCCAGGTTCCTGCACCCTTCAAAAGGTAGGTTATTGGTGATTGTAAGTTGTGTGGATGTGTGCTGGAATGGGGGGAAGAGGATGAGAATGGGTGGGGGTGTTAAGCTATGGAGTTATTGTAGGATTCATGTAAGGGGGGGGGTTGATGGTCAGTATGAACTCAATGGGCTGAAAGGCCTTTTGCATGCTGTATATCTCTGTGACAAGTAGGAGGTGTGAACCTGTGTCTGTCTGTAAGGGGATTCATGGGGAGTTCAAACAAAATTTTCACCCAGTGTGGTGGGTGGGGTGTGGAATTCACTGCTGAGAAGATGGAGAGAGAGAAACCCACATATTTCTTTATGATGCCAGAGGCCATTCAGCCCATTGAGAGCATGCTAAATCAGGACAGTTCTGTTCCCTCCCTCATTTTTCCTGTAGCCTATTCCCTCACCTACCCTTTCTCTACCTCTCCCCTCAGAACAGAGACTATTAACAGGTGATGAATATTAGTAACTCGGTTTGAAGCATTTGATGCTGTGGTGCTCACCGAGCTTAGCAGTGAGCTTGCAGACGTTTCATCACCGGTCGAGGTGACATTCTCAGTGCTCAGTTGTTGCTGTTTCTCTCTGGGAGTGTGTGCTTTTATGTAGACCTCCGTTCGTTTGTGGTGTACAGGGTCAGCTGTGGAGACTGCACAAGAACTAAGTCGTCCAGACAGGACGTGAACTTCAAATTGTGTACGGAAACACAAACTGGCAGTACGGGGACGTGATCTATTGTCACTAGTCTCTGTACATGAAGACCAAGGACACCACTTTAACCGGGACACCGCGGAGGTTCTGGCACAGGCAAACACGAAGCAGGCACGAGAATTTTTTTCAGAAATGCGGTTCTTTTCTGATAACTACGTAAACAAACAAAATATGTGCCATCTACTAACCCGTAAGAGCCAAAGAAACGCGAGCCAATAGAATTCAAAGGTCAACTGAAGGGGCAGCCAATCAGGACTGAGGCAGGGGAATGGGGGCCGATATAAACGCGAATGCTCCCAGAGAGAAACACCAACAACTGCGCACTGAGGACACCACCGCGACTGGTGATGAAACGTCTGCAAGCTCGTTGCCAAGCTCACCGAACACCGCGGCGTCAAACAATTTACAAGTTAAACTACCAACCAACTTGACCTTGGAATCTGGGACAAAATCGAAACGTGCAGGAAACCGAAACCCGCGCAGTGACAGGGAGATACTGCAAACTCTGCAGAGACAGTACCCAATATCAGGATCAAACCCAGATCACTGGTGCTGTGAGGCAACAGCTTTATCAGTCGTGCCGCTCTGCTGCTGCCGTATTTTGTTTTTAAAACAGCTAGTTTGCAAAGGCTGGGAACTGAGGTTAGTCCGGATGGGATGCTGTTAATTGGCCAAACAGCTTGTTATGCTGAAACTGTGTACAATCTCCCAACAGGTTCATCGGAGGCTGCTGCAGGACGATCACAGAGGGGTTGCTGAGCCGCTTTCTGAGCCTGGTTACGACGGGAAGGGTCTGATCGTGCGCGGGAAGCACTTCGTCTTCCTCGATACGGTCGTTGACTCTCCAGAGCTCCACCGGCTGAAAGCGGAGGCAGAGTACATGGCCCCACTGGCAGTTATGAGTGTGGGCTACAACAAACATCAGGCTCCCGTTAAGAAGGTAACCTGCAACTTGCAACAGCTAGGGGCTTGTTCTAGAATGGCCAGAAGTAATATTGCTTTATTGTTACTGTCAGGTAGTGAAAAGCTTGTCTTGCACACTGTTTACATCATCACGTAGTGCATTAAGGCAGAATAAAGTGTAAAAGCTACTGGAAAGTGCAGTGCAGGTAAATGATAAAGTGCAAGATCATAACGAGGTAGATTGTGAGGCCAAGATTCCATCTTATCATACAAGAGGCTGATAACAGCAAAATAGGAGCTGTATTTGAGCCTGGTGATATAAATGCTTTCGGGCTTTTGTAGCTGATTGCCGAGGAGTGAGGGAAGAGGAGAGAATGTCCGGGAAGGGTGGGGTCTTTGGTTGTGCTGGCTGCTTTACTGGGGTGGCGAGAGGTGTGGACAGTCCATGGAGGGGAGGCTGGGTCCAGTGCTATCCTGAGCTGTGTTCACAACTCTGCAGTTTTTTGGAGGGTGGCTGATATTTAGCTTGGTTGGTGTTCGCTGGTTTATTATTTATTGAGACACAGCACAGAACCGGCCTTCCAGCACTTCAAGTCGGGCTGCCCAGTAACCCCTCTCTCCCACCCCCACCCCCCCATTCTAGCCTAATCACAGAACAATTTACAATGACCGATTAATCTACCAACCTGTGTGTCTTTAGACTGTGGGAGGAGACCCACAGGGAGAACGTTCAGCTACAGGTCAAGTGCAGCTCAGGTAAATGATGAAGTCCAAGATCATAACGAGATGGACTGTGAGGTCAGTTGTCCACCTCATTGTACAAGAGGTCCATTCAAAAGTCTGATACAGCAGAATAGGAGGTGTCTTTCAGCTTGGTGGTACCTGCTTTCAGGCCTTTGTATCTTCTGCCCGATATGAAACAGAAGAGAGAACACCCAAGGTGTTTGCAGATACTCTTATTGATAACTATAAAACTTCTCTGTCACTTATATTACCTTTGCTTTCATGCATTGATATCGGGTCCACAGAAAAGGCAGGGACTGAGACTTGAACTGACTGAGGCCTTAAAGTTCTGGAAGTGTTTGATGAGGGTAGATTTAGACTTTCCATTTGTGGGCAGATCAAACAAAGGGCCATTAATATTCACACAAGCGAAGTCCTGTACAGGCCCCTCCCTGGGTTATGAATGCCTGACTTATGGAAACCCCTCACAACTTCCCCACTCATCCTGGGCATTCTCTCTTCTTCCTTCTCCCATCTCCCATCAGGCAGAAGATAGAAAAGCCTGAAAGACCATACCACCAGGCTAAAGGACAGCTTCTTTCACAATGTTCTAAGACTACTGGATGGGTCCTTAGTAAGATGGACTCTTGACCTCACAATGTCCCTCATTGTGACCTTACACCTTGCTATCTGCCTACACTACACTTTCTCTGTAACTGTAACAACTGATTCCAGGAATGAAGGGGTTAACATATGAGGAGCGTTTGGCAACTTTGGGATTTAGAAGACTGCGGGGGTGGGAAAGGGTGTGAGGGATCTCATTGAAACCTACTGAATGTTGAAAGGACGAGATAGGGTGGATGTTTCCTATGGGGGGGTATCCAGACTAGAGGGAACAGCCTCAGAATTGAGGGAGTAACCCTTTAAAACAGAGGTAAGGGGGAATTAAGCTTGATTTATACTTCTGCGTTAACTCGATGCCGTAATCTACGCAAGTGACTTACGCGCATTGTGAGCATTTATACTTGTGCATTGGTGTGTCTGCGTCGCAATTCGCGCACGCCACACATGCGCACACACCTGCCCGCGCAAGGCTTCATGGTCATGGTAGTGTTTCTCGGGGTAAACAAGTTTAAAGCGAGCGTCTTTTCTCGTAAAAACGAAATGTGTCCTCCATAATTTCGGAGGTCTGTAAGTTTCTCCAACTTCCGGTACTTCAATTCTGCTTCCCATTCCCATTCAGATATGTCCATACATGGCCTCCTCTACTGCCATGATGAGGCTAAACTCAGGTTGGAGGAGCAACACCTCTAGGTAGTCTCCAGCCCCTTGGTATGAACACAGAATTCTCCAACTTCTGGTAATTCCCTCCCCCTCCCTTCCTCTATCCCTATTTCACTCTACCCCCTCCCCCAGCTCCCTCATGGTTCCGCCTCCTTCCTCTACCACCCATTGTTTTCAGGGCTATGACATCAATGCTTCCCCTCCCCCACCCCTTTGTCTTTCAAATTATTGGTCTTTCAACTGACACTACAAGCATTCTTCAAATCCTTCCCCATCTTTCATTCTTCAGTCCTGACGAAGGGTTCCGGTCCAAAACGTCGACTCATCATTTCTGACTGATGCTGCCCGACCTGCTGAGTTTATCCAGCGTACTGAAAGTGTTGCTTTGATCTTTTACAGCATCTGCAGATTATTTTGTGTTTACCATTCAGAGAGATTGTGTCTGATTTAATCAGTCAACTACACCTTCCTGCCTCATCTCCATCACTGATTACACTATAATGCAAATATTTCCCCATCTTCAATAGACTCAGTGGCTGAAGATCACAGCTCTCTGTGAGAAGAGTCAGAACCCACAGCAGAAATTCCTCCTCTCCTCGGTCTTAAATGAGACTTGAGATTTTACCTCCTCTTGTTCCAGACTCTCTTGCCGGGGGATTTCCTCAGCATCTACCTTGTCATCCCTCAGAATCTTACCTCAGCCAACTTTAATCCTACTCGAGGTCCTGCTGAGCGGTCCTGGCCCGAAACATTGACTGTTTATTCCCTGCCACTGATGCTGCCGGACCTGCTGAGTTCCTTCTGTATTTTGTTGCCAGTTTTCCAGCATCTGCAGAATCTCTTGTGGTTATCTTTCTTCCTGTGACCCTTCTCCGTCCCCTCCCTGAAGTAAACCGGCCAATAGACCCTTCTCCGTCCCCTCCCTGAAGTAAACCGGCCAATAGACCCTTCTCCGTCCCCTCCCTGAAGTAAGCCGGCCAATAGACCCTTCTCCGTCCCCTCCCTGAAGTAAGCCGGCCAATAGACCCTTCTCCGTCCCCTCCCTGAAGTAAACCGGCCAATAGACCCTTCTCCGTCCCCTCCCTGAAGTAAGCCGGCCAGTGCTGCATCTGCTACTCCTGGTGTAAGCATGCTAAAGTCCTGTCTATTTGCCCCCACTTCTGGAATCCATTCCTTTTACAATAAAGACTGCAAGTATCGAGTGAGTTCACTCACTGCGGCAGGGCCCAAGTGTTGGTAAATGGGATTAATATAGATTGTATTCAATGATCATCATGAGCTGAAGGCCTGCTTCTGACTGACCAGCCCCACTTACATGGAACACAGAACAGTACAGGAACAGGCCCGTTGGCCCACAGTGTTATGCTGTACCATCAAAAAACCCTCAAAAACTAATCCCTCCTTGAGTTCTTTTCTGACTCTTTTATAGTTGTCATGACGCCGTTTGATCCTAACTTCCGAAGCATTTATATACTTTTCCTTTTTCCTCTTGACACAAGTTCATCACCTCTCTGGACATCCAAGGTTCTCTTATCTTTCCATCCCCATCCTTCCTTCCTAACAGGAACATACATTCCTGAACTTCCAACAATTGCCCCCCTTCACCATCCCACATTCCCCATTCCCATCCCTCATTTTAGCTCCTTACCTGCCCATCACCTCTCCCTTCCCTTTCTTCCAGGGCTTTCTGTCCTCTATCAGATTCCCCCTTCTCCAGCCCTTTCTCTTTTACCAATCGATTTCCCAGCTCTTCCCTCCCCCTCTCCTGCTTTCACCTATAATTTACTACCTTGTACTTTTTCCTCTTCCCCCTCCACACCTTCTTTCTCCAGTCTTACTGAAGATATTTGACCCAAAACATTGACTTTATTCTCTTCTATAGATGCTGCCTGGCCTGCTGAGTTCCTCCAGCATTTTGTATGTGTTGCTTGCCTTTCCCGTACTCTATGCAGATGATCTTTAAACACCCTCCACATGTCTGATGTGGACTTGCCAGAGAAAAGGTATTCCCAATTAACTCTCAGTTCGCGCCTGATGCCATTGTAATTTGCCCTACTCCAAGACTCGACTGCAAGGACTATACCTATCCTTATCTATAGCCATACTGAAACTTTTTCTGCACTAATTGCACCAAGGCACCCACATCTCAAGAGCAGCATTCATTGATCTCCAGTCATCTAAATATTATTCCTCTGCTAAGAGGATAATCTCGCACTTTCCCCACATTCACCAGGTTTATGATCTTTGTTTTTATCCGTTTGGTATCCTCCTCACGACTTACTTTCCTATCTATCCTTGTATAGTTGGGCACCATCTATAGGGAGGGTAAGTTAATGTTTTGGGTTAAAGTTTCTCCCACGTTTTAAAGATGTACTTGTTGGTAGGTTAATTGGTCTTTGTAAACTGTCTCGCGATCACGCTGGGGTTAAATCAGGAGGTTGCTAAGTCTATTCCATGCTGTGTCTTAATAAATAAATAATCAGGAACTTCCAGTGATAAATCTAGCTGAGAATTGGAGGAAAATCTTTTAGCCGGAGAACATTACAGCAGAATATGTCCCTTTTCTTCCCACAATGTTGTGCTGACCTTTTACCCTACTCTAAGATCAATCTAATCTTTCCCTCCCACATAACCTCCATTTTCCTATCATGTGCCTATCTAAGAGTTTCTTAAATGTCCCTGATGCATCTGCCTCTACCAGCTCCCCTGGCAGTAATTTCCACACATCACACTGTTTTAACAAAAAACTTGCCCCTAACATCCCACCTCCTGTACTTCCCTTCCAGTCATCTTAAAAAAAAGTGGGAATGAGGAAGCTATTCCCACGCCAGGATAATCTACTGAGGAAAGGTTAAGGGGGATACCACAGATGTGTTTAAGGGAAACTTGGATAAACACAAGCAGGAGAAAGCAATGGGTAACACTGAAGGGGGTGAGAGAGATAGAAAAGGCTCACTCCGAGCATAAACTTCGGTCTTACTGAAAGGCCAGTCTCTGTGCTGTACTTTCTTCTGCAATACAACTGAATCTCAGTCTTGCTCTCTAACTTCACAAGGATCTTGTTTCCCTGATGTTTACAGTACTCAGCCCTGAAGGGGGAGCTTCCGCACAGCATCCACCTCCTCACCCTGGCTCGGTGGGACTCCGAGTCCATCCTCCTTCGCCTGGAGCACCAGTTCGAACAGAGAGAGAGCCAAGTCTACTCCAAACCCCAGACGGTGGATCTGCAGGTGGGTTCCTCACCCTGTTTTGGAGGTGGCTAAGATGTGGGGAGAAAGAGGAGCTGAGGTGGTGGTGGGGGGGGGGGGGGGGGAGGGTGCACTTCTGTTGGCCGTTATTGTTAAATCTATCCTATGCTTCTGTAAGATGAGAATTAAAGTAGGGAGAGCAAAATTGGGCTAAACTTAGCAGAATGATGGACTACCATTTTTGTATTTGATTTTGGATCAATCCAAAAGTCAGTGATTTACAGTCAGTTGCACCTGAGGAGAATGGGTACAGACGACCCCTGTGTTATGGCCACTTGGGTAACAAGTTCACATATCGCTACACAAAAATGTGAGAAAAACACTTAGCTTTCATGGAACATGTTGGGGTGGGGGAGGGGCCACTCCTTTGCAGCTTGTGTTTCTTGAGACATGGAAATGATACTGCTTTGTGTTGTGGACCATTTTCCAGGAACGCAACCCCTCTCCCATAATGCAGAGCTGGCCTGTTTTCCGTTTATCCACAGCAAGATCCCACAAATGGATTTCAACGGGTATGGTGTTGGGTGAAAATTATTGTTGCAGAGGACAGCCGAAGTATGGGCATGGAACCTTTGACCTCTACCTGATAGTAGATGAGACCTCTGCTTAATGGCTCATCTGTAAGTCAGCATTACTGATGATGCAGAGCTCCCTCAGCTGGTTTAGGGCTGCAGTTCTCACCTGCCTGTCACCGCCCCCAGGTCCCCCCTTCCTATGCTAGCAGATTCTTTCCTCTCTAGTCCTTAACCTTTCCCACACATCTGGCTTCACCTCCTGCCCCTGCCTTTTTTATTCTGGCGTCTTCCCTCTTCCTTTCTAGTCCTGATGAAGGGTCTCGGCCCGAAATATCGACTGTTTTTCTCTCTCCATAGCTGCTGCCTGGCCTGCCGAGTTCCTCCTGCATTTTGTGTGTTACTTTGGTGTTCCAGTCGACAGATTGGGATTGGCCTCAGCCTTGGAACAGGGCACTGCAACTACAGTTCTTCAGCCTGCGCTGGATGAGAGTTTCAAGCTCCAGCCTGTTCGGATTGAGCCTCAGAATAAAACATCCATTTAGAACGGAGATAAGGAGGAATTTCTCTAGCTAGAGAGCGGCGAGTCTGTGGAATTCATTGCCACAGACAGCTGTGGAGGCCAAGTCATTGAGTATGTCTAAAGTGGTGATTGATAGGTTCTTGATTAGTCAGAGTGCCAATGATTACGGAAAGAAGGCAGGAGAATGGAGTTGAGAGGGACAATAATTCGGCTGTGGTGGAATACCAGAGCAGACCCAGATGGCCTGAATCTGCTCCCATGTGATCTGCTCTTACGATAAATCTATGTTGAGTGGTGGCGGTTTGGGCTGTGTACCAGCGGAGAAAGGGAAGGTTTTCAAAATATGATGAGCAAAACCATTGTTTATTCAAGCAGGGGAAGTCATGCACCTTGTGTACTTCCATGCCAGATGGAGGCATAGGTAGAATATTAGTGTGAATTGTTGCTTGATGGTCTGTGTAATTAATGAGCCAAAGGGCTGGTGATGTGCTTTATGACCCTATGGGCCACTCAACACTCATGGGAGCTGACTGCAAGACAGACATTTTCAACCAAAGCCTTGAGGGGGAAGAGCAAAGGTGATGGGCTGAATAGCCTAATTCTGCTTCTATTTCTTATGAAGGAGGAAGCAGTGAACTTACAATAGTTTGTCTCCATCTCTCTCCAGCATTTGTTTCCTGCATTTGAGATCATATCTGTGGAGGAAATGTCACTGGGTTTCAACCAGCTGAAAAGTGACATGTCCAGGTTTGTCTGGAATACCGCACAAGGTTAGTACTGCAGTTCCAAGCTTCTGGCCTTCACTAAAACTCCTGTCCTCATGTTTTTGGTATATCCATTTTCCCCACCCCCCACAGTACAGAACTGGAACTGGGGAAGAGTTAACATTCTGTACCAATGGCCCTTCATCAGAACTGGTAAAATGGCAGTCTCTCATTTTTCCATGACAGAAAGGAGTTATGGAGGGAACAAAGGAAATGGCTGTGGGGTGCAGACCAAGGTTCACCAGGTGACAGGATTGCTTTTGGTACCATCTGTGAGAGGGAGATGAATACTTGTTAATGATACTCTCTTTACACTCCAGCCAGACTAGCTTAGACGGTATAAGCAACAATTGTCATGTCTCTAACTCATCACGTACATTCCAATCAGGCAGATTAATCCATGCTTTTTTCCTTACTGTCATGAAGGGTTATTAAGTTAAAATGTTAACTATTTCTTTCAGTATCTGCTGGTTGACCTGCTGAGAATCCTTGGTATTTTGTATCTCATGTTTTCATTTCAGATTTCAAAGTTTGTTGCTTTTCAGACCCTAAAGGTTTTCTGCTTCTACAGCAACTCAGGCCAGTCCTTCTGCAAGACAGCTCCATGTTCAGCTGCCAGTTTTGTTCCCACCATCCACAGAACATGTTTCTGCATCATCCCCAAATACTCCATCTTCACTCGGGCAGTGGGTATCATGGGGAGTGAGTGAGGCAGAGAGGTGGGCAGTGGGTATCTTGAGGAGTGAGTGAGGCAGAGAGGTGAGCAGTGGGTATCTTGGGGAGTGAGTGAGGCAGAGAGGTGGGCAGTGGGGAAGAAGCCAGAATAAAAGGGAGGGGGGGAAGAGAAGAGGCTAGCTGGAAGGTGATAGTTGAATGGGAAAGGTCAAGGGCAGGATCAGAAGGATAGGAGAGGAATGTGGACCATAGGAGAAAGGGGACCTAGGGGAAGTAATAGGCTGGTGAGAAGAGGTGAAAGGTCAGAGTGGGGAATAGAGGGGCTAATTTTTTTTTAATCAAAAGGAGAAGTTGAAATTCATGGCATCAGGTTTGGATATAAGGTGTCTGTTCACTGGCATCTTCTCTCTCCACCCCCCCCCCCCCCCCAAATTGTCTGAAGTTCCTGGAATTAAAGAAATCTAGGAGAATATGGTTAAGGATTATCCAACTATTTTGACTGACTGGAGACAGGAGCTTGTTTAGGGGAAACCTTCAATTGTTTCTATATAAATACAGCATCTTTTAACTTTGTAAAGCAATTCAAGGTGACTCACTACAGTAACGTCAGACAACTGACACCAGGCCAAATGGGATGAGGAGAGGGCCTTGAAGGAGAAAGAGGGAAGGGACGAATTCCAGAGCTTAGGGACAATGAAGACACGGCCACCTGTAGTGCAAGTTAAATTTGGACTTCCTCGAGTCCAGGGTTAAATACCAGAGAGGAATTGAAGGGTCAGAAAAGTTTAGGAAATAATCGGCAACAGTTTGGGTATGAAAGCAAAATAGCTGTCACTTGACCAGGAACCTCGCACGGGAGTTAATGACCAAATGGACTGGAGCAGTTTTGGATAATCTCAGGAAGGAAGTTAAATCTGGGAGGCTGGTCAAGAATTCGGTGGGATTGTAACTGGGAATAACTAACCAGCAGCCCAAACCAAAATGATTCTTGCTCTACAGTGTCTGTACTATTTCTGACACTATGCTCTTTTTTCAGAGATGGAAGGCTCCAACTCATTCTCCAGACACAGCAGTGTCTCTGCGCACAATGTGACTCTCCATCCGATGGAAATCCGTACTTTTCGTATTCGCTTTCGTCAGGGCTAACCAGCCGGGCTTTGGCCACCCCCCACTGAGAATACTAATACTGCAAGGATGAGCCAGAACAGTCAACAGACGAGTAACGTTCCTAATCCAATCCACATAGGGTCGTTTAATCTTGGCTGGGTAATGCCTTCTAATTAGCAAAGGCTGGCCCTTTTTACTAGTTCCTACACTCACTGGATTACAGTGGGAAAAATTAGGAAAAATAATCAGCTGATATTTTAGATCATTTCCATTAATGTCCATTGACCCATGTTCCTCCCTCCCTTTGGGGCAGGTTAAGTCAGGCTAAGCAAACAACCTAAGTGTGCAATCTATTTTCCTTTCCAAAATGTGCCTTGGTTAAGTTCATCCATTCAAACCCTTTACTATCAAGTGGTTCCTTCCTTCCCCAGTCCTTAAAACAACTAATACATTTGTGGCTGATTGCCAGACGACCATTAATCTTCTCCTCTTCTGCGTTGAGTTGTTCTGTGATCTTGGCAATTCACGTGGCCAAGAACAAAACAACTCAACCATCAACCACCCGAGCTTTACATTTTCCGAGTTGTTTCTCCCCCACTATCAGCCCCACCCAAACAAAATGAAGGGAATAGAATAATTCAGATTAAAGCATCTGAAATAATGTGCAATAGCTTTTTAAATTCTTGTTTTGATGATCAGTTTTATACAAAAACTCCCATTTGTATCCCCAGTGAAGAAAGATTTAGTCAAAGTATTGTTTCACTTTGCTATTAATGCAAGGAGAGGGCGTCAAAGCATAGAAACACCAGTATTAGTAGGTGAAACTGTGCCTCTACTTAAGTGACGTACAAAACTGATGTTCAAAGTGTGGTTCTTGTGCCTTACAAAGGATGTCTATGGAAGGTTAGGCAAAGTGAAGAGGAGAGAAAGCACTGTCTAGCAGATGATTGACATTTACAGGACTAAGTGTGCTGGGAGAAAAACAAGAAATGGAATGGAAGGGGGTGTGGTGGGGGCAAGCAATAAATTTGGGAGCATCTGACAGAAGTTAATTTGTACCTCGTTTTTGAACAGAAGCCAAACATATCATTAATGAAATAAACCTCAGGTTAACACAAAACAGTGCAAGTATTTATTTTACTACACCTACGCACACACTTCTAACCTCCTCCGAAGTAAGTTCATTTATAGAGGGGAAAAGTTTACTGTGGTTGGGTGGAGTTGATACAGAAGGTCATCTCATTTGGAGCAAAAGAAATCCAACCTGCAATATCAATGATGAGTTTGATCAACAGCTTTCTGGGCATGCTGCTGCCTAGACACAAGACCAAAGGCCAATAGGAGCAGAATTAGGTCATCTGGCCCATCAAGTCTGCTACACTATTTATTCATGGCTGATCCATCTCCTTCTCAACTCTATTCTCCTTCATTCTCCCCATAACCTTTCATACCCTTGAGTAATCAAGAGCCTATCAACCGGTGCCTTAAATACACCCAATGACCTGGCCTCCACAGCTACCTCTGTTAATTAATTCCACTAATTTGCCAGTCTCTGGCTGAAGTAATTCCTCCACATCTCCATTCTAACTGGACATCCCTCTACTGAGGCTGTGCTCTGTGGTCCTCCACATCGGGTGGGGGCGGGGGGGATTCAGCTCCGGGCTAACGACCCTGACTTGTAGAACAAAATGTTATGGAAACAGCAATGAAGATTCCACCTACATTTGAGTGGTCAAGGCCAGGCAGATGCAGGATGTTCATTGTTGCCCTAAACAACAGTAGGCATAACAGTAAGCAAGTTGTGTGAGGCATGATTTTGATGGGTTTGTTAGTGGTGGGACACATTTCCTACACCTCATAGTGTTTGTTAGTATAGGCAGATTTGTTACACCCCAACTATGAATTAATTTAAAAAATGCAGTTTAATTAAAAATAAAATTGAAGCATTACATGTAGAATCTTGAACTTTACATTCCATTTACAGACTCTGCACCACAGAGTGAGAGTACAGAGTCAGTTACCGTGATAAGTGACAACAGCACATCTTAGGATGAGATCTTCGGAGAGCTTTCACTCGGACTGCTCTCCCCTGCCTCGATCTTCAGAGCGCTTACACTCGGCCTGTTCTCCGCTGCCTCGATCTTCGGAGAGCTTACACTCGGCCTGTTCTCCGCTGCCTCGATCTTCGGAGAGCTTACACTCGGCCTGTTCTCCGCTGCCTCGATCTTCGGAGAGCTTACACTCGGCCTGTTCTCCGCTGCCTCGATCTTCGGAGAGCTTACACTCGGACTGTTCTCCACTGCCTCGATCTTCAGAGAGCTTACACTCGGACTGTTCTCCGCTGCCTCGATCTTCTGCTGATGCGAGTAACGACATTCCTGTCCGTATGTACAGATACCCTGTGGGTAGGAAGGGAAAGATCATTTATACCCATAATAAAGGCCAGTGTCATGTTGGTGTAGTATAAATGTTTTCGCATTAAAATATTACCGTATTGACATGTTAAAGCCACCTGTTGAGATGGAAAATTAACGACACCCTGATTACTGGAGCAATGCTTAAACAATCTGAGCCTAAATGACTGGCCAGTTACACACAAACAGCACAAGGTGGTTCCACTGGAGTCTGGTATGGAAGAGTACCATCTCACTAGGTGACAAGTAGCTCCACACCTCTTTGGGATACTATCTATCCAAGCAGAGAAAGTCCTGACTCCCAAGTAATGCTGGCATGTGAAGCAGTCACCATTTTACATCCCCCCTGCGGGCAACAACAGCAAGGCTACTAAGTTTCAGAGGTACGCAAGATAACGACACCACTGGCTGATTAGATAATTACATTAACACACAGGTGTACAGGAGTCACTGAGTGTACTTCAAAATCAGTGTTACACAGACCAATGGAAAAAACCTCGACCCTGGGTTTCTAAAAGTCAAGATAATGAATAATGCAGACAAGACACACAAGATGCTTTGGAGTGTAGAGATTAGTCACCCGTGTACTTGACTTGACACATCATAAGTGCCTACTGCGAGTCCCTTACAGTAGAGCCTTGAACGAGGCTGGTTCACTGAACCTTCACAAGATAGAAACGTAGAAAATCTACAGCACAATACAGGCCCTTCGGCCCACAAAGCTGTGCCGAACATGTCCCTACCTAAGAACTACCTAGGCTTTACCCATAGCCCTCTATTTTTCTAAGTTCCATGTCACCATCCAGGAGTCTCTTAAAAGTCACCACTACCACCGGCAGCCCATTCCACGCACTCACCACTCTCCGCATAACAAAATTACCCCTGACATCTCCTCTGTACCTACTTCCAAGCACCTTAAAACTATGCCCTCTCGTGCTAGCCATTTCAGCCCTAGGAAAAAGCCTCTGACTATCCACACGATCAATACCTCTTATTATCTTGTACACCTCTATCAGGTCACCTCTCACCCTCTGTCGCTCCAAGGAGAAAAGGCCGAGTTCACTCAACCTATTCTCATAAGGCATGCACCCCAATCCAGGCAATATCCTTGTAAATCTCCTCGTCTTTCCTGTAGTGAGGCAACCAGAATTGAGCACAGTCTCCAAGTGGGTCTGACCAGGGTCCTATATAGCTGCAACATTACCTCTCGACTCTTAAACTCAATCCCACGGTTGATGAAGGCCAATGCATTGTATGCCTTCTTAACCACACAGTCAACCTGCGTAGCAGCTTTGAGTGTCCTATGGACTCGGACCCCAAGTTCCCTCTGATCCTCCACACTGCCAAGAGTCTTACCATTAATACTATATTTTGCCATCATATTTAACCTACCAAAATAAACCACTTCACACCTATCTAGGTTGAACTCCACCTGCCACTTCTTACCCCAGTTTTGCATCCTATCAATGTCCTGTTATAACCTCTGACAGCCCTCCACACTATCCAAAACACCCCCAACCTTTGTGTCATCAGCAAATTTACTAACCTCCACTTCCTCATCAAGGTCATTTATAAAAAAATCACACAGAGTAAGGGTCCCAGAACAGATCCCTGAGGCATACCACTGGTTACCAGTCTCCATGCAGAATATGACATGTCTGCAACCACTCTTTGCCTTCCGTCGGCAAGCCAGTTCTGGATCCACAAAACAATGTCCCCTTGGATCCCATGCCTCCTTACTTTCTCAATAAGCCTAGCATGGGGTACCTTATCAAATGCCGTGCTGAAATCCATATACACTACATCTACGGCTCTACCTTCATCAATGTGTTTAGTCACATCCTCGAAAAATTCAATCAGGCTCGTAAGGCATGACCTGTCTTTGACAAAGCCATGCTGACTATTTCTAATCATATTATGCCTTTCCAAATGTTCATAAATCCTGCCTCTCAGGATCTTCTCCATCAACTTACCAACCACTGAAGTAAGACTCACTGGCCTATAATTTCCTGGGCTACCCCTACTCCCTTTTTGAAGAAGGGAAAACCATCTGCAACCATTAAATCCTCTGGAACCTCTCCCATCCTCATTGATGATGCAAAGATCATTGCCAGAGGTTCAGCAATCTCCTCCCTCGCCTGGGGTATTTCCCGTCCGCTCCCGGTGACTTATCCAACTTGATGCTTTCCAAAAGCTTCAGCGCATCCTCTTTCTTAATATCTACACGCTCAAGCTTTTCAGTCCACTGTAAGTCATCCCTACAACCGCTAAGATCCTTCTCCATAGTGAATACTGAAGCAAAGTATTCATTAAGTATCTCTGCTATCTCCTCCGGTTCCATACACACTTTCCCACTGTCACACTTGATTCGTCCTAGTCTCACATCTTGTCCTCTTGCTCTTCACATACTTGTAGAATGCCTTGGGGTTTTCCTTAATCCTGTCCACCGAGGCCTTCTCATTGTCCCTTCTGGCTCCCCTAATTTTATTCTTAAACTCCTTCCTGCTAGCCTTATAATCTTCTAGATTACTATCATTACCTAGTTTTTTGAACCTTTTGTAAACTTCTTTAGCCTTGACTAGATTTACAACAGCCTTTGTACACCACGGTTCCTGTACCCTACTATCCTTTCCCTGTCTCATTGGAACATACCTACTCAGAACCCCACACAACTATCCCCTGAACATTTGCCACATTTCTTCCGTACATTTCCCTGAGGACATCTGTTTCCAATTTATGCTTCGAAGTTCCTGCCTGATAGCCTCATATTTCCCCTTATTCCAGTTAAACGTTTCCCTAACTTTGTCTGTTCCTATCCCTCTCCAATGCAATGGTAAAGGAGATAGAATTGTGATCACTATCTCCAAAATGCTCTCCCACTGAGAGACCTGACACCTGACCGGGTTAATTTCCCAATACCAGATCAAGTACAGCCTCTCCCTCTTGTAGGCCTACCTACATATAGTGTCAAGAAACCTTCCTGAACACACCTAATAAACTCTACCCCATCTAAACCCTTCACTCTAGGGAGATGCCAATCAATATTTGGGAAATTAAAATCTCCCACCACTACAACCCTGCTATTAATTACTCCTTTCCAGAATCTGTCTCCCTATCTGCTCCTCTATGTCCCTGTTACTATTGGGTGGTCTATAAAAAACACCCAGTAGAGTTATAGAGTTTAACTTTATTTGTCATATGTGCACTGAAACAAAGTGAAATGCATAATTTTGTGTCAAATCTGAGCAGCGCAGATTGTGCTGTGTCACTGCATTTCTGGTGCCAGCGTAAGATGCCCACACCTCACTTGTCCTAACCCTGTGTCTTTGGAATGTGGGAGGAAACCCATGTGGTCACAGAATCGGACCCCATAAAGCAGTTGTGCTAACCGCTACGCTACTGTGCCACGTTAGTCCTCTTACCTCTCTGAACTTCTTGCAGGGGATTTGCTTCCCGTGCTCCAGATCCTCATTCCGCTGTTTCCGTTTATTCTGTAGCCGTTTCCGTTTCTCTTCAAGACATGCATGGATTCCTCCCCTAGAAGACACAGAGCACCAACCCGTCAGCACACCACCCTGTTCTTCAGTCTAAAAGCAAACTGCCATTACACCCATGATCGCAGTTTAGCATGGAAGCAGAGGAGTGCCCATTGGCACACTGTGACGCAGAACTTGCTCACTACAGCGGAGTTGTTAGGTTTCATTGGTGGAGAGAGGAGAGTGCTGGAGGCAGAAAGGAATGGGAGTTGAGGCTGCAGTTGTAGTTATGGATCAGGTGAAGACAGAAGGGAATGGGAGTTGAGGTTGCAGTTGTAGTTATGAATCAGGATACTCTTATTTCACTGGTGGGTTTGAGAACCCACCTCATCAAGATTCTTCATTTTTGTTTAGTCGAGCGACACACTAAACCCTGGAGGAACTCAGTGGGTCAGGCACCAATGGAGGGAAATAAGCTGCCAACGTTACAGGTCAAGGCCCTTCTTTTGGCCTGTTGATTGTCCATTTCCCTCCATAGATGTTGCCCGAACGCTAAAGTGCTACAGCGTTTTGTGTGTTACTGTTTACAGCACCTGTGGTCTCTGGTGTGTTAAAAGAGTCCATGTCACTGGTTGGGGAGTGGGAGGGGTAGTGCAGGCAATGACATTAATCCGTCTACTAAACCTGGTTTGGCTCACTCTTTGATGCAAGGGGGCAAAGAAAAAACAATGCAGCCCTGGGAGTTGATCAACCTCTGAATCCTTCTCTTCGAAAACAGTGAAGAGCAAGAGATGGAAACAACACTTCCCCTTTTAGTATATTAATGTACACTGCAGTTCTTTCAGCACAAGGGCAAGGGAAAGAGGGCATGAGAAGGTAGGGCTGTCTGATGTGGTAGACTTGCTTCATTCAGTTGACAGCAAAAAATTCACAAAGTCAATCGTACAACACAGAAACACCATTCAGCCCATCATGTGCAATCCAATTTTTTTGTCCATTTTCACTGATCCACATCAGGACTGTATCGTCTATGCCTTGCTTATTTAAGTACCTGTCTAAATGCCTCTTAAATTGCATCTAATTCCATCACCTCCTCTTGCAGAACATTCTAGGCATTCTATGTAAAAAAAAACCCCGCAGACTCTCTTTAAAACTTCTCCCCTTATCTATGCCTCTTGTTTTTGATACTCCTCCCACAAGAAAAAGGATAGACCATCTATCCTATCGGTGTACTTACATCTTAGATATCTCTAACACGTCACCGCTCAGCCTGCATTGCTCCTTGGAAAATATGCCTGGCCTATTTAATCTCTCCCCATAATGAAAGTCCTCTATTCCAGGAATCTCTTCCACACCCTCTAAGGGACCTACAGAGTTGCGACCAAATATGCAAACATTACGCCAAGTTCGGTCTGAAGAGTGCTTTGTGAAGTGGAACACAATATCATGTGCCCTGACCTATGAAGTCATGCTTGTTAATCACCCTATGTTGCTACTTTCAAGGAATAATAGTCTTGAACCCCCAAGTCTTCCTGTTCATCAATACACCCAAGCACCTATCATCTACTGTACGTGCTGCCTCCATATAACTTTCCAAGACACATCACCCTGCCCTTGTCCGGATTAAACTCAATCACCGATATGCCACCCAACTTTACATCTGATCGTTATCTGCTGTAGCATTTGACAAACTTAGTTACAATCTCCAAAACCACCATATGCAAACTTACAAAACATACCCTTTCCTACGTTCACCATAAGACTTAGGAGCAGTTGGGTCACTTGGCCCATCAAGTCTGTTCCACCATTGCATCATGACTGATTTATTATCCCTCCAAATCCCATTCCCCTGCCTACTCCACACAACCTCCGACACCCTTAATAACCTATCACCCTCTGATTTAAATTTACCCAATGGTTTGGCCTTCACAACTGTCTGTGGCAATAAAATCCTCAGAACCACACCCTCTGGCAAAAGAAATTCATGCTCATCTCCATTCTAAAGAGACGTCCTTCTGTTTGGAGGCTGTGCCCTCTGCTGCTAGACTCTCACAACTAGGTACATCCTCTCCACATCCACGCTATCCAGGCCTTTCAATAGTTGTTCATTTACCACAATCATATTTAAGTAAGTGTGATATGCCAGCAGGGGTGACTGGTGGTTGCTGGGTTGAGACAACAGCAGACAGAGTTTCCCTTCCAATCTTGCAGCTGACAGAGCCCTGCCCTCCACTGCCTCCTTTCCCCACCACCAGTGTTATGAGGCTCCATCACCCTTACGGAACCTTACCCAGCCTTGGCCCTGGCCTTGGGCCCCCAGTTGGCTTCTGGATTTTCCTGGAAACGTTTCAGCCCTCGCTTCCTAGATTTTGGATTGGCATCTTCCCGGATGTCAAAGCAAGCCTGCAGACTGACACAAAGACACACAGTGGATGGAAAAACCAGTTTGGACAGGAGCAGCTTAATCTGGTACAAACTGAACAGGAGTCTTCTGAAGGAGTTAGGCTCCATAGATTGAAGCACAACTGAAAAATGCAGCAATCTGAAAGAAATTCCATTCGCTTGGTTGGAACATAAGAACAGTTCAGCCCTTTGGACCTCAACGCTGTTCCGACTCCAGAGCATGAACGCTGGGGGCTCTGCTATTACATGCATGGTGGGTGGGGAGAGGTGAATGCTTTTGCTGGAGCACATGGGAGGGGGGCGAGGGTTGATACTTTCGCTGTTGCTTGAGCGAGGGAACAAACCCATACACCAATCACAACAGGGAGAGGGAGAGGGAACAGACCCATACATCAATCAGACCAGAGAGAGGGAACAGGGACTGAGGACATAGGTTTAAGTTCAGAGGGGGAAAATTTTATTGGAACCAGACAGAGGATGGTATGTATTAGAATGAGCTGCCAGCGAAAGTAGGTGAAACAGCATTTAAAAGGCTTTTGGACAAATACATGGATTGCAGAACTGTAGCGGAACATGGGCCACATGTGGGCTAATGGGTGAAAGTTAGATGGATACCTTGGTCAGCCTGGCCAATTTGGAAACAACATGCTTCAACACTGTGTTATTCTATAAGTATGAACGGCAGCACATCCAATACAGCAGGAACTCGTGATATAAAAATTTAAACCAACTTACACAGGCTCTTTGCTGAGGATCCGGAAGGCAGGACTGCTCTCGGATAGTTTCTCGCGCTTTACTGGATGGATCTTTGCCTGCATCAGAATAAGAGTCAGCATCATCCTGCTAACCACACGTGCCTAGAAATTCAGTGCCCAGGCTCGGTTAGGCCTGAGCATCTCAAGACACTTGATTATCTTAAGGCATTCCGTGCCAAAGCCGACAGGAACACCGACCTGACATATTTGCCTCTTACCCAGCTCCTCATGATATCCCAGATCACTGAATGCGGTGCGTCAGTTTTAACGGCATTTTTACAAGCGTGCGAGAGCGATACCCGATAACCAGCGTGAAGCAAGGCTGACCTATGGAGTTAGGGGTGGGTTTGGAAGAGAGGAATAAAGAGATTTAAATCACTTCAGCGCAATGTACACTCTATGCGATGCCTCCTGAGTGGCCACTGAGCGTATGCTTGTGATCTGCTGCTGCTGCAGCACACCATCCACTTCCAGTTCCGACATTACAAGGGGCACTTGTCAGCTTGAGACAGGAACAATTGAAAATACTGGAAATTCTGGAAATCTGAAATAACAGAAAATGATGGATATGCTGAGGTGTGGAACAAAGAACAAAGTTCATGTTTCAGTTTGATGCCCCTTCATAAGAACTGGAGAAGTGAGAAGACAGCAGAGAGGAAAGGGATGAAGAGAACAAAGGGAGTATCAGCGACGGAGTGGAGATTAAGTTTTTTCTGTTAGATCCTACTGCTCATGCGATACAAAGATTCTTCGGAAGTCAAGGATGAGGCAAAAAGACTTGTTGCTTACGATGGTTTTATTACAGTTCAGGTGATGAATCTGCTGTTTGTGCTATCCAGGAGATGGCGAATGCTCGTTGTACAAAGGTGCAACTTGGGGGAGTTCATTGTAGTATGGCGTACAGCGCATCGGATGCCAGCCACACCACTTAAGGACCAGCCCAGCCAGTGTGCCAATCATTACTGCAGAACAGCCAACTACTCTAACAGAACTGGCTTTAGAAGATCTGCCACATTATGCTCTTCACTCTATGAACCTGTGGTGGAAACCACAAAAATGCCGTGAAAATTTGAGTCATTTGCTGCTGGCAAAGAATTAGTCAACCTCTTATGTGTACACCAGTAAAATTATTACTTAATGTTAGCACTAACTTGCATTTTGGAAAGGGCAGGAAGGCCGCTGTGGGAATTGATTGAGTAACATATACTTTTTAAAAGACTGGGTGTGCCAGCATGATAAGTCCTTTGCTCTGTATCTACCCTCGACAGTGTTGGATATCAGTGTATCTACGCTCGACAGTGTTGGATATCAGTGTTGTGAACGATTGCGTAGCATTCACCTCTGAGTTTTGATGTCCCAGACTTTGAAGATCAGAATGTAAAATTGTGATGTAGTAGAAATTAAGTTTGTTCTGTTAGATACAAAGGTTCTTCGGAAGTCAAGAATGAGGCAAAAAACTTGTTGCTTACGATATTTTAATTACAGTTCAGATGATGCATCTGCTGTTTGTGCTGTCCAGGAGCTGGTGAATGCGGTTACCTGTACTCTAGCAACCTGGGCTCAATTCTGACCTCTGGTGCTGGCTGTGTGGAGTTTACAGGTTCTCCCCGTGACCGCATAAGTTTCCCTTGGGGTGTCTGCTTTCCTCTTGAACATGCACAAGTTGGAAGGTTAATCAGCAGCTTCCCCTAGCTTGCAGGTGAGTAGTAGAATTGTGGAGGATGGAGCTGCTAGAAATGTGAAGCACATAAAACAAGATGATGCTAATAATCTTAATGGCATGCACAGACTTGTTGGGCTGAAGGGCCTGCATCTGTGTTAGATGACCTCCAAATGTGATCAAATAGTGACTGGATATATACAGATTTTAGTGAGCTGGAATTATACTCTGGCTCTTTATTAGATACACCTGCTTGTTAATGCACGTATCTAATTAGCAAATTAAATAGCAGCAACTCAGTGCACAAAAGCATGTAGACGTGGTCAAGAGGTATAGTTGTTCAGGCCATACATCAGAATGGAAAGAAATGCAATCTAAGTGACTTTGACCATAGACTGATTTCTGGTGCCAGATGGGGTGGTTTGAGTATCTCAAAAACTGCTGGTCTCCTGGGATTTTCATGCACAAGTCTCAGTTGACAGAGAAGAGTGCAAAAAACACACAAAAAAATATCCAGTGCACATCAGATCTGTGGGCGAAGGCAATTTGTTAATAAGAGAGGTCAGAGGATAACGGCCAAACTGGTTTAAGCTGACAGGAGGGCAACAGCGAGTCACATAACCACACGTTACTGGTGTGCAGAACAGCATCTCTAAATACACAATCCATTGAACCTTGAAATGGAAGGGCTGCAACAGCAGATGACCAGACTGAGTTTCACTCCTGTACCTGATAAGTGGTCACTGATTGTACTTTATCTCTAAACTGGAAATGCAATACAGAAAATATAATCAACATTTTCACAACCAAGATAAGATGTCTTGTTAAGTGGGAGCACATCCCCAGTTTTCATATAAACCCTTGTATTAGGCACAAGGTGTTAGCCATAAGACCATAAGACAAAGGAGCAGAAGTAGGCCATTCGGCCCATCGAGTCTGCTCTGCCATTTTATCATGAGCTGATCCATTTTATCCTATTTAGTCCCACTGCCCTGCCTTCTCACCATAACCTTTGATGCCCTGGCTACTCAGATACCTATCAATCTCTGCCTTAAATACACCCAATGACTTGGCCTCCACTGCTGCCCATGGCAACAAATTCCATAGATTCACCACCCTCTGACTAAAAAAATTTCTTCGCATTTCTGTTCTGAAAGGGCGCCCTTCAATCCTGAAGTCATGCCTCTCGTACTAGACTCCCCTGTCATGGGAAACAAGTTTGCCACATCCACTCTGTACTTTGCCACATCCACTCTGCATGCAATGCTTCTGTGTTCCTTTCTACTACAGCTCTTGCAGTGGCTGCACCCAGCTTCAGCAGGTCTTTTAGCACGCAGTCCCATCTTTGAACATGCTAGTTTACAGCATTCGACTGTGGACAGCACTTTGTTCTAAGTTTTGGGCATTCCAGAGAGGGTCGTCCTCTACTCTGACAGTTTCCTAGCAGTGACTGATACTTGCTTCTGTGTGCACCCCTGGGATAAAAGGGTTCATCACTGACATTAGCCCTCGTACTCTTGAAGTGGGCTCTGGAGAACTCACTGCTCAATGAATACAGGTTTCAATCCACACAAACAATGGAAAGAATTGTTAAGAAGCAGATGCCAACCATTGCTGGTAGAATTTCAGATGGTGATGAGAGGGCGTAAACGAGTGAGATTTATTGGCTGGTCCAGTGGTGCCACAGCGATAACTTTGCACGTAGGACCATAGAATTGATTGTGGACTTCAGAACGGGTGACACGAGGGGACACACATCAGTTCTTGTAGAGATATCAGAAGTGGAAAGAGTCAGTAATATCAAGTTCCTGGGTGTCAGTATTTCCGAGGGTCTAATCTGGACCCAACATAGTGATGCAGCTACAAAGAAGGCACAACAGAGGTTATTTTTCATGAGGAGTTTGAGGAGATTTGATATGCCACCAAAAACACTCGCAGATTTCCACAGGTGTACCGTGGAGATGCATTCTGACGGGGTGGGGTGGGAGAAAAGAGATGCTACCACACAGGATCGAAGTAAGTTGCAGAAAGTTGTAAACTCAGTCAGCTCCATCATGGACACTAGCCTCCATAGCATCCAGGACATCTTCAAGGAGTGAAGCCTCAAAAAGATGGCGTCCATCATTAAGGACCGTCACCACCCAAGACATGCCCTGTTCTCGTTGCTACTGTCAGGAAGGGGGTACAGGAGCCTGAAGGCACACACTCAACAATTCAGGAACAGCTTCTTCCCCTCTGCCATCCAATTTCTGAATGGACATTGAAACCATGAACACCACCTCTATATTTTTTACTTCTATTTTTGCACTACTTATTTAATGTAACTATTTTATACTGTATACACTTGCTGTAATCCATTTTTTCCCTATGTATTGCACTGTACTGCCACTGCAAAGTAAACACATTTCAAGACACTTGCCTGTGATATTAAACCTGATTCTGACGAGGGAGAGTACTTAGCAGGTCAGACCACATCATTAAGGGAAGAGAAACAGCATTAACATTTAGGATAATGACCTCCTGGCATCTGCAACTCCAAAATCCTCTAAGATACAGGGCGTATTATACAATAACTTTCATAGCTTTTGTTGAATAAGGGATTCTGTTCATCAGCTACTATTTCAATCCTTTCATTTCACCTCAAATAATTGAGGCAGGTACAGTAGTATCATTTCAGAACCATGTGGATGGGTACGTGCAGAGGCAGGGTTTAGTGGGATATGGATGAATGGGTACATACAGGACGGGGTTTAGTGGGATATGGATGAATGGGTACATACAGGACGGGGTTTAGTGGGATATGGACGAATGGGCACATACAGGGATGGGGTTTAGTGGGATATGGACGAATGGGCACATACAGGGATGGGGTTTAGTGGGGTATGGACGAATGGGCACATACAGGGATGGGGTTTAGTGGGATATGGATGAATGGGTACATACAGGACGGGGTTTAGTGGGATATGGATGAATGGGTACATACAGGGATGGGGTTTAGTGGGATATGGACGAATGGGCACATACAGGGATGGGGTTTAGTGGGATATGGATGAATGGGTACATACAGGACGGGGTTTAGTGGGATATGGATGAATGGGTACATACAGGGATGGGGTTTAGTGGGATATGGACGAACGGGCACATACAGGGATGGGGTTTAGTGGGATATGGACGAACGGGCACATACAGGGCAGGGTTTAGTGGGATATGGATGAATGGGTACATACAGGGATGGGGTTTAGTGGGATATGGATGAATGGGCACATACAGGGATGGGGTTTAGTAGGGTATGGACGAATGGGCACATACAGGGATGGGGTTTAGTGGGATATGGATGAATGGGCACATACAGGGATGGGGTTTAGTGGGATATGGATGAATGGGTACATACAGGGATGGGGTTTAGTGGGATATGGACGAACGGGCACATACAGGGATGGGGTTTAGTGGGATATGGACGAACGGGCACATACAGGGATGGGGTTTAGTGGGATATGGACGAACGGGCACATACAGGGATGGGGTTTAGTGGGATATGGACGAACGGGCACATACAGGGATGGGGTTTAGTGGGATATGGACGAACGGACACATACAGGGCAGGGTTTAGTGGGATATGGATGAATGGGCACATACAGGACGGGGTTTAGTAGGATATGGACGAATGGGCACATACAGGGATGGGGTTTAGTGGGATATGGACAAATGGGTACATACAGGGATGGGGTTTAGTGGGGTATGGACGAATGGACACATACAGGGATGGGGTTTAGTGGGATATGGACAAATGGGTACATACAGGGATGGGGTTTAGTGGGATATGGACGAATGGGCACATACAGGGATGGGGTTTAGTGGGATATGGACGAATGGGCACATACAGGGATGGGGTTTAGTGGGATATGGACGAATGGGCACATACAGGGATGGGGTTTAGTGGGATATGGACGAATGGGCACATACAGGGATGGGGTTTAGTGGGATATGGATGAATGGACACATACAGGGATGGGGTTTAGTGGGATATGGACGAATGGGCACATACAGGGCAGGGTTTAGTGGGGTATGGACAAATGGACACATACAGGGATGGGGTTTAGTGGGATATGGATGAATGGGCACATACAGGGATGGGGTTTAGTGGGATATGGATGAATGGGCACATACAGGGATGGGGTTTAGTGGGATATGGACGAATGGACACATACAGGGCAGGGTTTAGTGGGATATGGATGAATGGGTACATACAGGGATGGGGTTTAGTGGGATATGGATGAATGGGTACATACAGGGATGGGGTTTAGTGGGATATGGACGAACGGGCACATACAGGGATGGGGTTTAGTGGGATATGGACGAACGGGCACATACAGGGATGGGGTTTAGTGGGGTATGGACGAATGGGTACATACAGGGATGGGGTTTAGTAGGATATGGACGAATGGGTACATACAGGGATGGGGTTTAGTGGGATATGGACGAATGGGCACATACAGGGACGGGGTTTAGTGGGATATGGACGAATGGACACATACAGGGATGGGGTTTAGTGGGATATGGATGAATGGGTACATACAGGGATGGGGTTTAGTGGGATATGGACGAATGGGCACATACAGGGACGGGGTTTAGTGGGATATGGACGAATGGGCACATACAGGGCAGGGTTTAGTGGGGTATGGACGAATGGGCACATACAGGGATGGGGTTTAGTGGGATATGGACAAATGGGCACATACAGGGATGGGGTTTAGTGGGATATGGACGAATGGGCACATACAGGGCAGGGTTTAGTGGGGTATGGACGAATGGGCACATACAGGGATGGGGTTTAGTAGGATATGGACGAATGGGTACATACAGGGATGGGGTTTAGTGGGATATGGACGAATGGGCACATACAGGATGGGGTTTAGTGGGGTATGGACGAATGGACACATACAGGGATGGGGTTTAGTAGGATATGGACGAATGGACACATACAGGGATGGGGTTTAGTGGGATATGGATGAATGGGCACATACAGGACGGGGTTTAGTGGGGTATGGACGAATGGACACATACAGGGCAGGGTTTAGTGGGGTATGGACGAATGGGCACATACAGGACGGGGTTTAGTGGGGTATGGACGAATGGGCACATACAGGGATGGGGTTTAGTAGGGTATGGACGAATGGGCACATACAGGGCAGGGTTTAGTAGGATATGGATGAATGGGCACATACAGGGCAGGGTTTAGTGGGATATGGACGAATGGACACATACAGGGATGGGGTTTAGTGGGATATGGACGAATGGGCACATACAGGGATGGGGTTTAGTAGGGTATGGACAAATGGGCACATACAGGGATGGGGTTTAGTGGGATATGGACGAATGGGCACATACAGGGCAGGGTTTAGTGGGATATGGACGAATGGGCACATACAGGGATGGGGTTTAGTGGGATATGGACGAATGGGCACATACAGGGATGGGGTTTAGTGGGATATGGACGAATGGGCACATACAGGGATGGGGTTTAGTGGGATATGGATGAATGGGTACATACAGGACGGGGTTTAGTGGGATATGGATGAATGGGCACATACAGGGCAGGGTTTAGTGGGATATGGACAAATGGGTACATACAGGGATGGGGTTTAGTGGGATATGGATGAATGGGCACATACAGGGACGGGGTTTAGTGGGATATGGACGAATGGGCACATACAGGACGGGGTTTAGTGGGATATGGACAAATGGGTACATACAGGGATGGGGTTTAGTGGGATATGGACGAATGGACACATACAGGGATGGGGTTTAGTGGGATATGGACGAATGGACACATACAGGGATGGGGTTTAGTGGGATATGGACAAATGGGCACATACAGGGATGGGGTTTAGTGGGGTATGGACAAATGGGTACATACAGGGATGGGGTTTAGTGGGATATGGACAAATGGGTACATACAGGGATGGGGTTTAGTGGGATATGGACAAATGGGTACATACAGGGATGGGGTTTAGTGGGATATGGACGAATGGGCACATACAGGGATGGGGTTTAGTGGGATATGGACGAATGGGTACATACAGGACGGGGTTTAGTGGGATATGGACGAATGGGCACATACAGGGATGGGGTTTAGTGGGATATGGACGAACGGGCACATACAGGGATGGGGTTTAGTGGGATATGGACGAATGGGTACATACAGGGATGGGGTTTAGTGGGATATGGACGAATGGACACATACAGGGATGGGGTTTAGTGGGATATGGATGAATGGGCACATACAGGGATGGGGTTTAGTGGGATATGGATGAATGGGTACATACAGGGATGGGGTTTAGTGGGGTATGGACGAATGGGCACATACAGGGCAGGGTTTAGTGGGATATGGATGAATGGGTACATACAGGGCAGGGTTTAGTGGGATATGGATGAATGGGTACATACAGGGCAGGGTTTAGTAGGATATGGACGAATGGGCACATACAGGGATGGGGTTTAGTGGGATATGGACAAATGGGTACATACAGGGATGGGGTTTAGTGGGATATGGATGAATGGGCACATACAGGGATGGGGTTTAGTGGGATATGGATGAATGGGTACATACAGGATGGGGTTTAGTGGGATATGGACGAATGGACACATACAGGGCAGGGTTTAGTGGGATATGGACGAATGGACACATACAGGGATGGGGTTTAGTGGGATATGGACGAATGGGCACATACAGGGCAGGGTTTAGTGGGAGGTGGGATGAACACAGTTAATTGACTAGCTGGATGAGCAGCACAGCTGGTATGGACTTGCTGGGACAGAGTCTGTATCTGGTCTGAACTGCTCTATAACTATTGATCCCATGACACTTTGTAAAGGATTCTCAGAGGGAATGGAGCGAGGCTTACCTCATCTGCAGAAGTGATGGGGTATTACAGCGGATAACACTGCTCAGATGGTCCATTGTGTGGTATAGCGGGCAATCCTGTAACTCCTGGCAAAAGAGAAAATAATTTCAAGTCAATACCACAATGATTTACCATGAAAACTCCTTGCATCTCCATAGGAACAGGAACAGTTTATTCCTCTGCACTGTCAGATTATTTTATTTTTATTTAGTAATACAGTGCAGAGTAGGCCCTTGAGACCCTTTGAAGCACACCACCCCAGCACCCCTCAACAAACCCACTTAGCTCATATCTAAATAACTTAACTCATATCTAAATCACAGGACAATTTACAATGAGCAACTAACCTGCCCCGTATGACTCAGGACTGTGGAAAGAAACTGGAGCACCCGGAGAAAACCCACGGGGAGTATGTACAGACTCTTTACAGAACGACGACAGAACTGAACTCCATGCTGTAATGTCGGCATGCTGTCTGAACGGTCTATGACCCCATGAACATTACCTCACTAATTTGCTCTCTTTGGACCATTTATTTATTTTTATCTTATTTATTTATTTATATATTTATTGAGAGAAGCGTAGACCAGACCCTTTCAGCCTTTCGAACTGCACTGCTCAGAAAACCCCCCAGTTAATCTGACCCTAACCACAGGAGAATTTACAACGACCAATTAACCAACTAACCCTGTCTTTGGACAGTGAGAGGAAACCAGTGAGACCACACCTGGAGTATTGTGTGTAGTTTTGGTCCCCTAATCTGAGGAAAGACATCCTTGCCATAGAGGGAGTACAAAGAAGGTTCACCAGATTGATTCCTGGGATGGTAGGACTTTCATATGATGAAAGACTGGATTGACTAGGCTTATACTCTCTGGAATTTAGAAGATTGAGGGGGGATCTTATTGAAACGTATAAAATTCTAAAGGGATTGGACAGGCTAGATGCAGGAAGATTGTTCCCGATGTTGGAGAACTCCAGAACGAGGGGTCACAGTCTGAGGATAAAGGGGAAGCCTTTTAGGACCGAGATGAGGAAAAACTACTTCACACAGAGAGCGGTGAATCTGTGGAATTTTCTGCCGCAGGAAACAGTTGAGGCCAATTCATTGGCTATATTTAAGAGGGAGTTTGATAAGGCCCTTGTGGCTAAAGGGATCAGGGAGTATGGAGAGAAGGCAGGTACAGGGTTCTGAGTTGGATGATCAGCCATGATTGTACTGAATGGCGGTGCAGGCTCGAAGGGCCAAATGGCCTACTCCTGCACCTATTTTTTATGTTTCTATGAAACGGAGCACCTAGGGGGACACCCACATGGTCACGGGGAGAACGTACAAACTCCTTCCTGCCAGTGGTGGGAATTGAACCCAGGGCACTGGTACTATAAAGCATGGTGCTAACCACTTCACTACATGCCACCCTACAAGTCACTAAACACTGGAGGAACTCAGCAGGTCAGACAGCATCTAGGAAATGAACGAACAGTTAATGTTTCAGGCCGAGACCCTCCTTCAGGACTGGAAAGGATTGGGGAAGAATAGAATAAAAAGGTCGGGGTGGGGGGGGGGGGTGGAAGATAGGGAGAATAGGCTAGCTGGAAGATGATAGGTAAAGCTGAGTAGGTGGGAAAGGTAAAGGGCTGGAGAAGAAGGAACCTGATAGGAGAGGAGAGTGGGACGGGTGGGGGGAGAGACCCAGGGTGAGGTAATAGGCAGGTGAAAAGAGGTAAAAAGCCAAAGTGAGGGTTAGAGGAAGAGGGGAGGGTTGGCATGGATCAATTGGACCAAAGGGCTTGTTTCCATGCTTTATGACTATCGGCATAGCGAGGCATTTCTTAGCTATCTAAATGGCTGATGCATTTGCTTATACATCTCAGGTTGGAGAAGCAACACCTCATATTTTACCTGTGCAACCTCCAACCTAATGGCATGAACACTGATTTCCCCAACTTCCAGTACTTTCTCCCCATCCCTCATTCTCTCTTTTCCCTTTTCCCATCCTGGTTACCTTCTCACTCCTTCTCTTCTCCTGACCTGCCCATCTGGTTCCTTTCCTCCTTCTCCTTCTCCCATGGTCCACTGTCCACTCCCATCAGATTCCTTCTTTCTAGACCTCAACTTTTTCCAGCCCCAGCTTCTACTTCATCCTCCCCAACTCCTTCTCTCACCCACCCACCTTCCCCCTCAACTGGTCTCACCTATCACAAGCCAACTTCTACTCCTTGCCCTCTCCCACCTTCTTCTTCCCTTCCTCTCCAATCCCGATGAAGGGTCTCGGCCCAAAACATCAACTATTTATTCTCCTCCATAGATCTGGTTGACCTGCTGAGTTGCTCCAGCACTATGTGTGTATGGCTCTGCACTTCCAGCACTGCAGAATCTCTTGTACTTGTCATTCTGCAGTCGAACAAAAACAAGAATCCTCACCTCGGTGATCATGCTCAGCATGCCCAATATCCTGTCTGAAGTCTTGAACCGCTGTGGGGTATGTTCCACCGACTCGAGGACCTTCTTGATGAAATCCTGGTCATGAATCTGCTCAGCCCAGATTGGACCACCAAGCTGGAACCAGAAAGACACAAAAGCACAAGAGAAAGTCTTTTCCTGGTTGTTGGCGTGCATTCCGGACTTAGGATACATAACAAATATTAAGTTCAACAGCAGCCATTCTTAAGAATGAACGTGAATTGCAGATTGAATTTAAAATGAACACTAGAACATAGAATAGTACAGCACAGTACAGGCCTTTCCACCCACATTGTTGTGCCGACCCTCAAACTCTGCCTCCCATATAACCCCCCACCTTAAGTTCCTCCATACACCTGTCCAGTAGTCTCCTAAATTTCACTAGTGTATCTGCCTCCACCACTGACTCAGGCAGTGTATTCCACGCACCAACCACTCTCTGAGTAAAAAACCTTCCTCTAATATCCCCCTTGAACTTCCCACACCTTACCTTAAAGCCATGTCCTCTTGTATTGAGCAGTGGTGCCCTGGGGAAGAGGTGCTGGCTATCCACTCTATCTATTCTTCTTAATATCTTGTACACCTCTACCATGTCTCCTCTCATACTCCTTCTCTCCAAAGAGTAAAGCTCTAGCTCCCTTAATCTCTGATCATATCCATACTCTTTAAACCAGGCAGCATCCTGGTAAATCTCCTCTGTATTCTTTCCAATGCTTCCACATCCTTCCTATAATGAGGCGACCTGAACTGGACACAGTACTCCAGTGTGGCCTAACCAGATTTTTATAGAGCTGCACCATTACCTCACGGCTCTTAAACTCTATCCCTCGACTTATGAAAGCTAACACTCCATAAGCTTTCTTAACTACCCTATCTACCTGTGAGGCAACTTTCAGGGATTTGTGGACATGTACCCCCAGATCCCTCTGCTACTCCACACTACCAAGTATCCTGCCATTTACTTTGTACTTTGCCTTGGAGTTTATCCTTCCAAAGTGTACCACCTCACACTTCTCCGAGTTGAACTCCATCTGCCACTTCTCAGCCCACTTCTGCGTCCTATCTGTTCTCGGCCCAGATCAGAGGCGATTGCCGATTGCATTGCCTCTGATCTGGGCCGACATTTACGTGCTGGGCGGCACCTAATTAATGAGCTTGTTTATTTCGGCTTTTTTCTTAAAGATGTGCTGGGTGCGTCCTGGCTACCACTGCGGATCGGTATTGGTTCACTGCCCAGAGGGTGGAGACCACTGCACCACCCCACCCTCCGACGACTCAGCCTAACACACCATCATCAGTGTGCTCTTCGCTGTCTTCCCAATTCCGGTAAGTGATACTACACTGTACATACATTATTTCTACTTTATATAGGCTGTGTATTCTTATGTGTTATTTGGTATGATTTGGCAGCTTCATAGCTTAAAGGTTACTGGAGAGAGTGTTTCAGCCGAGAGCGCTTGCGTGAGATTTTCGCTACGGAGAACAGTGCGGCAGTGATTGTAGAGAAGTATTTCTACTTTATATAGGCTGTATATTTATCATATCATTCCTGCTTTTACTATATGTTATAGTTATTTTAGGTTTTATGTGTTATTTGGCATGATTTGGTAGGTCATTTTTGGGTCTGCGAACACTCACAAATTTTTCCCGTATAAATAAATGGTAACTGCTTCTTCACTTTACGACATTCCGGCTTACGAACCGTTTCATAGGAACGCTCTACCTTCAGATGGCGGGGGAAACCTGTATACAGGCTACGTTCCCTCTAATTAATAATTAGTAATTATACTTATTGAAAATAATCTTTTAGCTAAATGTTTCTGTTAACTAGTTAGTCGGTTTTTCAAATACCACAATGCACATCACTAATTTACGTCACCTCACCTTTCCCGTTCCGGTTTGTACAGCTGCATCACGGCAGCAGCCATCTTTGGCGGACAGTGTTCATAGAGTAAAGTTTACAAAGATCTGTTTCAAATCCTGTAGACAGCTTATTAAGTTTTTATTGAAAAAAATATTGATCCGCTATGTCTAATTCAAAAGAAGTGAAGGATGTGAAGCGCAAAAGAACTGCAAATTTGTTTAAAGTTGAATGGCTTAACAAAATAGTAGAAACTGCTACGCCGAAAGCTCATGAGGTCATGAACGTTCAGCTACGAGAAATATTTCCATATGATTCGGAAACTGGAGTTATCTGTTTGTACTGTCGTGATGCAAAAGTTGCTGGAGAATTTGCTAGTGGAAAGAAGTGGGATGATATTTGGAAACTTGACTTCTTGAAGCGTGATTTGGCAAGTAAATCACATTCGGATGGTACAAAAGGTCAGGCAACAGAACCCGTCATTACCCGTTACAGCAGTGCTACGCATGTTATGGTTGAGTACACAGGTTAATACCTCATGTCTAAAATATCATGATTTTCCAGCTGAAAATACTGTAATGGTTAAGACAGTTTAATGATTTCAAATTTTCTGTGCAAGAAAAAATTAAACCCAAACTGATTTCAAACCTCGCTCAAATGGTAGCATTTGTACTTCAAAATGAACAGTTTTGCGACGTTGCACAGTTGATGGACATTGGGGGAATCCTTCTTGCGTCTGGTGCGGACCGTGAGCGACGTTTTAGCTTAATGAATCAACTCAGAAACAAGCTGAAAAACCGTTTAGGTGAATGTCATTTGAATATGTTAATGAGAATCAAAAGCTATCAATTGGATGGAAGTTCTATTAGTCTAGATAGAGTTTACAAAGAATGGGTAAATGCCAAAGACAGGAGAGAGAAAAAGTAACTGAGTGACTTAAATATGTATGTTATTTTGTGTTATTCTGTGCAGTCTTATGTCAAATATTTTGTAAACCTACATAAACTGTGCCATGTGTGCAATCAGTGAGAACATACTTCTGTCACAGGAAAAAAAATTGCACAACGTAAGATTTTTGCGCACTCTGATTACTAAAAATTAGAGGGAACATTGTATACAGGGAGTTGGAGTAGTCCAAGTGGGAGGATATAAGGGTGTGGATGACTTTCTCGAGATCTTTGAAAGAGAGAAACGACTTGATTTTGGCAATAGTACAAAGCTGGAAAAAACTGGCTTTTACCGTCGCATTAACTTGCTTGTCAAACTTAAAGGCGGAATCGAATATCACACCAAGGTTTTTGACATGGGGTTTGACAAGGGTGGACAGGTTGCCAAGACTGTTGGCAATCACTTTGATGGAGTCAGGGGGGCCAAATAGGACAACTTCAGACTTGCCTTCATTCAGCTGTAGGAAGTTTTGTGCCATCCAACACTTTATGTCCTCAAGGCAGTTCATGAGGCTGACTAGATTTGACTGGTCGTTTGGTTTCAAGGGGAGATAAAGCTGTGTGTCGTCAGCATAACAATGGAAGGAAATGTGTTTTTGAATGATTTGGCCGAGGGGAAGCATGTATATAGAGAAAAGAATGGGACCTAGGATGGAACCTTGTGGGACCCCGCAGGAAAAACTAGCTGGAGAAGAGGAAACTTTGCCTATGTTGATGGAGAAGCTTCTGTTTTTGAGGTAGGATGCGAACCAGTTCAAGGCAGTGCCATCAACACCAACCCCGTACTGGAGACGGTCTAGTAAAATGGCATGATCCACAGTATTGAATACTGCACTGAGGTCAAGAAAAATTAGGATGGCAGAGTCACCTGAGTCAGTAGAGAGGAGGAGATCATTGTACACCTTCAGCAGGGCAGACTCTGTGCTATGATAAGCCTTAAAACCTGACTGAAATCTTTCCAAGATGTTGTTTTGGTGTAGGTAGGGCAGCAATTGACGAAGAATAACCTTTACGAGGACCTTTGACAGGATTGGAAGTTTAGAAATTGGTCTGTAGTTATTAGGTAAGGTAGGGTCTAAGTTGGGGTTTTTCAGGAAGGGCTGGACCACGGCGCACTTGAAGCAGGTTGGAACGGTACCAGTGGCCAGGGAGCTGTTGATAATAGAGGATGCTGGGACCGGCTATGTCAAAGACATCCTTCAGGAGGGCAGTGGGGACAATGTCAAGGGAACAGGTTGCAGGTTTCATGGTGGAAACAATCTTTGTAAGGGAGGGTAGTGTGATGAGTTGGAAAAAGTCCAGTTTAGATGAACAGACCAGTGAGACAGTTAGGTCACAGGTGGGGGGGGGGGGGGGGAGGGGGAAGGGGGAAATGTTCATTCTAATGTCTTCAACTTTGCTAATGAAGAATTTTAAAAATTCTTCACACCTAGCAGGGGACACATCAAGACTAATACTGGGGGCGGGACAAATGACAGAATTTATGGTACTGAATAAGACCTTAGGATTATGAGAGTTGTTAGAAATTAGGTCAGAAAAGTATTTTGCTCTTGCAGCCTTAGCTGCATCCTGATATTTGTGAAGATTGTATCTCAAAATTTGAAAGGAAATTTGAAGCTTATCACACTTCCACTTTCGTTTGGGTACTCTGCACTTCCTCCTCAGGGCTCTGGTGGTGTCATTAAGCCAAGGCAGACCTTTAGGCTTAGGCTTTTTGAATTTAAGGGGAGCAACTGTATTCAGAATAGAAGAGCAGGTGGTATTAAATAAGGAAGTAAGTTCCTCAGTGTTGAGATGGAGAGGAGAAGCCTCAATACTGCAGGTATTAGGAGCAGCTATGAGCGCCTCAGCGAACTTACTGGCTGTCGAAGAGTTAATGTAATGAGAGCAACGTACAGGAAGATGAAATTTAGTAGGGGAAAAAAGCAGAGAAGCATCAAACATAACAGCACTATGATACGACAGACACGCATCAATTACTTCCACATTGCAGATCATAAAACCAGATGGTAAAACCAGGTCAAGTGTATGGCCTAGCATGTGAGAGGGTCCGGTGATAAGCAAAGCAAGATTGAAAGACTCAAGCAGATGCATAAAATCACTTACGAGAGACTTAGCGGGACAGCAAACATGAATATTAAAGTCACCAAGAATCAGAACTCAGTCAAAGTTAGGCATAGTATTTGAGAGGAAGTCCACAAATCGAGGATAAAATCTTTCTGTATTTTTGGTGGACGATACACAAGAGCAATTAAGAGAGGATTGACCAGGCCCACTTTGATTAACTGCACCTTGAAGCTGGGGAAATAATCAGAGTTCAGTAGACGGCAATTAAAATGTTTCTTAAACACAGCAGCCAGACCCCCTCCACGTCCGGAGGGTCAAGGCATGCTAAAAAAAGTTACAGTCATCTGGACAGAGTTCAACAAGTGGAGCGAGCTCACCAGTGCTTAACCAGGTTTCCGTCACCAGGAAGAAACTGGGCAGTGAAAAAGTCATTGAGAATAAAAGTCTCATTTTGGATAAGGATCTCGCGTTGATCAGAGCCACTTTGACTGAGATAGCAGTATAATCTGACAACAGCTCCCTCGCCAGAGGGCAGAGGTGCTGGAAGACTACTCCACCGCGCTTCACAAATGGCCTGGCGGGGAGCCAGCAGGGCAGCGGTCTGTACTTTGTACTATCCTGACTCATGCCAGTAACTTCATAGATTATACCAGTCATATTAAAGACAACAAAACACAAACTGCTGTAGGATCAGGCAACATCTGTGGTGACAGAGACATAATCGAGGCTTCGGGTCAAGACCCTGCTTTGGGATCCACCTCTGACTCCACAAACTTTTTCCAGCAGCCCCCTACTGCTCCAGATTCCAGAATCTGCCATCTTGTCTCTCAATATTAAGGATTTCCATATAAAATCTTGTCCACAAAATTATCTGTACACTCACTAACAAGTGCATGCTAGCATAGTGAGGAATCATCTAATTGGAACAGCAGAAACTACATAAGCAGTGACTCACACAACACAAGAGTTTGAAGTTGAGAATCTCTAGACTTGTTAGGCACTTGACCATCAAAGACCAGATAACTAGGCACAGCAGTCCTTCCATCGTTTTAAAGCTGGTGTAACTAACTAGTTGGGGTGTAACCCCACCTCATCCCATCAGATTCCAACAATCCAAACTACCCTATTACTCAGGATTCACTGGACACACTCGAGTAGAACGACTGCACAGACTACAGGGACACAAGCTCTTGTCAAATTTGATAGGGATTCGATTCATTTTTTTGGGAGTTTCGGAAAGTATAACACCAGTTGCAGAAAACAAAATCAGTCAGTGTTTATCTCACTTGGTCCCTGAGCTCCTCCATCCTGATCAAAAAGGCACAACAGCGCCTTTATTTCCTGCGGAGCATGAAGAAAGCTCACCTCTGTCCCAGGATACTGACGGACTTTTACCGCTGTACCATTGAGAGCATACTCACCAACTCCATCTCAGTGTGGTAAAGCAATTGTCCCGTATCGGACCGCAAAGCACTCCAGCGAGTGGTGAAAACTATCCAGTGGATTATCGGCACCCAATGGCCCACCATTGAGAACATCTACCATAAACACTGTCTGGGCAGGGCAAAAAGCATTATCAAGGATGCATCTCACCCTAACCATGGACTTTTTACTCTCCTCCCATCCGGTAGGCGCTACAGGAGCCTCTGCTCCTGCACCAGCAGGCACAGGAAGAGCTTCTTCCCTGAGGCTGTGACCCTGCTGAACCTCACATCACAGCGCTAAGCAGTATTGCACCCGTATTGTACTGTCTCAGTACTTTTATATTTGTGTGCTATACCACTTACTTTTTATTCGCAGTTATTTTGTAAATAACTTTTCGTTTCTGGTCAGATGCTAACTGCATTTCATTGGTTTTGTATCAGTACTCGGCACAATGACAATAAAGTTGAATCTAACCTAATCACAAAACATTAATCCAAGATTGCTTTAACCAGTTTACAAATCATTAATTGAAAAATGAGTCAAAGTTCTTCCAGGGACTGCAATGTATCCATACCAACATTATTCTCGCTACTATCATTGGGCAGGAGGAACAGGAGCATTAAGTCCCACACCAGCACAGTTATTACTCTGCAACCATCAGGCTCGTGAACCAGTGTGGATAACTTCATTCACCTCAATACTGAACTGACTCCACAACCTATAGACTCACTTTCAAGGACTCTATAACTCAGTATTACTTATTTATTTTTCTTTATTGTTAACATAATAAGTATTTGTTATTTATAGTTCTTCATAAATTCTATTGTATTTCCCCATTTTCCTGTGAATGCCTACAAGAAAATGAACCTTAAGATAGTATATGGTGACACAAATCTACTTTGATAATTATTTTGCTTGGTTTTTGTGCGGGAGGTGGGGGGAATTGAGGGTTAATGTGCTTTTTCTGGTTTTGTTCATTTTTTTGTGGGGAGGTAGGATTTTGGGTTGATGATTGTCCTGCCTTTCTTTTCTTTCTTGGTTTCATGTCTACCGGCAGAATTGAAGAATTTCAGAGTTGTATAATTTGATAACAAATGCATCTTTGAATTTACTTTGAACATTAGAACTGCCTAGACGCTTCATTTTCCCAGTTCTTTCCTAAAGTTAGAGCAGTAGGACATTGAAACAAGTCCTTCAGAGCTCCCTGCTCCCTTTCTATACATCTCCTGCCCTATTTCCTCAGCTAATTCCATTTACATCTTAATGGCCGATGATATCTGCTTTGGTACAGACCTGAATTCAACCCGATCACACTTACGGACCTTGCAGGATGCATTCCAACAAAGGAAGGAATTCCCTTACCTGGTGCCTCTGACAGCAGTGCTCACACTCCCCTCCTACCGGTGGGCCAGAACTTGCTGTGTACTTGTAACTGAAAAACAGGAGATCCGCAGTTATTCCAAATACACATCTGTACAGCATTTTACAACAAATCCATCCTGAAGTGTATTTGAGCCCAAAGGTTTTTGAAACAGAAGCAACATGGTTAAGTGGGCAGCAATCGAGGTCTACAAAGCAAGATCCAGTGCAACACACATAAAATGCTGTGGCGGGAACTCAGGTCAGGCAGTGTACATGGAGAGGACTGAACAAATCAATGTTTTGTGGGGAGATTCTTCATCAGGACGCAAGATCCCACATGGTGGTGTACTAATAAAAGGATAGGCTGTTTTTCTTCATGATAATCGAGGGACAAATATTGTCCAGTACATCAAGGAGAATTAATACTGTTACCTGAAGCAGCAAGGTCTTGCTTTAACATGAAAAATGAAAAGACAGCACTTCAGCAGTAGTCCACTGAAAGTGCTAACTGATACACCCGGGCTTCAGGGTCATTTGAACACATCCTTCTAACTCATAATGAAAAACAAACACTTACACATCATGCTTCTTGGGCAAAGTTACTCAATTACATTTTACACAGCATATTTTCAGTAACTGCAATCTGTTGCCTCAAAGCTTCTCAGTGCCCCCTGCTCCCCAATTTCCAAAACAAGTGGGTCTAGTTTTGACTCCTCCAGTAAGAGCACAGAAAAATGCAGCACAGTACAGACTCTTTGGTGCATCATGTTGTGCTGACCCCTTAATCTACTCCAAGATCAATCAAACCCTTGCCTCCTACGTAACTCTCCATTTTTTCATCCATGTGCCTATCTAAGAGTTTCTTAAATGTCCCTAATGTATCTGCCTCTTTCACCATCCCTAGCAGTGCATTCCAAGTGTAAAAAACACAGCCATCCTATACTTTCCTCTAATTACCTTAAAATTATGTCCCCTCACATTAACTATCTCTACCCTGGTCTAAATTTTCATTCACCAATGGGTCTTTTCATCTTCTACACCCATATCAAGTCACCTCTCATCCTCCTTCACTCCAAGGAGAAAAGCCTTAGTTTGCTCAACCTATCCTCATAAGACAGGCAGCAGTCTGGTCATTCTCCTGCACCCTCCCTTAAATCCTTCCTTTGATGCAACCAGAACTGAACACAATATTCCAAGTCTAGTCTAACCAGGGTTTTATTAGAGCTGCACAGAGAACCTACCTTGCAGATCTTGAACTCAATCCCCCGACTAATAAGGGCCAATACACCACATGCCCTCTTAGCAGCCCTATTAACTTGTGTGGCAACTTTGGGGAATCTATGGATATAGACACCAAGATCCCTCTGTTCTGTCACACTGCTAAGAATCCTGCCTTTAAAGTGTCCCGGAATAAGTGAGCTCAAATTTCCACAGCAGCCTTTGCAACCTCGGTGCATTCCAATCCGGTTTACAAAGTGTTTCTGAGGTTATAATGTAGGAAATGTGGCTGCGTACCTGCACAGGGGCAAGCTTTCACAACGGTTTGTGCCACAAACACTAGGTAGACTTGTGGATGTGCATCACAACCTGGTATGGAAGTTGTCCTGTCCAAGACCGAAAGAAGCTGCAGAAGATTGTGAACACGGCGCAGCACATCACACAAACCAATCTTCCATTCGTGGACTCACTTTACACCGCACGCTGTCGGAGCAGTGCTGCCAGGATAATTAAGGACACGACCCACCCAGCCAACAGACTTTTTGTCCCTCTTCCCTCCAGGAGAAAGTTCAGGAGCTTGAAGACTCGTACGGCCAGATTTGGGAACAGCTTCTTTCCAACTGTGATAAGACTGCTGAATGGATCCTGACTCGGATCTGGGCCGTACCCTCCAAATATCCGGACCTGCCTCTCGGTTTTTTTGCACTACTTACTTCCCATTTTTCTATTTTCTATTTATGATTTATAATTTAAATTTTTTAATATTTACTAATTTTAACTATTTTAAATATTTAATATTTGTAATCCAGGGAGTGTGAAGCGCAGATTCAAATATCGCTGTGATGATTGTACGTTCTAGTACCAATTGTTTGGCAACAATAAAGTATAAAGTATAAATATTGGCCCTTGGACTCCAGAGAAAACTTGTGATGCTGCTCTTCAAAACAATGCTATGGGATTTGTTTGGTTGGCTAAGCTGAGTGTCCTAGCACCATTCGTAAGGAATCCTGCAGCACTGAATTGTACAGCACGTATCCATGCAACCACTGACAGTACCTCTCTACCAATCCCACTTTCTATCATCTGGACCCTAGCCATTATACACTGGATACCTTACTGTCATTGGAATATAAACTTAAGCAAAAGTCACCTACTTTTTGCCATTCTGAATCATCTTGCCCATCCTCTGAATGTGGAAGGAGCCACACCCCACGCAGTTGTACACCAAGGCCTGTTTACTGCAACAGAGAAACAACATCAGTTACAGACCTTCCATAATGAGAGAGACACAATGACAAATAGTTCCTTAAACTTATACTGAAGAATTGGTTTCTAGGTTACTAATTTAACATTAAGGTTGTATAAATTAACAATATTATTTCCCAATTATAGTAGAGAGAATTGAGTAACCTCCCTGTCAATCAAGCCTGTGGATGATATCACTGCAAGTGACAGGCTGATTTCTGCTATTAACAATCTGCCATTCTATCCTTCTGGGACAATGTATCTGATTCTACTGGGAAGCTTCATAAGTTCTCTTTCCTCTAGTCTGTATATAACTGTTTTCTGGAATGGTTTGCTGTGCAATTGACCGTTTAGTGGGATCGATGTACTCCCCCACCCCCACCTCAAGACTCATCAATAATAGCCAGTGTTCCACCTACACCACATTTCAGGTGAAAAATATTATCATTTCCATTCCAATTTTTCCGGCAATTATCATAAATCCAAGCCCCCCGATTTTTGATCCCTCTGCTAAGAAAAGTGCATCCTTTTAACATGGCCCTCTCAATTTTATATAACTCTTAAACCTTCCAACTTCTCCACACATATCTTCAGGACTGAGAAGGAAGGATGAAGATGGCAGAGTAATATATAACATATTAATTTGAGCTTGCTAACATGTTCATCACTGTGCTGCTGCTGCAAAAAGCTAACTTTATTGGTATTTAAACCTTGAGCATGTGCGCCTGACAACCATAAACTTGGACTCCCTCTGTAAATATCCTCTCATCTCTCCTTTGCCACTCTGATCCCAACATACATCCTTGCAGTGAGTAACCAGAACAGGAGATGGTACTCCACTGTAGCCTAACTACCATCTTACACCTTTCACCTGGGCTTCTTTGCTCTAATATTCTACAGCACGTTTCATCTAATAATGGAAAGTATTTGGGCCGGCTGGTGGTGCAACGACATCGGCGCCAGACCCGGGAGCAGAGGTTCCCGGGTTCGAAACTAGTCGGGTCCGCCCCGAGTATGCTTTCCATCCGTGCCGGATTGAGTGTCGAGATCGCAACTCGACCTCGTAAAATAAAAAGGGAAAATACTGCAAAAAATGTCTGTGTGAGGAGTGGCGTGCCACACAGTCTCTCTCTCGCTCAGCGCCTTGTAAAAGCCATGAAAAAGACATCATCACGGACGGACACACGCACCGACACGCAGACGCACACGCACAAAAGGAGGAAAGTATATGTATGTGTCACAACTTATTTTCTATACCACTGCCTCAACAGTTTTTGGACAGGGTGTTCCTCTACACTTTCTTAAAAGGTCAGCAAGAAAGAACATTTAATGCGCAGCAGCCACACTGAGATCTCGGCTCAGATTGCTCCAGTTCATGACTCCCAGAGAGAGGAGGAAGCAGAGCTGTAATCCCTTGACAAAGCTCTTGACTATAGTACAAATCCATTAGTGTAAATGTGGACCAGATGACAACCAGGGTCACCTCTGTTCAGTCTCAATCACTACCTAATACCTAGTGACAAAGCTGAGATGGGTGTATGAGGTAGAACCTGTAATAGGGGGATGAGATTAAATTAAAGCAAGTCAGTTGTATGTATGTCTCTGAAGGTTCTCAGTCATCCAGGCCATTGTATATCAAGCAGTAGTAATTCAAGGCAACTGGACTTGCTGTATTGTCTAGAATACATTTCGCTAATCATCTGAGAGGCTTTATCATGTGATTGGTATACATTTAAACAACTCACAAAGCTTATAAACTGGAAAACTACCCACCTTGGATCAGAAGTGAAGAAGCCTCTCGGATGAGTGGCCAAGTGTCTCCTAGACAACACCACAAGTCCAGTCGCCTTGATTTACTACTGCTTGATAAGTCAATTGTACTGTAAACATTTGGTACCTAATAGTTTCATAGCCAACTTCAGTGTCAACATAGGCAGTGGGAAGTAATTCATTAACACAAGAGATTCTGAAGATACTGGAAATCTTGAGCGACATACACACAAAATGCTGGAGGAACTCAGCAGGTCCATGGAGGGGAATAAAGAGTTTACACTTCGGGCTGAGACCTTTCATCAGGACTGGAACAGGAGGAGGCAAAATCCAGAGGACAAAGGTCAGAGCAGAGCAAGGAGTACAAGCTGCAGGTGATAGGCGAGTCGGAAGGTCAGTGGATGGGAGAGTGGGATGAAGCGAGAAGCCAGGTGATAGGTGAGTCAGAAGGTCGGTGGGTGGGAGAGTGGGATGAAGTGAGAGCCCTCCCTCCCCCAACATTTCTATTCTGTCTTCCAGCTCCTTAATTTCCAGTCCTGATGAAGGGTGTTGGCCTGAAACGTCAGACATTTATTGCCTGACTTACTGATTTCCTCCAGCCTTTTCTGTAATTTGCTCAGAGAAGCAATTGACTAACCATTATTTAACTTTAAGCAGTAAAAATTAGTTTCATTTTAAGCTCAGCTACATCAAGCAGTTCGGAATGAGTCTTAACCTGGCAGATGCTTTAACCACAGCCTGCCCCGTGAACACCTGGACAAACACTCGGATGTAGAAGTCGGCGCTAACAGAGAGGAGAGGGACGATATATCGCTGGTAGCAGTTTGCTCTCAGGTCCAATGCGTGCAGGATGATACGCAGAGCCTGTGTGGGGTAGGGGAGGGGGAAGGAATTAACAAGGCCGGGGAGGTGGATGGGTGTTGGGGAAAGGAGGGAGAAATACAATGGCTCAGTTAACAAAAACCAACCAAACAATCCCACACTTCAAGTTTTTGCAGAATAGAAGGCAATTTATCATCTGGATTTAAAACCAGTAATAGATAATTCTTTATGAACACAGGGAACATACATCATACATTTCAATGAGAGAGAGAGAGAGATTGAGTAATCAAAACAAGATGAATGACCAGAAAAGGAATACATTAAAGTATAAAAAGGGGCAAGCAAGAGGTAATTAACAGAAGTGAAAACTAGGCTGATTGTAAACGTTCAAGGGAAGGAAAGAGTATTAGAAAAGCCCGTCACATCAGGAAATCAAAAGCCTTCTCCTGTTTCTGTTCATATCCATACACAAGTGGGGACTAATCATGGACCAGAACTGATTAAATAGCTTAAAGTAAAAGAACCCTTGAGGGCAAATGATCATAACGTGATCAAATTCACCCTGAATTTTGAGAAGGAGAACCTAATGTCGGATGTATCAGTATTACAGGGAATTACAGAGGCATGAGAGAGGAGTTGGCCAGAATTGATTTGGAAAAGAACACTGGCACGGGTGATGGCACAGCAGCAATGGCTGGAATTTCTGGAAGCAATTCAGAAGGCACAGGACAGATACATTCCAAAGAGGAATAAGTATTCTAAAGGAAAGATGACTAACATGGCTAACAAGAGAAGTCAGAGCCAGCATAAAATCCAAAGACAGGACATATAATAGAACAAAAGTTAGTAGGAAGTTAGAGGATTGGGAAGATTTAGATACCAACAGAAGGCAACTAAAAAAGTTATTAGGAGGAAAAGATGGAATACAAAAAGAGCTGGTCAATAATATTAAAGAGGATATCAAAAAATTCTTTAGATGTATAAAGAGTAAAAGAGAGGTGAGGGTGGATATCGGAATGCTGGAAAGTTATGCTGGAGAGGTTGTAACGGGGGAGAATGAAATGGCAGATGAACTGAATAAAGTATTTTGCACCAATCTTCACTGTGGAAGACACTAGCAGTATGGTGGAAGTTCCAGGTGTCAGGGGTCATGAAGTGTGTGACGTCACCATTACTAGAGAGAAGTTTGTTGGGAAACTGACAGGTCTGAAGGTAGATCATTCACCTGGACCAGATGGTCTACACCCCATGGTGATACTCCCTTTGTTTTATTTTGACAAGCAGCATGGTATTGAAGACCCTTCCACGTTTTAAAAAATCTGTTTTGATCACCCATTCTGATATGCGTTTCTTGAACAAAAATCATTATCAGGTTGGAATCAGTCAATAATTTTAAAAGTCTTCTTTCACTTAATAGGGTGATTCCAGCCACGTACGTTCCAACTAATAACATTTAACTGTTTATTAACCATAGAATATTGTTTTAAACACGAAAAAACCATTGTGGGCTAATCAGAGATGGCGGTGATGAATATAACCATATAGAAAACACACATGTTCCAGAGCTCCATAATGGGAAAAAACCTGAAAAAGAAATCCTATAATAAACCACAAAAACCCCAAATCCTTCTCCCATCTCAAAAGGTAGAAATCCGACAAAAAAGGAAAAAGCCAGAATGCCTCCCAAAAGAAAGAAAAGCAGAACTCCGCATGCAGCTCAATATAAATAGTGATTTAAAAGTTTTTCTCCCAATTCCCCCCTCCCCTTTACAAAGAAGTCACGTGACCCTAAGATAAGAAAGCTCAGCAGAGAAACAGAAAAAAGATGTTTATAGTTAATCATTGAAAATAAACTAGGAATGCAAAAACAGTCTCCAAAGGCATCAAAACAATGCTATTTAAACCTAAACAGTACATTCTCAAACAAGACACCATTATTCCTTTAGCTTAAAACTAAAGCTAATTATCTATTCTAAATACTCCTCACTATATAAGAAAGAGTCTATGTAAACTATGAAAGCTATCACTTAATTAATAGAAGAAAAGGAAGAAAGAAGCTGATAAGCAACACACATCAAAGTTGCTGGTGAACGCAGCAGACCAGGCAGCATCTCGAGGAAGAGGGACAGTCGACGTTTCGGGCCGAGACCCTTCATCAGGACTAACTGAAGGAAGAGGTAGTAAGAGATTTGAAAGTGGGAGGGGGAGGGGGAGATCTGAAATGATAGGAGAAGACAGGAGGGGGAGGGATGGAGCCAAGAGCTGGACAGGTGATTGGCAAAAGGGATACGAGAGGATCATGGGACAGGAGGTCCGGGGAGAAGGAAAGGGGGGTAGTGGGGGAACCCAGAGGATGGGCAAGGGGTATATTCAGAGGGACCTCTGACTATATGGATCAGTTATGATGAATCCAATAGTGGCCTCTGAATGTAGTAACAAGTACAGTACCTAGTGTTCACTGATCACACCCATCTTAGAAAGGTCCTCAATTCTGCTCTTCGATAGAAATGTGTAGATGTTCTGCAATTTATTGCAAATAACATACTCATCCTTCTGATACACGCCAGAGTTGCAAAGACCAGGAATCTGCTGAAGCTCACCATTTCGTGGCAAAATTTGGATTTCAGCGACATGGCTCCATACTTGCTGTAACATGTCTCCCCGCTGTTGCCAGCCATCACTGCCATATCTGTACACGTGACGCACAGAAGCCCTTAAAGAGATGTACAATGTCTTGTTACTCAGATTTATAATTCAATCTCTAATAACTTCAGCAAGACCCAAATCTAACATGCAAATATCCAGTGCTACAGTACAAGCAACGTACACACTGTCTGGGGGATGGTATCCTTCACCTCCCCCACAGGCAGAAAAGATGTTTTCTATCAACCAGCATTTCTCTCCCCTTCCACCTCGAGGGGAGAGAATGCTGGTTAAAAGAACACAACTCAGCATGTTTCCACAATACAGGAGGGAGGAGAAGATGGCAGCGCAACACAGTGCATGCAGCTCTCCAGTGAAGTGATATCATATCTGTTAAATAGGGGCCGTGGACAATTCTGATTTGATGAATACAGACGTGAGAAGCAGAGGAACATCTGGAGAAATTTCTAAAGTGCCTGGTTCGCTGCTGTTGTAACTGTGCGATCGAGAATCTCTGGTGGGTAGGCCCCAAAATCCCCGGCTTTGCCTGCTGCTGGAGACTGAGGCTGAGGTCGAAACGTTCGGACAGAGATGGCGCATGGCGCTCGGTACTCGGTGTCGGAGGGCTGATCAGAGCTCGAAGTTTTCGGACGACTCAAGTCGGACTGTGGTTGGGCATGGCAGGGAGAGTTTTCTTCCTTCTCCCGTCTGTGTGAGATGTGGGACTTTCGAGAAACTTTGAACTTTTTTTTACTGTGCCATGGACTGTTCTTCATCAAGTTATGGTATTGTTGCGCTGTTGTAACTATATGTTATAATTATGTGGTTTTGTTAGTTTTTCAGTCTTGGTCTGTCCTGTGTTTTTGTGATATCACACCGGAGGAAATATTGTAATGCATACATTACTAAACGACAATAAAAGAGGACTGCTTGTCCTCATAATCTAATAATATCTCCCAGGGAAGTAGTAATCAAACCGGGCACACACCCTGTTCAAGTTTCTTGGGCAAGGTTAACCAGTTTGCAAATATCTTTCTCAAATCAAGCACAGTACCTAGAACCTACCACCCCAGCAACCAAGGCCACACTCACACAAACTTTATAAACACCCCCACTTTATAACATCATCCTCCGCAGCCTTAGAACCCGATCAGACAGCTGCTGTCCTCTCTCACCTCCTTCACTCACTGCTTGGACGGCCGCATCAATGAACTGCGATGGACTTCCGTAGGGATCCAGGTCAATCACATCAAACCAGTCCCGTCTCCTTTTGGACTCATACAGGAGCATGCTGTGGAGAGTGTCAGAGTGCAGGGCCTCCCAGGTTAGTAATCTCAGGATCTCACAGCAGAATCAGTTTTATCCATAAACAAATTAACCGCAGACAGAGAAAACACAAGTAACGACAGGGAAAAAGATTCAAAATGGTGACGCGCAGAGAAGCAGCAGTTACTCTGGAACAATGATCTTGAACACTCATTGGAGAAGTACTAATCATTAATTTACAAACAGAGGAATTACTGAATGGCAACTCTTATATTCTTCCTTTATACCTTTCTTTGACCACACGCCCCAAACCAATAACCTCTCCTAGAACCCATTTTGGATGGGAAATCCATTCCCTCATTATCATGGATGTAAATCTTCTAGTCCTGATCAGCAGGATTGACAGCATCTTTCCTACATGGACTGGAGTGGTTTTAAGACGTGGGCTCACAACCACCTTCAAGGGCCAGCCAAAGAACTCTGACCTATCACATTATTGTGGGGTACTATTGTGGCCACTATTCATTTTGTAACGTATAGCAATTATTTTTGACTTTGCAATGTATTGCAAACTTAAAAATTTCATGACATAGTGACAATAAACCAAATTCTGAAATCCAAAGATTTCTCTTCACTTTCCGTGAGGGTACTGCTTCGTATACTGGGTTAAACACTGATGCAGCAGATAGTATGCTGCCCCCCAACTCCAATGTCCTGGGTCCAATCAGACGGGCAATCTCTGAACGGCAGCAAGACCAAGGAGCTGATTATTGAGTTCAGGAGGAGGAAACCGAAGGTCCGTGAGGGAGTCCTCATCAGGAGTTCAGAGGTGGAGAGGGTCAACAACTTTAAGTTCCTTCCGCGCTCCCATTTCAGGGGCTCTATCCTCAGCCAGGCACACAAGTACAATTACAAAGAAAGCACGGCAGCGCCTCCACTTCCTTACAAGTTTGCAAAGATTCGGCAAGGCATTTAAAACTTTGACAAACTTCTTTAGGTGTCTGGTGAAGAGTATGTAGACTGGCTGCATCACTGCCTGGCATGGAAAACTCAACAAAAAAGTTGTGGATACAGCCAGTCGCCCACACTGCCACTGAGCACCCACCTACACGAATCGCCGTCACAGGAGAGCAGCATCCAGCATCAAGGACCCACACCATCCAGACCGTGCTTACCTCTTGCTGCTGTCACCAGGAAGTACAGGAGGCACAGGAGCCTCAGGACACACACCACCAGGTTCAGGAAGAGTTGTTACCCCTCAACCTTGAACCAGAGGGGATAACTTCACTCGCCCCATCACTGAACTATTCCAAAATCCTCTAGACTCTTCATCTCATGTTCTCAATATTTATTAATTTTTCTTTTGTACTTGCAGTTTGTTGTCTTTTGCACACTAGCTGTTTGTCTATCTCGTTAGATGAGACCTTTCCTCGATTCTATTGTGTTTTTTGTGAATGCCCACCAGAAAATTAATCTCACAGTTGCATATGGTGACATGCGGACACTTTGATAATAAATTTACTTTGAATGTCAAATTTCCACGTTCTCCCTACGACCAAGCGGGCAAGTGGATTGATCCCATGTGCACCAGGCTCTTTTTTTTCAAAGATTAGCTTTATTTGTCATGTGTATATTCAAACATACAGCAAAACACACCCTTTGCGTCAAATCAAATCAACGTGGTTTATACTGAGCAGCTTACAGGTGTCACCGACAATTTACTACCTTAAACCACGTCTTTAAAACATGGAAGGGAACCAGAGCACTCAGAGGAATCCTACACAGTCATGGGGAGAACATACAAGCTCCTTACGGTCAGTAGCAGGAATTGAACCCCAATCTCACAACAGGCATTGTAAAGCAATGCTACCATGCCTCACTGTTCCAAGAGACATACTAGTCGGCAGGTTAATTGTCCACTCTAAGTTACCCCTTGGAGTGTAGGAGAATTGTGGCAGCAGGCGGAGTACCAGGGGAAGGAGTGATGAGAACGTGAGCGGGAATTCAGTGCAGGGAAATAAGTTGGGTGAAGTGGAAAATGGGATTGGTCCCAGAGCAGGCAGCACGTGCTAGGTGGGCCAAATAGCTTCCTTCCTTGTCGTAAGATATAAGTATATCACGGACAGACTCTCCCTAGACTCCAAGATCAACAGACGGATCGGACGAGCAGCCTCAACATTCACCAGGCTGACAAAGAGAGTCTGGGAGAACAGAAAGCTGACGACGCACACCAAAGTTGCAGTCTACAGGGCCTGTGTCCTCAGCACACTGCTTTACGGCAGTGAGACCTGGAGCCTCTACTACAGACAAGAGCGGCGTCTCAACGCCTTCCACCTTCGCAGCCTGAGATGCATCCTGGACATCACGTGGACTGACCAACTCACCAACAATGAGGTCCTGGCCCGCACCCAGATACCCAGCCTCTTCACCCTGCTCCAACAACGCCATCTCTGCTGGCTGGGCCACGTACACCGCATGTCAGACAGGAGGATCCCGAAAAACCTGCTGTACGGGGAACTGGCCTCCGGCAAGAGAGCACAGGGCGGCCCCATCTTCGTTTCAAAGATGTTTGCAAGAGTGACATGAAGTCACTGAAAATGAAGGTCGAGAGGCAGGAGGACATGGCAAGCGATCGCTCTCACTGGAGGCTGGGACTACGCAGAGGTCTAAAAAGAGGAGAAGAGAAGCTGAGGCTTGCTGCTGAAGAAAAGCACACTTGTTGAAAAAACAGCACCAAGACAACACTGGAGGACAGCGCCTTCAAGTGCAGTCGCTGCAGCTGAGACTGTCACTCCCGTGTGGGCCTCTACAGCCACAACAGACGCTGCTCTAACACAGATTGACGCAAGACCTTCCAGGCGCAGATCCAGGGTCTCGCGAGACTAACAGATGCCGCCACCAGCACCACCATCAACCCAGTCAGAAGACTGTGGGTTCAAATCTCAGTGTAGACATTCAAACACAAGCTCCACAGGATGAAAAGCCAAATGCAATATTGAGGGAGATGAAGGTGCCCGTCTCTGATGAAGCCGTACACTAGGGCTTCCATGTGCCACATCTCATTATCTGATCCCTGTCCTGTTATTCCTAGGAGTTTATTGAGCACAAAAATGCTGAATTAAGGCCACTATGTCAACAAGGTCTCTCATGGATAACCTACAGTACAGATACACAAATCCAAGAACAGTCCGATCACACACTGGTACAAATACTGAAAGAGCCCTCCTCCCAGTCCTCGACAACAAACATACACACTGTACCTTGCATCTGCCAAGCTGGCGGTTACCATGTGCCCCACTCCATTGAGTTCGATGTTCCTCTGCATCAGCTCCACTGCTTTCGAGGAGAAGTCATTTGCAACGATGCTGTGAATTCCAGGGACTTCCTTGGCAAACCGGATCGAGCGGAGCCCAGATGCCGCCAGCCCTTCCAGTATACGGATCCCGCCCTGCACCAGCAGACAGATTAAACTAGTTAGGGACTACAAAGATTGACGCACAAGAAAAATAGAGAAGTTGGCCTTGAGACAGAGTGCAGAGATTTCTGATGGATTTCAGCAAGACGAGCATTTCACAACCCATATTAAAATATCAAACATCTCCAGCAAAACTCAGATCTGCATATCAAACCCTACCTTCCTCATTATCCAGGCTGACACCAGAGGGAGTGATAAACTGTCTGAGACAGCATCTCTCCAACAGGACATTGGACCAAGGACCCAACTAATCACTCAGGTGGATATATAAAAAACAAAGTCCTACAAGGAGATGAAGCAGGATAAATTATTTTGGCAGTCCCTGGTTGAAGGGGACCAAAAGCAATGAAATGAGATAGTGGCAGCAAGGTGCCTGGTTGTGCTTTTGGAGTTGATGTATTATCACTGCTCCCTTGCATGGGGAGTTGTTGCTTCACTTTCAAAGGCACCATCCCTTCAAACTCTCCCATCAGGGCAAATAAATCAGGATGCTGAATTACTGCTCTTCAAATTAGTCAGTCCTCCTACAGTGTGTGAAACTGCACAAACAGGAAATCTGATCGAAGGGCCACACCTTTCATTTGGAGGCACACTTTAAACAGCTATATTTCACGAGTTTGAGGAGATCTGGTATGTCGCCAAAGACACTTACAAATTTCTACAGATGTACCATAGAGAGCATTCGAACTGGCTGCATCATCGCCTGGTATGGTGGGCCTGGGCACTGCACAGGATTGAAACAAGCTGCAGAAATGTGTGAACCTAATCAGCTTCATCGGGGCACGAGCCTCCGTAACATCCAAGACATCTTCAAGGAGCAATGCCTCAAAAAGCCTCATGTTTGCTGTTGTGTGCTGGGGCAGCAGGCTGAGGGTAGCAGACACCAACAGAATCAACAAACTCATCCGTAAGGGCAGTGATGTTGTGGGGATGGAACTGGACTCTCTGACGGTGGTGTCTGAAAAGAGGATGCTGTCCAAGTTGCATGCCATCTTGGACAATGTCTCCCATCCACTACATAATGTACTGGTTGGGCACAGGAATACATTCAGCCAGAGACTCATTCCACCGAGATGCAACACTGAGCGTCATAGGAAGTCATTCCTGCCTGTGGCCATCAAACTTTACAACTCCTCCCTTGGAGGGTCAGACACCCTGAGCCAATAGGCTGGTCCTGGACTTATTTCCATCTGGCATAATTTACATATTACTATTTAACTATTTATGGTTTTATTACTATTTATTATTTATGGTGCAACTGTAACGAAAACCAATTTCCCCCGGGATCAATAAAGTATGACTATGACTATGAAAAAGGCAGCATACAGGACATCTTCAAGGAGCAATGCTCCATAATGGCAGCATCCATCATTAAGGCCACCCCATCACCCAGGACATGCCCTCTTCAAATTGCTACCATCAGAAGGAGGTACAGGAGCCTAAAGGCACACAGTCTACAATTCAGGAAAATCTTCCCTTCTGCCATCCAATTTCTGAATGGACATTGAACCCACGAACACCACCTCACTACTTTTTTTTAAACCGAATAATACATATCAATTCATATTGCAATGCACTGTTACCACAAAAACAAATTTCACAACATATGCCAGTAACATTAAACCCCATTCTGAAAAGAGTTGCTTCACCTCACATTTCTCCCCAACACTGGTTGTCTTCTTAATCACTGGAGCATCTCCCTGCTGAACAGTTTTGCTTTCGGCCAGACTTACGACCATCTTGGGTCTCTCGCGCTCTCCGGGGACCAATGCTGCACAGGATATTTTAAAGCCAGTTAAGATTCTCTCTTGAGCAAAGTTTCCCATTATATAGGTGGCACAGAGCTAATTCCACTCACCTTGAATCCCCTTGGCCAGGAGCTTCTGACGAGCAAACTCCGTGATGACAGCACACCTGACAGAGAGAGAGAGAACAAAGCTGCAATAACTCAACTGCTTTCTTCAAACTTCACAATGCCTACTTCCCTTATCATTGTTCAAAATAGCAAAGTATGCATAGTTTATGTTGCCATATACTACTGAGATTCACAGTAGAACAAAGAAATACAATAGAATCAATGAAAAAAAACACAAATAAAGGCTGACAAACAACCAATGAGCAAAAAGGGATAGATAGATACAAAGATAACGGCACCATAGTAATGTAGCGGCTGACACGACACTATTACAGCTCAGGGCGTTCCACAGCTCCGAGTTCAATTCCGGTGCCATCTGTCAGGAGTTAGTAGGTTCTCCGTGTGAACTGCGTGCTCTGGTTTCCTCCTACAGTCCAAAGATGTACTGGTTAGTAGGTTAATTGGCCGTTGTAAATCGTCCTGTGATTAGGCTAGTGTTAAGCAGGTAGGATGCTGTATGGCATGACTCACTAAGCTGGAAGAACTGTATCTCTAAAAGGATTGCAAAGATTGGCAATTACTCTTTAACAAGTCTCTAATCTCAGTCCCTAATGACCAATCCCTTAACAGTGCAATGCCTCCAACTCCAGCCAGAGGATAGAACCAGTCAGAATGATCAGATCTGCAAGCCATGTGGACGCTTCTCCACCGGGAACACCAGACAGGACAGCCCTCGACTAATTATAGCATTACATCTAAAGATTTGACAGAAGGACCTCAATCCACAGTACCATAGACAACTGTGGAGGCCAAGTCATTGTACATATTTGAAGTGGAGGTTGATAGGTCCTTGATCAGTAAGGTTACAGGGAGAAGGCAGAACGGGGTGACAGAGATGTTACATGCGTCAAGGAGATCTGTGATTTTTTTTTGAGAGAATGATGTAATGGTCTTTTGGAGGTCACCTGATGTAATTTTCCCACCGATGTGAGGTCACGTGATAACACGTGCACCATGGGTATATAAGGGTAGACCCCAGATGACGCAGTTAGTTTTTAGATTTCCAGGTAGAACGTGCTGTGTCTCCGTTTCTGTTGCGTGTTTGTTTTTGTGATGCAGTTTCATTTTTGAAATGGTTGTGCGTTCTGTTGCAAGATACAATATTATTGGACAGGAAATTTTTGCTAGATGTGCTGATTTACCCTATTCCAGCAGTAGAAGGGAGAGTGAAGACTTTATCGAAGTACAGGACCGAAGGATTAAGAGGAGTCGGCATCGGTCGGCAGTTTAACAAAGGATCGACCTTATTGAGTCTTCGTTGAAGGAGACTCACCTGCATCGGACATAATTCTTACCAAGAGAGCAAAGAGTTCATGCAAAGGTTTGCTCTCTAGAATTTTCAGGTCAGTTGATTTAAACTGTTTATTTACTGCATCGTGAATCCCGTGGACAGAACTGGCAGGAAAGTCGCGTCTATGAAGAAATCCTTCTCCAGAGAAGTCTCTCCCAATTGAACGTATAAATCTGTTGGACTTTCAAATTTTCCATTTTAAGAACTACATCTGACTTTATCGCTTTAAGAACTGTTTTTGCACTTAACGCTTTAAGAACCAGTGCCAAGTGACGATTTGTTAAACGGCTGCATAACGGTTAACTTCCGGTTAAAGTTTTCGTTTGTTTTTTTTATCCTTTAGCCGTGTCTAATAAATGTTTGGTTGTTTTTATAAAACCTGTCTCGATTGATATTCATTGTTGCCGGTTACGTAACAGAGAAAATAAAACAACCATTATGGAATGGTGGAGCAGACTCAATGGGAAGAAGAACCTAATTCTGCTCCTACCCCCTATGGTCTGATCCATCATCTATTTATTAAGTTTGCTCATTATATAATTTATCCCACTCTAACTACTTCTACCTCTACCTGGTGTTCCCAAAGAATGCATCAGGTCCTCATCAAGGTTTCCTAGCTGCGAGCTCACGGAGAGGTCTGAAACACAGTGAAATAACCTTCAACCTTAAACATTGATGGTCTCCAGTTCCTCCTATCACATTGTCCCATGTTCTCCACCGCTTCTCCAAAAGCAGAACGTTCTACAATCTCACATTACCCGTTTAATCACCTCTCTCCGAATCTGCTGTTTCCATGCTCATCTACCTTCACATCATGCTCAGTTAGCTGTTCCCCTGTGAAGCACCTCGGTGAAGGTTATGCAAATACTTAGAACCAGATTTATTATTACTGACGTACGTTGTGAAAATTCCAGTACAGTGCAACAGAAAAAATTACTACGTTACAATAAGAATAATAAAAATTAAATAGTGCAAAAAGAGCATAACATAGTGAGGTAGTGTTCACAGACAGTTCAGAAACCTGCTGGCAGAGTTGTTCCTAAAATGTTGAGTGTGGATCCATGGTCCTCTCAACTGTTCTCACGTTCGTATTTTTTTAAGACTTTATACCCTCCCATTGAAAGTAACAGTAAGAGCACAAGTATAGTCCTTTGTGTCAGCATAATTAGAGCTCTTGGGAAAAGAACTTACTGGGATAACATTGATCCACTAGACTGTTACTTACGTCAGATCGCGATTGAACTCTTGAACAGGATTGTAAAATACTTCATTTGCATTGGGAAAAACGATTTCCGCCTTCCCTTCACTTATAACAGTTTCTCCATTTTGAGTACTTGGAGAAGTTCCACCATCAGGCAGAGTGTCTGGCGTAGTGTTCAAAAGGCTTGCTTTTTGTAGCTGATCACCACGATTACTTTGTTGCGTCAGCTGTGGATCTGCCAGCAACTCATTTCCCGTTTCCATCGCAGAGCGCTGCCCCGCAAAAATACCGAAGGAAGATTCTGGCTGAACAACCCCCTTTGCTGCAGTCCGGGCCCCAGAGAGTGTGCGGTGAGCGAAGTGTCTGATCTGAAACAACCAGCTTACCAACATGAAGCAACAGCCTCACCGATGGATCTTTAAATCTGTGGGAAACAAAGAATATCCATGAGCAGGAATGCAGTAAAGAACCATCATATCACTTCAGCAATATTTCTAGTTCATTGAATTTAAAGGATTTGAAAGGATTTACATGTTTTAGGCAATGTAGTCAGTATTATAGGAAAGACAACACCCAATTTGCATTTAAGCTCCTACACGGAGCAATTTAATAATGATCAGGTCGTCCATCATTAGCTTGGTGGTCAACTGATGGGAAGTCTAGGAAGAACTCTTAGATTCTTCTTCCGATAATGGCCATGGGATCTTTTATGTCTCACTGATGAGCATAAATGTCCTTGGTTTAACATCAGATTTCAAAGCTGCAGAGAGTTGTAAAATCATGGACACTAGCCTCTGTAGTATCCAAGACGTCTTCAAGAATCAATGCCTCAAAGAGAGGGCGTTCATCATTAAGGTCCCCCGCCACCCAGGACATGCCCTCTTCTCATTGTTACTTTTGGGAAGGAGGTAGAGGAGCCTGAAGGCGCACACTTAGTGATTCAGGAACAGCTCCTTCCCCTCCGCCATCTGATTTCTAAATAGGCATTGAACCCACGGACACTACCTCACTACTTTTTTTTATATTTCTGTTTTTGCACTACTTATTTAACTATTTGATATACATATATACTTACTGTAATTCAGTTTTTAATCTATTATCATGTATTGCATTATACTACTGCCACAAAGTTAACAAATTTCAGCACATATGCCAGTGATATTAAACCTGATTCTGAAAGTCTATGCTTTATACAAGCACAAACAGAAATGGATACCAGTACAAATGGTCTATTATTTCTTCAATTTCTTCAGATTGATTTTCTTATGCTACCAACACACAGTGGCATTTCACTGATATTATGCTGCAATATCCTCAGATTACAAGTAGCTAACGTTACCCAAATAAAGGTTCAAGGTTCATTTTATTGTCAAAGTATGCATGTACAACTCTGATAGTTGTCTCCTCCAGATAGCCATGAAATACACAAAGACTGTGGGTGTTGATGAAAAAGACATCAACTCCCCAACACAAAAAAGAAACAAAACTCGCAGACCCCAAAATCCCCCTCCCCACAGCAAAAGAAAACAGCAACTAGAGTCCCCGACCCCTTCACTCACAAATATCATTGAAAATGATGGGAAGTAGTCTACAGATACATAGTACGTCACCCAGCAGTCTTTGGCAAACACATTGCAGTAGCCTCTTGCAAATAGCAACAGATTTGATGCACGCTGTACCATATGTCACTGAGTACATTTATTGCTAAAACAGATTTATCTTGAGATCTTGGGGGGGGTGGGGGGAGAAAGAGTCAAGATTACCCATGATCTTACTGAATAGTTCAGCATACACAACAGGCTAGTCCCCTTGTATTTTTTTTTTTTTTTTAAATAGTTTTAAAAGCAAGCAGGAAAGAATATAGCTAGAACGGAAGGCATAACTATACTAAGCAGGTATAATATAACATTCTCATAGGGAAAGACCGTAAGACAAAAAGAGCAGAATTAGGCCATTTGGCCCATCAAGCTTTCTCCGCCATTCCATCATGTCTAATTTATTATCCCTCTCAACCCCATTCTCCTACTTCTCTCCATAATCTTTGACACCTTACTAATCAAGAAGCTATCAACCTCCACTTTAAATATACCTAATGACCTGGTCTCCACACCTGTGTACAGCAACGAATTCCACAGATTCACCACCCTCTGGCTGAAGAAGGTCTTCCTCATCCCTGTTCTAAGGGAAGAGTGGCAATTTAACGATGCCCACAGTAAATGTGGGAGTAATGAGAATGGAGAAAGAGAACTTTGCCCCTCTTTTCGCAAATGAACTAAAACTATTACAGATACAAAAGGCAGCAAATGGCATAATCTGGAGGAAGAAATAAACCACTGGAGGGATCATCAGGTCAGTCAGCATCTGTGGAGGCAGAGGGATGGCTGACATTTTGGATCAGGATCCTGCATCAATTAACACATCACTTTATCCAGAAACATACGTGCCCTCAAAGACATCAAATCAAACTGCCTCTCATCTTATCCAGATTCTTTGGAAATACAAGAGTGTGGGATTACCCTGAAAAATTCACCTATTATTTCTTCACAGAAATGGATTTTCCCCATTTAAGATGGCGCTGGTGAACCTCAATGATTTCTGGCCGGTGGCTAATGAAACAAGGAAAACAACTCAATACTTCGCTAGCCACACTTTTTCTGGCCAACGATCATCGTAAGTAATAGTCTGTAACTTCCCTTTGGACTTGAAGGCAACTTGAGGTGGCAGAGCCAAGGCGAGGTGAGGCAGGGGGCCTGCCACCAAGACCCGGAGTTCGATTGTTTCAAGCACCGTGCCAATTCGGAAAGGTCAGTTTACAGGCCAAATTGAGGTGGCAAGGTCCGGGCACCGGCACATAGCAAATTGACCGATCTTGATGTTTGGATGGAGACAAATCGGATAGAGGCTGGATAGAGGCAGTGGGGTCCTGGCCCCAGAGCACATCGGGACGATGGAACCTGATGTTTGAACCTCAATTTTTGCACCAGACCAGAAGGAAAAGGGCAGGGTGTCGAAACCCAAGGCAAGGGATAGAATGGTTCAGATCGCTGCTCCACGACTTTGCTCTGCGATGGCCTAAGCTGAACTACGGGACTCTCTTTGCAGGCTTCAGTACAGAACACTATTTTCTTGTGGTTACTGTTTGTATGATGTGTCTGTTAATCTCCACACAGTGGGTGCTTGACAGTCCTTTTTCAATATTTGGGTTCTTTTGGGTTTCTTTGTTTCATGGCTGCCTGTAAGGAGATGAATCTCAGGGCTGTATAATGTGTACATTCTTCGATCATAAATACACTTTGAACTTTGAAGACAGGAGAAATCTAACAGATCAGGAGGTGGGAAATCTCACACAGAATTGAATAGAACCTAGTAGGTCTCTAAAGCACATTTATCCCTAACAAAACAGCAAAAGATACACATGTATCATTGTAAGTATTCATTTCAAGGTCAAATTGAACTTATTATCAAAGTACATAGTTGTTACCATATAGTACCTTGGCGATTCATTTTCTGCAGGCATTTACAAGAAAATAAGGAATTACAATAGAATTTATGAAAACTATACAGAAACAAAGACGGGTGAACAAACTCCTACTCCTCTGTCCTGTACAACTAAATGGATGTCAGACTTTCTAACTTACAGATCTCAGTCAGGATGCAGAAGCACTCCTCCCTCCCCATCATCCTCAACATGGTTAGCCCTCAGGACTGTGTGCTGAACCCATTGCTCTGCACTCCGCTCACACGTGACCGCTCAGCCAAACACTCACACAATCAGATCGCCAAGTTCACCGATGACACAACAATGGTGGGGGTCATCACCAACAATTCTCAGGAGGCTTACAGAGAAGGGGGGGGGGGAGAGCTCGAGGCCTGATGCCAGGCAAACAACTTCTTCTTCAATGTAAACAAGACAAAGGACATAGTTATCAACTTCAGCAGAACTCGCACCACTCACACCTCCTTTAATCGGTGGCACAGCAGTGGAAACTGTGAGCAGATTCAAACTCCTGGAACTGCACGTTTCGCAAAACCTCTCACGGAGCTAAAACACATTCTACGCGATCAGGGAAGCTCACCAGTGCCTTTACTTTCTCAGGCTGAAGAGATCTATATTCGAGTCATTCTACAGATCCATAGTAGAGAGCATCCTAACAAGCTGTATCACTGCATGGTACAGAGACTGCACTGCAACATACAGGAAGTCTCTACAACAGGTAGTCAGAACTGCCCAATGCATCACCAGCACCAGCCTGCCCTCCTTCAAGGACGTATATACAGAAAGGGTCAGTAACATCATGGAGGATCTCACCCACTCTGCTCATGGACTCTCTGTCCCACTCCCATCAGGATAGAGGCTATGTAGCATCCATGCCAGGACACCAGACTCGAAAACAGATATTTTCCCCAAGCAGTAAGGCCGATCAACACCTCCAGCCATTAACCCACTGCTCTGTACCCCTAACCACCACTACTTTATTATTTCCTATCAGTCACCTTGCAGGCACACCTGTGCCTAGCATCACTTTATGTACGTACAAGCAATCTATGTATATAAGCTATCTTACATATTTCTATTTGTGTTCTTTATCTTATTATTGTGTTCTTTATCTTACTGTGTCTTTTTTTGCGCTGCATCAGATCCAGAGTAACAATTATTTTGTCCTCCTTTACACTTGTGTACTGGAAATGACGTTAAACTATCCTGAATCTTGGATTTATTATCGATCCCTAGTTTCTCAAGGAGGTGGGGGTGAGAAGGAACTACTATAGTCCTTGTGGTAACTGTTTATACTGCACAGCTGGGCACGGAGTGCAGAATTTAAACCCAGTGTCGATGATGCGCCAGCAATATATACTCAAGTGAAGATGGTACAGAACTACAGTACTGTGCAAGTCTTAGGCACCCTTGAATTTTTTTTTTATATATGGTTTCAGGTACTATGGCTTCCTCAGAGACCTGATCGCAACATCATCGAGGCCACCTGGGATTACCTGGAGAGACAGAAGCAAGCAAGACTGCCAAAGTCTGCAGAAGAACTGTAGCAAGTTCTCCAAGATCCTTCGAACAATGTACCAGCCGATTTTCTTGTAAAACTGCATGACAGTGCACCCAAGGTAAAGGGTGATCACACCAAATATTGATTTGATTCAATTTTTTTTTACTGTTTATTTGCTCTTTATAGTTTTTTTTGTATATTTAGAAAGCTTTCATTTCATTATATTGAAAACGTTTTCACTGTACGGTATTTTTAACATGCGCCTAAGACTTTTGCACAATACCGTATACAGGTGGAAGTGCTCGGCACTGAGCATCTTGTAGAAGATACAGCTGCACTGTCAGTCAGTGGCGAACAGTATAACCATTAAAGGTGGCTGACAGGCTGTCAGTCAATCAGACTGTTTGGTCCTGGATTGTGTTAAGCGTCATGTGAGCACAAGAGATTCTACAGACGCTGGAAATCCAATGTAAGATACACAAAATACCGAGCAGGTCAGGCAGCATCCATGGAGAAGAATAAACAGTCAGTGTTTTGAGCCACGACCCTTCATCAGGACCAGAAAAGAAGGGGGCAGAAGTCAGAATAAGAAGGTGGGAGGAGAGAAAGGAGTACAAAATGGCAGGTGATAGGTGAGACCAGCTGAAAGGAAGTGTGTATAGGTGGGTGAGGGAGGGGGGGGATGAAGTAAGAAGCTGGAGGCTTCATCCCCTTGACACCACACTTGGTCAAAGCTGCTTTGATGTCAAAGGCAAGCACATTTACCCAGCCGCTAGATTTCATCTCGCTGGGCTATACAGGACTAAGGCAGTAATTTGGTCTGGACCTGAGGGATTGCAGCAAAATTAAATTTTAGGTAAGATATTGGGGACTAAGTATCACTTGGTAACACTATTGAAGATGGCTTTCATCAGAAAAGTCTGAGATGAGACTGACTGGGTGCTAACTAGTGTGGGGAGTCAGGGATGAGGGAGATGGGCAGCGGTAAAGAGTCAGGGCAGCAGTTCAGAGCCCATGGTCAAAGGCCAGCAATCCTGAAGCTCGAGACAGCAGGAGCTGAGGAGACCAGTGACCCCTCAGGTTCCAGATCAGAGGTCCATAAGGGCGAGAGTCACGAGGGCCGGTCACACTTCCAGCTGACCAAGGTCAGAGGCCCACAGGAGTCCTGAAATCAAGGCCCAAAGTTCAAACCCATGAACTGCTAGTCCTAGGGTCGAGGCCCAATTGTCAAACCCATGATCAGAGAGTCCTGGGATCAATACTCAGAGGTCAGTAAGGTCCAGAGAGCAAAGCCCAGGGTGGAAGTTCAGAGCTCAGCGAGTCCAGTGGCAGAAGTCTGAAGGTCAAAGTTGACAAGACTAAAGGTAGAGGCCTGGTGGTTGAGGCTCCAGGGCTGATACGCCCAGAGGTCAGAGGCCCAATACTGGGCCAGGGACTGGAGATTAGAGGCCCAAGGTTTGGAAGTACAAGAGTTCAGGGCCAAGGACTGGAGGCCCAGAGGTGTCCTGTCCTGATCGGAAGCCTGTTTGTGTGAGGTAGTGGGTGGGCTGGTAGGAAAGGAACTCGTTTTGCTGTGCTGTCTTGTTTCGTTGATGTTGTGGCACTGCTTGTGTTGTTCTGCTAAACATTGTGGCATGCTACGTTACACCAGAATACGTGACGACACTTGCGAGCTGCTGGGTGTGTTGGGTGTTAACTCAAAGCATTTCATTGTATGTTTCAATGTTAACGTCATAAATAATCTGAGTGGATTGTATGCTTTTTGTGAACAGAACATATCTGGGTAATTTTCCCACGTTGTTAGCTGGATGTCAGTGTTGTTACTCTACTTGGTAAGAGGCACAGCTAGTTCCAGAGCACAAGCCTTCAATACTATAGCTGGGGTATTGGCTAACACTGTACTGTGCTATACTTAGTGCTCTCAGCTGTTTCCTTACGCCACATGGAGTGAGTCAAGTTGAACTGGAGCTTGACTTCTGTGATTGAAAACAGAAAATGCTGGAAATACTTAGAACCGCAGCATCTGTGGAAAGAGAAACAGAATTACTGTTTCAGGTCAAAGACACCATCAGAACTGGGAACGAAAGATAGCAAGTTAGTATTAAACTGCAGGAAAGGATGAAGGAGGGTGAATTCCCTCTGACATAGCGAGGCCTCGAGCAGATAGGTCTCATACAACCAGAGAAGATGCAGAAATACAAGAAAATCTGCTGATGCTGGATCCCAAAACAACACACACAAAATGCCGGAGGAACTCAGCAGGTCAGGCAGCATTTACAGAAAAGAGTAAACAGCCAACGTTTCAGGCCGAGACCCTTCATCGGGAATGATGCAGTATCTTTTCCTTTCACCTTTTGCGGAGAGACGGGACAGAACAGCTTGTGGAGACAGACGTTGGTAAGACCTCAGACAAGGTCAGGAATCAAAAGGCTGGCGATGGTGTGGCCAGTGTGCGAAGCTGTGTATATTTCAATGTAAGAAGCATCTTAAAATAAGTGGTTGAACTCAGGGCATGGATCAACACCTGGAATTATGACATTGCAGCCTAGTTGCAGGAAAGCAGGAAGGTTTAAAGGAGAAGGGGTGACATTACTAGTCAGGGAAAATGTCACGGCAGTGCTCCGTCAGGCTGACTGGAGAACTCGACCAGTGGGGTGTTATGGGTGGAACTGAGAAATAAGAAAGGTATGACCATGTTAATGGGGCTATACTACAGACCACCCAACAGTCCTAGGGATTTAGAGAAACAAATTTGTAAAGAGATCACAGACTGTCGCAAGAAACACAAGGTTGTTATCGCAGGCGATTTTAACTTTCTACATATTGATTGGGAATCCCATGCTGTAAAAGGAATACATTTGTCAACTGTATTCAGGGAAGTTTCTTTCATCAGTACATAGAAGTCCCAATGAGGGAGCGCGCGATACTGGATCTGCTATTAGAGAATGAGACGGGGCAGGCGTCACAAGTTTGTGTAGGGGAACGCCTTGCATCCAGTGACTGCAATGCCATTAGTTTCAAAAGATAGGTCTGGTCTGCAGGTTGTGATTCTAAATTAGAGAAAGGCCAATTTTGATGGCATCAGAAATGATCTGGCAAATGTGGATTGGGACAGGCTGTTTTCTGGCAAAGGTGTACTTGGAAAGTGGGAGGCCTTCAAAAAATTAAATTTTGAGAGTACAAAGCTTGTACGTGCCTGTCAGAATAAAAGGTAAAGATAACAAGTGTAGGGAACCTTGGTTTTCAAGAGATACTGAGGCCCTGGTTAAGAGGGAAAAAGAAGGAAATCCATGGCAGGTATAGGCAAGTAGCAACAAATAAGGTTCTTATGGAGTATGAGAAATACAAGAGAACGCATGATAAAGAAATCCTGAAGGCTAAAAGAAGGCATGAAGTTGCTCTAGAAGACAAGGTGGAAGAGAATCCTAAGAAATTCTACAAACATGTCAAGAACAAAAGGATTGCAAGGGACAAAATTGGCCCTCTGGAAGACCAGAATGGTAATCCATGTGTGAAGCCAAAACAGATAAGGGAGAGGTTAAATGAATTCTTTGCGTCTATATTTACTCAGGAGACGGACACAGAGCCTATAGAAGTGAGGCAAAGCAGCATCAACTTCATGGGCCCAGCACAGATTTCAGAGGAAGTGGTATTTACTACCCCGAGGTAGATAAATCCCCAGAGCCTGACAAGGTGTTTCCTCAGACCCTAAGAGAGACAAGTGGAGGCTCTAAATATAAACAAGGAAACTATAGGCCTGCGAGTCTGCCATCAGTTGTTGGAAAGTTATTGGAAGAAATTCTAAGGGTATTTAAGTATTTGGATAAACATGGACTGATTAAGGAGAGTCAGCACGGCTTTGTGCATGGTAGGTCACGTCTAACCAATCTTATAGAGTTTTTGAGGAAGTTACCAGGAAAGTGGATGAAGGCAAGGAAGTGGATGTTGCCTACATGACTTTAAGGCATCTGACAAGGTCCCACATGGGAGGCTGATCAAGAAGGTTCAGTCACGAGCATTCAGGGTGAGGTAGTGAATTGGATTAGACATTGGCTTGGTGTGAGAAGCCAGAGAGTGGAAGTAGACTGGAGGCCTGTGGCTAATGGTACGCTGCAGGGATCGGTGCTGGGTCCGTCGTTGTTTGACATCTATATCAATGACCTGGATGATAATGTGGTTAAATGAATCAGCAAGTTTGCAGATGAAACCAAGATTGGGGCTGCAGTGGACAGTGAGGAAGGCTATCATGGCTTGCAGAGGGATCCACATCACCTGGAAAAATGGGATGAGAAATAGTAGGTGGAATTTAATGCAGACAAGTATTGCACTTTGGTAGGACCATCCAGGGTAGGTCTTACACAGTGAACGGTAGGGCACTGAAGAGTGAGGTACAACAAAAGGATCTGGGAATACAGGTACATAATACATTGAAAGTGGCGTCACATGTTGATAGGGTCTATAAAGAACGTTTTTGGTACATTAGCCTTAATAAATCAATGTACTGAGTACAGGAGATGGGATATTATGCTGAAGTTGTATAATATGGGTATCGTGTGCAGTTTTGATCACCTACCTACAGGAAAGATGTAAACAAGGCTGAAAGAGTACAGTGAAAATTTACAAGGATGTTGCCAGGTCTGAAGGACCTGAGTTATAAGGAAAGATTGAAAAGGTTAGGACTGTATCCTTTAGAATGTAGAATACCGAGAGGAGATTTGATAGAGGTATAGAAAATTATGAGGGATGTAGATAGGGTACATGCAAGCAGGCTTTTTCCACTGAGGTTGGGTGGGACTACAACTAGAGGTCATGGGTTAAGGGTGAGAAGTTTAAGGGGAACATAAGGGGAAACATCTTCAATCAGAGGGCCATGAGAGTGTTGAACGAGCTGCCAGCACAAGTGGTGCATGAAAGCTCGATTTCAACATTTAAGAGGAGTTTGGATAGGTACACGGATGGTAAAGGTCAGCAGGGCTATGGTCCCGATTGCAGGTCGATGGGAGTAGGCAGATTAAATTGTTTCGGCATGGACAAGATGGGCCAAAGGGCCTGTTTCTGAGCTGTATTTCTCCATGACTCTTCCCTTCAGAGATGCAAATAGTCCTTGCAGGTGATGCAGCAATCCACAGACATGATTTCCAATCCAGGATACTGCGTTCAGAGTTCACAACAGGACCCGTTCAGCATCAGAGTGGGATGAGGTAATCACCCTATGGAGCGCCTGGGTTCAATGAGCTTTCTGTTGCCTGATGCTTTGAACCAGCTATTCTTGTTTTCCTGCGCTGTCTTAACAAGGCCCAATGCATCTGAGGGACAACCTGATCTTCAGTGACTGTTTGCTTCTGTGATAGTGGAGGAAGCTTCTGCCTGAACATGGCTGCGAGTGCTTCAGATACTCACTTTGCTGTGGCCTGCCTTCAGGGAGGACGAGGATGTTCTTGGAAAAGTCTCACGTGGAATTGTCCACTATCATTCATGTAATCAGCGCACAGCTTCAGTTAGATCTAAGTGACCTTGTAAAAGTATTCAGCCCCCAACCCTTGGTACGCATACAACCAGGGATTTTGATCAATTTAACTGAGAATTATTTATGAATTACATGCTGCTTTTTTCACAGTAAAGGCATCTGTTAGTCTTGCGAGACCACGGATCTGTGCCTGGAAAGTCTTCACTCTCCAGGGCGCAGGCCTGGGCAAGGTTGTATGGAAGACCAGCAGTTGCCTATGCTGCAAGTCTCCCCTTTCCACGACACCGATGTTGTCCAAGGGAAGAGCATTAGGACCCAGACAGCTTGGCACCTGTGTCGTCGCAGAGCAATGTGTGATTAAGTGCCTTGCTCAAGGACACAACATGTTCCCTCAGCTGGGGCTCGAACTCATGACCTTCAGGTCTCTAGTGCAATGCCTTAACCACTTGGCCACGTCACAGCAGAACCCCCAAAAACAGGGAAAACTGTAAAGTATGAAAAAGTAAAAATTCAAAAGCTGAAATGTCAGCAGTACGAAAGTATTCACGCCACTCTTGTACTATACTGTATGTCAGGCAGCTGTTTAGCGATTACAGCTAAGAGTTTAACACCATTATACCCTCAGTTATAACCAGCGAGCTCCAAAACCTGGGCCTCTGTATGACCTTCTGCAGCTGGATCCTTAACTTCCTCACCAGGAGACTACAGCCTGTGCAGATTGGAAACAACATCTCCTCCTCATTGACAAGCAACACTGGCGCATCTCAAGGATGTGTGATGAGCTCTGCTCTTTACACCCACAATTGTGTGGCTGGGCACAGCTCAAATAACATGTGTAGATTAGCCGACAACAAAACTATTGTTGGTAGAACTTTAGATGGGGGCAAACAGGTGATAGATCAGCTGGTTGAATGGTGTCGCAGGAACAACTTTGCTCTCGACTCCAGTAAGACCAAGGAATTGATTGTGGACTTGAGGAAGGGGAAGTCAAGGGAACACATAACAGACCCCATCGAGGGATCAGCAGTGGAGAGAGTGAACAGTTTCAGGTTCTATCTCTGCGGATCTATCCTGGGCCCAAAGTATTGATGCAATTACAAAGAAGGCGTGACTGCGGCTACACTTCTTCAGGAGTTTGAGGAGACTGGAACTCCATGTCAACAAAGATACTTCCAAATTTTGGCAGAAGTACGATGGAGATCATTCTAACTGGCTGCATCGCTGCCTGGTATGGATGGGGAGCGGAGTTACTGCACAGGGTCAGAAAAAGGGGGCAGAAAGTTGCAAATTCAGCCAAGCTCCATCATGGGCACCGGCCTCCCCAGCATCGAGGTCACATTCAAAAAGCGATGCCCCAACAAGGCATCACCCAGGGCATGCCTTCTTCTCATCGCTACCATCAAGGAGGTGGTACAGGAGCCTGAAGACGCACAGAACATTTCAGGAACAGCTTAAATATACACATTTACACAATATATACTTCCTACTGTAATTTAGTTTTTATTAAAGTTCAAAGTAAATGATCAAAGTACAGTACCTGATCTATACATCTGCGGCATACTACTACCCACACTGGTCCCCCTACAATTCGCCTACTGACACAACCGATCGACAGATAATGCAATAGCCACAGCTCTACACACCATCCTTACACACCTGGAGAGGAGGGATGCTTATGTGAGAATGCTGTTCTTGGACTACAGTTCAGCATTCAACACCATAATTCCCTCCAGGCTCAACAAGAAGCTCAGAGACTTTGGCCTTCACCCTGCCTTGTGCAGCTAGATCCTGAACTTCATGATGGCGACTTGACAGGTGGTTAGAATGGGCTCCCTCACCTGTGACCCTTAACACAGGTGCCCCTCCCCAGGCTGTGTCCTAAGCCCCCTCCTTTACTCTCTGTGTCACCATCCACAGCTCCAATCTTCTAATTAAATTTGCTAATACTACACTGATTGGCCTAATCTCAATAATAATGAGGCAGCCCACAGAGAAGTTATCACCCTGACACAGTGGTATCAAGAAAACAACCTCTCCCTCAACGTCACTAAAACAAAGAAGCTGATTGTGGATTACAGGAGGGAGGAATGGAGACAGGCTAACCCCTATTGACATCGATGAATCTGGGGTTGAGAGGGTGAACAGCTTTAAGTTCCCTGGCATAAACATCACTGAGGATCTCATGTGGTCTGTACATACCGGTTGTGTAGTGAAAAAAGCCCAACAGCACCTCTTTCACCTCAGACAGTTGAAGTTTGGCATTAGTCCCCAAATCCTAAGAACTTTCTACAGGGGCACAATTGAGAGCATCCTGACTGGCTGCATCCCTGCCCGGTATGGGAACTGTACTCCCCTCAATCGCAGGACTCTGCAGAGAGTGGTGCGGACAGCCCAGCACTAGATGTGCACTTCCCACTATTCAGGACACTTACAAAGACAGGTGTGTAAGAAGAGCCCGAAGGATCATTGGAAACCCGAGTCACCCCAACCACAAACTGTCCCAGCTGCTACCATCCAGGCAATGGTACCGCAGCATAAAAGCCAGGACCAACAGGCACTGGGACAGCTTCTTCCACCAGGCTATCAGACTGATTAATTCACACTGACACAATTGTATTTCTGTGCTATATTGACTGTTCTGTTGTATATCTTACTGTACGTACTATTTATTACAAATTACTATAATTTGCACAATACTCATTTAGACAGAGATGCAATGTAAAGATTTTTACTCCTCATTTATGTGAAGGATGTAAGAAATAAAGTCAATTCAATTTATAATCTTGAGATTTGTCTTCTTACAGGCAGCCACAGAACAAAGAAACCCAGCAGAGTCTACTACAAAAGACCCAACGTGCAGAAAATAATCAAATCGTGCAAACAATAAAAGTAAGCAAATAACATACAGAACTGAAGTTCACAAAAGTGAGACCACAGCCACGAAGCCAGTCACAGCCGACCGCAACTTCATAATGCACATTGCAATCTATATAGCAATGTACTGCTGCCACAAACACCAAATTTCACGACGTATCCCAGTGATGTTAAACAGGATTCTGAATCTGACCTGGACAGCTCTCTGTGGGAAGAAATCCTACAGATTCACCACAGTCTGGTGAAGCAATTCAACCTCATGTCAGCTTCAATCAGAAATCCCTTGCTGTCTATTCACCCTGCCCTTGTTCTAACACCACCAGCAGCCTGTTCACTCTCACAAACTGAAAAGCAGGTTCAGATAACATAAAAAGAGCAAGACCATGTGGGGGGAATATAGGAGAATGTTGAACTCAGGCAGTAGTAGTCAGAATTAATACAGAAATAAATTTAATTTCACATCTGAATGACGTTATGAATAAAATTTAGTTTTTAAAATATAAAAGTAACTTACAAAACATGTCAATAAGCAGGAAACCAGCTTCCTCCCAGCCTACTAGGAGCTACCATCTTGCTGCGGACAGTAGTGCCTAATGGGAAGTTCTGATCCCACGTGGGGAGCTTGTGGGCGTGTCTACTGACGTCATCCGTCGCTTTGACATGAGGGCGGGGTTTCACGACACCAGTGCGAATGGGAACGGGGAAGGGGCGGGGTTTCAGGTTGTCACGGCGAATGGCGGCGGACGAGGGTGGGGAGGGTGGAGCTATGATATCAGCGGAGGCCTGACACGTCAATCACGAATGCCCGATGTCCCGCTGCGTGGAAGCGAGAAAAGGGGCGGGGTTATGTGACGCTGAGGGGCGGTCATGTCGCGATGGGCGGGCGGTGCCTGGGAGTCTGCTCGATGCGCTCGGCGGCTCGGCTGCAGGCGCCTTGGGGTCAAAGTTCGCCGTTCGATGCGCTCGGTTGCTAGGTGCTAGCTGTCCTGGCAATGAATGGCTGCTGCTGAGAGTCTGCTGGCAGACACTGAGAGACACTGGGGTGAGTGCTGAGCATCCGGGCCCGACCGCGGCTCCCAGCCTGCACCGATTCTTCGTAAAGCCCTGCCTTTTACCCTAGGGTGCCCCTGGGCTGCCTCACTTCCCACTCCCCGGAGTATTCGGCCCCCTTTGTGTGTGTTTGGGGGTTGTGGCTGTTGTGGGGGATGGGCCCCTTCAGACAGCAACAAAACTTCAAAGGTGCTGCAAACTCAGCTCCAGCTCTCCACACAACAAATACTGTGGTTAAGAGTACTCCTTCTACTGCAGGTCAGCTCCTAGCACTAAGGCAGCTTTACTTTAATCATTTAATAAGATTTCGTCCAAACCCGTATAAACAACGAGAGGAAAATTGTTCGTGTGTGTGGAAGTTGTCTTGCATGAGCAAGCTGCGCTGTTTAAAAAGCTGAAGTACCACTTTATTTATTTTCTATAGATCTATTAATTGTGGGGGGGGGAAGGATTTTATTTTTGTTTAAAAGAAAAATGTTTTCTTGGTTATTACGTTCAATACTTTGATGAGAAAATGAATAATTTGTTTAATTCAATCAGTATTTATGATTTATTAATTCGGTGTCAGCAGAAATCAAAACCCAATTGTTGAGTTTATTTGATCGTAATCTACCTCGTCCTAGCCCTTGCATCATGCTTGTATACTTCCACTGCACATTCTCTGTAATTGTAACACTATATTTTGCATTCTGTTATTGCTTTTTGATTTCTCTTATCTCAGTGGAATGGTCTGTATGAATGGCATGCCAAAACAATTTTTTTTTTGCTGTGAATGTGACAATAATAAACCTGTTACCAATTATTTCCAAATCCAGTCAGGATGACAGTAATATTTTACTTTTATATCTGGGCTTGCATGTTCAAAGTAAATTTATTATCGAAATATGAATACGTCACCAAATACTACCCTAAAATTCATTTTCTTTCACGCATTCACAGTAGGACAAAGAAATACAGTACAGTCAATGAAATCTACACTTGTTCAGAAGCAAGAGAAGGAGATTTAACATCAGTTGATCATCTGACATGTTAGCCCTTGTTCTCTGCGCAAATACAGCTGAATATTTCTTGCAATTTATACTTTTATTTCAGAGTTCCAGCCTGCCTACTATATTAGTTTTGCATTGTTCAGAGTTAGATTTATTATCACTAACTTGCACCCTGAAATATGGTGTCTTGTGGCAGAATTATAATCCAAAGACAGAAAAATCTATTAACTGAAATTAAGTAGTACAAAATAAAAGGAATAGTGAGGTAATATTTATGGGTCCATGGACTATTCAGTAACTGAGCAGCAAAGTTCCTCCTGGAAGAGAATTGTTTAATATATTGCGCAGATTGATTTACAATATTATTCAGAGATTTGATGAGTTCCCTGTGTTGACTAATTTCAAATGTAGTGAAATGAAAAAACATCTGGAACTTGGAAATGATAGTTTGTTTAACACATCCTGATACTCTCTTTAAATATGTAGGTCAAGCAACAACTCTGGGTTTATTTGAAAAGTAAAAGAAATACTTTTGTACGGTATTGTGCAATTAATTCATCCAGAAATCCAATACAAGTTGAATGAGATCAGAGATCTTGCTGCAGTCAGCTGTGGATTTAGAAAGATCTTTTGTCCAGGGTTTTTTTTTTAAAGCCGGCTGGTGGTGTGGTGGCACCTGCACTGGACTTCAAGGCGAGTGGACCCAGGTTCGAATCTGGCCAGCCTCTTGCATGCTGTCCATCCGTGCTGGGTTGAGTGTTGAGCTAGCAAGTCGGCCTCATAAAAAAAACAGACACAAGTGCTAAAGAAACAGCAAGGTTGCTGCCCGATGAGCCATAAGGCACGGAGAAGAAGAAGAACAATGACCTAGGTCATTATTTACAATACGGTTGGAAGAGGTCGTGTACTAGGGACGGTGTGAAACAGAAAAGTAAAGAATTTTAAGTAAAAGGTTGAGAAAATGTTCAATATACATTTATTATCAAAGCATGTTTACTGTATACAACCTTGAGATTCATCACCTTTCAGGAGGCCAAAAGAACAAGAAACTAAAAAGAACGCATTTCAAATAAAGACTGACAAACACCCAATGTGCAGAGAGGGGGGAGAAAAGACAAATCTAACTATGTATGTGTTTGGGCTGATAAAATTCAGTTGGTCTCAGATTTACAGTTTTATACATGCAATAAAAGTAAGTAAATAGCACTTAGAACAAAAGTGAGTCCTCGGGCACAAAGCCCAGAGCAGGCCCACAGCCTCAGCCTCAGCCTCAGTTATGGTACTGTATGCCATTTATTCCCTTGACCTTGATCCCAGCCTGACCTAACTCTATATACATTCAGTTAGTCTCAGGTTTACAGTTTCATTGTCAATTTTATTTGTTTCCTAACCTCAATCCTAAAAACTCTGCCTTCAGTTTTTTTTTAGCATTCCCCCTAGTCCAGTATGCCCCAACTATAGGAAACAGTTTATGGGAAGTACTAGATCCCATAACTGGAATAGATCCAGTACTGGCATTTACTGCTGATTCCTGATTGCCTTTGAGAAGACATAGATGTCTCCTCTTCTGGAACAACTGCAGATTTTTCTGATGAAACTCATGTATGCCAGAGGCTTGCAGCATTTAGTCTTGGCTATGATGAAGAAGAGACAAAAATTACAAGTTTGCTTTGTGTTTGAATCGGAGTGAGTAATAGTCTGTGACATCCCAGGTGCTTGGTAGTGAAGACTGGAGGCTTGGGAGTTACTGGCAAGAAGCTGCTGAAGGTAACAGCAATGCATTTTTCTCCCCAAGATGAGTGAGACTGCAGCTACAGTGTGCTGGTGATGGAAAGAGTGGATGTGATGTCAGTCAATCATTTGCTTGATCATAGGTGGCATTGAAAACCATAAATGTTGTTCATGCTACACAATTGTGTTTCATCACACTCCAGATTTATATCTGTCATTGTTGAAAGAAAGGTTTGGAGGATTTAGATGAGATGCTTACTGAAGTATACTCAGCATGGGCTTGCTCTTGTATTGGTGATCAGCCTTTGGTAATGGCAATACCAAGCACAAGTGATTGAACTCTGCTTTGTGGAGATGCTCATTGCCGGACATTAGTTTGGTCATCAGCCCTGTAGGTTTTTTCTCCAACCACAGTAAAATATGGAAAATATCAATAATGTCAGCTCTTAATATTTTAAATTCTTTTTTTCAAATTCCTAATCATAACAAGGTCTGCTTGACAGTCCCGGATTAATCGGTGCACTTCTAAATCAATATTTGTACTGCTCATTAGAACTGATTCCAGTAGTTTGTCCACCACTGACGTTAAAGCAGCTTTCTGTTATGCTTTAATCTAGTGCCTTTCATGTCCATTTTAGAATGTTAAACTGTCTAGTCAGTGAAGAACTTTTGAAATACAGCAACACAGTAAGCTTACTCAAACAGTAATGTGATAATGTTTGGATAATCTAGTGTAGTAATTTAGTTGTGAGGAAGGAACCTCAGACTGAGGCCTGGCCTCTCCGGCAATTTGGATTTTGTCCTCGATTCTTGCTGGCTATCCAGTGATTCCTGACCAGAAGTATTCTTGTTTGGAAAGGTTAGATGTTGCGCAGATTCCTTACAGGATTGATGATGTTGTCACTGTGCAGGCTTGTACAGCTAGATGACAGCGCTGATAAGCAGGTTAACTTTTTTCAAGTAGTGTTAGCAGAAGATTAATATCAGGAAAGAACAGTGGGGTTACTACTCTTTTGTTTCCTTACATGGTTCCATGAGATCTTTTGCATTCACCTGAGAAGGTAGATAGGGCGTTGATTTAAGAATTCTTCCACAAGATCATTCCCCTGATAATGCAGCATTCCTTGGGTTATTGATACTAGAATATTATCGTGCTCCAAAAAGTGACTAGAACACAAAGGTTTCTAATGCCAATGCAAGGATGTCACATTCTAAGGTGTACACAAAAGCAAAAGTTTAATTTGGGGGAACTCTTTTTGTGATGTCTGTTAAAGGTCTAATCATTCCATCTCCTCCTTAACCTGGCAGGTACCGCAGCGTGCTGAGTGGATATCATGGCTCAGACCCTGCAGATGGAGATTCCGAACTTTGGAAATAACATTCTGGAATGTCTGAATGAGCAGCGGCTGCAGGGCTTGTACTGTGATGTTTCCATTGTTGTCAAGGGACAGGCGTTCAAGGCGCACCGGGCAGTCCTGGCGGCGAGCAGTTCCTACTTCCGGGACCTGTTCAGCTCAAATAACTGCTCGAGCTTTGAGCTGCCCACAGCTGTCCAGCAGCAGTCCTTCCAGCAGATCCTGTCCTTCTGCTACACCGGCAGGCTTAGCATGAACATGGGCGACCAGTTCCTCCTGATGTACACGGCCGGCTTCCTCCAGATCCAGCAGATTATGGACAAGGAGACGGAGTTCTGCCTGAAGGTCAGCTCGCCGCAGTGTGACTCGCAGGGGCTCCAGGCAGAGGAGACTGCGTCCGAGCCCCCGAGCCCTGCCCAGCCCCCCCGATCACTGGCCGCCACCCCGCTGTCGCTTGTGTCGCGTGTGAAGACAGAGCACGGTGAATCAGACTCCGTGCAGTTCACCCCCATTGGCAAGCGGCTGTGGGACAACGGCCCGAGAGAGGGGAATGGCAGCGTGGGACCCAAGCTCCCACGTGTCTCCCATGGAGGACCAACAGGGAGGCAACAGAGCTGCGGAGGAGGCGGGCCAGGCAGCGCAGACCGCACCAGCCCGGGCACCTCCAGTGCTTACACCAGTGACAGTCCTAATTCCTACCAGAATGAAGAGGATGAGGAGGAAGAGGGCAGTGAAGACATGGCAGAGGAACACTACAGGCAGATTTGTAACATGTACACAATGTACAGCATGATGAATGTAGGACAGCCAGGTAAGCCTAGCAGCCTCAAGCAAGATTTGTATCGGCTGCAAATGAGCATGGCTATAAGAGATAGGTTGGTGAGGGACAGAGGGCAGTCAAGCAGGAGGAGCACATACCAGCTCCTGTCCCTTGGTACACCTAGCTAATGACAAGTTAAAATAGAAAGAATGCTACAGTAGAACATTTTAACGTGAATGAGCCAGAGAGGGATTGCAACCCGCACACGCTGAGTATAAATCTTCCGTCATGGTGACTTACCAACATGGCCAGAGGGTAGGGTCTTTCTGATAGGTAGAAAACTGGTTTGCACTGCTCAATGATTGTTGAAGGAACACTTCAGAATCCATCCATGTATGCACATTTCCAGTCTCTGAATCTCCTTGAGTGCATCACGTGTATTGGGTACCATTCAGATTCCCTCCTGTCCGTGTGTCCCTTTCTTCAGGTAAGACTGGGTTATTCCACATTGGAGGAAGCTGCTGCACACCTCTGAAAACACGTACTTGTGCCTTTGTCACTAAACTCGACTTTGACTTTATGGGATGTGTTGGTCCAGGCTGTGTCTCTGTGAAAATAGGGATCTGTGTATGCTTTTTACATAATCTGCCAAAATGTTCCCAGGGTCTCTACAGGTTTGGACCTGGGCAGCGGGTTGTATATACCATGAAAAGAAGGCACTGGAGAGATACACTACTTCTCTTCGTAACTGCACTCTTTTGGAAGTCTTTTTCAAAGTAAACTGAAAACAGAGTTTTCATTTTTGACAGTGCATTTCCCAGACCTGAGCTATTGCAAACTAAGTATTTTGAGTGTAGTCACTTCAACTTTTATAGCAATCAGTTTGTGCATAGTAAGCTCCCATAAACATGCTTCTTCTTGTCTGTGTATGATATTGTCCAGTGCTGGCCAGGATGTAAGGTAGAACCCAGCTGCTCTTCTGCAAAATAGTGCCTTGGAATATTTTACGTCCAGCTGGGAAAGTAGAGGAGCCTTGGTTCAATATTTCATCCCAATAACAGCACATGAAGCCCAGCTCTCCTTTAGTACTGTACTGTATATCTACCTGGAAAAGTTTTCAACGCTGGGCACCACACAAAAAGTGCTGGAGGACCTTGGCATCTATGGAGGGGAATAAATAGTCGATGTTTCTGCTCAAGGCTGTTCATCAGGTTGTTTTCTCTAGAAAGGGAGTTTCCAGATACTTCAGAATCAGGTTTAATATCACCGGCACATGTTGTGAAATCGTTGAAATTTTCAGAAAACAGATGACAAAGGGGAAGAAACTGATCCTGAATCGTTGAGTGTGTGCCTTCAGGCTTCAGTACCTCCTACCTGATGGTAGCAATGAGAGCAAGGCATGGCCCGGGTGATGGGGGTCCTTAATGATGAATGTCGCCTTTTTGAGGCATTGCTCCTTGAAGATGGCCGGGATGCTCTAGAAACTTGTGACCATGATGGAGCTGACTAAGTTTACAAGTCTCTGGAGCTTTGATTGTGTGCAGTAGCCCCCACATTTCCCCTCCCCATACCAGATGGTGATGCAGCCAGTTAGGATGCCTCCACAGTGCAACTGTAGAAATTTTAAGATTATGCGAGGGTACAGGTGGAGAATAAGTGCCTGAGCTGAGGAAAAATTAGAACTACTGTAAGTCACACCTGGCCACTTTTTGCTGATCTGCCACATTGCAGTAGGGAATTTGAGTGGTCTTCTTTACCCAAAAAGTGGTTGTAATGTAAGGTTCATTTCTCTTGGGTAGTTGAGGCTAGTCACATTTTTAGGCCTTTAAGGAGAAGCTAGATAATATTGAGGAGAGAAGAATGAAGCAATGTGCTGATGGGTGAGATGAAACGGAAAGATGCCTGAGTAGAACATAAATACCTGAGTGTATATGTAAACTGACCAAGCTATCCATTCTGGTTTCCAATCGCTAGCTTTATTTTGTTGCTTCCTTGCCAGCGACCGAGCGGGTTGAAGCTCTGCCCGATCACTTGACCACAGATGCCCGCTCAAGGGTCAGGATGAGGAGAGATCTGGCAGCATTACCAGCTGAACTGATCACCCAGATTGGAAACCGATGCCACCCCAAGCTTTACGCAGAGGGTGACCCCACCGAGAAGCTTGAACTTGTAACAGGTACAGCCCTCCTTTAAGGTGACTTTCCTTCTCAGAAAGATCTTTCTCGCCCCATCTGCTCTATTCACTTGGTCCTCATGGACTTTCTAATTTTGTGATTTTTTTTTTGTTTCTGTATGTGACAGGAACCAGTGTCTTTATCACTCGAGCCCAGTTAATGAATTGTCATGTCTGTGCAGGAACCCGCCACAAAGTCCTACTGCGAAGGCTGCTTGCATCCTTCTTTGACCGGTAAGCTGTGTGAATAGTGAAGCAAGAGACAGAAGCTGTTTCTACAGGCGGATCTAGCTTTGTGCAGAGAGCGTTAACATTTCAGTTTGACTTTTCCTTAGAATTGGAAGCTGTTAACCCAAAATATTTGCACTTAAGTAATCAGAGGAAATACTGATCATGCTAAGTTCAAGGTGAATTTATTTTCAAAATATGTATATGTCACCATATACTACCTTGAGATTTATTTTCTTGCAGGTATCTACAAGAAAATAATGAAATACAACCCTATACTTAAAGACTGACAAACAACTAATGTGTAAAGGCAGACAAATAGTGGAAAGAATAAATAAAAATAAATTAGTTAATAATGCTGAGAACATGAGTTGTAGAGTCAGGCACAGGATTAGTCATATCTTACTGAGTAAGGGAGAAGCCTTTGGAGAAGGAGTTCCTAGCCCTTTTTTTATGCCATGAACCAATGCCATTGAGCAAGGGGATCCATGGACCCCAGCTTGGGAATCCCTGCTTTAGAGGTCACATGATCTACCTCCTGCTTCTATGCCTTATTTTTTTAGGAGTAGAAGGAAAAGGCGAATTGTAAAAAGCAAAAGAGAAAATTCGTGATTTTGCTGAAGAGCGCAAATGATTTAACAGAGAAGAAATGACAAAATACACACAAATTTGCAACAAAGCTATCCGCTAAAGGAAGGGATTTGAAACTCACGTCAGACTGAAAGTACTGCTTATATTTTATAGGAAGGGCATTGTTGGGAAGGCTAGCATTTATATTCAGTAGCCACCTTACTAGGTACAGGAGGTACCTAATAAAGTAACTGTTGAGTATCATGGTTTTTGCTGCTATACTTTAAGGTTCAATGTGTTGTGGATTCAGAGATGCTCTTCTGCACACCACTGTTGTAATGCATGGTTATTTTAGTTGCTGTTGCCTTCCTGTCATCTTGAACCAGTCTAGCCATTCTTCTCTGACCTCTCATAAACAAGAACATCGACAGAACGGGATTTTTTTTTTGTTCTTTGCACAATTCTCTGTAAACTCTAGAGACTGCTGTGTGTGAAAATCCCAGGAAATCAGCAGGTTCTGAGGTATTTAAACCACCCCATCATACCAACAATCATTCCACAGTCAAAGTCACTTAGATCACATTTCTTCCCCATTCTGATCTTTGGTCTGAAGACCAACTGAACCTCTTAACCATGTCTACATGGTTTTCTGCATTGAGTTGCTGCCACATGATTTTCTGATTAGATATTTGTATTAACGAGCAGGTATACCTAATAAAGTAGCCACTGAGTTTATTTTCCATCCCTAGTTACCCTTGAACTAAAGGAAGTTGCAATAGTTTCATTGTTATCAATGTAGGGTCTTATTGAAGTCCAAGTGATGGGGCAAAAGTTTAATTCTGTAACAGAAGCTAGTGAGTGTTACATCATTAGTGTTTTGTGTAGCCAATATTAACATTAGCTTTTTATTTAATGTAATTTAAGTTTCCCAGCTGCTGTGGTCACGTCAATGGATCATTATTCCATGCATTTGGCCTACTGGTCCAATACCAAAACAATGTTGCCATACTTAGTTTACCAAATGTAATAGTTTCCTTTGACTTTTCCCTTAAACTATGAAAAGTTGCATTTAATGGGCATGGATAGTGAGGCGATGCCCCTCAGGAGTGAACAGCAAACAGAGTTTGTACAAAAAGCACAGGTATTTCCATAAAAGTAGATCCCAGCACAAGCCAGCACTTTCATGGATGGAAAAGTGGCTGGGACTGGGAAGGAGAGGAGACGTAGAATACGGTGACAATTTCATTCTGGTTTTCACCTAGCAAAATGCATCAAGTCACTGTCACCAAGACAAAAGTCATTGTCTGTAATCTGCCATCACTGCAGGCTCTGAACGTGTCCAGGACAAAGAAGCAAGCAGGGAAAATCATTGCAGACACTACCCACCCAATAACCCACCTATTCCAAAAGCTCCCTCCTGGAAAGCACTATAGGGCTATTAAAACAAAAACTTCATGCCATCCTCAAAGTTTCTTCCCCCAGGCAGTTAATCTGATCAACTATTCTAGTTAGGCCCCTCCCATACCCCCTCAGTCTATTACCTCAGTCATTGCACTGCACTGTAAATAGCACAGGTAATGCTATTTACATTATAAATACATGCTGGTATTTATGTATTTGTACACATTTTATTCCATATTCGTACTTTAAACTCTAACTTTATATTTTATATAATTCTTTATAACTGTTGTTTGTTGCATGTCGCATCAACACCCCCACGGTAAATTCCTAATCCATGTAAATGACGAGTAAAGTTGATCCTTGAACCTTGATCAAAGATGTCATCATCTTATGAAGGAGAGCTGCAGTCCAAACCAAAATATTTTATGGATTGATTGGATTTTGTTGACTTTGTCTCCAAACCACAGGAACACACTGGCAAATAGCTGTGGCACCGGAATCCGCTCCTCCACAAATGATCCGAGCAGGAAGCCTTTGGACAGTCGGGTTCTCAATGCAGTAAAAAGTAAGTACAGTAGGCACAGACTTCAAATTCACAGGACTGCTGCGGAATTGAGTATGCACCTTGAGGCATTCAGCCTTTTATTGAAAACAGCCTGGGCATTGTCTGTATTTGGATCTCGAGGTTATCATCATCTATGGATGATCCAACTCCTTCCACTCTCTGGCCAGAGCCAGGCCAGTCACAATTTAGAGTCATATTTTCCTCCGAGATCAACAACTGACTACATTCCCATCTCATTGTGAGCTTCTACTCCAACTTCTGTAGCTGCTTACCATCCACTCATCTGCACACCCATGCACATCTTTACTGCCTTCAGTAGTGTATACTTCAGTTTGTTCCTGGTTAGTCTCCTAAACCTGTGCCCATTCAAAACTCAGGTGCCGGTCCAGAAACAGGCAGCAAGCCCCATTCATTTATCACTACTGTGTCTTGTAGACTGCAATTGCTGCTGGTCCAACTGTGCTTCAAAGGTACCATCTTCATTTATGAATTTCTCCCATGGTCTCATCTCTTCTTTTAGCTGTAATCTCCTCCAACCCAATGACAATCTGACTCTGAACTCGGGCTCTTGTATTTACTCCATCACTGACTGACTTACCTTCAGTATCACGACTCTAATGGCAGGAGTTTTCCAACCAAGCTTTTATGTCTATTTTCTCCTTTTTTAAACTGTTCTATTACATTGCAAAGTGGCTGGGAGGCAGATTTTAGTTGATATTGCTGTTGTGAAGTGCCACAGGAAATTTTATTAACACTGTAAGACAAAGGAGGAGAATGAGGCTGTTCAGCCCATCAAGTCTGCTCCACCATTTGATCATGGCTGATTTATTATCTCTTTCAATCCCATTCTCCTGCCTTCGCCCCATAACTTTCAATGCCCTTACTAATCAAGAACCTATCATCCTCCGCTTTAAATACAGTGGATTCAGGTTAATTGGGTCATTGGTTAATCGGGTCAGCTGCTGATTTGAGCCAACTCTTAAAGAACAGAAACTAATAAAATAGCCAAGATCCCCTTTGTTTATTTGGGGCACTATGCCACTTAATTGGGGCAGCAGACTTACCAGATAGCTTCTAACTAGCATCAATCATGTGCACCTGCATGGCTATTAGATACTACGCTGTGCTTAGAGTGAACGGTTTTTAAATGGCGTCAGTTGCATGTGTTTCTGTTCAAAAAGCAGCGATTTTTGTCACTGATAGTCAATAAGAAATAGGTAGTAAGACAATTCAGCCCTGTTTTGCTCACTGCGGTTTCAAGCATTCAGGCTTGGAGATGCCAGAAATGGCCAGGAGTGAAAATGAAACGGTTTCACTACTTCAACGAGTTAGGAACTATGAAGAATTTGAAGTTGTTGACAATTATCTGAATGTTTCCCTTGGTCCTCACCGGACAACCACCTGTGGCTCCAAGTAGGTGTTTGCATGCGACAGGAGCCACACCCCAGTACATCGCCTTGAGAGGCAAGCTAAACCAGGTGAGGGTGGCCAGTGGGTCTCGTATCCCGGTGAGATAGGGACATACCTGTCCTAGCATGCGGAGTTAACTCTGGCAGGCTGTGCAGGTGCGATCTACTGTGAGATCCAATGGCCAGGAAGGCAACACAACGTGTGGAGAGCGAAGGGCATGCTGACGCACAGGAGAAGTTATGGTCATCCACTGTACCCAAGGAAGACCTTAGCTGTGACATCTGTGGATCCAGTCTTCTGAGGCAGAGAGAGTGGAACTGTCCCAGTGCGATGGCTTTTCCACTTTGAAAACTCGCCCACACAGGTTTCTTGTCATTGTTGGATACGATGGACAAACACCAGTAGCATTGGCATGTTTATAATTTGTTCTGTATTTCATTTAAATACATAATTTCTTCCTCAATTGAATGGTAGTTTGTCTTTTTTATACCTTTTTAACAATTTCCATGAACTTAGCTGAACTGAGTGTGGGGGGGGGGGGGGCGGTAGGACCTAAACAGCACATACGGGAGGGGTGGGGAGAGGGGAGGGCTGGGGAGGGGAAAGGAGACAGGGTGGTAGGGTTTCCTTTGCTTTTTGCTTGTTTACTATACATACATTCATTTGACTTTCATTATATTGTTATAAGAAAGAAAAGAAAAAAGAAGCATTGTACTTTAGGACATTGCCGGTTGTGTTTAAGCTGATGTTGCGTCACAATAAAAAACACTTGAAAACTATTTCCATGAATTTTAGGCTGATTGGATAGTCACTAAATTGGGCCAAAATGTACTGGTCCTGATGTGTCCCAATTAACTGGAATCCACTGTAGACCCAAAGATCTGGCCTTCATATTCATCTGTGGCAATGAATTCCATGGATTCACTAACTCTGGCTAAAGAAATTCCTCCTTATCTCTGTTCTAAAGGGATATCCCTGTATTTTGAGGCTGTTCCCTCTGGTCCTTGACATCTCCACTATTGGAAATATCCTCTCCACATCCACTCTATATTCAATATTCATTGTGTTTCAATAAGATCATTCCCCACCACTCCTATTCTATATAACCCCGGCTACAGACCCAGAGCCATCAAATGATTCTCACATTGACACTTTCAATACCAGAATCATTTTTGTGAACTTCCTTTGGACCCTGCAATGCCAGCATATTTTTTCTTAGGTAAGAAGCCAACACTACTCTCAGTACGCCAAGTACAGTTTGACCCATGCCTTATAAAGCCTCAGCTTCATCAGATGCTAATTATACTTAATTATATATGCTACATAAAAGCTTGTTAATGTCGCTGTAGTGGGAGTTTAGAGGTGACAGCACAAAATGCCAAGTCCTTCTCTGTGTCTGGGGACCACCATGAACATTGGTGCTTCTCTTCTCCCTCCCCATTCCATTTTTTTCAATGGCTTACTTGGCTATTCAGGAGGTATTTAAGAGGCAGTCACAATGCTGTGGGTTTGGAGTCACCTGTTGGCCAAAAAGGGTAAAGACAGCAAATTTCCTGACCCAAAGGCTGCTAGTGATCCAGACTAGGTTTCTACAGTAGTCAAATATATCCATAGTCAAAATTTTCCTTGCCAATTGTATTTAATTATATATAATTGATGCAACTTCATTGTTCTTCCTGTTGTTAGGACACATCTAAGTTACTAAATTGCTGTTCTCTGCTCTGACATTTAACCAAAGTGCTTTAATTTAACAATACAGGAAAACCTGTAGGGATAGGAAATGCTAGCTTATGACCCCAAATCTTATCAGTGTCTACAAACGTTTGTAGTATTCCACTGATTAATTAGGTTTTCCCATCACCAATGTTACACAGAGAAACTATTGGGAAGTTGGCTAAGCGGCAGATCACATTTGTCTATAATCCCCACCAGTCTCTCACATGGAGAGTACTGAAGGACTGTCAGCGGCCAAATCTATATCTGAGCAAGACTCGAAAGGGAGAGCAGAAACAATATTAAGACTGCAATGTTGATAACATGCCTGAGATTTTTGAAAGCAAGTGGCATCTTGATTTATTGTTTCAGTGAGAAAATGGTAACTCAATATTGCTGCACTTCCTGAGTGTTGCGGTAATGTTGGTTCAGTTTTATACGCATCAGAGATTATGCAGATGATGGAAATCTTGAGCAACATGCACAAAATGTTGGGAGAACTGACAAGTCAGGTAGCATCTATGGAGAGGAATAAACAGGACCTGAGTATAATCATTTAATGAAGGGTTTTAGTGCAAAACATCAACTGTTTATTCCCTTTCAGAGATGCTGCCTCAGCTGCTGATTCCTCCAGCGTTTTGCATGTATAGACACGTAAATTTTTATGTTCAAGTCATTGGAGTGGAACTTGAACCCAAGATATTCTGATGAGGGTGCTATTCATTGAGCCATTTTGCTCTAACGTTATTGCTGTTTATCTGCAGTCTACTGCCAGAACTTTGCCCCCAACTTCAAGGAGAGCGAGATGAATGCCATTGCCGCGGACATGTGTACCAATGCTCGGCGTGTGGTCCGCAAGAGCTGGATTCCCAAGCTGAAGCTGCTGATGGTGGAAGGGGATGCCTACCACTCCTTTATCTCGGACACTACCGGGCTCAATCTGGAACCGGATGTACTGAATGCAGAGCAGGGTTTTGAGGCTGCCAGCCATGAGGGTGAGGCGGGATCTTCCTTGGAGTCAGCCCAATGACAAGAATGTTGTGGAAGAAGGTGTCAAAATCCAGGGTTCAACCTAGAATGGCTCGTGAAATGCAGAATGGCAAACAAGCTGGCTTCTTAACACATTCAAGTAGCGCAGAGACAGCAAGAACCTATTTATTCTGCATCAGTGAGTCTTAAAGATGTGAATGGGGTGGAGATGGGGAAAGGGTACTATAGGTTAGGTATTGCACAATTCCAAGGGTTGTGGGTGGGTGGGGCACTTGTTAAATGTTAATGCCCTTTACCTTGAGACTCCGCCTAGGTTGAACCCTGAAAGCTTGTAGCCTAGATTAATCGGGCAGGTTGAGACATCTGTCCGAAATGAAGACAGTTACTCTTCCAACTCTCAGCTTGGTTTCCCGGTCCTCCCCTCCCTCTCTCTATCTGAAGATTTGAAGGTGACACTGTTACGTGTTAATGGGAAAACCAGAAGTTGACACAAACTTTGTGTCTTGTGCATTTTTTTTTTGGTTGTTTTACTAAATCGACACTATGGTAATATTTAATAGTAGTCTCATTAAGCTACTGTCTTGAAGGATTTTTTGAACTGCTTTTTAATCGCATTTGCAATAATCTCTAACACTTTGTGGACTGTCTAGCAGCTCTTGTTGAATAGAGTTTTAACTAGTGAGTAAAGGCAGACGTCACACACTGAGATTGCTGCTCCATGCTACTTAACATTTGCTAAACTTCGTATTGATGAAGGTTTTGATTGCATTAATTATACTGCAGATTTTCTCTGCTAAAGCATGTAACTTAATTTGGAGCTGCATCTTCATGTTTTACCAAAGGGTTCCAACTGAGTCATCTTCCCTCGAAACTAATTTAAAACAATCAATGCCTCCCCACTTATTTCATCATGTCGTAATAGATCCCGTTAAATTATTTTCAAAGTCCTCCATTCGGTATGTTAGCCTTTCATCATCCTTTTGTATATCCCTCTGGTGCTTGCAGGATGAGGGTGTTGCTAGCAAGTCCAGCGTTTGTTACTTGTTTCCAATTGCCCCTTAAACTGATTATATACTGGAAATGAACAAGGAATGGTAAATTTACTTCTCTGCTTGATACGGTGGGTTTTTCTGCAGTAATCTTGTTTTCAAGGTTACTATCACTGATTCTAGCTTTTCATTCTTAATTTATATAATACTGACATTAAAATCCACAGCTGCTGTGGTGAGATTAGAAATCATAAATTTAGATCATTAACATCTCCATTGTTAGCCAGTTAACTTAAATTCCGTTTTGCTGTAACTCTAGTTAACATAAAGCATGTAATCTACTTGTCATAGGCAGAAAAAAAAACAGGGTAGATAGAGAGAGAAAATATTCTGTAACTCCTCTCCATATCAGCAAGAAGCAGGAATTCAGTACAGGCCATGGACGGGTTATCCAAATGATCTTCTTGCTTTCTGTGTGAGCGGTCTGGCTGTTATTGGGGCACTGTGTAACATCTCTCATGAGTGTCTTTCTTTCAATCAAGTTACAACAATCATTTGGGTCCAGAAGTTCTAAAAAAATAAAACCAAGCAGTATTCCCACAGTTCAAGCCTTTCCTTGGAAGGCTGACCAGTTTTAGCCTTTACTTACAAAATTGAGCTAAAATACACTGTGTCCATTTTATTAGGTACTAGAGTGGAACTTCGTGTGGTCTCCTGTTGCTGAAGCCCGTATACTTCAAAGTTCAACATCTTGTGTGTTCAAAGGTGCTCTTCTGCACACCACTGTTGTAACATATTTATTTGAGTTACTGTTGCCTTGATGTGAACTTGAACCAATCTGGCCATTCTCCTCTGACCTCTCTCTTTTACAAGGCATATTGGCCCCAGAACTGTGATTTGAGCTTCCCATTATTCTCTGTAAACTCTAGAGACTATTATGTGTGAAACTCTGAAGAGGTCAGCAGTTTCTAAGATATTCAAACCATCCTCTCTGGCACCAACAATTATTTCACAGTCAAAATCACTTAGATCTCATTTCTTCCCCATTCTGATATTTGGTCTGAACAACAACTGAACCTCTTGACCATGTCTGCATGCTTTTTGTGCATTGAGTTGCTGCCACATGATTGGCTTATTAGTTAGTTGCATTAACAAACAGGTGTACCTAATAAAATGGCCACTGTGTGTAGATTGTTATTCAAATTTTTGAAATCTATAGAATAGTGTAGAATAGCAGTAAAGGAATACAGCTCAGAGACCAGTAGGTGATAATAAATGTAATGCTTCTTGACTGCAAACATATTCTCACATACTCTAGGCTGGCTTTAGACTTCAGGCACAAGATCTTCAAACCACTGTCCCCTCTGCTCCCCAAAGAAAAAGACCAACTCATTTTCACCAAACAGCTCCACAATAAAACAATTTTTTTAAGTAATGTTTTCTCCAACAGATATATGCAGTGGATAATGGCCACCCTCATGCTGCAATCTGCAGCAACTTTTATAATGTAGATAGCATCTCACAGCAGCATTGGCAAAAATTGATGGTGAACTGTGTAACAAGATATTAGAGGGGAAGCTTGGTCGAGGAGGTCTGGAGATGGTAGAGACGTGGATAGCTTGGGCAAGGAATTCCAGAAATTGAACCCTTGGTAATTGAAAATGTGACTATCAGTCAAATCACTAAAGAACGAGGGGTTCAAATTAAGAAGTTTGGACAATAGAGAGAAAAAGAAGAATTTGAAAAAGGACAAAAACTTTAAGTATGAACCAGTCTATACCACTTTAGTTGGGATACTGGCAGCAGAGTGGTCGAACTTACATTTAAACAAAGGTATAACTAGGAGGCTCGCCATCAGAATAGCAAGATCTATAACAATTAACAAATAAGCTAGGAATATGACCTTATGTGAAAGGCTATTTAGTCATCATCCCTGGGCTGGCACTTAATTTGCAAATAGTCCCATGCTGCAGCTCATTTCCCATCACTCCTCAGTTACATACTTTTCCTTCCAAATAGAGGCATAAAGCACTACAGCACAAAAACAACTTGTAAAGTTCATCTAGTCCATGCTGAACTGTGATTCTGCCAAGTCCTGTTGACCAAAACTTGAACCATACTACTCCATTCCCCTTCCATACAACCTATCCAAACTTCTGTTGAATGTTTCAATTGAACCTGCATCCACCATTTCCACTGGCAGCTCGTTCCACTCTCTCACCACTGTCCGAGTGAAGAAGTTCACCTTAAGAATTTCATCCTTAACCTATGGCCTCTAGTTCTAGTCCAAACCATCCTCAGTTGAAAAGGTGTGCTTGCATTTACCCTATCTATACCCCTCATAATTTTGTATACCTCTATCAACTCTCCCTCTCCCCCTCCCCCTCCCCCTCCCTCTCCCTCTCCCCCTCCCTCTCCCCCTCCCCCTTCCCCTCCCCCTCCCCTCCCCCCTCTCTCCCCCCCTCCCTCCCCCCTCTCTCCCCCCCTCCCTCTCCCCCTCTCTCCCCCTCCCTCTCCCTCTCCATCTCCCTCCTATATGCAAGGGAATAAAGTCCTAACCTATGAAACCTTGTAAATTTCCCCTGTACTCTTTCAATCTTACTGATATCTTTATAGTTTTCCCATTCAATGTATTCCAGGTCATTGTTTTTTTAATTTAAATGTGCCTCATTGTTCCAAAAATCCTTTTCAATGTTCTAGTTGTGGATTACTCAATTCTATTAAAGCCTCTCCATAACTTTGACAATCCCCATTAAATCTCACCTCGACCATGAATTACCTATTTGTAATTGGAAGTCTGGTGTATCATTATGGGTGTGAAACAGGCAGAAGGTCAAAGAAATGGTGTGATAATTTAGTCACTGGTCTTGACTTCTGGGAGCATAGAACTAAATAGTGTTCAAAATTGTAGTAGAAGTAAGACCATAAGATATAGGAGCAGAATTAGGCCATTTGGCCCATTGAGTTTGCTCCACCATTTCATCATGGCTGATCCATTTCCCTCAGCCCGAATATCCTGCCTTCTCCCCGTATCTCTTCAAACCCTGACTAACAAAGAACCTATCAACCTCTACTTTATCTATACCTAAAGACTTGGCCTCCACAGCCACCTGTGGCAATGAATTCTACAGATTCACCACTCTCTGGTTAAAGAAATTCCTCTTCATCTCTGTTCAAAGAGGACGTCCCTCTATTCTGAGGCTGTGTACTCGGGTCTTAGACTTTCCCATAGGAAACATCCCCTCCCCATCCACTCGATTGAGGCCTTTCAACATTTGATAGGTTTCAATTAGGTCGCTCTTCGTTCTTCTGAATTCTAGTGAGCACAGGCCCAGAGTCATCAAATGCTTTTTATATAACAAGCCATTCAATCCCAGAATCATTTTCGTGAACCTCCTTTGAACCCTCTCCATTGTCAGCACATCCTTTGAAATTGAAATGGCATAAAACTCTTCCAGCAGTTGCCACAGCATAACATATTGTGCATAATTTTGAGCTGTGAGGTGGCTCCCTTGTAAAATTGACAAATATCATATTGAGTGTGTTGTGTTAGTGGCGAGGTGGTGTAGGAGAGTCCACAGCTGTATCAGACACTACCATACCTGCTCTGAAATTCGTGATGTCCATGTTACGTGTTTTTTCACTTTAATACAAAATGGCCTGAGTATATGCTCCCATAGCCAAAGTCACTGATATGAAATACAGCACTTGGGCTGTGTACGAGATTGACATACTCGAAGTAAAATGCTGTGCCATTTTAAATATTTCTTGAAAAGTGAAAATTACTTTAACTGATGAGAAGCTGACACAATATAGGGAAAGCAAAAGAAAAAATTACTACATTTCCAAAGTTTAAAGGACTTAAAAACTAATGCAGTTCTTTTTTTTTTATTATTATAGAGTAATGTAGCACAGAAGTGGGACCTTATGCTCAACTCATCCTTACTGACCACAGAATCCTCCCTGTTAGTCCCAGTTGTCCATATTCCGCACCATAACCCTCCAGGTCCCTCCCTGCTGTGTACCTATTAAATTTTGAAGCTGTTCCACTGTTGTCATATAGGAAATCAGTTGGACCTACCAGGTTCTTCAGATAGCCATGTCACTGTGTCTAGATAGCCTGTTCAGTGATACTGGCTGAGGGAAAAATAATGGGCCAGTAATGGGAAAAGCTCCCCTTGTTCATCTGTGAAATAGTACCAGATTTGTGTTAAGGTGGGGAGCTGTTTAAAATCTTAGCTGAAAAGATGACACATAACACTACTGCACTTCCTTAGTACACCACCAGAGCATCAGTGATGAAGTCTCCACAATTAACCTGCATCTGCCTGACGAGGACTTCACCATCAGAACCACACTTGATCTTTAGAGTGGGAGAGAGAAAGACTCTGGTGGTGAATATCCACTTTCTCATACCGTTCTATAAAATCTTCATTTTATGGATTTGAAGTTTTTAAAAAATGTTTTGAGGTCCGTTGTACTGAATCTAGGCTAGGTTCTTTTATGTCCTCAAAGAACAGCACAGCCATTGGAAGGCTTGTATTGATAGCAGGTGATTGCTGCCTTAGTTACTATGGTCATTGTTGCACAGGGTATTTGGCAATCTCTTTCTTTAATTAAAATATACTGTTCCAGAAAAGACCACAATAGAGACCAGGTCCATTATATATAGTCTTGTTCCATTCTAAAACTACTGCTGGTTTTCCTTGTCCTCCTGTTTTAACTGCTGGTTAATGGTCAATATAACTAAGCCATCCGCACACCAGTAGTCATTATTTGCCTATGCCAAGGTGCGGATAAAAGAATGCTTTCAAAAAGGAACCACAAGGTAAAGAATCATGGGATAATGTAATTTTTGAATACTGTGGCTGCAGCAAGGACTGGAGATTGAGAATGCGTATGTGTGAGAGAGACACAGTCAGAGAGAGAGAGAGAGAGAGAGAGAGGAAGTCTGGGTCTATTGGGAACGTTTACTAACTGAGTCTACAATCCAACATTCCATAATTAGGCTGGTACTTGAATATGGACTATTTAAGCTAGACCTATTATCTTGTAGTGCCAGAAACATGGTTTATTCCTGAGCTCTACTACTGTCTAGATAGATAGATACTTTATTGATCCCAAAAGAAATTACAGTGTCACAGTAGCATTACAAGTGCACAGATACACAAATATTAGAAGAGAAGTAAGAAAGAATAAACAATAAGTTACCTCAAACAGCCTAACAGGAGGGGGTCATCACTTCCCCGGCTACAGGTTGACTCGTTATAGAGCCTAATGGCCGAGGGTAAGAATGACCTCATATAACGCTCTTTGGAGCAGTGCCGTTGTCTATTCTGTTACTAAAAGTGCTCCTATGTTCAGCCAAGGTGCATGCAGAGAGTGAGAAACATTGTCCAGAATTGCCTGGATTTTCCATATTTCCTTTATTCTACCACAGCCGCAGCACACCACCACATAGAAGGTTGGACTAGTGACAACAGACTGATAGAACATGTGAAGGAGAGGCCTGCATACTCCAAAGGACCTCAGTCTCCTCAGGAGGTAGAGGCAACTCTGGCCCTTCTTATATGCAGCCTCTGTGTTGGTGCTTCACTCAATTCTGTCACCCATGTGCACCCCCAGGTACTTGCAGGTCCTCACTATTAATAGCAACAGGGAGCAATGCTGGCTTAGTCTTCCTCAAGTCCATCACCATCTCTTTGGTCTTACAGATGTTGAGCTGCAGATGATTCAGCTTGCACCATTTGACAAAGTCCTCCACCAGGGCCCTGTATCCATCCTCCCATCCTCCCTTTATACACACAACTATTGCTGAGTCATCAGAGAATTTCTGCCGATGACATGACTCATTGTTGTATCTAAAGTCTTTGGTATACAAGGTAGTCAGGAAGGGAGCCGATACAATCCTGTCCAAGGCCTCAATACTGCTTATAGCCATATCTGACACACAGCTCTGAAGCCGCACCAACTTTGTTCTGCCAGTCAGATAGTCCATTATCCAGGATCCAATGGAAATGCCAGCCTGCATTAAACAGAGATTTTCCCCCAGCAATAAAGGGTGACTGTGTAAAGTTTACATGTTCTCCCTGTTCCTGTCCTCCATATGGGTTGGTAGGTGAATTGGTCGCTGTAAATTGCACCTGGTATGTAAATAAGAGGCAGAATCTAGGGGGTTGTTGTTGGGAAGAATAAAAGAAAATGGAATTACTGTAGAATTAACAAATGGATGTGTGATGGTCATTGTTGACTGTGTAGACCAAAGGGCCTGTCTCCACGCTGTATCTCTGTCTGACTGACAATGGCCCCAAAGGAACAAGCCACTGCAGGAGTCACATGCTGGTTCTGGTCACTGTTGGGTTCAAATAATTGCATCTTGTGAAGATAATAGATTGTTGATCTCTTGCCATGTTGAATATTGCCTTTGGTGAGTGGAGATCACTTGAAGCATTTATTCCAATCACATATTTCTCAACATGAACATAATTTATTTTCTTGATCAGGGTGGGTAGGTGGTCCCCTTTTAGCAAAATTCTTCTGTCACAATATCCTACTTCATTCTTGCCTCTTTTATTAACAAATTCTTCATATAACTATTTCAGGGGGCATAAACAAAAAAAGAAGCCATGAGAGAGAAGGTTATGACTAACTGCATGATTCAATAGTGGGTTTGTTCTGTATTAAAAATGCAAAGGAAAATCAACAATTAGTTTTTCAAGCAATTTAAGACACTTTTTCAAAAGGCTGTCGACTGATGATGATCATGTGAGTAACTAGTGTTAGGAGACTGAGAAATCATGGGTTGAAATGCTTAGGTGTATATATTTTGCCACAGTGAAGTCTAGTCAACTGAACTGGCAGATAGGCTGGTATCATGAAGGAGATTTTACTTTTACCACACAACAAACTGTTCTGAGCTTGTACAGTGGCAATTCTGGAGGAAAAAGAAACACTTTCAAATTTCAAGGAAGATTAACTGAGGAAGAATTTCATGGAGAAATAACTGAGAAGTTCTGGTAAATCAACGCATCCCAGTATTCGGTTTTGCTTTGTATAGTATTCTGTTTCTCCGCCATAGGGTACCATCAGACCTTCCTTGTGCATGTTAAAGTCTTACAGTTCCAATTGTTATTTGCAAGAATCTTGTTCGAGGGTCTGTGAGGTCTAGTTCTCTGCTGATTCATCATAAGCTCCAAGGACTTACATCGGATAAACAGGGAGATACATTGAAAAATAAGAGTGCACGTATTTCATACTGCCCATAGGGTAATACAGTCCAGTTTCCTTCCTGTGGTAAAATAAACACACTCAGCCAGTCAGATGGCTACTGTAGAGAAACTGTTGTGTTCATGATCCTTTATGAATAATAGGTAAAATTGAACTCCAGCATGTTTTTATTTGCAGGGTAGGTGGAGAGATCAAAGGAAATGTCTGAGTGGGGTGGAGAATTAAGGTGACAGTCAATTGGAAGCTTAGGGTCAAGTGATTGGAGATTGATTGCCAGTGCTGCTGGTGGTGGTGACGTTTTGTTGATCACAGTTGAACTGTCTAAAGGAGCTGCAAGTAGGGAAGAAAACAGAGAGGCAAAAATAGATATCATCATCCAAGTGATACAAATATCAAAACTGCTGGTACCTTCTTGAATTCGATGAGACCCAAGGACTGTAATATGTTCGGTTGGAAAGATGAGGTGGTGTTTGTCAAGCTTGAGCTGGACTTTATTGGAACAACGCAAAAGACCAGAGATAAAAGCCTGTGTGGGATGGAGTTAAGATGAGAGGCAATTGGAAGCTCAGTGTTCTCTGTGAAGACTGAACAGAGGTGTTGCATGGTATAATCATCCAGTCTGGATTTGTTCCAATATTGACGTGAATACCAAGCAGAAGCCCATGCTGTATCACTGTGACTGCAAGTAAAGGGGGAGTGTTTGGGTCTCTAGATGGTGGGAAGGGAAGTGGTAAAATATTAGATTCTACACCTTGTGTGTCTGTAAGAGATGATGCTGTACAAAGTTGGGGCGGATGTGGGTGGAGATGAAAGAGTTAGCCAGAGGGGCATGAAATAAACGGTTCTTTCAGAGTGCTGCAAGTGGAGAGATTAGGGTGACCCATTTTGACGTGGTATCACGTCTAAGATGGCAGAGTGTGCTCTGTTGAGTGTGGAGGCTGGAGGGATGGAAAGTGAGGACAGTAAGGGCCCTGGGTCAGAAGAGAGCACATGAGAGGAGCTCTGTAGGAAACAAATTAAATACAGTGGAGAGCTCTGTCGACAGTGGTGGAGTCACAGCCATAGCTAAGGAAAAGGAAGGCTCCTTGAGAACATCGGCATGAAAGACGTCACCAGCATGGATGTGATGGAGCCAGAGAAATTGGGAGAATGAAATGGAATACTTGCAGAAAACAGGGTGGTAAGAGGCTTTAAGATTATAATGCTCTTCATCTAATGCAGTGTAAAATGCCTCTATTATATATCTCTCACCCCTCTTGCAATAAGGCACCAAAGTAGTGTAATGGAGATCCCACATTAAATCCATTTTAATGCAAGGTAAAATACCTTAGTTCTACACTTTGATTCTGCATTTAAGGAATGTAATTAAGGACGTTTGATCAAGGTAGACGGGGTTTCTCCTCATACCTGACCATTGCATCCCAATTTAGGAATGTATGATGCTGATACTGAAGCAATTTAGATTTTAGAAACCGTAGAAACATCATTCAGATGGAAGTATTTTTTTTGTTGTTGGGAAATTGTATTCATTGAAATGTTATCCCTTCTCTGTAAGTTCTGCAACCATCACAGTCAGTGAAAGATTAAATGTATTACCTAGATGAGAGAGGAGCTTCCTTAATTCACCGTTCTAATATTTAATGTATATTCATCACTTGACTAAAGTTAATGCTCCAAAATAGTTGTACCGTAACTGCATCCAAATTTGGGCATTTTTATTTCAAAAATATTAGTGTGCTAACAAAATATGGCTAACCACTGACTGCACTGACTGCAAAATGTGAGAATTCATTTGGGTGTAATGAATGCTAAGTGGCGTGATTAATGAGATTACATGTAACTGGAATGAATGGGAAGTAATTTAATTGACAGAGGTCTGTTAAGTGATATTTAATGGGAAGTGGATTAAGGAGTAGAAGTCCTTTTATTTGGAGTAAATGGGAAATGGCTGGGTCCATGAAATTCTGTACTTTGAGACTTAAGGTTCAGTGATTTCACTGTAATATTGAGTGCTGGTTTAAATAATTTATTTGAAGTTCCAGCCTTCAATATGCCACACAGCCTTGATGAGCAGCAGTACAGTTGGTGTATTAATAAGGTGGCAGGCTGTAACCTGCTTTTTAAAAACAGATATAAACCACATTTGGACTGGTATAAGCAAGTCACAAAACAAAAATTATCAATGGGATAAGAATGTAAAGGAGAAACAAATCATGAGGATTTCAAACAATGGGGCCAGTGGTAGGAAACAAAATATAGATTTAATACATGTATCAATTTTTAGCAGTTTCTCCATTTGTGAATTACATAACTCTGGGAATCCTGCAATTAAGAGCCTGCTCTACGCTCTGGCCTGATGAAGTTGGGCTCAAAGAACTGAACAAAAATGGGTTTAAAGAGGGTGCCAAAATTGTCTTTGGCCATCCCAGTAAAATCCATCTATTATCTATTAAACTTCTCTCTCACCTGAGAAGGCAACTTGAACCTGATGCCTGCACTTTTACCTGCAATCTCTAATGAACGTTTTTTTAAAGCTACTTTAAACAAAATAATTTAAAGCATTTTAGGCTAATATGTATATATAGTTCTTATTTGGCTTAACTGCTGTCAATTTAAATTTAGTTCAGAGAGGTGGGGGTGGAGATTATCATACAAGTCCAGGTTCTTTGCTGAAGGCTTGTCGCTGTTGCCTTACATGTATATCAGTGTCATCTCTGTTGTTCATGCAGATCTGCATTTTTAATATCATAACAGTTTTGTACAAAATACTTGTGCATAAATTTTTTTCCAGCTGCTGCTTATAATGACTGATACTTGTAAAGTTTGTGTATCTCATAGCCTGTGACTATTAAAAAGGCAAGTTTTTTCCTTCTCGCTTAGTTTACTCACTGCCTAACCTCGAAGCTAACATGGGTGTCTTTGCAGAAACAATTTCCATTAATCTAGCACAATCAAAATATTCCAGGGACCGTAACTTTAAAAAGGGCATTTAATGAGAGGTCTAGTTTTTAAAGAGAACTGCATCGATTTGGAGACAGATGCTGCATCTGAAGCAGGAAGCAATATGCTCTATCCACCTGTTTCTCATTCCCTTCCTTCACCGGATTGCAAATACTGACTATCCACATATCTCACCCACCTTCTCCAGGTTGCATCTGCCATTCACATCTCCTCGACTGTCTATCCTACCCTACCATTATCACCTGCCTTACTTATTAGATTCCATCTCTGGTATCCTTTTGTGCTGCTGCTTGCCACCCTTCAGCAGCTGTCTCCACCTTCATCCTTCCCTTTCCCCCATTTGGCTCCATCTGTTATGTCTTCCACCTCCACCCCTCTCCTTGCCCTCTTTGGCTCAAACTGCCTGTCATCCAATCCCCTGTCTCTCTCCCTTGCCCCCTCTCCTCTCTACAAGCTGTCTCTCTACTCAGACATATCCACAACTATTGACAATTCCTCCCCACCCCACAACTCGCGAGCTGTTTAACGTGCACTGAGTTCCTCCAGCAGATTCTTTGTTGCAGCAGAGGTTAGGACCTTGGCAGCTGGAGACACTGTTACTGGAAATGAAGCCACTACATTTGAGAATGAACAATATCAGAATTTTGGCTGTGCAAAAATCTCAGGTCTGTAAGGCTACAGAAGGACAAGACAGGATGGGAGGGAGTAGGAAGATTGAGACATTAGAAAATAGAACAGTACTGTATCGGCCTTTGGCCCATGATGATGCACCGAACTTCTAACCCACTCCAAGATTAATCTAATGCTTCCATCCCACATAGCCCTCATCTTTCTTTTATCCATGTGCCTAAGAGTCTCTTAAATGTCCCTAATGTATCTGCCTCTACCAGCAGCCCTGGCAGTGCATTCTACACACTTATCACTGTGTATAAAAAGAATCTTCCTCTGAAATCCCCTCAACACTTTCCTCCAATCACCTTAAAATTATGCTCTTTCATATTAGCTGTTTTCACCCTCTGGAAAATCAACACCCTGCTGCTAAAGCTTTTCTGGCATTGTATGAGAATGGATAAGAACCACAAGTTTATAAAAATGTTTCTTTATCATCTTAAACACCTCTAATCCTCCTCCACTTCAAAAGACCTGGCTTGTTCAATGTCTCCTTATAAAGCACGCTCTCAAATCCAGGCAGCATCTTGGTAAGTCTCCTCAGTACCCTAAGACTTCCACATTATTCGTATAATGCAGTCCATTGCACTACCTCCTGGGGAAGCAGGTGGATGGGGGCTGGAACACACAATGCACTGGAGGAACTCAGCAGGTCAGTCAGCATCGGTTGAAAAGATTAGTCGACTAATCTTTTCAACTGATGCTGACTGACCTGCTGAGTTCCTCCAGCGTATTGTGAGTGTTCCTTTGACAACAGCATCTGCAGATTATTTTGTGTTTGTGGGGGCTGGGACAGGTGGTAGAGCTGTGGATGATAAATTCACTGGGAATAGGAAGAAAGCTTGAAAAGATTCTGATGGAACAATCTCATTGTGAGGTAACAAAGGCACACAAGATGAGAGTTTCAGAAGGAAGTGGATTGAAATTGCAACCATTTGATCAGCAAAGTTCTGCATATTCCACAAGTAATTCCCCACCTAGTGGCCCTTCGAACTGTAACTGCTGGAAGAATTCTCATTGGGTCAGAGCAATTAATTCAATAAAAACTGTTGCGTAAGGCTGTCATGACACATGCTTGTTACACCTGTACCAAATTATTCCCCAGTGGTTCTTGTTAAAAACAAGCAGAGCCAGGTGAGGGACAGGATCTTGAGGCATTCCCAACCTGGTCAAATAAACTCACAGCAGTACATTCACTCCTGTCTGATCTGAAGAACATCCATCTGAAAAATCAACACCCCACTGCTACAGCTTTTCTGGCATCGTGTAAAGAGAATGGATGAGAAGCGCAAGTTTATTTTAAATTACTTTTATTCCCACAGAATAGCTGAAGAATTTTTTGACATAATTTATTATACATTGACAAAATGTGAGGGGCATTAAAAAGCTATTGCAAAGGCAAACAAAATATATTCTGAAATAATCCATAGAATAAGATGTACAAAAATAAAAGTACAAACTTGGCATCTCAACACACTGTAAAAGTGTTTCCCATTTGGACGGCTTGCCCACGTCCGTGGTGTTTGAAGCTGGGAGCTGTGCTCAATCTCCAGCCTGCTTTATGAAGGTGGAACATTATAGAAAAGCATCAGACCTACCCAATGGCTATGGCTCCTGTTCCTTTAAGAGTACGACAGAATGTGGGGTATTCAGAGGCAAACATTTTACACAGACCTTTCTCCCACTAATGTAGGGACAGATGTGTACTCTCGGCAGAGAAGAACTGGAGACTGATCTTGACCAACTTAAAGGATAAGGGTGTGTGCCTGGGATCAGAAAGGAGGATGAATAGATACCTGCTCCACAAGCTGAGATTCTATCTGAAATACTGTTCATGATGCTGGTAGGGAAAAAAAAAGCTGTGCTTGAGAGAGAAGATAGCATCTTGGTTTAACATTTCATCCAGAAAACAGTATTTCAAAGCTCGTGAACAAACAGCTCTCTATATTCCTGCTCCCACGTTTGCCAATGGCTCTCACTGGAAAGAAAACTATCCATCAACAGTAGGAGTTGGCAAGAGCCTATGTGTATTTCCAACCAGGGTCAAGTAATCTCCAGCAGTCTGCCTGATTTTGAGAATTTCAATTGTAAAATGTATTGATTTCTTAGCAATAAACTGGAATGCCAGCCTAGATTGTGCATTTAGTTCCCTGGACCAGGGAGTTCTCCTGGTTGTGAGTAAAATACAAGGCCCAAAGGGGGTCATACGAATGTACTCAGAGTGTACCATACATCAAACATGATCTCCAGCCTGCATGCATGACCTGCACGGTTCCTAACAACTCATGCCGTGTGTTCAGGAATATCACAATCTCTGTTCCCTTAATTCCAATCACTTCTTCAAATAACAGGAGTCTTATGGAAACCTGGCCACAGAATTTAAGGCACACTATTTTTAAACACAAAGTTCATTATGTGCAGATTAACTCCCTGGGTTCCCATCGTTCCTTTTGCTACTGTTGCCAATCTGAATGCATTATGTATTAAAATGATTGAAGATAATGTTCTGACCACAACTACCCTGTATTCACTGTACACATACTACAAGTAACTAAATAAAAATGCAATTCTTTACATTCCTTTCCCTTCGTGTGTTCACACAGCAAGCTTGGTCATGTATTTTCAGAACACACTGATGTATTCAAACAGGCTGGTATCATGTCTCGACCAGGATGGGACGCCACGTTGTTCCAACTCTGCGGGGGCAGATGCTCCAGTCACCAATTGTCCCTGGCAGCCACCAACCCCTTCCCCAACCCACCCCACTGTACAACAAGTTAAATGTCGCCAACTCAGTAGTCACAGAGCGAAGAGTAGTATGAGAACTACGACCAGGATGACGAGAAGGACAATGATCACACACCACTGGCGACGTGCTGCCAAACAAAGAGGTGGTTTTGGTTAGTACCAGACCATACACACCAACCAAGTCAACAATTCATGTGTTACTTGTGGGTTTGAAGCGATAAACAACGGCAATTTATGTAGTGCCCCTCACAACTCATAACCCTCCATTGTCTCTTAACCCAAAATGTTGGCAGTCCATTTCCTTCCACGGAGGCTGCCTGACCCACACTGAGTTCCTCCAGCAGTTTGTAGTTTTTGTTCCAGATTCCAGCATTTGCAGTCTCGTGTCTCTCGCATCTCATGATCTTGTTCATTCCTGAAGGTGATTTATTTCCCCCACATACAGTATATCAAAATTATCTTTATTCGTATTAAAAATACTTACAGAAATAACCCATGCAATGCCTTCCACTCTTACATTCATGGTCAATGTATTGTGTAATGTTCTATTGCATTCCTTAAAACTAATAGGACCGTTGCCACTCATGGGGTGGTACACTACTACAATAATCGAGGGTCTTCCCCACCCAACCTGGTCCAATCCTCACCTCCCCAGTAGTGGCAGAACCCTATACTCTGGTCCTTCCCCACTGAACCCTTACAGTGGCTGCACCAAGCTTCAGCGCGTCCTCAACACGTACTCCTGCAGCCTGGAATGTGCCAGTCGGAAGCATTCCTCCAAGTACGTTCCTGAATGTGATTGCTCAATCACTGGTGCCCATCCCTGCAGCTCCCGAGCTAGCGAACTCTGGAGTTCTATCCTGAAATCTCCAATTCTTCCCCCTCCTGCAAAAAACAACACTTGAAGCTCACCCCTTTCACCTAGCTTTTGGTCACCTGTCTTGCTACCACAAAGTGATTTGCTGTTAATGTTTATTTTGAGAATGCTCCTTTGAACAGTATTGCTACGGAGCACTGCCCAACGTCCTTCAAAGGAGCATGTGAACATGCAGATTGGAAGCAGGAAGAGTCTGCTCCGCGATTCAAATTGGATCTTGACTGATGCCAGAAAGAAAGAGAGATACAGCACAGTTACAGGCACGTGCCGCCCAATTACACCCATGTGACCATTTAACCTACTAACCCGTAGTCTTTGGAATGTGGGAGGAAAACCCACACAACAACAGGAAGAATGTACAAACTCCTTACAGACAGCAGCTGAATTGAACCCAGGTTGGTGGTACCGTAATAGTGTTAGCCAACCGAGCCACCCAATCTCCGCCATGTCAGAATCATGTTGTTATAACCCAAACCCCACGTTCCCATACACCTATGATAACCTCTCACCCACTTGCTTACCAAGATGCTATCCTGCTCTCTCTTTAAGACAATTCAAAGACCCTGCATCCACTATTCCTTGAGGAACAGAGTCCTCAAAATGTACAACCTCCAGAAAAAAAAGTTGTGACTCATCTCCATCTTATATGAGCAATCCCTTGCTTTCAATCCTCCCACAAAAATCACTCTCAGGATGTCACGTTTCAAATTGCCTCTCCCCTTTCTAAATTGATCTGTGCAAGCCCAGACTGTCCAATATTCCTCCTAAATCAGACCCATTCCAGTTAACAGTCTGACAAAACTTGTTAACCTACACCAGCCATCAACCTAATCAATCTCTGCTTCCAACCCTTAACTAAGACAAGCACTGTACACCACACTCCAGATTGGCTCTGACCAATGGACAGCAAATTCTACATCAATAGAAATTGTTATTGATGTTATTTTAACCACAGAGGGTTATATCAAAGCAAATTTAACTCTGAGCCAAACAAGATGTCACCAAGAGAAATGCTGGAATCTGAAGCAAGACACTGGAACTCAGCAGATGAGCGTATTGTCAGAATGGTAATGCACTGAGGAGTGTGGTAGAACAGAGGGATCTGGGAATACAGATCCATAATTCCTTTTGACACTTTGGCCTTCATAATTCAAAATGTTGAGTATGGAAGTTGGCATGTTATGTTGAAGTTGTATAAGAAGTTGGTGAGGTCTACTTTGAAGTATTGTGCACAGTTCTGGTCACCTACCCACAGGACAAGATATCAATACAATTGAAGTGCGGAGAAACTTAACAAGGATGTTGCTGGGATTTGAGGAAGAGTTATAGGGAAATGCTGAATAGGATAGGACTTAATTCCCTGAAGTGTAGAAGGAGGAGGAGAGATTTAAGAGAGAGATACAAAATTATGAGAGGTAAGGATGGGGAAAATGCAAGCAGTCTTTTTTCCCATTGAGGGTGGATGAGTCTAAAACTAGAGGCCATAGGTTAAGGGTGAAAAGGGAAAACTTAAGGGGAACATGAGTGGGAACTCAGAGGGTGGTGAGCGTGTGGAACGAGCTGCCTGGAGGTGATGAATGCTGATTCAATTCCAGCATTTAAGAGAAACTTGGATACGTCCATGGACTGGAGGAGTGTGGAGTGCTATGCTTCAGGAGCAGGTCAATGGGATTAGGCAGAATAATATTTCGGCATGGACTAGAAGGGCCAAAGGGCCTGTTTCTGTGCTGTAGTGTTCTAGGAATCTATTTCAACCCAAATCCTCAATAATTCCTTTGCCACCTCCAACAAATGCTGTCTGACCCACTGAGTCCTTCCAGTAGATGGTTTGCTGCTGCCTGATGCTATGCTTTAAGGAACATTTTACTGAATGGAGACAGAGAGGTTTAGAGAAGGAATGCCACAATGTAGGACCTTGGAACTGAAACAACGGCCACAGACAGTGCAGCCACAATAATGGAGGCCGGAATTAAATATTCAAAGCGTATTCGATGAGAAAATAGGATGGTGAAACATCATTGAGCTAGTATCAGAACAGGAATGACGGGCCGAATGTACTCTTCCAGTTCAGCAAGGAGAAGGGAGCAGAGTGTGCGGTGAGTGTGTGGGTGGGCGGGTGGGGGAGGTAATTAAATGCTTACCACTAGTCATGTGGGAGACGTTGGCTAATTTCTTCAACGTGGTATCCAAACGCGAGTGGGTGCTGTCCATCTCATGAGAGAATTCATCTAACATCCTGCAAAGGGAAGACAGGCGCGGGTTAGATGTTTTCCAGAGAACAGCACACCCCCGAATCATGTTGCCTGCTTACACAACGGCTTCAAATGTGATCTGGACCTAATCCTGTCCAGAATAACTGTAACTGCGGTTAATCAGAGCAAGAGATGTTCCCTGAGCTAACTGCTCATCTGGGGGTTGCAGGGAAGAAAGGAAAAATTCTCAGGTTGACTGCATTACAGGAGGAGATTTGACCCATAAGCTTATTCTGTTTTGTAACAGCACCAGGTAATTATACTCCCCGGCACTTCCACATCACCCTGTTTTATTTACCTTCTCAAAGCATTATTCCCATGTCTTTCTGTAGTTACTATCTAATCTACTGAATCTACAGTGCCAGCTCACAACTGTTACAAAGCAAACATTCAGTGAAACGATCTCCAAACAAATTCCCCGCCTCCACCCCGTGTGGTTATTGACAGATTGTAGGATTGGCCCAACTTTATTGGCAGGCAACATCGGATGAGACTAACTCAGTCACAGCTTCCCCTCATCCACCAAACACACACATACACACGGTTCTTTCAATTCCTCCTCCCCCAGCGTGGCACGGAGCCAAAATGAGTCATTTGCCAGGTTTCAAAGGGTCCAACTGCAAGAGACACAAGTCCTGACAGTTACCCTTTCCACCATCCAGAGCCCTAAATATTAATCACAGTTTTTCCTGGAAGGAATCTCTGCTACTTTCAAGTTTGTGCAATATACTCCTGCTCACAACACGTTCCCTACAAAGGAGACCAAAGGCAGGTAGGTTGACTCTTCGCTTCAGTGTGGAAGACATCCCAAATTTCTACTAACTGTTAAACCCCCACTCTGACTCTCTGCTGCACACTCATACACTTTTCCAGGCCACCAATCAACCTCATTTCCTGGAGATCTTCCCACCATAAAACATTGTCCATTTGTTATGTGCCACTTCGTATAATGTGGGCGATCGTGGACTTTCCATGACCATGATTGTTCTTGACAGATTCTTCTACAGAAGTGGTTTGCCATTGCCTTCTTCTAGGCAGTGTCTTTACAAGACGGGTGAGGCCAGCCATTATCAATACTCTTCAGAGGTTGTCTGCCTGGTGTCAGTGATTGCATAACCAGAACTTGTGATATACACCAACTGCTCATACGACCATCCACCACCTGCTCCCATGACTTCACGTGACCCTGATCGGGGTGGGGGAGAAACTAAGCAGATGCTACAAGGATGACTTGCAGGCTAGCGAGGGTTAGGAGCACCTTACACCTCCTTTGGTAGGGACATATCTCCACTCTGGACAAATAGCTTGATTCTGCTGTTATGCCCACCAGCCAGAAGGCCCACCAGTGCCTTTACTTCCTGAGAAAGCTGAAGAAATTTGGCCTGTCCCCTAAAACCCTGACTAATTTTTATAGATGCACCGTAGAAAGCATTCTTCTAGGCTGCATCACAACCTGGTATGGAAGCTGTCTTGTCCAAGACCGGAAGAAGCTGCAGAAGATCATGAACACAGCCCAGCACATCACACAAACCAATCTTCCATCCGTGGACTCACTTTACACAGCATGCTGTTGGAGCAGTGCTGCCAGGATAATCAAGGACATGACCCACCCAGCCAACACAATTTTCGTCCCTCTTCCCTCCGGGAGAAGGCTCAGGAGCTTGAAGACTCGTACGGCCAGATTTGGGAACAGCTTTTTTCCAACTGTGATAAGACTGCTGAACGGATCCTGACCCGGATCTGGGCCGTACCCTCCAAATATCCGGACCTGCCTCTCGGTTTTTTTGCACTACCTTACTTTCCCTTTTCTATTTATGATTTATAATTTAAATTTTTAATATTTACTATCGATTTGTACTCCAGGGAGTGCGAAGCGCAGAATCAAATATCGCTGTGATGATTGTACATTCTAGTATCAATTGTTTGGCAACAATAAAGTATAAAGTATAAAGTCTTGAGTGGCAATCATATCTGCTCCACCATTCCATCTTGGCTGATTTATTATCCCTGAACCCTCTTCTCCTGCCTTTTCCCTGTAACCTTTGATACGCTGACTAATCAAGGACTTGTCAACTTCTGTTTTAAATATGTCCAACGACCATAACACTATAAAACATAGGAGTAGAACTAAGCTACACGGCCCATTGAGTCTGCTCTGCCATTCCATCATGGTTGATGGTTGATTTATTATCCCTTTCAAAATAAAGGTACTTTGAACCTTCAAGTTAACCTTTAGGGAACTCGCACAAGGACTCTCAAATCCCTTTGTATCTCTGAATTTTGAATTTTCTCCCCATTTAGATAACCGCCTGTGCCTTTATTCCTTCCACCAAAGTACATGGCCAAACACTTCCCTGCACTACATTCCACCTGCCATATCTTTGCCCATTCTCCCAATCTATCCAAGTCCTTCTGCAGACTCCCTGATTCCTCAACACTGCCTGTCCCTCCACGTATCTTTGTAATCTCTGAAAACTTGGCCACAATGCCATTGATTCCATCATCCAAATCGCTGATATAGTATATAATGTGAAAAACGGTACCAACACCACCCTCTGCAGAACACTACTAGTCACTGAGACCCTACCAAAATAGTACCCTTTTATTCTGACTTTTTGCCTCCTGCCAATCAGCGAATCTTCTGTCCGTCTAGTACCTTTCCTGTGATACCATGGGTTTTTATCTTATTAAGCGGCATCTTGTCAAAGGCCTTCTGAAAATCCAGGTAAACATCCGCTGACTCTACTTTGTCTATCCTGCCTGTTATTTCCCAAATTTGTCAGGCCAGATTTCCCCTTGAGGAAACCATGCTGGCCTTGGCCTACTTTATTATGCATCTCCAAGTATTCTGAAACTACATCTTTAATAATAGACTCCAACATGTTTCCAACCACTGAAGTCAGGCTAACTGGTCTAAAATTTCCTTTCTTCTGCTTCCCTCCCTTTTTAAAAGAGTGGAGTGGGAGTGACATTTACAACTTTCCAGTCCTCAGGAACCAGTCCAGACTCTAGTGATTCTGGAAAGATCATTACTAATCCCTCCACAATATCTTCAGCTGTCTCTTTCAGAACCATGGGGTGTAGTCCATCTGGTCCAGGTGACTTACCTACCTTCAGATTTTTCAGCTTCCCAAGCACCTTCTCCTCAGTAATAGCAACTACTCTTGCCCCCTGACACTCTCGCATCTCTGGCATACTGCTAGTATCTTCCACAGTGAAGACTGATGCAAAATACTCATTCAGTTTGTCGGCCATTTCTCTATCCTCCATTACTACCTCTCCAGCATCATTTTCCAGTGGTCCAATACCCACTCTCACCTCTCTTTTACTTTTTCTATATCTGAAAAATCTTCTGGTATCTTCTTTGATATTCTTGATTGGCTTACCTTCATATTTCATTTTTTCTCTCCTTGTGGTTTTTTTAGTCGCCTTCTGTTGTTTTTTTTTAATTTTCCAATCCTCTACCTTCCCACTAAGTGTTGCTATATTATATGCCTTCTCTTATTTTTATGCTGTCTTTGACTTCCCTTGTCAGCCACAGTTGCCATTTCCTCCGTTAAGAATACTTCTTCATTTTTGGGATTGATCTATCCTTACCTTCTGAAATGCCCCCAAAACTCCAGCTATTGGTCATCCCTGCTAGTGTTCCCTTCCAATCAACTTTGGCAGTTCCTCTCTCATGCTTCTGCAATTCCCTTATCTCACTGTAATACTGATACATCTGACTTTTATCTTCTCCCTCTCAAACTACAGGGTGAATTCTATCATATTATGATCACTTCCTCCTAAGGGTCCCTTTACCTTAAGATCTCTAATTAATTCTGGTTCACGGCACAACACCAAATCTAGAATTGCCTTTCTGCTAGTACACTCAACCACAACCTTTTCTAGGCATACTACAAATTCTCTCTTGGGAAACGTGATTTTCCCAATCTACCCGCATATTGAAATTCCCCATGAATATCGTTACTTTGGCCTTTTCTATTTCCCATTGAAAGTTGTATCTCACATCCTGGCTACTGTTCAGGAGCCTGTATACAACTTCCATCAGGGTCTTTTTACCCTCGCAGTTTCTTAACTCTGGCACACAGATTTTACATCTTCTGATCCTATGTCACGTCTGTCTAAGGATTTTATTTCATTTTTTTTTAACTAATAGAGCCAATCCCACCCCCTCTGCCTATCTGCCTGTTCTTTCGATACCCAGTGACTTACCCTCCACAGCCCTCTGCGGCAATAACTTCCCCAGATTCACCACCCTCCGAATAAAAAAACATTCTCCTCATCTCAGTTCTAAAGAAACATCCTATTCAAAGGCTGTGCCCTCTGGCCCTAGACACCCCCACTATAGGAAAAACCCTCTCCATATGCACTCTATCGAAACCTTTCAATATTCAATAGGATTCAATGAAACTCACCCTGCCCCCACTCCTGCATTCTGCTAAACTCCAGTGAATACAGGACCTGAGCCCCCAAACGCACCTCATACGCTAACCCATTCAATCTCAGGATCATTCTCTTAAACCTCCTCTGGGCCCCCTCCATCGGCAGCATAAAGGGCACAAGACAGCCCAGAATACTCCCAGTGAGATCTGACCAATGCCTTATAAACCCTCAGCATTACATCCTTGCTCTTATACTCTTATAAATCTGAGGTTTATATTATATTTATTTATATCGTCGCCTCCAGCCTCCTAGTCCCTCCTCTCTCCACTTTCTCTCCCCCAACCACAATCCAGAGGCAGGACTCTGCTAGTGCTCCTTCGTTCCCCAAACAACAGGGCTCTCTTCTTTCTCCGGTCCAGTCCCTTCCCACCTACACCCCTGATGAGAGCTTCCATTTTCGATGCCACAGACATCCAATCTTCTCCATTAGTAGAATGTTTAGTTATTTATTGAGATATTATAATTTACTGAGAATTCTCTGATGTCTCAGCAATAGTTGAGTGTATAAAGAGAGGACGGGAGGATGGATACAGGACCCTGGTGGAGGACTTTGTCAAATGGTGCAAGCTGAATCATCTGCAGCTCAACATCAGTAAGACAAAGGAGATGGTGATGGACTTTAGGGAGACTAAGCCTGCACTGCTCCCTGTTACTATTGGTGGTGAGGACGTAGATGTGGTGAGACCCTACAAGTACCTGGGAGTGCACCTGGATGACGGATTTGAGTGGAGCACCAACACAGAGACTGTGTACAAGAAGGGCCAGAGTCACCTCTACTTCCTGAGGAGACTGAGCTCCTTTGGAGTATGCAGGCCTCCCCTTCACATATTCTATCAGTCTGTCATCGCCTGTACAATTTCCATGCAGAAGTGCGCTAGGGCAATGGCATCAACATGGGTGATGCCAACAGGTTCGATAAACTGATTAGAGAGGCTGGCTCTGTTACAGGAGTCAAACTGGTCACTCTGGAGGCTGTGGTAGAACAAAGGACCCTCCAGAAAATCCAGGCAATTCTGGACAATGTTTCTCACCCTCTGCAAGCCACCTTGGCTGAACAGAGGAGCACTTCCAGTAATAGACTAAGACACTGTGCTGCTCCAAAGAGCACTATATGAGGTCCTTCTTACCCTCGGCCATTAGGCTCTATAATGAGTCAACCTGTAGCCGGGGAAGTGATGACCCCCCCCCCTCCTGTTAGACCATTTGAGGTAACATTTTTTATTCTTTCTTACTTCTCTTCTAGTGCCTGTATATCTGGGCAATTGTAATGCTACTGTGACACTGTCATTTCCTCTCGAATCAATGAAGAGTCTATCTACAGCGCAGGGTGGGCCTTTCTGGCCCTTCAACCCACACCGCCCAGCAATTCTCCCATTTAATCCTAACCTAATCAAGGGATGATTTACAATCACCAAATAACCCACCAACTCATATGTCCTTGGACTATGGGAAGAAACTGGAGCACCCGGAGGAAACCCATGGGTCACGGGGAGAAGGTATAAACCCCTTACAGGCTGCGGCAGGATTTGAACTCCAGTTGCCCGTCCTGTAGAGCATTGTGCTGACCACTACCATGTCGTCAGGTGGGCAGAGCAATTTCTCCAGTCGGACTTCAGTAGCGTTTATCTACTTACACCGCCTGTTCATCCAGCTCGTCTCCTATCTTGTTGGACATGTTCTTGAGGACCCCAATGCTTCCGGACACCAGCTCGAGCTGTTGGTCTTGCTGATCTGCTATCAGCTGCACAGATATCAACAGTCAAGTTACCTCACAAGTCCCCTCTCACTGCCATCCGACAGAACATCGATCATTACTGCCCGTCTCTAAGCACCAACATCGCTGGTCTTACCCAGATACCAATGTAAAAGCAGAACCACCACAGAAGGTAGCCATTGGGCCCGTCAAGCCTGTGTACACCCACTGAGCATTTCATTCCCGCACTAATCTCCCCTGTAACATTCTCCCCACTTTCCCATTCCCCCTTCCTCCTCTTTCATACTCCAGCACCCAGCTGCACATTTCAAGTGGCCAGTTTCCACCTCACCTACCAATCCCCAAGTCTTTGGAGTTGTGAGGAAACAGGAGTTCCCAGAGAAAACCAGCAGAGTCACAAGGAGAGCATGCAAGCTCCATGCAGACAGTACCGGAGGACGGGGGACGGGGGTAACAATTCAACTCAGTGCACCACAGTTCCACATCTCAGGAAAGGAAACTGGCAAAGCTTAGCTGGTCTGGCCTGTACGTAAATACAGAACACAGCACTGGGACTTAGAACTGAAGGAAGCTGAGGATGGCCAATAATTTACGGCTTTGCCAATGCCATCCACCTCACGAGCCAATATTAAACAATAATTCTCACGATACGGGCTTCATTGACAATGCCAGCACTTAATACCCTTCCTAATTGCCCTTGAGAGTGTGGGGGTGAGCCACCTTCTGAAACTACGACAGTCTGTGTGGCAACGATGCTTCCACGGTGCTGTTAGGGAGGAGTTCCCATTGAGGAGAAATGCCAATATCTTTCTCAGTCAGGACAGTGCAGAGTCTGGAGGGAATTCTGTGGGTGATTGGAGAACCCTAGCTTCCGATGCCTGTGTTTGCCTTGCTGGTAGAGGTCACAGGTCAAACTAACCTGGGTGACAACGGTCCACATAGTAGCAAATGTGCATCAGTGAGGGAAGTGAAGGGTCACATACTGTGAGTGATGAACAAGCTAAAGGACTCAGTTCACCATCAAGTGTATACAGTATTTGTTGTGAAACACTGCATATCAACTGATCCAATGAAAGGACACCTTGGAGCCTAGTCACTCCAACTGAAACCAGGCCAGTTGCACTGTAAGCAACACACTGCTGGTGAACGCAGCAGGCCAGGCAGCATCTCTAGGAAGAGGTACAGTCGACGTTTCGGGCCGAGACCCTTCGCCAGGACTAATTGAAGGAAGAGCTAGTAAGAGATTTGAAAGTGGGAGGGGGAGGGGGAGATCCAAAATGATAGGAGAAGACAGGAGGGGGAGGGATGGAGCCAAGAGCTGGACAGGTGATTGGCCAAAGGAATATGAGAGGATCATGGGACAGGAGGCCCAGGGAGAAAGAAAAGGGGGAGGGGAAGGTAGATAGGACTCTCAGTAACGCTTCCCAAACCCTGGGAAATCAACCAGCCAGTTTGTTTGTCCTCTCCTTCTCACCCCTCCCTCCCCTTCCTCTCTGCCCCCCACCCCACAACCATCTCATCTCTCCCATTACAATAGTCTACACTTGGTGGCCAAGCCTTTGCTTTGATGTTGATGCTAAATTTGATAGCTGTTCCTCAGGACATTGTTAAAGATGTCAAATTCACACCTCCCATACACCTCTACCTTTCCCCTTCACTCTACCGACATACAAACAACCTGGGTGTGTACATACCCTCTGCTGTACCTGCTGCTCCTCGATGTACTGGGAGTTTGCGATCTCCAGCTCCTGATCCAGACGCTGGTATCGATCTGCGGGTTTCCTCAGAGGGTCGATACCCCCAAAGAGATTCTACAACAACATCCAACAGTACATGAACCTTTGCTCCTCCCACTGTGCTCCCTCTCAGACGGTTGGCAGGTGGTAACAGACGCAATGATCATCACGACAGTAACATCACAGACTTTGAAAGATCAGACAGCCTCACGATGTGGGCAAGGGACTTCCCTCGTGGCCTCTCAACTCAAAGTAACATACAGATCACTGTGTGAAGTGCTTCCTGCTGTGGTCCATTTGGCCCATCAACATTTCCCCAGCTCTTTAAGAAAATCCTCAAATCAGTCTCACTCCAATGCTCTTCCCCCACAATCCTGCAAACTTTCCAAGAACATGAAATAAATGCAATATTAGCATTCATTTTGAGAAGACTAGAATATAAATGCAAGGACGTAATGCTAAGACTTTATAAGGCATTGATCAGACCATATTTGGAGTATCGTGAGCAGTTTTGGGGCCCTGAGAAGACATGCTGACATTGGAGGGGTTCCAGAGGAAGTTCACGAAAATCATCTTGGGAGTGAAAGTGTTAATGTCTGTGGAGCATGTGATGGCTCTGGACCAGTATTTGCTGGAGTTTAAAAAAAATGAGGGGGATCTCACTGAAGCCTAACAAATATTGAAAGGCACAGATAACCAGAGGGTTGTGAGTCTGTGGAACTCATTGCCACAGATGGCTGTGGAGGCCAAGTCATTGGGTGTACAGGTATATAGAGCAGAGGTTGATAGATTCCTGATTAGTAAGATTATGGGAAGAAAGGGGGAAGATAGGGTTGAGAGGGATAATAAATCAGCCATGATGGAGCAGCCTCAATGGGCTGAATAACCTTCTATGTCTCATGCTTTTATCAGGTTATATTCTTCCAGCAACTCAGGCGAAAGGAGTGTGTATGAGTCAGAGCCCAAGGAAGTTGGGAGGGAGGATAAAAGGAGCAGATTCTGACAAGACCAGTCTTTTTGAATGGCACAGGCGCAGAAAGTGTCGACATCAGAGGCCTAACCTCAACTGCAAATAAAAGGGTAGACTCAAACGGAGCAGCCACTGTTTGAGCGTGCCAGTGGTAGAGTGTGAAGACTTTCGCCTAACAGGCTTTGGCGTGAACAGGCAAAGGCAGAGTTAAGAACAGGCAAGCCTTTTTTCTTTTTTGGAAGAATGTAGTCAGGATGAAACACTCCTCCTGTCAGATGTGGGAATTCGGGATACTCAGCGGTTTCCCTGATGACTACATCTGCGGGAAGTGCGCCCAATGTCAGCGCCTGACTGACCGGGTCAAGGAGTTGGAGCTGGAGTTGGACGTACTCAGGGTCGTTCAGGAGGCTGAAGATATAGACGAGTCTGTTGAAGAGAGGTGGTCACACCCAGAGGACAGGCTTCGGACAGTAGATGGGTGGCCACCAGGAGAGGCAAGGGTAAGGAGTCAGTATGGGTTCTCCCTGTGGCCGATCCTCTCAGCAACAAGTTTACCTCTTTGGTTACCGCTGGGGGCAGTGATCCATCACAGCCCTGCAGCAGCCACTAGGCTGGTGGCCGGCTTTGAGCCTCGACAGGGAAGGGTAAAGTTAGGCAGTGTAGCAGTCATAGGGAACTCTATAGTTAGGGGGACAGAAAGGAGCTGCAGAAGAGACACCATGTTGCCTCCCAGGTGCTAGGGTCCATGCAGGATATTCTCCAGGGGGAGGGGAAACAGCCCAGGGCTGTGGTGCATATTGCAGACATCCCACCTCTCCCGGAAATTCCGGGAGTCTCCTGCACATGAATAGTGGCTCCCTGATGCCCACAAATTATATACAATATCTCCGAAATCAATTTTTTTTTTGAGAGCAAGCGAACGTGAGGAAGCAAGAGAGAGCGACCACGAGAGAGCACGCGAGCAACCGCGAGACAGCACGCAAGTGACTGCGAGGGAGCACGCCATGGCAGAGTGTTCCAAAAAAAGAAAATATAAAACGTACGTCACCCCAGACTACACTAAACTGTAACCCTGCCTAAGAGGGGTCAAAATAATGACAGTGTTGCTCGCTGCACTGTTTGCAACAGTGACTTTTCTATTGCCCATGGTGGGTTAAGACTGTAAAAGACATGTTGAGGTGAGTTTAACAGGTGTCATTCATTCATTAGCATAGCTAACGTTATTTAAACTAGCTGGCTAGCTGCTCAGGAGCTACTCTATTGCAGACATCCCACCTCTCCCGGAAGTCTCCCTCAAATTGATGATGCTACCTCCCTGAAATGAGTTTTTGCAGGGTGCGATGTCTGATATTGGCACCAATGACAGAGGCAGAAAAGGGTAAAGGGTCCTACACAATGTGTATATAGCGTTAGAAAAGTGGCTGAAGGGAAAGACCTCCAAGGTAGTAATCTCCGAATTACTCCCAGTGCCACCGACTAGTGCAGGTAGGAATGGGTTCTAGCATGGATGAATGAGTGGCTGCAGAGGTGATGCAGGGGACAGGGTTTCAAGTTCCTGGGGAACGGCTGACCTGTACGCGCGACAGATTGCACCTGAACTGGAGGGGAAACCAACATCCTGGCCAGGAGGTTTGCTGATGCTACTCAGGAGAGTTTAAACTAGTTTTGCAGGGGGGCAAGAACCTGAGCCTCAGGTCAGTTAAGGGAAGGATCAGACCCAGGTGTGATGGGTTGGATAGTTTGAAGTGTGCATATTTTATGCTAGGAGTATTACGGGTAAAGGTGATGAACTTAGAGCAGTACGTGGAACTACAATGTTGCAGCCATTTCTGAAACTTAGCTGAGAGAGGAGCAGGAATGGGTGATTAGTGTATTTGAAGCTTTAGAAAAGATAGAGGAAAAGGTAAAAGAGGGGGTGGAGGAACAATATCACAGCTGAACTCAGGAGACGTCACGGAGGGGTCAAAAACTCAGTCCATTTGTGTGGAACTCAGGAATAGGAAGGGATTGTACTACAATGACTGGGTCATTAAGGAACAGATATGAAATCAGATTAAGGAAATGTGTAAAATATTAGGGTTGTTGTCATGGGCAGATTTCAACTTCTCTAAAATAAACTAGGACTTCCTTAGTGCAAAGGGTTTAGATGGGACAGAATTTGTTAAGTGGAGGGTGTCTAAAGATCAATTGTACAGTGTACAGGAAAGGAACTTTCCTGTTAGAGAGAAAAACAGGATGGAAAGGTAAGAGAAACTTGGATGTCCAGAGAGGTGATGAATTTAGTCAAGAAGAAAAAGGAAAAGTACGTAAAGTTTCGGAAGTCGGAATCAAATGAAGCACATGAGGAGTTTAGAGAAGCCGAAAGGAACTAAAGAGGGAATTAGGAAAGCCAGGAGAGGCCATGAAAAGTCCTTGACAAGCAGGATTCGGGTGAATTCCGAGGCATTCTATCCATACATCAAGAGTAAAAGGGTAACTAAAGAGAAAGTGGGACCACTCAAGGATAAAGGGGATACAGAGAATGTGAGTGAGGTACTTAATAAGTACTTTGCTTCAGTATTTACAAAAGTAAAGAATATAAAGGACCGGCAGACCAGCTCTGAGTATATAAGTACCTTGGGGTGTTCAGAGGCCAAGGAGGAGGAAGTGTTGGGCCTCCTAAGGAGTATTAAGATGGGTAAGTCCCCAGGGCCTGATGAGATTTACCCCAGGTTATTGAAAGAGGCACGAGACAAGTTTGCTGGGCCCTTGACCAATATCTACGTGTCCTGTCACGGGTGAGGTTCCATAGGACTGGTGAGTGGCTGACGTTGTACCTCAATTTAAGAAGGGAATAAAGGAAAGTCCTGGGAACTATGGGCCGGAGAGTCTCATGTCAGTTGTTAGGGAATTGCTGGAGAAAATTCTTTGGGATAGGATATATATGAGCGTTTGGAAACCCATGGGCTAATTAGGGAGAGTCAGCATGGCTTTGTGCAGGGCAGTTCGTGCCTTATCAACTTGATTGAGTTTTTTTTGACAAGGTAATGAGAGAGATTGAGGAGGACAGGGCAGTGGATGTTGTCTACATGGATTTTAGTAAGGCGTTTGACCAAGTCCCCCAGGGGAGGCTAATCCAGAAGATTAAGACACATGGGGTCCGCGGTGAATTGGCTGGCTGGATTCAGAACAAGCTTGCACATAGAAGACAGAGGGTAGTGGTTGAAAGATTTATCCAAGCTGGATGTCTGTAATTAGTGGAATTCTGCAGGGATCTTTGCTGGGACCTCTGCTGTTCGTGATGTATATGAAAGACCTGGATGAAAAATGAAAATGTAGTTGGGCGAGTTAGTAAATATGCGGATGATACCAAGATTGGTGAAGTTGCGGACAGTGTAGAAGACTGGCAAAGAATACAATGCAACATAGATCAGTTGCAGATTTGGGCAGAGAAATGGCAGATGGAGTTTAACCCAGGTAAGTGTGAGGTGCTGTACCTTGGTAGGGCAAATGCAAGGGGACAGTATACTGTTAAGGGGAAGGTCATTAACAGTGTTGCTGAGCAGAGAGATCTTGGGATCTACGTTCATAGCTTCTTGAAAGTGGCTACACAGGTCAATAAGGTGGTTCAGGAGGCTTATAGAGTGCTTGCAAAGCACACAAAATGTTGGAGGACTCAGCAGGCCAGGCAGCATCTATGGAAAAGAACATTCGACATCTTGGGCTGAGACCTTTCATCAGGATTGTGGAGAGTGAAACTAATTCAAGAGGTTTCTGTTTTTAATAAATTTAGTTTTCATTTCCTTCAAATTATTTGCTGCTTTGAATCATTGAATTTGAAAACCAAACCGTCAGGAGATCAAGTTGAGTGCATGGACAATTCTGACTAACGAGTTCCATAAAGATGAGACAATATTATCATAGTGTAGGCTCACAGAGAAACACAGGCCAGAAGACCAAGAAACTCCCTTCCACTACAGCATCAGAGAAGCCTATCCATTCACACTAGAGGGCGGACGGAAGTCCCTTGCAAGATCAGCTGCCCTGATATCCCAGTGCCAACGTTCAGGGTCAGGTCTCTGGAGTGGGACTTGAGCCCACCACATTCTGCCTCAGAAGCAAGAGTGACCAGGCAGCAACAGAAGATGGGACTCGGGCCACTCGGGACGGTGAATGAATGGACTCACCCGTCGGTCACTGTTCTCAGCCAACGCGGTAGCAGATGGACTGGCAATGTGATCTTTCATTTGCTGGTGAGAAAGAGGGAGAGATTACCATGGGAAACACCGGGGATTCACGAATCCAAGTTGTTGTATTACTGAATTCCCAGAATCAAATTCCAGCGCATTGGAAAAGCAATCGCATGAAGGAACGCGGCGGGTCAGGCAGCGTCTGTGGAGGGAAATGGACAATTGCTGATTTGGTTGGCTCTCGGTCTTCATTTGTGTAGTTTCTCATTGATTCTATTGCCTTTCTCTGTTCCACTGTGAATGCCTGCAAGATGAATCTCAGGGTGGTATAAGGTGACATATTCGTACTTTGATAATAAATTTACTTTAAAATTTGAGTTCCTGTAGCAGTTTATTTTTTGCTCCAGGTTCCAGTATCTGTATTCTCTGGTGCCCCCACCACACTCAATCCCAAATAACTCTACGAAGAGTCACAGCAAAACACACAAAATGGTGGAGGAACCCTGGAGTCCTCTTGAGGAGTCTCTGCCTAAAACATCACCTGTCCATTGTCCTCCACAGATGCTGCCTAACCTGCCGAGTTCCTGCAGCATCTTGTGTGTGTTGCTCCAGATTTTCCAGCCTCTGTTGTCCCTTTTGTGCGGACAAAGAGTCACAGTGGAGGCTGGGGAGAGGGCGAGGTTGCAAAGGTCTCTCCCAATCAACAAGAGTGAGGTTCAGAATAGCCAGTGACACTCAGTCGCAGGGATCACAGCCCTAGAAAGACAAGGCTACAGAGGTGACAATTACCCAAGCCCCTGCTCGCGTTAGAGCTGCAAACCACTGCATCACTGATCACTGGAAGTAAATATGGCCATTGGCATAACCAGGTGGTTTTTGCAACCATGGGGATAAAGCCGAGAGGTGGGACTAACTAGGGAGCTCTGTACAGAAACAGGCACACGTGCATGGACTGAGCGTCCATTTTCCTATGTGAAATCATTCACCGACTCTGTCAGAGAGGGGCCTGCTGGGAGGGTTTAATCCTGGCGAGAGTCAAGGAACAAAGCCAAGGAATTCTTGGTGAACAGATTCTAGCCGGCAGCTTGCCCCAACCAAGTATCCTCACCCAAAGCAACCAAGGTGAAGCCTTTAGACTCAACTCCTGCCAAGGGCAATCTGAATTTTGCCTCCACCTCCCCTCCCCCCAGCCTTGGCTCCTCAGTTCCTAACCTCCTCTACAAGCAAAAATTCTTGGGTTTGGCAGTTTCAGCTGAAACCACTCCGTCTTCCCACGGCAATCCTGATCAGATTCTGGGGTTACACTGTGCCTTATAGAACAGAGTCTTAGAACAACACAGCACAGTCCTCTCATCTAGTCTGTGCCAAGCTATTAATCCGCAGTCCTCCATACCCCTCCAATCCAAACTTCTCCTAAATATTGCAAACAAACCTACATGCACACCTTCTGCTGGCAGCTCGTTCTGCACTCTCACCACCCTCCGAGTGAAAAATTACCCCCTCATGTTTCCCTTAAACATTTCATCTTTCACCCTTAACCCATGACCTCTAAGTCCAACCCAACATCAGTGGGAAAATGCATGTTTGCTTTTGCCCTATCTATAGCCCTATATTAAAGTTGCTGGTGAACGCAGCAGGCCAGGCAGTATCTCTAGGAAGAGGTACAGTCGACGTTTCGGGCCCAGACCCTTCGTCAGCGCTGATGTGTGTTGCTTGAATTTCCAGCATCTGCAGAATTCCTTGTGTTTGCATATAGCCCTATATTGACCATATCTCCGTCTTAAATGGCAACTCCTTTACCCTAAAGATTACATTTCCTTTGGCCTTGATTCTCCCACTAGGGACAACCTAGTCACCGCACACAGCCTGTCAGGTTCCTCTGCCAATGATCATGTTTTAGTGAATGGGTCAGTTCAATGGCATGATTAGTACAGTCGCTACCTGACAGCTAGCTAACATACTGCCAATAGTTTTGTTATGCAAGATCCCACCCACCTGTACAGAACCAAGGGGTTATTGGATAATGCCCTGTCAGTCAGAAATCGCTGCCCAGTGATTGGCGAAACTGCATCAACAATAAATCTTTACTCAGTTTTATTGTCTCGATGTTGTGTGTGTAGAATCTGTAAATTCTCCCCACAGCAATATGAGGGGTGATTGATAAGTTTGTGGCCTAAAGTAGAAGGAGATGGGTTATACAGCTCTCGTTACATGCACATGCAGTTCAATGCTTTGAGTGATTATGCAGAAAGTTTGAAGTTAATAACTCAAACACGAGGAAATCTCCAGATGCTGGAATTTCAAGCAACACACATAAAAGTTGCTGGTGAACGCAGCAGGCCAGGCAGCATCTCTAGGAAAAGGTACGGTCGACGTTTCGGGCCGAGACCTTTCATCAGGACTAACTGAAAGAAGAGCTAGTAAGAGATTTGAAAGTGGGAGGGGGAGGGGAGGTCCGAAATGATAGGAGAAGACACCCCCTCCTGGCTTCTCCTATCATTTCGGATATCCCCCTCCCCCTCCAACTTTCAAATCTCTTACTAGCTCTTCTTTCAGTTAGTCCTGATGAAAGGTCTCGGCCCGAAACGTCGACCTAGAGATGCTGCCTGGCCTGCTGCATTCACCAGCAACTTTTATGGAAGTGAATAACTCATCTCCTTCTACCTTAGGCCACGAACTTATCAATTATCCCTGCTGTGGACACTTCCTGGAGGTCCAAGATCCGTATGCTCCACGACCGCTGGACTAAGTGTGTAAATGTAGGAGGGGGCTATGTTGAAAATTAAATGTGCTAGGTTTTCTAAAACTGACTCCTTCTATCTTAGGCCATGAACTTATCAATCACCCCTCGTATGTTTCCCATGGTGCTCCAATTTGCTCCCACATCCCAAGGACACGCGAGTGGGTAAGTTAATTGGTCACTGTAAACTGCCCCTTGTGTGCAGTCTAGGGGAAGTTTGGTCAGAACATTGCAGGATGGATTAGAGGTTGCCCTGTGGGCTGGCATAAGACTCAATGGGCCAAGTGGCCTCCTTCAGTGCTATACAACAATAGCACTGGCTCTTTGAAGTGACAGGGGACACAGCAGCAACGTGCTTAACTATTTCTTCAAAAGACAAGTTATTATTGTGGTTTACACTACCTTCACGGTCTGCCTTGTCTGGACAACAAATGCCTTCCGCTCCAGCAGTTCCCCCGTCTCAATCTTGAACTTCCGAGGGTTCGATTCCACAATGCGTCACAACAGTCAAGGGAGAATAAAATCACGATAAAAAGAAAGAGAGGAAAGGTAGACAGAGAGAGCCATAGAGAGAAAGAACAGAAGACAGATAGACGGAGAGACCAGTATCCCACAGAATCTTGGGTCAATCAGCAAGAGATTGTGATGAGGGTAACTCCATTATAGTAAAACACAGTTAGGTCTAATTATGAAAAGAAGGCCACTCAGTCCATCGTGTCCTTCCTAGCTAAGCACTACAGTTTCCTCCCCTGCTCATTTTCCTGTAGGGATAGAACACCCTGTGCTCATCTACATTCCCAATCATTGTGACAGGAGTTTCTGCCCCCAACACCTTACCACCCTTCAGGTGAAATATTACTTCCCAACATAAGAATATACCCTACTTATACCACCCCCCAGGACATTCTGCTCTTTCTAAGTGGAGCAGACATCAGGAGGTAACGAGAAAGTCGAGCATTAAGGCTACTTTTAAACAAGGAGGTGGTCAGCTGAGAAATACTGCAGCAGAACGCCGTAACAATGTAGGGCATTGCCTTTCCCTCGGTGCTGGCTGGAGCAGGATTCTGACGGAGAAGTTTGCTGATGATACCAAAACTGACAAAGAGCTAAACCTGAACTACAGCAGATCCAGCACAAACCCTCGCTGATCGGCAAGGTATCCGGATGAGTAATCAGAGTCACAGAGCAACACAGTACAGATACAGGCTCTTTGGCCCAAGCAGTCCATGCCAACTGCGATGCCACCACCCCCCAGTTAGTCCCACGCTCCTGCATTCATCCCATATCACACTAAACCCTACCCAGTACGCGCCCATTCATCCATATCCCACTAAACTCTGTATGTACCCATTCAACCTATTCCCCACTAGACCCCAACCTGCCCCGTATCCCACTAAAGACCACCCCTGTGCCATATCCCACGGGGGCCTGCCCCATCCCACACCCCACTAGACCCCACCGTGTCCCATATCCCACTAAACTCTGTATGTACCCATTCAACCTATACCCCACTAGACCCCACCCTGTCCCGTATCCCACTAAAGTACACCCCTGTGCCATATCCCACGGGGGCCTGCCCCATCCCATACCCCACGAGGGCCTGCTCCGTCCCATAGCCCACAGGGGCCCACCCCATCCGTCCCATAGCCCACGGGGGCCTGTCCCATCCCATAGCCCACAGGGGCCCACCCCATCCCATCCCATACCCCACGAGGGCCCGCTCTGTCCCATATCCCACGGGGACCCGCCCCACCTCATACCCCACTAGACCCCACAGTGTCCCATATCCCACTAAAGCCTACCCCTGTGCCACAGCCCACGGGAGCCCGCCCCATCCCATACCCCACGAGGGCCCACCCCGCCCCATCCCATCCCATAGCCCACAGGGGCTCACCCCATCCCATAGCCCACGGGGGCCCACCCCATCCCATACCCCACTAGACTCCACCGTGTCCCGTATCCCACTAAAGCCCACCCCTGTGCCACAGCCCACGGGAGCCCGCCCCATCCCATACCCCACTAAACCCTTCCCTTCATGTACCCATCCACACTTTTCTGAAGTGATACAATTGAAATGGCACGGAAGGAATTAAATAGTAACTGATGAACAGAATCCCTTTTTTTCCTCAAAAGTTGTAAAATACTGCAGAGCCATCACCCACTGGGCTACGGACAGAGAACTGGACACCAGCCTCCCCAGCATCGAGGGCACCTTCAAAAGGCGATGCCTCAAATAGGCAGCATCCATCATTGAGGACCCCCATTGTCCATTTACATACATATAAAAAGCCTGAGGAATCACTGCTGAAGGATATCGATGGTCTCATCCAGATCTTCCAGGTCCCACTCGATGCTGCGGAGACTGTTGCGGAGTTCGTTGGTGGTCCAGTCGTACTCTTCCTTGCTGACACTGTAAGTGTCCTGCAGCAGCTCGCACCAGCGATGGTACAGACTGCTCGCCGAGGCCACCGCTTTCTGCACCTCCCTGGGGACACAGAGTGGCAGTTCAGGCCAAATACCGGGGTGGGCGCTGTCGTCAGCATTAAGAGCAGAGGGGACAGAGCCCAGAACCATGCGGGAGGGTGCTCCCTGATGAAACGGGTAACGGGTGGGGGGGGGGGGGGGGAGCTGAGCCAGACGAGGACGGGAAAGAGCTAATGCAGCCCCACTCTCTCTGAGGAGGACAGAGAGTGTTGGAGGCAGGTAGACCCAGTCAGTCAGGCTGTCGAGGGCGAAAGGGGAGGCGAAGTGGTGTCCAGGGGGAGTGAGCTGAAGGAAAACCCCGGCTCCAGGGAGGAAAGGGTTAATCACTCCACCTTCGAGGGAAGAAGAGGAGGGAGACGTGGGTGCTGGAATGCAGGAAGTGCGGTACAGAGTGGAGTTGGTGATAGTCCAGAGGAGATTCTCCCCAAGCCTGAGATTTGGGCGGAGAGGGAGGGATGGGTGATCACACCTAGCCCTGGGAGAAAGTGAATTCTACAGCAACACAGACACGGCTTTGGTGCGGGAGGGAGAGGTGGCATTGAACCGAGTTTTGGTGGGAGTGTGAATTGTGCGGGATGAGGGTTGGAGTCACATGCCACTGGTGTAGGCCCAGCACCAGGGAACCCCGATCAGATTGGCTCCCCTGCCCAGCTTGGAAACGAGGAGTCAGCGGAATCACAATCTGACCTACAATGCCACAGGTGATGAGACAACCAGGCTGCCAGAGGAGTGAGAGAGTTCTCCCCACCCTCACATCACCATCTCTTGTTGGTGCACCACAGAAAGCATCACGGCTTGGAGTGGCAAGTGACCGCAAGGAACTGCAGAGAGTTACGGACACAGCTCAGCCCAACACGGAAACCACTTCCCCCATGGACTCTGTCCACACTTCTTGCTGCCTCATAATCACAGATCAACACACAGAAAATGCCGGAGGAACTCAGCAGGTCAGGCAGCATCTATGGAAATGGATAAGGAGTGGATGTTTTGGACTGAGACCCTTCATCCGGGCTGGCAAGGGAGGGTAAGACAACAGAACGAGAAGATGCGGAGGGTGAAGGAGGCTGGCTAGAAGGTGACAAGTGAAGCCAGGCGAAGTGAAGGCGAATGGCTGGAGGAGGAGGAATTTGACAGGAGAGGAGAGTGGACAACAAAAGAAAGGGGAGGAGGAGGAGTGGCTCGGGGGGCAGTGGTAGGTAGATGAGAGGAGGTGAAGGCCAGAGCGGAGGAAAGAAAAAGAGGGGAGGGGGATGGGGAGGGGGATGGGGAGGGAATTTTTTTTACTGTAAGGAGAAATCGATATTATTTCCATCAGGTTGGAGGCCACCGGATAGAACACAAGGTTTTGCTTCCCCACCCTGAGGGTAGCCTCAACGTGGCACAAGAGGCAAACATGTACTGACATGTCGGAACGGGAGTGGGAATAGGAATTAGAGGATTACAGTAATGGAAGACCTCGCACTGCACCACCCGGACATTCTCTCCTCTCCCCTCGCTGAAGAACCAGACGCCTGAGAGCATGTACCGCCAGCTTCTATCCCACCGTTAGCAGACGCTGGGCCTCACTCTCTACCTCGTTACGCTCTTGCACTTTATCGTTGACCTGCACTTCGCTCTTTCTGTAGCTTTCACACTTTATTCTGCATTGCTATCGTTTCACCAGCTCAATGACCTGACCTTTATGAACAAGTTTCGCACCGTCTCCCGGTACATGTGGTAATAACAGACCACAGCAATACCTCTGATCGGGGACGGGACAGGCTGGGTCAACACAACAGGTTTCATGTCGACCTCAGGGAGTACCCTTACCCTATCTAGAGAGCAGTGACAAATGCACACACAGCGATCTGAATGAGGGGAAAGTATTGGGCAGGATTGATTGGGGAGAAGACCCCAGCCCTCCTTTGGAATTGAGCCTTGGGCTCTTCCTCATCTGTCTGGGAGCAGATGGAGCGTCAGCTTAATCTGCCTTTGGGAAATCAGCACCAACAGCACAGCAATTCTTCCCCTCTCCCGGCTCAGAGTCATTACATAACAGGGCAGGGAAACAGCCCATTCAGAGCAACTCATCTGTGCCAACCAAGACACCCTCCCAAGATGCTCTCATTTACCTGGCTTTGGCCACAACCCTCCAAACTTTTCCAACCCATCTACCTGTCCAAATGTCTTTAAAATGTTGCCATTGTTCCTGCCTCAACTGCTTCAGCCGACAACTCACCGCCCTCTGCAGGTCCTTTTTAAATCTTTCCCCTTAGACCTAGCTTTTGATTCCCTTTCCCACGGAAAAGGCTGTGTGCATTCACCCTGTCCGTGCCCCTCAGACTTCAGACACTTGGAGAAGATTATCCCCCAGTCTCCCAAACTCCAATGAATAAAGGAAGTACCACTCTCTCTTTCTATTAACTCAGGTGCTAGAGTCCTGACAAAATTCTCATAAATCCTCTCTGCAATCTTTCCAATTTAATGGTGCCTTTCCTGTAACGGAAACGGTGCACAATATTCCATGTGACCTCACCAACGTCTTGTACAAGTGTAACATTCCCCCCGCCTTCTCTTGGGTCTTTTATGGGAGGGTGGCAGAATTCATCGTCTTCAGAAGTTTTTGGATGACTCTGCCATAGTTGGATGCATCAGCAAGGGAGATGAGGCTGTGTACAGGGCTATGGTAGGAAACTTTGTCACATGGTGTGAGCAGAATTATCTGCAGCTTAATGTGAAAAAGACTAAGGAGCTGGTGGTAGACTTGAGGAGAGCCAAGGTACCGGTGACCCCTGTTTCCATCCAGGGGGTCAATGTGGACATGGTGGAGGATTACAAATACCTGGGGATACGAATTGACAATAAACTGGACTGGTCAAAGAACACGGAGGCTGTCTACAAGAAGGGTCAGAGCCGTCTCTATTTCCTGAGGAGACTGAGGTCCTTTAACATCTGCCAGACGATGCTGAGGATGTTTTACGAGTCTGTGGTAGCCAGTGCGATCATGTTTGCTGTTGTGTGCTGGGGCAGCAGGCTGAGGGTAGCAGACACCAAAAGAATCAACAAACTCATTCGTAAGGCCAGTGATGTTGTGGGGATGGAACTGGACTCTCTGACGGTGGTGTCTGAAAAGAGGATGCTGTCCAAGTTGCATGCCATCTTGGACAATGTCTCCCATCCACTACATAATGTACTGGTTGGGCACAGGAGTACATTCAGCCAGAGACTCATTCCACTGAGATGCAACACTGAGCGTCATAGGAAGTCATTCCTGCCTGTGGCCATCAAACTTTACAACTCCTCCCTTGGAGGGTCACACACCCTGAGCCAATAGGCTGGTCCTGGACTTATTTCCCGGTATAATTTACATATTACTATTTAACTATTTATGGTGTTATTACTATTATTTATGGTGCAACTGTAACGAAAACCAATTTCCCCCGGGATCAATGAAGTGTGACTATGATGGGAACATGGTGAGGATAAGATTGGATTAGTGAAAATACTTGATGGTTAGTGTGATTCGACGGGCCAAAGGGTCTATTTCTGTGTTGTGCTGCTCTGTGACTGGCATCGCGGCGCTCCCTCCGTGCAACACCAGATTCGACCCGGGCTTCGGCGCTCGATTCCGGATCGGGACAAGAACAACTCAGGCTGTTCCAGTGAGCGCAGCGCCCACAGAAAACGCCCCCGGGCAGTCCAGAGGATGTCAACAGGGAAAGGAGCATCCAATCTGGGAATGCAAGTTGCTCGCAACAGAATGAAATCTGGTCGTCTTGCACTCAGTGCGTGAATCCACAGCACCGCCTCGAACAAATAAAGCAGCCTCGCACGCTTAAACTCGCTCCTAATTTGGTGTCGGCGGAATTCACTCCATTTCTGCACCCCCACCCCCCACCCCGGCTCCCCTCCCCTCCCCTCACTACGAAGCCCATCCCGTGCAAAGTCCGGTTAGAAAACCGGGGGGCAGCTGTAACTCCAGCTGAACGGAGTGAAGGTTGGGGAGTGAAGAACTTAGAAAGCCCTTTAAACTCAAAGGGGAGGACAGAGAAATTAGCCAAAGGAGTGGGTGCAATCACCGTTGGTCGCTACTCCCTTCCCAGTGACCGGGGAGGGTGCAACGGTCAATAACTCACCCCTTCACTACAAAGAAAGGGTCCTCCAGTGACATCTTTCGCCGTTCCGCAGCGCACAGATCCCAGGATCGGCTTCGCTGAATATCATCCGGGCTCGGCGTCCGCGTCACGTGACGAGGGTCCCCGCTTCAACAACAGGCTCGGTGGAGCGGGTAGCTGCAGCTCTTGGCGCTGGGAGGGAACGGAGGGAGGGGAGGGAACGGAGGGGGAGGGAGGGGAGGGAACGGAGGGGGAGGGAGGGGAGGGAACGGAGGGAGGGAACGGAGGGAGGGGAAGGGGGGGGAGGGAGGGGAGGGGAAGGGAAGGGAGGGGAGGGGAAGGGAAGGGAGGGGAGGGGAGGGGAGGGGAAGGGAGGGAGGGGGAGGGGAAGGGAGGGAGGGGGAGGGGAGGGGGAGGGGGGAGGGGAGGGGAGGGGGAGGGGGGAGGGGAGGGGGGAGGGGAGGGAGAGGGGAGGGGGAAAGAGGGGAGAGAGGGGAGGGGGAGAGAGGGGAGGGGGAGAGGGGGGAGGGGGGGAAGGGGGAGGGGGGGGAGGGGGGGAAGGGGGAGGGGGGGAAGGGGGAGGGGGGAAGGGGGAGGGGGGGAGGGGGGGAAGGGGGAGGGGGGAGGGGGGGAGGGGGGAAGGGGGAGGGGGGGAGGGGGAGGGGGAGGGGGGAGGGGGGGAGGGGGGGAAGGGGGAGGGGGGGAGGGGGAGGGGGAGGGGGGGAGGGGGAGGGGGAGGGGGGGAGGGGGGGAGGGGGGGAGGGGAGGGGGAGGGAGGGGGAGGGAGGGGGAGAGGGAGGGGAGGGAGGAGGGGAGGGGGGAGGGAGGGGGAGGGAGGGGGGAGGGGGGGAGGGAGGGGGAGGGAGGGGGGGGGAGGGAGGGGGAGGGAGGGGGAGGGGGGGAGGGGAGGGGGAGGGGAGGGAGGGGGAGGGGGGGAGGGGAGGGGGAGGGGAGGGGGAGGGAGGGGAGGGGGAGGGAGGGGAGGGGGAGGGGAGGGGAGGGGGGAGAGGGGGAGGGAGGGGAGGGGGGAGAGGGGGAGGGAGGGGAGGGGGGAGAGGGGGAGGGAGGGGAGGGGGGAGAGGGGGAGGGAGGGGAGGGGGGAGAGGGGGAGGGAGGGGAGGGGGGAGGGGGAGGGGGGGAGAGGGAGGAGAGGGAGGGGAGGGGGGGAGGGGGGGAGAGGGAGGGGAGGGGGGAGGGGAGGGAGGGGACTCAGTATACAGCCCTGAGGGGCTCCTGTATTGAGAGTCAGAGGGTCAGAGGTGAGGGAGCCCATTCTTACAACCTGCTGGCGATCCGACAGGAAGTCCAAGATCCAGCTGCACAAGGCAGGGTGAAGGCCGAGTTCTCTGAGCTTCTTGTCGAGCCTGGATGGAGCTATGGTGTTGAATGCTGAACTGTAGTCCAAGAACAGCATTCTCACATAAACATCCTTCTTCTCCCAGACTGTAAGGATGGTATGTAGAGCAGTGGCTATTGCATAGTCTGCCGATCGGTTGTGTTGGTAGGTGAATTGTAGGGGGTAGCATGCTGCAGATGTAATCCTCGACCAGACTCTCAAAGCATTTGCTTATTATTGAGGTGAGTGCGACAGGACGCCAGTCGTTCAGGCATGTTACCTCGGTCTTTTTTGGTACAGGGACAATGGTGGATAATTTGAAGCAGGAGGGCACTCTACACTGGGAGAGGGAGAGATTGAAAATGTCTGTAAACACACCTGCCAGTTGTGCTGCGCACATCTTGAGTACTCGCCCCGGGATGCCGTCCGGTCCCGCAGCCTTGCGACTGTCCACTCGTTGGAAACATCTGCATACCACAGCCTCGGAGATGACCAGGTTGCAGGTTGTAGTGGTGGCTTTCCTCGGAGGCTCAGAGTTAGCGACACTGAACTGAGCATAAAAGCGATTGAGCTCGTCTGGGAAAGAGGCTGCAATGTTGGCGACACCACAACGTTTGGCTTTGAAGTCTGCGATGGTATGCAGCCCTCACCACAATTTACCCTAGTCAATTCACAGGACAATTTACAATAATCAATTAACCTACTAACTTGTAATTCTTTGGACTGTGGGAGGAAACTGGAGCACCCAGAGGAAACCCATGCAGTTACAAGGAGAATGTACAAACCCTTTACGGACAGTGCTGGAATTGAACACCAAACTCCGGAACACCCCAAGTTATAATAGTGTTGTGCTTACTGAGGCTTGCTAAGTACTTGTATTGTTTGCTGGCATTTTGGGGCAGCACAGGAACAGCGTCATTACCCAGATGATATACGGTCACACAGTAAGCAGGGGTGGATCGCTCAGGGTTGGAGGGCTTGCTCCTGGGAACTATTCACCCTAAACTGCGTGATTGCGTGACCATGCAGTCACAGGAATACTCGAGCACATAACATTATAATTTTATATAATGTTAATATAATGTGTGTAATCACTAGATTATGGGGTGTCAGGGAGGGGTAGCACCTCTGGTAGGGGAACATATTGCGTCCTTTTCGAGGTGGTTAGTTCGCCTTTGGTCCCCACCCAGCACTCAGCTCTCACCTGTGGCTCCCCGTAGCTGTTTGCATGCGACTGCAGCCACACCCTGGGTAACGGCTTCGACAAGCCGGCTAAACCAGGTGAGGGTAGCCGACGGCTCTCAAACTTTTGGTGAGATAGGGAGTTGTCTATCCCAGCACAGGAAGACAGACTCCGGCGGATTGAGTGCACGAGACCAATGGAAGGTCCAAAGGTCAAGAAGGCGGTCTCTGCAAGCGTTGTGGAACGTGTCAAGCAGGACAAGACACAGAAGATGTCCTCGTCATCCACTGCGCCTAGTCGTCTCGACTCTGTCTTGCCACTGGATCCAGATGGGAATTGGGAAGAGAGAGTGAGGCTGACGCTGCGCAACTCTCCCTCACTTAAATCCAAATCACGCGTTAGTCTCGACACCATCAATGGTGTCGAGGTCCTCATCGACAACAACGATGGACGAACAACAATCACTAGATAATAGATTTCCAGATAGTGAATTAAGAGAATGGCAAACTTTTGACTCTGATGCTATTGCAAAGTCAACCAGTTTTGAATTTGGAAAAGAAAATGTTCGACTGACAAAAAAATACTCAGCTATTATTATGAACTGCAATGAAAGTGTTGCCTCAAAAATATTGCAGCAGTACTATGATTTCAAATTTGTCATTTCTGAGAAAGGTAAGACTTGTCAATGAAGATGTTAACTGATATGTTGAACTACATGCTTAGAAATGAAGAACTGCCAATTCTTGTTGACATTGTTGGAACGTTTCAATCTCCTAGTGCTGACTATGAACATCTTATGAATTTGATCAAAAGTAAATCCAGATTAAGATGTATCTTTCATCTGGATACAAAATTAATCTGGACAGGGATTTTTAATAAAGGCAGATGAGAAAAAGTTCTACGAAATGTGAAAGATTTTCTTTGTATTGTATCTCATTGTGTTCTTCAATTAATAAATGAAATCAGAAGTATGTGGTTTTTCAATTTTCATTCTAAATATTCATAGTATAAACCATAGAACACTACAGCATAGAAAACAGGCCATTTGGCCCTTCTACTATTCCTCTAGTCCCATTGACCTGCACCCAGTCCATAACCCTCCAGGCCTCTCCCATCCGTGTATCTATCCAATTTATTCTTAAAACTTAAGAGTGAGCCTGTATTTACCACATCAGATGGCAGCTCGTTCCACACTCCCACCACTCTCTGAGTGAAGAAGTTCCCCCTAATGTTCCCTCTAAACCTTTCCCCTTTCACCCTAAAGCCATGTCCTCTTGTATTTATCTCTCCTAATCTAAGTGGAAAGAGCCTACTTGCATTTACTCTGCTATACCCCTTGTAACTTTGTAAACCTCAATCAAATCCCCCCTCATTCCTCTACGCTCCAAGGAATAAAGTCCTAACCTGTTCAATCTTTCCCTGTAACTCAACTCCTGAAGACCCGGCAACGTCCTAGTAAATCTTCTCTGCACTCTTTCAATCTTACTGATATCCTTCCTATAGTTAGGTGACCAGAACCGCACCAGAATATTACAAAAAAAAATTGAGTGCCAGAGTTTTCAGGCTGTGTAAAAATTTCCTGCTCAGAGCAATAGCTGGTCTATGTAGCTGTAAAAAAATTAGAGGAAACATTGTTCCTGGGCCTGGCTAAGATGGTCGTTCATGGGTACAGGCAGTGGGCGGTCAACCAAGCCACCTGCCTACCCCATTCTGACATGTCTATCCACGGCCTCCTCTACTGTAAAGATAAAGCCACACTCAGGTTGGAGGAACAACACTTTATATTCCGTCTGGGTAGCCTCCAACCTGATGGCATGAACATCGACTTCTCTAACTTCCGCTAATGCCCCACCTCCCCCTCATACCCCATCTGTTACTTATTTTTATGCACACATTCTTTCTCTCACTCTCCTTTTTCTCCCTCTGTCCCTCTGAATATACCCCTTGCCCATCCTCTGGGTCCCCCCCCTTGTCTTTCTTCCCAGACCTCCTGTCCCATGATCCTCTCGTATCCCTTTTGCCTATCACCTGTCCAGCTCTTGGCTCCATCCCTCCCCCTCCTGTCTTCTCCTATCATTTTGGATCTCCCCCTCCCCCTCCAACTTTCAAATCCCTTACTCACTCTTCCTTCAGTTAGTCCTGACGAAGGGTCTCGGCCTGAAACGTCGACTCTACCTCTTCCTAGAGATGCTGCCTGGCCTGCTGTGTTCACCAGCAACTTTTATCTGTGTTGCCTACCCCTCTTCTGGAGTTCAGCTCATGCCCAGGAGAAGCATACAGTTTCTATGGACACACTGGGGTGGGGGGGGGGGGTTCTGAGAATGGTATTCCCCTCCCCCTAGGAAGTGAGCATTTTGTAGATGATAGTAATCTTATTTTAATTTGAAATTGAAAATAGTATTGCATATCCCTGCAACACACACACACAAAATGCTGGAGGAACTCAGCATGCCAGGCAGCATCTATCAAAAAGAGTAAACAGTTGACGTTTTGGGCTGAGACCCTTCGGCAGGACTGGAGAAAAAAAGATGAGGAGTAGGTTTAAGAGGTAAGGGGAGGGGGCAGAGAAACACAAGGTGATAGGTGAAACTGGGAGGGGGAGGGATGAAGTAAAGAGCTGGGACGTTGATTGGTGAAAGAGATACAGGGCTGGAGAAGATGGAGTCTCATAGAAGAGGCCATGGAAAGAAGGAAAGGCGGGGGGAGGAACAGCAGAGGGAGGTGATGGGTGGGCAAGGAGATAAGGTGAGAGAGGGAAAAGGGGATGGGGAATGGTGAAGGGTTGGGGGTCATTACTGGAAGTTCAAGAAATCGATGTTCATGCCATCAGGTTGGAAGCTACCTAGACGGAATATCAGTTCAGTTTTCATTTATTGTCATTTATAAAATGCATGCATTAAAAAATGATACAACGTTCCTCCAGAATGATATCACAAGAAAACACAGGACAAACCAAGACTAAAACTAACAAAGCCACATAATTATAACATATAGTTACAACAGTGCAAAGCAATACCATAATTTGATAAAGAGCAGACCGCGGGCACGGTAAAAAGAAGCCTCAAAGTCCCGATAGGCTCATCATCTCACGCAGGCGGCAGAAGGGAGGAACTCTCCCTGCCATGAACCTCCAAGCGCCACCAACTTGCCGATGCAGCACCATTGGAAGCACCCAACCGCAGTGGACTCTGCGTCCAGCCGAAAACTTCGAGCCTCCGACCAGCCCTCCGAGCACCATCCTCTGCCGAGTGCTTCTACCCTGCCCCAGCCGCTGAGCAACAAGCAAAGCCGAGCACTTGGGGCCTTCCCCTCCGGAGATTCTGGATCACACAGTAGCAGCAGCAGCGAAACAGGCATTTCAGAAGTTTCACCAGATGTTCCTCCGTGCTCTCACATCTGTCTCCATCAAATCAGGATTGTGCACGGCACCCTACTTGACAAATAACAGACATCACCACCGGACTGGCCGCTGTGAGCTGCGTCACACCGCCATCTTCCTGCCAAGAGTCTAAGCTGCAAATCCCTGATCGTTTTGTGAGAGAATACATCTTTGTAGTTTTGTAAAATAAGCAAGCATCATTTAATAAGAGGCGGAGACTGACATCAAGTGTTGCTGGCAGATCATCGGCTTGGTAGAAGATGCCCTTTGGTCTGCCCAAGCCTCGTTGGTCCACCAGCACATCGAGATGTCCGTGGAGGAATGCTGACGATGGGCACATTCCAGGAAGCAGGAGTATATGCTGAAGGACAACCTAAAGCTTGGTGCAGCCACCACGTGGGCTCATTGGGGTCTATACACAGTACAGAATGCTTCTACTACTGGAGAGGAACTTTTGTTGTTCTAGAGCAATGTGGGGCAGCAGCAGGACTGCCGTTATTTGGTAGGAGATGGAACAAGGCTCACACTCTTAACCGACGGTGCAGGGCTAAAGCACTTCACCTACAGAACCTACAGAACAGGTAGATATAACACACATAAAAGTTGCTGGTGAACGCAGCAGGCCAGGCAGCATCTCTAGGAAGAGGTACAGTCGACGTTTCGGGCCGAGACCTTTTGTCAGGACTAACTGAAGGAAGAGCTAGTAAGAGATTTGGAAGTGGGAGGGGGAAGGGGAGATCCTAAATGAAAGGAGAAGACAGGAGGTGGAGGATGGAGCCAAGAGCTGGACAGGTGATTAGCAAAAGGGATATGAGAGGATCATGGGACAGGAGGCCCAGGGAGAAAGAAAAAGGGAAGGGGGGAACCCAGAGGATGGGCAAGGGGTATAGTGAGAGGGACAGAGGGGGAAAAAGGAGAGAGAGAAAAAGAATGTGTGTATATAAATAAATAACGAATGGGGTACGAGGGGGAGGTGGGGCATTAGTGGAAGTTTGAGAAGTCGATGTTCATGCCATTGGGTTGGAGGTTACCCAGATGGAATATAAGGTGTTGTTCCTCCAACCTGAGTGTGGCTTCATCTTGACAGTAGAGGAGGCCGTGGACAGACATATCAGAATGGGAATAGGACGTGGAATTAAAATGTGTGGCCACTGGGAGATCCTGCTTTCTCTGGCGGACAGAGCGTAGGTGTTCAGCAAAGCGGTCTCCCAGTCTGCGTTGGGTCTCGCCAATATATAGAAGGCCGCATTGGGAACACCGGACGCAGTATATCACCCCAGCCGACTCACAGGTGAAGTGTCGCCTCACCTGGAAGGAAGTTGCGTTCACCAGCAACTTTGATGTGTGTTGCTTGAATTTCCAGCATCTGCAGATTTCCTTGTTCCATCATTTTATATATATATATATATATATATGTGTGTGTATACACACAATCTTTTTTGTACCATCTTCCCTCTAGAATACTTCTTCCTCTTTGGGAAGTATTTATCCTCTGCCTTCCAAACTGCTTCCAGAAATCCCAGCCTTCGCTGCTCTGCCATCATCCCTGCCAGTGTTCTTTTCCAAGCAAAACTTGATTGTGATTCTGATCCTGAGAAAGAAGGGTAACTGGAGTTTGGAGGTCAAAAAGAGAAATAGAATTTGCACAGGTCACATGAGGCACCTAAGGGTGGTGTTCCAGAGGTTCAGAAATGGATTCTGTGAAGGCACCGCACCAAAGCCCAGATATGCTGCAATGGCATCTTCCAGCACTGCATAAACTGTTAGTACACCAATTAGTATAACAAATCAAACAAAGGTTTGGAAAGTTAAATAAAGCAGTGGTGAGGTCCCACAAAAGGGTCTCCATCCAAAACCTAGTCTGTCCATTTCCCCCCATAGATGCTGCCCGACCTGCTTCTATTTCAATCTAATTCCAGAATTTCAGTCACTGAGGATTTGGGTTGAACAGCTTCCCATCAGTCCACTTTGGAGGGAAGTTGGATGGAGATGAGGTGCAATAATGCAGCAAGAAAGACTGAGAAAAGTGTTGAGGCAATATTGCAGGCTTGTTTGACACAATCTTTCCTGAGAATAGTCCTGTCATACGGGCAGTGGTCAGTATCACAGAGTGGATGTTGTGATGGAGTAAGCGTAAGATGGAGACTAACATCTCTTCGCAACCTAATCAAGGAAGGAAATTTGGCCACCCTAAGTCTGAAGGAGCTACACCTAAAGTTTTCATATCAGCACTGGAGACACGTTCAAATCTTTGCATAGGAGGGGAATTTAAATAAATTAAGTAAATTTGTTTTTTTTTAAGTAATGAACTAAGGTGACACTCACAACACGCTGGAGGGAATCAGCAGGTCGGGCAGCATCCGTGGAAAAGATCAGTCGACGTTTCGGGCCGGAACCCTTCGTCAGGACAGAAACGTCGACTGATCTTTTCCACGGATGCTGCCAGACCTACTGAGTTCTTCCAGCGTGTTGTGAGTGTTGCTTTGACCCCAGCATCTGCAGATTATTTTGTGTTTATGAACTAAGGTGTGTGGGGAACTACTTCAGTACTGTAAAAATCCATCTGCCTTATTGCATGAGATCTGCTTCTTCACCAGGTGTCGATCTTCCCAAGTATAGGGTTCATTCCCAAGTGCTCCCTGAACCAGCCCAGAGACACAGCAGGCTCAGGTTTTCCAGCTGAAAGTGCTCTGTGGCAAAGGTGCAAAGGGCGTGAAGCGAATACAGGTAAGTCACAGAGCGGCTTTCATCTTCAAATTTTGGAACTGGTTCAGTGTGTTAAAGACCTTCCTCTGTCACTATATTGCAAACACCCAGAATGATCATGAAAGGATAGTTGTGGCTTTTGTACAACTCTGAGTGATAGATTGCTGAATGGATTACAATACTGTTTGTTGCATTCTCATTGAATTAATAACAGGTGGAAAAACGGAACAATGATGTTACCGTACAATATGGAAACGATATGACGCCAGCAAGCAATGCTGCTACCATCAACATCCTCAACATGGTCCACAAAACTGCTTCGTTCTCTTCTTTTACATCTTCTTTTTCTGTGGCTCTGGTACTGTTGGAGCCCGTGATCTACAGCTTGATGGAGTGTTTTCGGGCCGATTTGAGGCTCGGGAGGCAAGTGGCATCCTCGCGGCCAGTTAGCTTGGAGACGTGGTGTGAGCCCATCATTGACTCCATTTCTCGCCAATTAAAGCACCGAGGAAGATTGGAAACATCGAGGCGAGTCTGGAAGGCGAGCGTGTATTCAGTGTTGTGTACCAGCTTCTCGCTGGCTGCTGCCAGAGAAGGTGCTTGTGTGTAACAGTCCCTCCCCCTGCTCCCGAAGGAAGGCCCCTGCATTTGAATGATCTCTCTTTTTCCCTTGATGCTATTGGAGGATAGTGCCAGAGAGGGACCTGTTGCTGTGGTTTGTGGGATAACGAGCAGCAACTGAGTCAGTGTTAATTAACATATAGGAGCAGAATTAGACCATTTGGCCCATTGAGTCTGCTCCACCATTTCATCATGGCTGATCCATTTTCCATTTATAAATCAGAGCATTGAGTATAAGAGTTGGGATGTAATGTTGAAATTGTACAAGGCATTGGTGAGGCCAACTTTGGAATATTGTGTACAGTTCTGGTCACCAAATTATAGGAAAGATGTCATCAAAACAGAGAGAGTACAGAGGAGATTTACTAGAATATTACCTGGGTTTCATCTCCTAAGTTACAGAGAAAGGTTGAACAAGTTGGGTCTTTATTCTTTGGTATGTAGAAGGTTGAGGGGGGACTTGATAGAGGTATTTAAAATTATGAGGGGGATAGATAGAGTTGATGTGGATAGGCTTTTTCCATTGAGAGTAGGGGAGATTCAAACAAGAGGACATGAGTTGAGAGTTAAAGGGAAAAAGTTTAGGGGTAACATGAGGGGAAACTTCTTTACTCAGAGAGTGGTAGCTGCGTGGAACGAGCTTCCAGTAGAAGTGGTTGAGGCAGGTTCGATGTTGTCATTTAAAGTTAAATTGGACAGCTATATGGACAGGAAAGGAATGGAGGTTTATGGGCTGAGTGCAGGTCAGTGGGACTAGGTGAGAGTAAGAGTTCGGCACGGACTAGAAGGGCCGAGGTGGGCCGACAGTGACCATCACTGGGTTCTGGCAAACTAGCAACAGAGGAGCGGAAGGCAGTCTGGACAGGGCCAATGATCTTAACCTGTTCTTTAACAGATTTGACAGTGTGGCCCTTGTCCATCCCACACAGGAGCCATCTGCTGTTGGCCCCCAACACATATTCCACTCTCCCCTCCCACCCCTCCTCACAGTCCCCCACCCTGCTCTCATGATTATACCCCTTCCCCACACGAAACCACCACGGTGGGCTTCACAGCTGAACAGGTGAGAAGACTGCTGAAACGTCTCAACCCAAGCAAGGCTGCAGGACCGGATGGTGTCAGTACCAGGGTGCTCAAAGCCTGTGCCCCTCAGCTGTGTGGAGAACTTTGCCATGTATTCAACCTGAGCCTGAGGCTCCAGAGGGTTCCTGTACTGTGGAAAACGTCCTGCCTCGTCCCTGTGCCGAAGATGCCGCGCCCCAGTGGCCTCAATGACTACAGACCGGTGGCATTGACCTCCCACATCATGAAGACCCTGGAGAGACTTGTTCTGGAGCTGCTCCGGCCTATGGTCAGGCCACACCTAGATCCCCTTAGTTCGCCTACCAGCCCTGACTAGGAGTTGAGGATGCCATCGTCAACCTGCTGAACCATGTCTACGCCCACCTGGACAAGCCAGCGAGCACTGTGAGGGTCATGTTTTTTGACTTCTCCAGTGCGTTCAACACTATCCGCCCTGCTCTGCTGGGGGAGAAGCTGACAGCGATGCAGGTGGATGCTTTCCTGGTATCATGGATTCTTGATTACCTGACTGGCAGACCACAGTACGTGTGCTTGCAACACTGTGTGTCCAACAGAGTGATCAGCAGCACTGGGGCTCCACAGGGGACTGTCTTGTCTCCCTTTCTCTTCACCATTTACACCTTGGACTTCAACTACTGCACAGAGTCTTGTCATCTTCAGAAGTTTTCGGACTCTGCCATAGTTGGATGCATCAGCAAGGGAGATGAGGCTGTGTACAGGGCTACAATAGGAAACTTTGTCACATGGTGTGAGCAGAATTATCTGCAGCTTAATGTGAAAAAGACTAAGGAGCTGGTGGTAGACCTGAGGAGAGCTAAGGTACTGGTGACCCCTGTTTCCATCCAGGGGGTCAGTGTGGACATGGTGGAGGATTACAAATACCTGGGGATACGAATTGACAATAAACTGCACTGGTCAAAGAACACTGAGGCTGTCTACAAGAAGGGTCAGAGCCGTCTCTATTTCCTGAGGAGACTGAGGTCCTTTAACATCTGCCGGACGATGCTGAGGATGTTCTATGAGTCTGTGGTGGCCAGTGCTATCATGTTTGCTGTTGTGTGCTGGGGCAGCAGGCTGAGCGTGGCAGACACCAACAGAATCAACAAACTCATTCGTAAGGCCAGTGATGTTGTGGGGATGGAACTGGACTCTCTCACGGTGGTGTCTGAAAAGAGAATGCTGTCCAAGCTGCATGCCATCTTGGTCAATGTCTCCCATGCACTACATAATGTACTGGTTGGGCACAGGAGTACATTCAGCCAGAGACTCATTCCACCGAGATGCAGCACAGAGCATCATAGGAAGTTATTCTTGCCTGTGGCCATCAAACTTTACAACTCCTCCCTTGGAGGGTCAGACATCCTGAGCCAATAGGCTGGTCCTGGACTTATTTCATAATTTACATATTACTATTTAACTATTTATGGTTCTATTACTATTTATTATTTATGGAGCAACTGTAACGAAAAACAATTTCCCCCGGGATTAATAAAGTATGACTATGACTACTATGACTATGACTATATGGTTATATTTCAGCCCCAATTTTCTGCCTTCTCCCCATATCCTTTCATGTCCTGACTAATCAAGAATTTATCAACCTCTGCCTTAATTATACCCAATGACTTGGCCTCCACAGCCATCTGATGCAATGAATTCCACAAATTCTCCAGTCTGGCTAAGGAAATTTCAATTCATCTCCATTCTAAAAGAACGTCTCTCTATTCTGAGGCTGGTGTCAAACGGTATCGGTCTCTGCCGTTCCTTTGCATTCATCAGATGTGTAAAGAGGGAGAGCCTGGTACATGGGCAGCAGCTTGCTCTCCATATCGTACTGCCCTGGCTTGCGTATCCAGACAGCGAGGACTCAACATCCATGGTCGACCCCGGCCAGCGGAGCCCTCACAATGCCAGGGAGGGGGGACAGGAATCTGAAGACTCACACTTAGTGTTTTAGGAACAACTTCTTCCCCTCTGCCAACAGATTTCTGAATGAACCATGAACACAACCTCACTTTTTGCGCTGCTTATTTATTTTATAAATATTTCTTATTTGTAACTTAGTAATTTTTGATATATATATTGCACTGTACTGCTGCCACAAAGCTACACGTTCAATGTCAGTGACGATAGACCTGATTTTGATCTGGATGATGGCACATACGACTCGGCAAAGTTCCCTCAGTGAGTCAGCTGGGATTTTTGGAATGGGGATTGAACCTACAAACCCTCTGACTCAGCAGTGGGGCTCTGTGAAAGACAGAGAGGAGGAGTGTGTCATACAGGCACAGGGAGTACATACAAACTATTGCAGGGAATCAAACTCCGATGAATAATGACTGGCGCCGTACAGTGTTAAAATCACTGCAATGCTAATATGCGTGCTCCTGCTAGAACTGCTTGGCCTATGCTCCGGGTTGAACACAGGGTTGAACCTTGACCTGGGGGGGGCTGCAAATGTGGTGTTTGCACGTTCTTCCTGGAACCTCGGGAGCATCCCTTGGGTGCTCCTGTTTCCTCCCACGCCCTAAAGATGTGTGGATCGGTTGGTTAATTACCACATAAATTGTGTGTCATTGAGAGGTGGAAACCGAAGGAAATGTTAGAATAAAATGAGTTAGGAGAGGATTAGTGTAAAAGTGGTCATATTTACGTACTGTTTACATATTAGGTGTTTGTGATTCACCACAATCCACATTTGCCACCCCAAATACATTACTACAATGGAGAACAGAAAATCCCAGAAATACTCAGCACACCTGACAGCATCTGTGAAGATTATCTCTTGTTTCTTTCTCCTCAGAAGCTGCTTGACCTGATGATCATTTCCAAACCCCTTCTCAGATTTAATTTCAGATTTCAGACATCTGCAGGCGGCTTTTCTATGTAGGATTTCGTGGACCCTTTCATTACAACTTCCACCGAGGGGCGCCAGATAATTGTAATAATAATAATAATAATAATAAAACAGCAGACAGTTTCTTCTGAGAATAAATCCGGATTTGGTCTCCCACCTGCGGGGAAAGGAGGAGGGAAACGCATCTGGGAGTTTCCAACAATACCATATGTGGATATCGGAAACAGAGACGTCACCCGGGCTTTCCGCTCGCTGAAATGACTTGGCGCCGCATCCGCCCGGGCCATATATGGGGATAAAGCGAGCGAGGCAAAATGCGGGGCTCTGCAATAAAGTTGAAAGACAGGCATATAGTGTGAGAAACAGCCGAGTTTAATATTCACCGGCTGAAAAGTAATAACAACAGGATAAATTGGGAGTGGGGAGTATTAGACATGTTTGAATGAGCGAGAGAACAGTAAATACGTTTTAATAACCCCGAATCTTGGTTTATGAAGCAACTTCTGACTGTTTTAAAACCCCTCATGCTAACTGCGAATAAAGTTGGTAACGACGGCCAACAGCAGAAACGGGCAAGTTAGTAAACATCAGCGCAATAAGAGGAAGGCGGGACATCCTGTTCAATGTCCGGTGGAGGGTAGGGGAAGTGGTGACGGGACAGGGGTGTGGAGTACCGAGGGGGTTGGAAACTACATAAAGGAAGGTCCCTCCCCGCGGGCCAGTGATTGAAGAAACGGCGAGGAAGAGGGAAGTGGAGAGGTTTGGTTGGGACTGTCAAGTTTCTCTCTGTTCTCCTCCCGATTGAAAAGTCTTATTTAAGGTGTTCCAGCACTCCCTCCTCTCTCGTTCCCAGTAACTCCACAAGTCGTTTTGTTATTCTGCTTGTTCCACGGGTCCCGTCTGCCCTATCGCTTCCAGCCCATGGATTTGAAAGCGGAGGCTCAGCGTGTGATGGCCGTGGCGTTGGGCAAGATGTACAGCTGCCGGCTACAAAGGGGCGGTGCTCGCCTCCACCGAAGCTTGCTGTTGTCGCTGGTGCTCAGGGGAGCCCAGGATGTCTACCTCGGCCTCAGAACCGCCCGGCTGCCGGCGCAGGAGGAGCCGGCCGCCGCCGTAATGGAGGTGCAGGGCGAAGTCCGAGGAGCCGACTCGGCGGAAAGTCCGGCGCAAGGTATCGAGCTGATGGACTGTTCGGCGCAACCCCTCGCTACCGCGGAAAGCCCGGCGCAAAGAATCGAACCGGCGGAGCTGGGCAACTCGGCGGCCGGGACCGAGTCGCAGGGGGTTTCCGGGCGATGTATCCAGTCGGGACAGTATGAGCAGCCCGCGACGCCCGAGCCGGCTCTCCGAGAGGGTCGGAAACTAGCCGAACACCGGGCGGAAAGGGGCAGGAAGCGGACGAAAGGCTGCCCTGAGCCCGAGGGACTCCCAACCAAGCGGGCCAGGCTGGAGGAGCAGGAGGAGAGAGAGGCGAGCCCTCCGTCTCACGTCCTGGCTTCCAGCCTCGGGACGGGACTGCAGCTCAAAGTCAAAGAGTCACAGGGACCACCGATCTGGCGGGACAGAGTGCTGGGCGAGTTGTCCATGTGGGTCCGACCCATCGTGGCTTACTGAGAGGCGGTAAACCTCGAGCAGGTTTTGGCTCGGAAACTGACCGGAGCTTTTGGCAAAGGAGCTTGCCCTGAAATCCAGACGAGGCAACTCCCTGCTGGCCGAGAGATCCGCCCATCTGGCCGTGCTGAGTCGCCCTTAAAGGTGTCTGAACAGCGAAGAAAGTGTAATCACAGGCTTAAGCTGAAGACAAAGACTGCATTGGAAAGATTATGGTGCCTCGAGCCCAGAAGAGACCAGACCAATTAGTATCATGTTGCACAGCGGCAGGATTCTCTGAATAATCCTGACTTGTTATAACTCAGCTTGTCCTTCCAATCGTCAACAGACTGATCTCGTTATTTGTTTAAAGTCTACGTGCGTGTGTGTGTGCGAGAGAGACAGAGGAACCCGCTCATTAGCTGTGGGCGACATGAGTCACGCACATTGAACTTGTTACACCTCATTGCGTCAGAAGGTAACTTATATGGAAGTCGGAAATATATTTTTAAAATTCAGGACTTGTTTGGCATTGAGTGTCACGCACCATCCTTTTAAAGACTTATTTTACACTTCAAACTTGATGGTATTGTTACCTCAGAAGTTAAATTCTGCATACTTGAAATGTAGTTGTAAAATTTTAAAGTTGAAACAGACCAATAAAAATGATTTTTTTAAATTAAAAGCTAGTTCTCACTGATTCTATTAACGCTTTAAAGCTCTGTTACTAAAATGGTTCTAAGGCAGGGATTTCTGCTTCAAGGTTAGGTGGAAGCTGTTAGTCAAAGGCAGACAGATTGATAATATGTACAACATTAGATAAGGTGAACTAGGGAGAAGTCCTCCAAGGAAAGGGAGTAATTGAACACTGGAGGGAGGGACTTGCTGATGTAATCCTCCCTGGTGTTGCTGATAGCTGGAAACGCCTTGGCTCCCTGTCTCCTGGGCAAGCGAGCAGGAAACCGGCCTCCTTCCTGCTTCCCGAGACTAGAGCGGTGAAGCGGGACACCTGTCACTTGGAAAGGAAGTCACTTTCCGACATCAGGCAGTAATTTTGCAGGCTGGCGACCTGCATTGACAGGCGATGGGCGCCTAACAAGCTCCACACGTGGTATTAAGAATGAGTTGGGGGGACTTTGCAGCATAATTATTGTGGGCAACCAACAGGAATTCTGCAGATGCTGGAAATTCAAGCCACACGCATCAAAGTTGCTGGTGAAGGCAGCAGGCCAGGCAGCATCTCTAGGAAGAGGTACAGTCGACGTTTCAGGCCGAGACGCTTCGTCACCAGCAACTTTGATGTGTGTAATTATTGTGGGGCTATTTTCGGACTTCTCTCCCAGCTTCTTGATGGTGGATCAGCTTCGGCTACGGATTGGGGGGAGGATTGGAGAACAATAGCATAGTGGTTAGCCAGCGACCTGGGTTCAGTTTCTGCTGCTGTCTAAGGAGTTTGCACGCTCTGTCGTTGACCGTGTGGGTCTCCTCCCGCATTCCAGAGACCTATCGATTAGTAGGCTAATTGGTCAGTATGGATTTGCTGGACAGAAGGGCCTGTTATTGTACTTTATCTCAAAATAAAATGAATGTCTTTATTTTTCACGGGGGGGGGTTGTGGTAGGAAGAAACCTCTGATTGTATAGCCCCCCCCCCCACAGCACCGCATTGAGATGCACCAGTTATCTGTCCAAATATTTTGACAACATGGCTCCCAGCTACTTACTGACCCTCCACATCACCAGATTGGGGAGAAAAGGTAACTGATAGGTGGGTCTTGCTGAGGGGGTCTTGTTCAGCTAACTGTGCTACAGGGAGATACGGGACGGGTCAGTCATAGCATTATAACTGGAGTGTGAGAGGTGACTTAATTCCTGTGATAGAATAAAGACTTGAAGCAGTTATTATCTAACCAGTTAAACATCTGCATCTGGTCAGGATTTGCTATATAAATAACAATAAAATGTTATAGATGAATTGTTAAGAAACTAAGTTATTTTCAGTTTCTGGAGGATAAAAAATAATTTTGCCAGATATGTGCAGTTCCTCTGAATTTGACTGGAAGAGCTGCCCTCCGGAGTTTGGGACAGCAGGGGTACTCTGAGAATCGGTAATGAAGCCCTGAAGAAGTTTAGATGCACCATTGTAGTGGTTGAAGAGGTCTAAGGTCTGAGGTTCTGCTTTAGCCTCGTGTCTCACGGGCTCTGTGTTTCCTGGTCAGCAAAGATGTGTGTTGGATCAAAGCGGGGGTCAATGCTCAATGTGGTACACACACACACACACTGCTGGAGGTCTCAGCAGGTCAGGCAGCATGTATGGAGGAAATGGACAGTTGATGCTTCAGGCTGAGACCCTTCATCAGGGCCTGGTCTGAAATGTTCCCTTTGTAGATGCTGCCTGACTTTGAACACAATATTACAGCACAGTACCGGTCCTTCAGCCCATGATGTTGTGCCAACCTTTAAACCTACTCCAGGATCAATCTAATCCTTCTCTCCGATGTAGCCTCCGTTATTTCCATCCTCCACGTTCCTACGCAAGAGTTCTTAATTCCCCCTAATGTATCTACCTCTACCACACCCTTGACAGGGCGTTCCGTGCACCCACCACTCTGTGTAAATTACTTGCCTCTGACATTCTTTTCCTCTCCCACCCTGACATTTTCCTCCAAACACCCAAAATTGTACCCTCTATACTTGCTGAGTTCCTCCAGCTTTTTGTATGTGTTGCTCAAAGATGACAGCATCTGCAGGATCTCCTGTCTAAGCACTAAGAGCATGTGATTTTATACCTTCCTAGTTCCTGCAGAGGCTTTGAACTTTCAAAATCTGAACTCAATACAGTCTTCAATTTCAGTTCTCCACGGATGTCCCTGAAACTAAACACTACCCACTACCCCGTTGTGATTTGGAATTATTTACTTTTTGCTTCTTACCAAGAAAATCTGCTCCAATTTCCCACTCTGTGCCTTATGTAAATATTTGTTTTCCTTTCAGCATCTTGATAACCTTCCATGAACTGTTCTGAGGAACTGCAGAGCTCTTTAGTGAGCCAACTGAAAGACATTTGCATCCAGAAGTGGGATCAGACTTGTAGGCATTAGGAGTATAGTCAATATTATCAATGGCATAATTACAATCTGCAGACATCATTATGTTCACTAACTGCTGTAAAATCTCATCTGGTTGTTCAGGGAAGTTTGCTGTTCTTAACCAGTTTTCCAGTTAACCAGCTATTCCAATTCCAAACCTCTTTAACTGCTTCTGAAATGGCCAGTTCACAGTCACTTAATAAGTGCCCACCTGTGCCGTGAGAGGTTAAACTAGACAAGAACTAGGTGGGACATCTCTGAACAGTATATGAATGTTCATGGCTCAAGATTGATGAGCTAATTTAGGCCAAGGGAATACTTCCCTCCCCACTCTGACCATTGAGTTGGTGCATTTCCAGCAAGTTAGAGACAAATGTTGCTGGACCTGGGTAATGAAACCATATGCACATCATGACGCAGAAATCAGGTCCCAGCACAGCTGATTCGGGACTTGGATCAGTACAGCACAAGAACAGGATTTTCAGATCAGATATACTGGCGAGACCCGACGCAGACTGGGAGACCGCTTTGCTGAACACCTACGCTCTGTCCGCCAGAGAAAGCAGGATCTCCCAGTGGCCACACATTTTAATTCCACATCCCATTCCCATTCTCACATGTCTATCCACGGCCTCCTCTGCTGTAAAGATGAAGCCACACTCAGGTTGGAGGAATAACACCTTATATTCCGTCTGGGTAGCCTCCAACCTGATGGCATGAACATCGACTTCTCTAACTTCCGCTAATGCCCCACCTCCCCCTCGTACCCCATCTGTTACTTATTTTCATACACACATTCTTTCTCTCTCTCTCCTTTTACTCCCTCTGTCCCTCTGAATATACCCCTTGCCCATCCTCTGGGTCCCCCCCGCCTTGTCTTTCTTCCCGGACCTCCTGTCCCCATGATCCTCTCGTATCCCTTTTGCCAATCACCTGTCCAGCTCTTGGCTCCATCCCTCCCCCTCCTGTCTTCTCCTATCATTTTGGATCTCCCCCTCCCCCTCCCACTTTCAAATCCCTTACTCACTCTTCCTTCAGTTAGTCCTGATGAAAGGTCTCGGCCTGAAATGTCGACTGCACCTCTTCCTAGAGATGCTGCCTGGCCTGCTGCGTTCACCAGCAACTTTGATGTGTTGTTTTCAGATCATGATGACACCTAATCCCTTCTGTCTGCACATGGTCTATATAATAAATCCAACTCTTCCCCTCCCACCATCCCCATTTCTGCATATTCATGTGATTATCTGAGAGCTCTTAAATGCCTCCAGCTCCTTCGAACTTATCCCCTCACCTGAAATGCCCTCTAATGTGGACATTTGCACTCTGGTAAACGTATACCAGCTGTCTACTCTATCTATGTTGTTGTTCCTTCTCACGCCTTGTGGCCTGTCAGGTGGCACTTTTGCCATTTCCATGGCATTCGACTGTTTTTTATGAGCCAGCTTGACGCACAACCCAGCACGGATGGAAAGCACGCAAGGAGCCAGCTGGCTTTGAACTCGGGACCGTTCACCTCAGAGTCCACTGCTGAAGACACTACACCACTGACTGGCTACTCTATCTATGCCCCTCATAGTTTTATAAGGTCTCCCTTCAACCTCTTGCTACTCTGGCGAAAACAACCTAGTTTGTCCAACTCTCCTTGTAGCACATGCCCTCTAATCCAGCCAGCACCCCCTTCTGCACCCTCTCCAAAGATTAAACATCCTTTATATAATAGGGAGGTGAGAAATGAATACAATTATAATAATCATTTAGACCGAATTAATCACAGGAAAGTTGGCAAATATTTCATAAAATTACGAATGGCCCAATCAGGTGAAGGCAATTCGTGTCATCATAATTGGCTGACTCCTTCCTGAAACAGCCATCCAATCGGATGCACTCACCCGGCTAATTTCCCCTTACCCCTGTGAAAGATGGCGATGTGGATGAGGCCATGAATCAAAACCAAATCATTTCAGAAATGTTGCCCCATCTTCTGACTCACAAGTTGAATAACATCTGACCAGGATCTAATTTTGGCCCATGACTAATGATATGGGCGGAGGAAACGGCTGACATATTGATCGTTTTTGAGACTTATACTTGTGGTAACTATCCAGAAACATAAAAGTGTAAAATGCATTCAAGTATCAACGTGTGGCCTTGAGGAAACAAATTGGCATGGCAATGGCACGCAGGAACAGAAAGAGCCAGATGGACATCAAGTCCACTCTACAGTCAAAGTAGTTCAAGGTCCTTTTCCTTATCCCCATGTACCCTCGTAGCTGTCAAACATTTATCAATACTCAGGTTTAAAATTAACACTTGACTTGACCACAGTTTGTGTTTGTAGAAGAGAGTTCAAAAGTTTGACCACTGTATACAGAAGTATTTCTAAACCTTGCTCTTGAGTGGCCTGTCTGGAACTTTTTGATTCTGCTCTCTGGCCTCAGACTTCCTGGCTAATGGAAGGAGGGTCTCTCCAACTACTCAAGTCAACCTTCTTTAGTATCTTGAAAGCCTCTGTCCAACTCATTCCCACTGCCCCAACACCATTTGGATTCAAGGCAATTACAACCCCAGTTTCTGGAGTTTCACCTCATGATAGAACCCCAGCGGCCCCGGTGTTGTTCTGATGAATCTGCACCACATTCACTCCAGCACGGTACGCCCTTCCCAAGCTGTGGTGCCCAAAAACAGTACTCGATGTGTGGTTCAGTCAGGGCTGTGTCTCACTTGGTATAACATAACCTTAGTCACCAAGTAATGCAGCATAGAACCAAACTCTTCAGCCCATCTCATCAATGCCGACTATGGTGCCCACCTAGATAGTCCCGTTTGCCTGTGTTTCTTTTTAAATCTTTTTATTGAATTAGTACACAAAAGGTAAAAGATATAGCAACCAATACATTAAGATATAAATATACAAGTAATATTAATACAAAAAAATGCAAACAACATAAGTGAGTTTTAAAATAACAAGGTAATATAATTGTATACTAATTTTCCATATATATCGATAGAACGAGAAAAAAAAACCCAGAAAAAAACCCCCAAAAAAACCTACCGTGCCTGTGTTTCAAAGTTCAAAGTACACTTATTACTTAAGTATGTATGCAGTACTCAACCCCGGGATTTGTCTTCCCAGACAGCCACAAAACACAGAAAAACCATGGAGCCCATTCAAAGAATAAGGAGAGCCCCACATACATGAAAAACACACCACGCAAACAGCAATAAAGAGATGAGTGAAAAACACAGAGCAGGACAGCCTACTTCAGTTCAGCTTAGTGAGCATTAGCTGCAGGCCACCGCGACTCGAAATCACCCTAAACAGCAATGAGAAAAGGAGCAACCAGAAAGTGGATACACATCATAACGTGAACTACAGAGTCTGATCCTCAAACTGTGTCAATTAAACCTCGCTCCGACAGCACGAGGGAGAGAGTGAGGCCACTCGAACGCACGGACTTCCCTCCGGCAGCAGCGAGCAGGACACCGAACACCAACTCACATTCCACACTCGCATTGCTGATCTCCATCTTCCTTGGCTCTTTAATCGAACGTGGACTCGTGCCCCGCTCCAGGCTTCTTGGCTTCAAGGCCTTACACTTCACCTCAGAGTTTTAGAGGCCCATACCCCTCCAGATCCCTCACATCCACGTACAGGTGGAAAGATCACAATTTATTAGTTCTTCTTCTATATTTAAGGTATATCAATCAGTCTCGTTGGACCCCTACTGCCGCAAGCTTTTTTGTCATTTAGGAAGTTCCATGTAGCATATTACAAAATGTTTGCCTCACTGAGTAAGGCTTCATATCTCTTACTTTGAACAACACTATGGAATTACCCTGTTTTTAAACAGTGTTCACTTTCTTTCTCCTATACTGAAAGCACAGCCTCAGAATAGGACGTCCCTTTAGAACAGAGATGAGGAAGAATTTCTTTAGACAGAGGGGTTGAATGTGTGGAATTCATTACTATCAACAGCTGTGGAGGCCAAGTCATTATATTAAAGCAGAGGTTCATAAGTTCTTGATTAGTAAGGGTGTCAAAGATTATGGGGAGAAGGCAGGAGAACGTGGTTGAATGAGATAATAAATCAGTCATGATCAAATGGTGGAGCAGATTTGATAGGCTAATTGGCCTAATTCTGCTCCCATGTCTTATGGTCATCCTCCAGTACATCAGCTCTTGCTGGGTCTCACTCCAAGGTTGTTGGCCATATTCTGATAACGAACCGTCCACGTCAGAGGCTGTCAATTTCCCCAGCCGACTCCATTTGGCTTAAGCATCCCAGCACACTCTTGGCGTTCTCCCTTTCCTGTAGTTCTTAGGCCATCCAAGCTTCTACCTGTGCTTTGACTTGCACTTTCTCTGTAACTGCTACACTCTATTCTGCAGTCTGGTTTTCCTCGGTTCTCATGTGTGGTGTGGCCTTCCTTGATGACACACAAACAAACATTTTTCACTTTTCTCGAAACACGTGACAACAATAAAACCAAAACCCAACGCAGTTCACCCATCACCTCACCACTCCTGACTGACATTGCACAGTTTCAGGATACCATAAGACTATAAGATATAGCAGCAGAATTAGGCCATTTGGCCAATCGAGTCTGCTCCACCATTTCATCAGGGCTGATCCAATTTTCCTCTCAGCACCAATCTCCTGTCTCCTCCCCATATGCCTTCATGCCTTCTCCCCGTACCCCTTCATGCCCTGACTAATCAAGAATCTATCAATCCCTGCCTTAAATATACATAAAAACTTGGCCTCCACAGCTGCCTGTGGCAAAGAATTCCACAGATTCACCACCCTCTGGCTAAAGAAATTACTCCTCATCTCCATTCTAAAAGGACTCCCATCTATTCTGTGGCTGTGTCCTCTGGTCTTAGACACCCCCACCATAGGAAACATCCTCTCCACATCCGCTCTATCGAGGTCTTTCACCATTCGATAAGTTTCAATGATGTCACACCTAAGGAATCGTGCAGAAGGACTCCCAAGTCCTTTTGTGCCTCAGTTTTTTTGTATTTTCTCTTCAGTAGTCAACCCTTTTATTTCTTCTACCAAAGTGCATGACCATACACTTCCCAACACTGTATTCTATCTGCCATTTCTTTGCCCATTCTCCTAACCTAAGTTTTTCTGCAGCCTCTCTTCTTCCTTAAAACTACCTGCCCTTCCACCTATCTTTGTATCATCTGTAAACTTTGCAACAAAGCCATCGATTCCACTATCCAAATCATTGACATATAACTTAAAAGGATCAGTCCCAATACAGACCCCTGTGGAACACCACTAGTCAATGCCGCCAGTCAGAAAATGCTCCCTTTATTCCCACTCTTTGCCTCCCGCCAATCAGCCTCTCCTTTATCCATGTTAGAATCTTTTCTGTAATACCATGGGCTTGTAGCTTGTTAAGCAGCCTCATGTGTGGAAGTTTTAAAGTTTATCATCCTTGTTAATAAAATCCTTCCATGACCTCACGTAGGATGCAACGTTGAGGCTTTATAAAGCACTGGTGGGGCCTCATTTAGAGTATTGTGTGCAGTTATGGGCTCCTTATCTTAGAAAGGATATGCTGTCACTGGAAAGGATTCAAAGGAGGTTCACAAAAATAATTCTAGGATTGAATGTCTTGGCATATGAAGATGGCTCTGGGCCTGTACTCACTGGAATTCAGAACAATGAAGGGTGACCTAATTGAGACCTATCGAATGTTGGAAGGCCTCAGTAGAGTAGATGTGGAGAAGATGTTTCCTATGGTAGGGGAGTCTTGGACCAGAGGGCACAGCCTCAGAATAGAGGAGCATCCATTTAGAATGTTGATGAGGAGTAATTTCTTTAGCCAGAGAGTGGTGAATCTGTGGAATCTGTTGCCACAGACGGCTGTGGAGGCCAAGTCCTTGGGTATATGTAAGGCAGAGGTTGATAGATTCTTGATTAGTCAGAATGTGAGGGGATCCAGGGAGAAGGCAGGAGATTGGGGCTGAGAGGGAAAATGGATCAGCCATGATGAAATGGTGGAGCAGGCTCGATGGGTCAAATGGCCTAATTCTGCTGCTATATCTTATGGTCTTATGGTCTTGCATTTGCCTCCTCCCCTTCCCACCCCATCCCCCGTCTCTTCAATCTCCTCCTGTCCAAAGTAAATTTATTATCGAAGAGCGTACTGTGTATGTCACTATTGACCACCCTGTGAACATTCACAGTAAAAGAAGTTCATTAGAATCAATGGAATAAACTAATAACTAAGTACTAAAGAAGTCAAACTGTGCAAATACTAAAACACTAATAATGATCATAATATTAAATGCGGTAGTTGATACATAATACCGAGAAGAAGTTGTTGTTAAGTGAGTCAGTGCTGAGATGAGTGAAGTTATCCAAGCTGGTTCAGGAGCCTGAAGCTTGAAGGGTAATAACTGTTCTCAAGCTGACTGTGGGACCCTCTAATGCTCCTGCACCTGCTTCCTGATGGCTGCCTGGATGACGGATACTACTCTCTTGCAGCAGTGCTCCTTGGAGATGTGCTCAATAGTTCAGCGTCTCTTCGCTCATTCTGGCCCTTGCATGTAATTGTCAAGGCCATAGTTTCTGCCATTCTCTCCCGAAAATTCCCCAACTCTCTTTCCCCCTTTGAAACCTACCCTCACTGACTAAGATTTGATCACCTGCCCTAATATCCCACGGTAGTCTTCAGCATAAATTACAAACCATGAATTAGGAACAGGAGTAGGCCACTCAGCCCGTCAAACTCGATGCCACATTTAGTAAGTTCATAGCTGTTTTTATTGTAAGCTCAAACCTGCATTCCCCTCCCAAATGAAATGCACTAAATCCTTTCTTAAACAAAAAGCAAGCTATTTCTTCCCAACTTTCCCCCACCAAACCAAAAAGAAAATGAAACCGGCCGACTAGATGGAGAGGTCCCACAAAGGAAAAGGTCTTGTTGCTCAATGTGCAATGCCTCGGATATTCTGATTGTTTACATGTTCTCACCAGTATTGTGGTGAGCACCACAGTCTCACTGATGTTCAAGATTTATGAAGCATAACATAATTTTTTTATATTCAATTCCTCTAGTGATATACACCATCGTAAGAACCATGAGACATAGGAGCAGAATTAGGCCATACGGCCCATCAGATCTGCTGCACCATTCCATCATGGCTGATTTTTTATCCCTCTCAACCTCATTCTGCTGTCTTCTCCCATAACCTTTGACACCATAAAGAACCTATCAGCCTCTGCTTTAAATATACCCAGTGACTTGCCCTCCACAGCCAAGTCATTCCACAGATTCATCACCCTCTGGCTAAAGAAATTCCTCCTCATCTCTGTTCTAAAGGGACAAGCCTCTATTCTGAGGCTGCATCCTCTGGTCCTAGTCTTCCCAGTATCGGAAGCATTCTCTCCATGTCCACTCTATTCCATCAATAATCCTGAGAGCTTTCTCAATTATTTGCAGACCCAGCACACAGAATCTTCAGCAAGGCATGTAGCAGACCTCTCCATCATTGCCTGATGAATCTCCCATGAAATGGCTTGGCAAGTTTTATCTAGTTAATGTCCTATACAAAATGGCAGTAGTTTATTCTTCGGACTTCACTCACCTCCAACAGCACAGCAGCTCCAAGGTACTGAAGGTAATTATGCTCTTTATGTCAAATGGTAAAGGAAGGATTAAAGTCAATTTATTACTGAAGTATGTATGTGTAACCATGTACAACCCTGAGTTTCATTTTCTTGCTTGGATCCTAACCCGGATTACACTGGACAACAATATTTTTTTGAAAGTTTTACTTCCTCAAAATTTTATTTTGTGTGGTTATGATAGATCACTTGAAGCTGAACACAAATATAACTTCAGACAACTTGTATTACGCAGGAACTTGGAGAAACTTTTATTAATATAATGTGTTTAGTTGCATAACACCACTGAATCATTGCCTTAGTTCAACTAAGCTATAAGTGTTTTGTTGATGATTTCCTTTGTACTCACTGTCTGGGGCTTCTCACTTAAGTGTCCAACAATAATCAGCCAGCATTGATGGATTCCAGTTGCCCTGATAATGCTTTTCCATGACCACAATGTCCTGGTGAAACCTTTCACCGTGCTCATCGCCAACAGTGCCAAGGTTTGCAGGAAAGAAATGGGAATGCAGAAAATGACTCTTCGATGACACGGTGCACTTGTGTGCTTGAAGCATGTTGTCAACCAGCTGCATGTAGTTTGGTGCTCTGTAGTTGCCAAGAAAATTTTCAACAACATCCTTGAATGCCTTCCATGCGATTTTCTCCGGTCCCACTAGACGTCCTTTGAATTCCCTCTCTGTCATCGATGACCTGTTTGATTTGTGGACCAACAAAAATGCCTTCCTTAATCTTGGCATCAGTTTTTCTGACTTGAGTTATTAATTGAAATAACAAATATAGGCATGATAGAAAAATTTCATGGTGATTTTCATGATCAGCAACCCAAGGTCCATAGGATACTCCCAAAGGTATTCAGGAAGCAAAATTTTTGATGTCCAGTTTTATTGACGTTTATGTTACCGTGCACAACCTTGAAACTGATTTTCTTGCAGGCATTTAAAGATAATGAAATACAATAGAAACTATGAAAAACTATAAATAAGAAAGACTGACAAACAACCAATGTGCAAAAGAAGACAAATTGCGCTAATTTAAAAAAAACTGAGAACATGAGTTACGGAATCCTTGAAAGTGAGTGTATAGGTTGTGGAGTCAGTCCACCACTGAGGTGAGCCAATTCATCCACGCTGGTCAGGAGCCTGATGTTTGTAGAGTAATAGCTGTCCCTGGACCTGATAGTGTAGGCAGGGCATGACAAGTTTTAACTAATTAATGTTGCTATAGAAATGGAAGTAGTTTATTCCTCTGCTCTCACTGAGGTTGGGTGGTTTACAACTAGAGGTCATGGGTTAAGGGTGAAAGGTGAAAAGTTTAAGGGGAACATGAGGGGAACCTTCTCCACTCAGAGGATTGTGAGAATGTGGAATGAGCTGCCAGCACAAAAGGGCAACTTTGCAACTTTGATTTCAACGTTTAAGAGGCGTTTGGAGAGGTACATGGATGGTAGGGCCGTGAGAGCTGTGGTCTGTGTGCAGGTCGATGGGAGCAGGCAGTTCAAGTGGTTTGGCATGGACTAGAAGGGCTGAAGGGCCTGTTTCTGTGTTGTGACAATGAAGTCAGAGGAAAAGCTGAAACAGTGAAGGGCTCCAGTCATATTACAATCCGTGGCACTGGGCCCTGACCCCAGTCTGACAAGGCAACTGTGCATCAGCTTCCCCATGTTAAAAAAAGCCACGTACAGGCATTCTCCAGTAAGGGAATCCACCCTAACATCATGATTCAGTTCCATGGAGATCAACAAGTGGCAAAGGGGGCAGGATTGTGAGATCTGGAACCCTCCAGTCATGAACTCTCACTATGCCAGGATATATAGAACCCTGGATCGACCCCTACAGCCACTTGAAGACCTAACATTAGACAACCCCTTCGGGAAAGATCATACTCGACTCAAGTGATTGCACTACTGCCCTTACAGAGAGGAGCAACACTTATTGGCCAGTTTACTCCTCAGGACATGTGTAGGAGGGATATGGAGGGGAAGGGCTATGGTTTGGGTACAGGTCAATGGGACTAAGCAGATTAATAGTTCAGCATGTATTAGATGGGTTGAAGGGCCTGTTTCTGTGTTGTAGTGTTCTACTACACTATGACAAAATGGTCCTCACAGTGACCAGACCGTGTGATTAGATGAATACACTTCTGGCTGGCATCTTAAGCGTGATAGCTGGTTGGAGAGTAGCTGCAGTTCCAACCCAGGATCAAAGGTAAAATTGGACACTGTTGCTCAGTGAGTCAGTGCCGCCCTGATCTCAGGGTGTGTGGGATGATGAAGAAGGAAGAGAAACCAGAGGAGGTTGCCACATCATTTCAGTTGACTTCCTCATTATCTGTAACGTACAACTGCCACTGGTTTATCTCTGAATGGATCGGACGGTTTCCTTTATTCTGATTCAGGTGCCTTATGTTCTGTTTACTATCGTCACTTACTTGGACATCCACCGGGTGAAGCTCTGCACACACTGCCACCTCCTCCTTATGTCAACAAGAAGATATTTATGGAGTCTTATGGTCAAACAGATGACAAACAGGCCCTTTGGCCCATCATATCAATGCTAACCTTTGTGTCTGTCTACACTAATCCCATCTGCCCGTAGTAGATCCATATCCCTCTACCTTTCCGAGATGCAGGGTTTCAACCCAAAATATCAACAATTCTTTTGCTCCCACAGATGCTGCTTGTTGGATTTGGACCGTATATTGTCCGGAAGGTTCTTTGGAAGCCACGAATGAGGCAGATTCTTGTGGTTACAGCCGTTTTATCAGATGTTCAAATAAAGAAATAATAGTAACTGACTCAGTCTACTGTCTGGAAGGAAGAGAGATAGAGAGAGGGAGAGAGCGAGAAAGAGGGGGGAGAGATAGAGAGACGGGGAGAGAGAGAGGGGAGAAGCAGAGGGAGAGACAGAGACAGACAGAGATATTATGTTTTGCGACTTCATAATTTACTGGCATAACTTACATATTACTATTTAACTATTTATTACTATTCTATTACTATTTATTATTTCTATGACTATTACTATTTACTAATAGTAATATTACTATTACTATTTCTATTACTATTTATTATTTATGGTGCAACTGTAACGAAAACCAATTTCCCCCGGGGTCAATAAAGTATGACTATGACTATGACTATGACTAAAAAGAGCCTATGAGACATTTTGCTTTATGCTGCCCAGGTTTACAGGCAAAAAAAAACTGCACAAATATAGAACCAGCTTTACTCGAAGTTACTGAAACTTCACTGAACATTTACAAACAAACAGGCGATTTATAAGTAAGCATAAAGAAAGCTAACCTTCAAGCAAAGTAACAACTTAGAAGACTCTAATCTAACATTCCTGACCCAGGGGATCCCTCCTGCAGGTTGTTGCTCTGTCCAAATGCCCTCTAACGATTGTAATTGTACCTGCCTCTGTTATCTCCTCTATCAACCCACACGGTCTTCCCAGCATCGTGTGCGTTTCTCCCTTCACCATCCCATCTCCCTGTGTCGCCATTCAGACTCTCGTTGTATTAGTCAGACAGCAGAGGAGCAAGTTCACCTCTGCTTCTTAAACACGTTTCACTGCAGCCAGTGCAAAACTCTTCGCAATTTCTACGCCGTACAAGAGTTTTAAATTGGTCTCTGAATTAGAATTTTAAAACTTCTCCCAGTCATAGTTTTACAAGAATTAGCAGTTTTACAAGAATCATATCAAAAGCGAGAGATGATACTAATCAGGAAACATTAGTTAGGACTGGGTTCTTTTCTCTGGTAAGAGTAAATTGGTAAGTTGGTTTATTATTGTCACATGTACTGAGGTTCAATGAAAAACCTGAATTCAGATTCAGATCTATTGATTACATGTACATCGAAGCATACAGTGAAATATGTCTCAGGGTGAAGAAGCAACACCTATTCTGCCTGGGTTGCCTCTAACCTGATGATACGAACACTGATTTCTCCTTCCTTTTAATTTTTTCCCCTTCCCCTTCCCCTTCCCTCTTCTTCTATTCCCCACTCTGGCCCCTTACCTCTTCTCACTTACCTATCACCTCCCCCGATACCCCTCCTCCTTCCCTTTCTCCTATGGTCCACCCTCCTCTCCTATCGTATTCCTTCCTCTCCAGCTCTTCACTTAGCTGCCCCAATCACTTTCTAGCTTGTTCTCCCTCCCCTCCCTCCACCTTTTTATTCTGACAGCTTCCCCTGTCCTTTCCAGTCCTGAAGAAGGTTCTCAGCCTGAAACGTTGACTGTTTATTAACTACCGTGGATGCTGCCTGACCTGCCGAGTTCCTCAGCATTTTGTGTGTGTTGCTCTGGATTTCCAGCATCAGCAGAATTTCTTGTGTAAATGACCAACACACCCAAGGATAAATTGGGGCAGCCTACAAGTGTGGCCACACATTCAGGCACCAACATAGTATGCCCACAATGGTCAACGCACAACAACAACAACACAGGCAGCAGCAACAACAGAACAAAATCAAGACAAATTCCTCTCCCGCCCACTTACCCATCAGACAGGCCTCCAGCCTCGAGACAGGCTGCCACTTTGGACTCTCAGACACTGGGCCTCTAACCTCCAGGCTCTGGTGCAGGCTCACAGATTTGACCTTTGGGCCTCTTCCTCTGGACACGCTGACTTCGGCCTTTGACCTTTCTACCTCTGGACTTTGGTCTTTGACCTGCCTGCCTCCTGATTTGCTGAGCTCTGGATCCACCTCTGGCTTTGCCCTCTGGACTTCGCCGACCTCTGGCTATCAACCCTAGGACTTGCTGATCAGAGCTTTGCATATCATCCATACAGATCACTTCATTACAACAGTGGGCTCAACTGCATCAGCACGACACTATTGCAGCTCAGTGTGCCCGAGTTCAGAGTACAATTCCAGTGCCACCCGTAAACAGTATGTATGTTCTTCCGGTGACCGCATGGGTTTCCCCTGGGTGCTCCGGTTTTTTTCCCGCAATCTAAAGACGTACCGGTTCGTAGGTTAATTAGTCGTTCAAAACTATCCTGTGATTATGCTAGGATTAAATCAATCGGTTGCTGGGGGGCATGGCTTAGTGGGCCAGAAGGGCCAGTTGTGTGTGGTATCTCGGTAAGGTATCTCCGTGAGGTATCTCGGTAAGGTATCTCCGTGAGGTATTTCGGTGAGGTATCTCCGTGAGGTATTTCGGTGAGGTATCTCCGTGAGGTATCTCGGTGAGGTATCTCCGTGAGGTATCTCGGTGAGGTATCTCCGTGAGGTAACTCAGTAAGGTATCTCCGTGAGGTATCTCGGTAAGGTATCTCCGTGAGGTATCTCGGTAAGGTATCTCCGTGAGGTAACTCGGTAAGGTATCTCCGTGAGGTATCTCGGTAAGGTATCTCGGTGAGGTAACTCAGTAAGGTATCTCCGTGAGGTATCTCAGTAAGGTATCTCGGTGAGGTAACTCAGTAAGGTATCTCCGTGAGGTATCTCGGTAAGGTATCTCGGTGAGGTAACTTGGTAAGGTATCTCGGTGAGGTATCTCGGTAAGGTATCTCAGTGAGGTATCTCGGTAAAGTATCTCCGTGAGGTAAATCGGTAAGATATCTCAGTGAGGTAACTTGGTAAGGTATCTCAGTGAGGTAATTTGGTAAGGTATCTCCGTGAGGTAACTCGGTAAGGTATCTCCGTGAGGTAGCTAGGTAAGGTATCTCGGTATCTTGGTAAGTAAATTAATCAGTACGGGGAGGTAGTACAAGGGAAACCAATAACAGAATGCAGAATAGAGCGTTACAGCTCTGGAGAAAATAGTGTGTGGGTAGACTATTTCTTAACAAGGTAGATTTCAGGTCTCATCATACTAGAGAATCGTTCGATAGACAGTCCAAGAGTCTTATAGCAGTGAAATGGAAGCTGCTTTTGATGTTGTTGGTGGTCTGTGTACTTGAGTTTTTCTTTAACCTTTGCCTGAAAGAAGAGGAAGAGAGAATGACCAAGGTGGGATGGGCCCTTGTTCGTGTTGGATGTTTTCCTGAGACAGCAAGAAGCTGGACAGGGACAATGGCAGGGAGTCTGGTTTGCATGATGCCCTGGGCTGTGTTCGTAAGTCACTGTGGCTTGTTGTGGTCTTGGGCGGAGCAGTTTCCAGTCCAGGCTCCAATGCATCTGGGTATGAAGCTTTCTGTGGTACTTAAGTAAAAATTGGTGAGGGTCAACAGGAACACTCGCCTTCTGAGGAAGTAGAGATGATGGCGTGCTTTCCTGGCCAGGTAGAGCCACAAATGACACTACAGCAGTACATTGTTTATTTATTTTGAGATATGGTGCAGAATATGCCCTTCTGCTCTTCAAGTCGTGCCGCCTAACAACCCCCAGCCTAATCATGAGACGATTTACGGCGACAAATCAATCTACCCCTCCAAGCGGACCACGACCTTGTCGTAGGGTTTGGAGGGTTGCGTGCCTCATTGACACAAGGAGCTGTGTCGGCTGAAGTCAGGCCTTTATGCTCTGTGCTCTTGGTGGGGCCACCTATGCCAAGCAGGTCAAAGGGTAGATAGAGGCCAGACTAAGTGTGGTCCACCCGGTCCTCCAGGTTCGGGGGTTCAGCTCAGGGCTGACAACCCTGATTGGTAAAACAACATTGTTATGGAAACAGCAATGAAGAATCCTTCTACATCTGAGTGTGACGATAATCCTGAGTCTCTAACAGGGAGCTGTATGACTGACAGTTGTGAAAACTGAGAGGAAGCTCTTGACATGATGACGAAAGCCTTGAACACCACCAGAGGTGGAGGCAGCCTTCATTGCTGCCCAAAACACCAGCGGCGTAACGGGTAGTAAATAATTAACCTACCGACTGGTAGGTCTTTGGGCTGTGGAAGGAAACCGGATCGCCTGGAAGAAACCCGTGCGGTCACGGGGAGAACGTACAAACTCCTTACAAGCAGCGGCGGGAATTGAACCTGGGTCACCTGTACTGTACTGTTAATCACTACGTTACCGTGCTGCCACTAATGAAAAGTGATTTGACTTGAAAACTTAACCGCTTTCTCTCTCAGCGGATGCTACCTGGCCTGCCGAGTGTTCCTAACATTGGCTGTCTTTGTTTCACATTTCTACCCTCTACAGTGTTTGATTTTTGTCTACTGTACCATCTCCAGGTGAGGCTATCTAAGTGGCCTAGCTACCAAACTGTGAGTTTCCTGATCTGCCTACCTCACCCTGCCCAGGCTACTGGGAGGACAACACTTCTGCTTTCTGTAAACAGTCCTCACGGCAGAGAGAGCAAAGCTTGGGTGCTTCCTGGGTGCAGGTGGGGAATTTTCAGAAGTGGGAGGGAATGCAGCCAAAAATGAGACAGTCTGCAGATGCTGGAAATCTAGAGCAACACACACAGAATGCTGGAGGAAGTCGGCAGGCCGGGCAGCGGCCGTGGAAAAGAGCGGATGAGAGGGTCTCAGCCCGAAACGTCGACTGTTTACTCTTCTCCGTAGGTGCTGCTTGACCTGCTGAGTTCCCCCAGCACCGAGCCTGGAGCTTTACACCTTGAATGTAAGTACTGACTCAGAGTTCACCTGGCTTGGTATTTTATTTATTTATTCATTGAGATGCAGCTCAGAGTGGACTGAAGCTCTCCACAGCCTCTGATTCAACCCGAGCCTAATAACAGGGCAATTTACAGTAACCATTTAACCTACCACCGGTACATCTTTGGACTGTGGGAGGAAACCAGAGCACCCGGAGGAAACCCAGCGGTCACGGGGGGAACGTACAAGCTCCTTACAGGCGGTGGCGGGAATTGAACCCAGGTCATCTGTACTGTAAAGCATTGTGCTAACTGCTATGTTACTCTGCTACCCTTGGTCAATACACAAAGATATCATTGTACTCTTTATTGCACTGAATTTGTAGCTTAGTCGTTTCTGCCTCAGTAACGTTACCAATTTAGAAGTCCGGACTTGGGTCAAAGTCGAGTTTATTGCCATATGCACAAGTACAATAAAAAAATTCACTTGGAGCAGCTTCACAGACAGAAAGTATCAGATAAGCGGCATTCAAAACATGAAGATAAATAATATTCCTTTTTTTACAAGAAGGTACACAATTAGAACAAAAAAGATGTTGCATTGAGGTGTAAAGTGATCATAGTGGTCACAGTCGCTGTCTGTATGTTCTCCCCGTGACCGCGTGGGTTTCCTCTGCGTGCTCTGGTTTCCTCCCCCATTCCAAAGACGTACGGGTTAGGAGGTTAATTGGCCACACGGGTGTAATTGGGCAGCGTGGGCCCGGAAGGGCTTGTCACTGTGCTGTTTCTCTAAGTGAGCAACGTTGCGATACGAAATAGGGATTAGCTTTGTGCAACACATATAAAATGTTGGAGGAACTCAGCAGGCCAGGCAGCATCTAGGAAAAGGGTACAGTCGAAGTTTCAGGCTGAAATGTTGATGGTTGACTCATTTCCATAGATGCTGCCTGGCCTGCGGAGTTCCTCTAGCATTTTGTGTGCGCTGCTCGGATCTCCAGCATCTGCAGATTTTCTCTTAGCAACCCACAAGAAAGTTGCTGGTGAACGCAGCAGGCCAGGCAGCATCTCTAGGAAGAGGTACAGCCGATGTTTCGGGCCGAGACCCTTCGTCAGGGCCAAAGGGTCTCGGCCCGAAACGTCGACTGCACCTCTTCCTGTAGATGCTGCCTGGCCTGCTGCATTCACCAGCATTTCGTATGTGTGTTGCTCTAATTTAGACGTGATGTTTTTCTTGCCAACGCTGCTCTGTGCCTGTGGTGCTGCTGCGAGTAGGTTTCTTGTTGCTCCCGTGCACACGTGGACTTACGCGTAGGACAATAAACTTGACTTTGACTTTGAAGCATGGTGGAGTCCTTCATTGCCTCATGGGCTGTAAGACACTTTGGAACGTTGTGAAAAGAATGTGAATGGTGCTACAGGACTGAAGGACTACTTTGTTTCCACCCCACCCCCCACCACCACCAGGGATGCAGGTTCTGTCCTGTGTTAGGAGCTCGGGATGAATCTGTGTGGATGCAGGAAATCTGTCAGGAGCTGCCCAGCTTGTTCCGTCTCAGCTGTTCCACACCCGAGAGCTCCTCCCAGCTGCCAGGACCCTGCCTGCATTGTCTATTCAGCTGGGGGGGAGGTGGGGAGGTGCGGGAAAACTGCCCGAGTACCTCGGCACAGCTGAGTCTCAGTGGGAATGCTGTCCTGTTGTCATGGAAATGCTATGTTTTGCATTGTCTGCCAGACCCCATCGCCAAGGCTGACTGCTGACACCATGCAAAAACTCAGAGGGAGGCACTGTCCACTGCTGCCTCCTTCGTGTCTTTGGACAATCCCTACTTCTTCTGTTTTGTTTCCATGACTTGAGCTGGGCCCCTTTGTGTCCGACATGGGATTCATCCAAAGGGAGGTGCCCAGAAAGTCTGTTAGTCCTGAGGAAAACGCAATCTGAAAAGCGGTCCTCCCAAGCCACATCATCCTGACTGAATATTGCTCCTCCCTCATCTTCTAATGGGGGTGAACCCTGGAACTCTCCAATGACACGGTGAATGCAACTTCACCAGGAGGTTGCGAGAATATCTTTATGAGGATAGGTGAGTGAGCGGGCACATTTCTCTTTGGAGTGAAGGAAGATGAGAGGTGACTTGATGGAGGTGCACAAGCTGATGCAAGACATAGATCAATTGGACAGCCAGAGGCTTTTTCCTGGGGTGGAAATAACTAACCAGGAGGTGATCGGAAGGAAATGTAGGGAAAATATATAGAGAGTGTGGGTGCTGGGTGTGGTGGTAGAGGTAGGGACATTTAAGAAACTCTTAGATAGGCATATAGCTGATAGGAAAATGGAGGCCTCTACAGATGGAAGGGATTGGATTGATCTTAAAGTAGGGTAAAATGTCAGTACAACATCCTGGGCTGAAGGGCCCTTACTCTGCTGTAGTGTTTAGGTGTTTCAAATTCCTGGGTGTTTGAGGATCGATCCTGGGCTACAAAGAAGACATGACACAGTGGCTATATTTCATTAGGAGTTTGAGGAAATTTGGTATGTCACCAAGGACACTGGCAAGTTTCTACGGGTGTATTATGGAGAGTATTCTAACTGGCTACATCACCAGCTGGTATGGGGGCTGGCTACTGCAAAAAGTTGCAAACTCAGTCATCTCCATCATGGGCACTAGCCTCCACAGCATCCAGAACATCTTCAAGGGGCGATGCTTCAAAAAGACGGCATCTATCGTTAGGGACCCCCATCACCCAGGACATGCCCTGTTTTCATTACTACCATCAGGAAGGAGGTACTGAAGCCTGAAGGCACATGCTCAACGATTCAGGAACAGCTTCTTCCCGTCTGCCATCCGATTTCTGAATGGACATTGAAACAATGAACACTACCTCACTACTTTTTCTTTTTGCACTATTATTTCATGTAACTATATATATATTTACATACTTACAGATTTTATAATTACGTACTGTTGGCACATTACACTTGCCGGTGATGTTAACCTGATTCTGCCCTGCGCTGTGCTCAGTGTGGTTGAGTGGTCGAAGATTGAAGATGATGTGATTAGGTTGCAGTTACCCCTGGCGCTGTAGGGTTAGGTCTCGCTCCTGAGACTGGGTGTTATTAGATGAGGATTGCCCCTCTTCTTCCCAGTCCAGAGGAAGGCTCTCTACCCAAACGATCGACTGTCCACTTCCCTCCTCAGATTCTGCCTGACTCACGGAGCTCCCCCAACGTCCTGTGTGTTGTCCTTTTGCTGCTTTATCTTCTTCCTTTGGTCACTACATTAGGCAGCGCAGTGCAGCAGCAGGTAGTGCTGCTGCCTCATAGCACCACTCCTGGCCTGTTGTTCTGCTCAGTCCCATTGACTCATACCTGGACCATAGCCCTCCGTATCTCTCCCACCCGTGTACCTATTCAAACTTCTCTTAAATGTTGCACTTGAACCCAAATCCACCACTTCCACTGGCAGCTCGTTCCACACTTCACACCACCCTCTGAGTGAAGAAGTTCCTCTCAGGTTTCACTTAAATATTTCACCTTTCAGCCTTAACACATGACCTCCAGTTCTTGTTTCACCCAGTCTAAGTGGAAAAAGCTTGCTTGCATTCAACCTATTTATACCCCTCATAATTCTGAGCACCTCTATCAAATCTCCCTTCATTCTCCTACACTCCAGGGAATAAAGTCCTAACCTATTCAACCCTTCTCTATAACTCAGGCCCACATGTCCTGGCAGCATTCTTACATATCCAGGGTGGCCCACTGTTTCTGTCCCGCTGTACTCATGTTCTTGTAGCTTGACTCTATTTTACTCTCCTTAGTTCAATCCCTTCGTAGCACTTCACATGTTCTCAATCTTCTCAACAACTTCCACATCCCTGGCCCTGATCACTTCATTTTTCACCATGGATGAAACAGATAAAAGATAAAAGATCAGCTTTATTAAATGATCAAAACATTCAGTGAAGTGTATTGTTTGTGCCAATAATATATACACTATCTGCCATCAAGAAGGGCTTAAAGCTCATTGCTTCTTTCTCGACAACAGACCCGAACAATTCCCCTCTACCACCACCCTCCTCTGTCTGGCAGAACTGGTCCTCACCCTCAACAATTTCTCTTTCAGCCTCTCCAAACCCAAAGTCTGGCCATGGGCACCTGCATGGGCTCCAGCTACGTAGAATAGTCCATGTTCCAAGCCTTTCCTGGTAATGGTTTCCGATTCTTCCTATGCTACATTGACAACTGCATCATTGCTGCTTTACGCACCTAAGCTGAGCTCGTCAACTTTATCAACTTTGCCTCCAACTTCCACCCTGCTCTTAATTCACTTAGTCCACTTCTGACACCTCTCTCTTCCCCCTTTCTCGATCTCTCTGCCTCAATTCCCACCACTGTCTGTAAGGAGTTTGTATGTTCTCCCTATGACTGAGAGGGTTTCATCCAGGTGCTCCAGTTTCCTCCCACCTACGCTCTAAAGACGCTTGGACAGTAAGTTGTAGGTATGCTATGTTGGTACACTTGTGGGCTGCCCCAACACATCCTCAGACTGTGCTGGTTATTGAGACAAGCAACACAATTCACTGAATGCTTTGATAAAGCTAATCTTTTATCTTTATCTGTTTCTTTACCATAGGGTGTGCACCTTGTATAAATTCCGGAATGGTACCAGCCAATCCCTCTGCTGAAACTTAGATGCAGAACTGAAGATGACTGGCAAAAAAATTCTGAAGTGAGGGAGGAAGAGAATTTTTTTTTTACGCCCTGTGTGTTTGGAGTTCAGAATACATCGCCTGGGGGAGGACTGGAGACAGATTCAGCTGTACTGTTCAAAACAGAGCAAAGAAACCAAAGAACTACTGGAGGAACCCAGGGAGCATCTGTGCAGGAAAATGGACTGACCGCTGAGCTCATCTACAAGTAGCGCTGCCACAAGAAAGCAGCACCATTCGTCAGGGACCCCCACCATCCAGACCATGCTCTCATCTTCCTACTACCATTGGGCAGGAGGTACGGGAGCCTCAGGTCCCACACCACCAGGTTCAGGAACAGTTATTATTCCTCAACCATCGGGCTCTTGGACCTGCATGGACAAGTTCACTCATCACAACTCTGAATTGATCATTGAACACGACCTATAGACTCTCTTCCAAGAACTTAGCAACTCATGTTGTTGGTAGTACTTATTTATACAGTAATACCATTACTTGTTTCTTTCTGTACTTGCACAATTTGTCAGTCTTTGTTTGTAGTTCTTCATTGATTCTACTGTGCTTCCTTGTTCTACTGTGAATGCCTGCAAGAGGTCTGAATAGGGTGAAGGTTACCACAACACCTTACAGTACCAGCAACATGGGTTCAATTCCGGCCACTGCCAGTAACGAGTTTGTACGCTCTCCCTGTGGCCAGGCAGGTTTCCTCCGGGTGCTCTGGTTTCCTCCCACAGTCCAAAGGTGTACCGGTTGGAAGGTTAATTGGTCGTTGTAAGTTGTTCCCTGATTAGGCTCGGGTTAAATCGGGGGATTGCTGGGCGGTGTGGTTCGAATGGCCAGAAGGGCTTATTCTGCACTGTATCTCAATAAATAAATAAATTAAATTAAATGAATCTTGTGATTGTATGTGGCAACGTATACATACTTTGATAATAAAATTCACTTCGAGCTGTGAACTTCCGGCGTTTCGGCCGAGACCCTTCATCTGGAATGAAGGAGTAGCGGGGAGATGGCCAGTATAAGAGATGAAGGGCAGAGGTGTGGCAGATCCAGGGGGAGAAGGGTTAATTCAGCTGCAGAAGGAAAGGGTGGATATAGCGACGGAGGTTGGGGGGGTGATAGGTGGAGGCACCAAAGGGCTGCAGATGATGGAATCTGATGGGAAAGGAAGTTGGAGCACGCAGCCAAAAGGGAATAGTGGGAGTTGGATAAGGATATTTTTAAAGCTCTGGGAAGTGGGTAGGGAAGTGGGAATGAGTCTTGCCAGATGTCTCTTATATAGGAGGCAGGATGAACCCAGTGTCCTGTGACCATCTGGGACTCTGGGAACTGGTTTAGCTGCATGGATGTCAGCTGCAGTGAGGATATAGACCCTCACATTAAGCTTTCTCATGCCCAGCAAAACGCCTTCCGTGTTTACTCAAGTTACCAAGTAGTCTCCAGTATCTCAGGAAGATCTCAAGCAATGCTGACTTGAGATAGGTGGCCTTTATTATGGGAAAAGGTTCATCTGACTCCGGTTTGGTGGTTCCTGTAAACTCATATGTAAAGTGCCCACATCTTTGGTGTTGCTCTGTGACAAAATCTGGTTAAAAACTTAAAACCACAAGGTCTCAAATACAACATCCTTCTGCAAAAGTTGGAAATGTTGGCCCTTGGGCTATTATTTTACATTTTTTCCCCTCCACTTTTGCAAAAGGAATCTGGTCGATCACTTTCCCGCTCCGGCTATAATTTAGACAAGATTCTGAACTGTACTTGACTCCTAATAAATCCATTGCTTGGGAGCGGGCATTAGGGCCTGTGGACAGCCAAGCTGCTTCTGCTCAGCGGCCTGCAGTGCATTTCCGTCCCCACCCGCCCCTGGAAGCGGGTGGAGCTGCAGTTCATGACTTTGTGCAGTCCCTGCCTGCCTGCTCGACCTTCCTCATAGCCCTGGGTGTTACCTCAAGCTTCCTGTGCAGTTAATGGCCCACTTGTACAGCACGAGACAAGGCAGGATCTGATAGCAGACATGTAGGTGGCTGTGGTTTGCCCACACTGATCGCAAATGGAGCGAGGCAAAGCTTTGGGCCTTGATAGGCTCTTTCACAGTTTCGGGACTTCCCAAGGTGCTTCTTAAGTACAGGCAATTTTGTAATGTTGGAAATGAAGAGACGTTTTACACAAAATCAGCAGTGTCGTAGTGATAATCTATTTTAGTGTGGGTTAAAAAATGACTATAGAATACCACAAACTCCTCTGCACCTCCTTTGAAATAATGCCACAAGATTTTGACACTGATCGGAGAAAGAAAGGTCGGTTTTGTTTACTGTGGATCCAAAACAACAGCGCAACACTCCCACACTATCGACTGCAATTGTAGACAGCAATTCCTCACAGCATCATGCAACACAGATGCAGGCCATTCAGCCCGCTAAGAACATGATGACCCTCAACTTTAGGAGGTGAGGCAGTCGCATGTGCTCCTCTTCACATGAAGAGTGCCCAAGTCCAGGAGCTTGAGGATTTCAAGTTCCCAGGAGTGGACATCACCAGTTGCCTGTCCTGGTCCAAACGTGCGGATGTCACTGCTCAGAAAGCTCAGCTGCATCTCTGCTTTCTCAGGAGGCTAGGGAAGTTTGTCAGTTCCTCTTCTTCCCGTTTAAGATGCCGCTGCTGAAGACGTGTGGCAACTTACTGGCGGTTCATAAAGCAAGAAATACAACTAAATACTTTATTTATTACAGTCTCCTGCGGAAAATTGTGGTAAACCAACACTGCAAGCAATGAAGAGGCGAGCGAAGGCAAGGTTGACTTGTGCTGAGGAGTGCCGGTGCGAAGCAAAGTCGGGGCGAGGTCGAGACATGCTCAAGAAGTTGCCGGAGCAAGGTTGAGACTCTTTGCAGAAGTGGCCAGAGCGGGGCCGAGGCATGTTCGAGAAGTGGTCAGAGTGAAGTTGAGGCGTGTTCGAGAAGTGGTCAGAGTGAAGTTGAGATGTGTTCAGGAAGTGGTCGGAGTGAAGTTGAGGCGTGTTTGAGAAATGATCAGAGCGAGGTCGAGACACGTTCAAGAAGTGGGCAAAGTGAGGTCAAGGCATGGTTGGGACGGGGTCGGGGCGTACAAAACAGAGAGATGTTGGAGTGGAGCAGTTTCGGAACCAGTCCACCAAAACTGAGAACGAGGTCTAAGCACCAGGCCAATTTGGAAAAGTCGGGTACGAGCTGGAACATGGTGGTGGGGTCCTAGCCCAGAGTGTGTTGACCCAGCAAAGAATGGCCTGATATTTGGATGATTTAGAGACTGGGCTGGATGGATTGAAATGCAGGGTGTCGGTACTGGAAGCCAGGTTCTGTGACAGTTGCTCTACTCTTCACTGCGCCAAGCCTGTGCTGAGGCCGTGGGATGGCTCTCCATTCTCTCAGGGCTTTGTGTCCATGGACTCACTTTTGTCCTGAATGCCTGTTGCTTGCTATTATTGTTTGCAAGATTTGTGTTTTCTTTCTCTCTCTCTCTCTCTCTCTCTCTCTCTGTGCACGTCTGGCGTTTTTTGTTTTTTTTCAAATTGATTCTTTTGGGTTTCTTGCTTTGTGGCTGCCCGTAAGGAGATGAATCTCAGGGTCGTATAACGTACACATATTTTGATAGTAAATGTACTTTAAATTTTGCCCCCCACTAATTTTTATCGATACGTCATAGAACACGTCCTATCTGGATGCATCGCAGCTGGGTGCGGCAACTGTTCTTCATGTGGCCATTGGAAACCGCAGGGAGTTGTGGACACAGCTCAGCACGTCACAGGAACTTGCCTCCCCTCCATGGACTCTGTCTATTTACTGCCTCTGTAAAACCAGGCAGCAGCATCCAAGGCACCAGTCAGATCTCCTACAGTCTCCTCTATTCCAGAAATAAGCCCAGATTTACCAGTCCGTCCACAGAAACTAGAGTCCCTCAACCCTGCAATGGCAGTGAGTCTCCTCTCTTTCCCAAGTGGTAACTATGCTTCTTCTTCCAGAGGTGCTGTCTGACTTGGAACGTGGGACAGAGAACACAGAGGAGTACAACACAGTAACTGGCCCTTCAGCCCACAATCGTGTTGCGAACCAGCTAAAACCCGCCGAGTATTTGCAGCGCTTCCTGTTTCTTTCTGATTCCCAGCATTTTGGTGACCACACTTCAGAACAAATTCATTGGCCATGAAGCAGGTTGGGGGAGTCCTGGACATTTGTAGAAATATAAGCGTGCATTCCATTATTGTGAGTGGCTGCTATTTACTGCTCTGGGCATCACTCCCAGACTGATATACCTCTGAGAATGAAGCGATATCCACACAAAGCAGGTCAATGCAGCTAGCACAGGCACTGAGGGCAATGCAGGGAGAAACATTCAAGTTAACATTTTAAACATCATACTTCAATATTGCTGGCCAGAAATTATTTTACACAACCTAGTTCACACATGTAGTATTGCAAGCAAGGTAAGGGCACAAAGACTAGCCTTTCTGTAACATCCTCATCGACCGTCCTAAACTAAGAGACCCACACTGTCGGAGGGACAGTACGGAGGGAGTGTCACACTGTCGGAGGGACAGTACTGAGGGAGTGTCACACTGTCGGAGGGACAGTACTGAGGGAGTATCACACTGTCGGAGGGACAGTACGGAGGGAGTGTCACACTGTCGGAGGGACAGTACTGAGGGAGTGTCTCACTGTCGGAGGGACAGTACTGAGGGAGTGTCACACTGTCGGAAGGACGGTACTGAGGGAATGTCTCACTGTCGGAGGGACAGTACGGAGGGAGTGTCACACTGTCGGAGGGACAGTACTGAGGGAGTGTCTCACTGTCAGAGGGACAGTACTGAGGGAGTGTCACACTGTCGGAGGGACGGTACTGAGGGAGTGTCACACCGTCGGAGGGACGGTACTGAGGGAGCGTCTCACTGTCGGAGGGACAGTACTGAGGGAGTGTCTCACTGTCGGAGGGACAGTACTGAGGGAGTGTCACACTGTCGGAGGGACAGTACGGAGGGAGTGTCTCACTGTCGGAGGGACAGTACTGAGGGAGTATCACACTGTCGGAGGGACAGTACTGAGGGAGTGTCTCACTGTCGGAGGGACAGTACTGAGGGAGTGTCTCATTGTCAGAGGGTCTGTACTGAGGGAGTGTCACACCGTCAGAGGGACAGTACTGAGGGAGTGTCTCACTATCAGAGGGACAGTACTGAGGGAGTGTCTCACTATCAGAGGGACAGTACTGAGGGAGTGTCTCACTGTCAGAGGGACGGTACTGAGGGAGTGTCACACTGTCGGAGGGACAGTACTGAGGGAGTGTCACACTGTCAGACGGACAGTACTGAGGGAGTGTCACACTGTCGGAGGGACAGTACTGAGGGAGTGTCACACTGTCGGAGGGACAGTACTGAGGGAGCGTCTCACTGTCGGAGGGACAGTACTGAGGGAGTGTCACACTGTCGGAGGGACAGTACTGAGGGAGTGTCACACTGTCGGAGGGACAGTACTGAGGGAGTGTCACACTGTCGGAGGGACAGTACGGAGGGAGTGTCACACTGTCGGAGGGACAGTACTGAGGGAGTGTCACACTGTCGGAGGGACAGTACTGAGGGAGTGTCACACTGTCGGAGGGACAGTACTGAGGGAGTGTCACACTGTCGGAGGGACAGTACTGAGGGAGTGTCACACTGTCGGAGGGACAGTACTGAGGGAGTGTCACACTGTCAGACGGACAGTACTGAGGGAGTGTCACACTGTCGGAGGGACAGTACTGAGGGAGTGTCACACTGTCGGAGGGACAGTACTGAGGGAGTGTCACACTGTCGGAGGGACAGTACTGAGGGAGTGTCACACTGTCGGAGGGACAGTACGGAGGGAGTGTCACACTGTCGGAGGGACAGTACTGAGGGAGTGTCACACTGTCGGAGGGACGGTACTGAGGGAGTGTCACACTGTCGGAGGGACAGTACTGAGGGAGTGTCTCACTGTCAGAGGGACAGTACTGAGGGAGTGTCACACTGTCGGAGGGACAGTACGGAGGGAGTGTCACACTGTCGGAGGGACAGTACGGAGGGAGTGTCTCACTGTCGGAGGGACAGTACGGAGGGAGTGTCTCACTGTCGGAGGGACAGTACGGAGGGAGTGTCACACTGTCGGAGGGACAGTACGGAGGGAGTGTCACACCGTCAGAGGGACAGTACGGAGGGAGTGTCACACTGTCGGAGGGACAGTACGGAGGGAGTGTCTCACTGTCGGAGGGACAGTACGGAGGGAGTGTCACACTGTCGGAGGGACAGTACTGAGGGAGTGTCACACTGTCGGAGGGACAGTACTGAGGGAGTATCACACTGTCGGAGGGACAGTACTGAGGGAGTGTCACACTGTCGGAGGGACAGTACGGAGGGAGTGTCACACTGTCGGAGGGACAGTACTGAGGGAGTGTCACACTGTCGGAGGGACAGTACGGAGGGAGTGTCACACTGTCGGAGGGACGGTACTGAGGGAGTGTCTCACTGTCGGAGGGACAGTACGGAGGGAGTGTCACACTGTCGGAGGGACAGTACGGAGGGAGTGTCACACTGTCGGAGGGACAGTACGGAGGGAGTGTCACACTGTCGGAGGGACAGTACGGAGGGAGTGTCACACTGTCGGAGGGACAGTACGGAGGGAGTGTCACACTGTCGGAGGGACAGTACGGAGGGAGTGTCACACTGTCGGAGGGACAGTACGGAGGGAGTGTCTCACTGTCGGAGGGACAGTACGGAGGGAGTATCACACTGTCGGAGGGACAGTACGGAGGGAGTGTCTCACTGTCGGAGGGACAGTACGGAGGGAGTGTCACACTGTCGGAGGGACAGTACGGAGGGAGTGTCACACTGTCAGAGGGACAGTACGGAGGGAGTGTCACACTGTCGGAGGGACAGTACGGAGGGAGTGTCTCACTGTCGGAGGGACAGTACGGAGGGAGTATCACACTGTCGGAGGGACAGTACTGAGGGAGTGTCACACTGTCAGAGGGACAGTACTGAGGGAGTGTCACACTGTCGGAGGGACGGTACTGAGGGAGTGTCTCATTGTCAGAGGGACAGTACTGAGGGAGTGTCACACTGTCAGAGGGACAGTACTGAGAGAGTGTCTCACTGTCAGAGGGACAGTACTGAGGGAGTGTCTCATTGTCAGAGGGACAGTACTAAGGGAGTGTCACACCGTCAGAGGGACTGTACTGAGAGAGTGTCTCACTGTCAGAGGGACGGTACTGAGGGAGTGTCACACTGTCGGAGGGACAGTACTGAGGGAGTGTCACACTGTCAGAGGGACAGTACGGAGGGAGTGTCACACTGTCGGAGGGACAGTACGGAGGGAGTGTCACACTGTCGGAGGGACAGTACTGAGGGAGTATCACACTGTCGGAGGGACAGTACGGAGGGAGTATCACACTGTCGGAGGGACAGTACTGAGGGAGTGTCACACTGTCAGAGGGACAGTACCGAGGGAGTGTCACACTGTCGGAGGGACAGTACTGAGGGAGTGTCACACTGTCGGAGGGACAGTACGGAGGGAGTGTCACACTGTCGGAGGGACAGTACTGAGGGAGTGTCACACTGTCGGAAGGACGGTACTGAGGGAGTGTCACACTGTCGGAGGGACAGTACGGAGGGAGTGTCACACTGTTGGAGGGACGGTACTGAGGGAGTGTCACACTGTCGGAGGGACGGTACTGAGGGAGTGTCACACTGTCGGAAGGACGGTACTGAGGGAGTGTCTCACCGTCTGAGGGACGGTACGGAGGGAGTATCACACTGTCGGAGGGACAGTACGGAGGGAGTATCACACTGTCGGAGGGACAGTACGGAGGGAGTATCACACTGTCGGAGGGACAGTACTGAGGGAGTGTCTCACTGTCGGAGGGACGGTACTGAGGGAGTGTCACACTGTCGGAAGGACGGTACTGAGGGAGTGTCTCACTGTCGGAGGGACTGTACTGAGGGAGTGTCACACTGTCAGAGGGACAGTACTGAGGGAGTGTCACACTGTCGGAGGGACGGTACTGAGGGAGTGTCACACTGTCGGAAGGACGGTACTGAGGGAGTGTCTCACTGTCGGAGGGACTGTACTGAGGGAGTGTCACACTGTCAGAGAGACGGTACCGAGGGAGTGTCACACTGTCAGAGGGACAGTACTGAAGGCGTGTCTCACTGTCGGAGGGACAGTACTGAGGGAGCGTCTCACCGTCGGAAGGACAGTACGGAGGGAATGTCACACTGTCGGAGGGACAGTACTGAGGGAGTGTCACACTGTTAAGAGTATTAGCGAGAGAGATAATGTTTCAGATCAGTGACCCCTTACAGTTACTAAACTGAAACTACTTGATTTTCTCAGTCCATAGACATCGTCTGATCGGCTGAGTATCTTTACAACTTTAAGTTATTTCACATTTCTAGCATCTGCAGTATTTAGATTTTGGAGTCGTGTCAAAAGGGATCCCTTCTTTCATAAATAGACGGAGCAGATATCAATATTTTGAGTGTCTGTCTGCATAGAGAGTAATGGCTGTATTTACATAACAGTTCATATGTACTTTATTGTCTATGAGTCCGGTACGGTATGTGAAATGTTTCCTTTCATTTGTCATCTGGTCAAGATAACTCAACCACAGTTTGAAACCTTCTTGGCAAGATATGAGAACTATGAGAGGCAGTGGATCCAGTCAGACAGGTGGTCCCAGAGAGTGGCCCTGGTACTAAAAGACCTCTTTCTCTACTGCATAACAGCCAATGTTACAGTCATCTGTGTGCTCAGCTACTGAACTCAAAACTCCAGGCGAAAACCACCAATCTGAACTGAGGGGGTATGGCCCAGTCACTTGGTGAAGGCGTTAATACAATACAGCCAATTAATTCTTTTTACGTGCAACACTTCCTCAGTACTGTCCCTCTGACGGTGAGACGCTCCCTCGGTACCGTCCCTCCGGCAGCGGGATGCTCCCTCGGTACCGTCCCTCCAGCGGCGCGACGCTCCCTTGGTACCGTCCCTCCGGCGGCGCGACGCTCCCTTGGTACCGAACCTCTGACGGCGCGACGCTCCCTCGGTACCGAACCCCTGACGGCGTGACGCTCCCTCGGTACCAAACCTCCGACAGCGAGACACTCCCTTGGTACTGGCCCTCCGACGGTGTGACACTCCCTCGGTACTATCCCTCCGACGGTGTGACACTCTCTCAGTTCCCTGATCTGAGAGATACGCCCACAGACAGTCAGTCTGATCTGGCTGTTTCAGCTGGACGTAAGTGTTGGTGGGATTATGAATGTAAGTTCCCGGACACGGATCAGTGCTGGTGTGTGAATTACTCTTGGATACATCCTTTTGTATCCCTGTTCTTCTCTCTTATCTTGTTTGCCTGAAGCATGAGTGAGTTTTACTGTCCATTAACAGTGCACTGCACTCTCCTGGACTACACTGGTGTTACGTACTCCAGCCCCAGGCTGCCTCAGTCCCAGGAGAGTGGGCTTGGTTGAGTAACATCGTCTGTTCTGTTCCACGTGATATGATTGAACTTCTCCCAACACTTTTTGGCAGGAAGCTCGGGTGAGGAGATTCCAGCTCCTGGGATCTGTGTTTGTTGGTGGGCCTTGACGCACTGTGGGTTTGGGAGAGAGGAAGTGAGCAGGATGGGTGGAATGTTGAGCGAGGTCTCATGCAGAAGGAATGCTGGAAAGCCTGGTCAGGGAATGTGGCCAACCTGTTCCAGCTGTTCGTGACTACAGCACCGACGGCGACCCGTGAATGAAGAGGTTCTGTGGCCAATGGATCTTGGGGATGGTGCCAATTCTGACTGGCCAGTCACTGGAGGCCGCTACTATTGGAAAGCAAGATCCACGCAGGGATCTTGCTTTGCCATCTGGAAAGGTGGCACAACAGCCTTATGGCAGAGGAGGGAGTTTGCTGTGTCCGAACTCAGAAGTGCCTGTATGTTAGGTTTGGTAAGCAGAGCACTTGCTGACAAAGACACACTGATTCACTTTCACCCCAGTTTCTATGATTCATGCGTCCGTTCGCCAACTCTCGGGTATAATGCATTAGTGGACGACAAAGAGTCTGAGCTCATAACTTGCATGAGCTAGAGAGGAGCCATCCTGCCAGTTCTGATTATGAAAGGGGACTGACTGTGTGGAGGATGAGAAGTGGCCCGTCCTGTCAAAAGGTCTGAAGTGTTCACTCGGGTTCTCTCTCTGCAGACGCTGCCTAGCCTGCTGAACAATGGTGAATGGAGTGGTGACATGTTGATCACTCATGCCCACTGAAGCTTGGCACACTGGCACCACCCGTGGAAGGATTCTGTCACTTGTGGTGTTGTGTGACAACCAGCTCTCTCTCTCACACACACACACACACACAGAGTGCTGAGAGCACTGTGGTCTGGGTGCGAGTAGATGGGCCGAAGGGCCTATTTCTATGCTGTGCTGTATGATTCCGTGACTGACTTAGATCCATATTTTCCTATGATATAGAAAGATGCCATTCAGCCCATTGGGTTTATGCTTGCACACAGCAACTACATTCTCCTACTCGTCCTCTCTGCTTGGATCCTAACTCTGATTACCAGTGCCTCTACGTATTGGTGAGGGTTAGGGATTCTGGCATCACAGATTTGACCGGCTGCTTTGGAGCTGCAGGCATCTTCTGCCATACGAGAACTCTGTTTGTGGCTGCAGTTCTGACCTGTGATCCATCCGGATTACCGACGGTTCACAGGAATGAAACCATAGCCCAAGGAGAAACTGCAATGTATTCTCTACCTAGGCACAACCACCCAGCTCTGCATTAGGGAGAATTTATATCATCCACTTAACCTACGTGTTGTCGGGATGTGGGGGAAAACTAGAGTACTGGGAGGGAACCACACAGTCACAGGGAGACTCCACATCACCGAAGATCGAGCTCGAAGATGGAGATACAAGGCAACACCACATGCAGCTAAGTCGCTGCACCACCCTGTCACATATCACAGCAAATGGAAGTGTACCTGATGTACACCAGCACAGTCAACAGGGGATATTTCACTGTAGAAATATTGGGGGGGGGAGTTGGTGTTGGCATAGACTTGACAGGTTGAATGAGGGAGAATCAATGGGGTGCATGGGGAATAGAATGGCTACCTATATTATCACCAGTGTGGGTGGATGGAAAGACATTGATGAGCTTGTGAGAGTGAATAGGTTATTGAGAGGAGAGGGGTTGGTATTGCTGCTAATACTATGACAGCAAGCATACACTCGGTGGCTGGATGGCCTCCTTCTATATCATAAGGAAATCTACACTCAGTGGCCACTTTATTAGGTACACCTGCACACCTGCTTGTTAATGCAAATATCTAATCAGCCAATCATGTGGCAGCAACGCAATGCATAAAAGCTTGCAGACATGGTCAGAAGGTTTGGTTCTTGTTCAGAATGGGGAAGAAATGGTGACTTTGACCGTGGAATGATTGCTGGTGCCAGACAGGGTGGTTTGAGTATCTCAGAAACTGCTGATCTCCTGGGATCTTCATGCACAGCAGTCTCTAGAGCTTACTGAGAATGGTGCGAAAAACAAAACAAAAACTCCAGTGAGCAGCAGTTTGGTGGGTGAAAATGCCTGGTTAATGAGGGAGGCCAGGTGGGTTCACACGGACAAGTAAACACACATTACAATAGGGGTGTGCAGAGGAGCGTCTCTGAATGAATAACACATCAAACCTTGAAGAGACGGGCTTCAGCCACAGATCACCACAAAAATACGGTCAGTGATCACTTTATTACATACAGGAAGTAGCTTATAAAGTGACCACTAAGTGAATAAGTGTCAACATGTATTACACAAGATGTATGACATAACCTGAGAGCTGTTAGAGTGGCAACGGGCAACACTAAGTTTTGCTATTCTTTAAAGATTTTTGAAACAGTTTTAGCAAGATTGCTATCTTGTTTTGACAGTGGTTTACTAGGCTGCTCTTTCAGATATGTGTTACACTGAAGCCTCTTCTGATCTTGGATAAACATAAAAGATTACATATCAGCATTTTGACCTGTACAAGAGCCTACCCCATTGTCCTCTGCTTAATGTTTATCCAGCAATTAAATATTAAAGCAGGTTATCTGCCCATTGTCAGGTTGCTACTTGAGGAGGCTGGCTGTGCTTCCTATGGCAATGAACACATTTAAAAAGTTAAAAGTGAGCCTATCTGAATATTCACTGCACAAGACCAGGGAGTTTTGGATACTCTGATTCTGAGGAAATCATTAATTCTGGGGCAGATTCCGACTGTGATCTGCACAGTAAATGACACCTTGCTGCCTTAGAGAACCCAGGAGGCGACAGAAATATTAATTCACTTCAGGCAAACACGAGGAAATCTGCAGATGCTGAAATTTCAAGCAACACACATCAAAGTTGCTGGTGAACGCAGCAGGCCAGGCAACATCTCTAGGAAGAGGTACAGTCGACGTTTCGGGCCGAGACCCTTTGTCCTGACGAACGGTCTCGGCCTGAAACGTCGTCCGTAGCTCTTCCTAGAGATGCTGCCTGGCCTGCTCAATTCACTTGAGGCTGTGGATTAGACCATAAAACATTCGGCCCATCGAATCTGTTCTGCCATTCTATCTTTGCAGATTTCAAAGTTCAACGTACATTTATTATCAAAGTATGTATACTATATACAACTTTCAGATTTGTCTCCTTACAGGCAGACACAAAACAAAGAAACCCAATAGAACCCATTGAAAATTGACTGTCAAACACCCGCTATGCAAAAAAAACCAAATTGTGTAAACAATAAAAGTAAGCAAATGGCGTTCAGAACTGAAGCCCATGAAAGTGAGCACAGAGCCACGAAGCCGACCAGGAGCCTGTTAGATGCAGGTCACAGTCGCAGTTCAGCACAGATGCATAAACTTCGCGGACCAGCGAGCTGAGCTGGCCTATCCCCGCCCCTGGCCCTGACACCCTGACATTTTCAACCTATCCCAGCACTTAAATTGAAAGTGAAAGCACAGAGGAACATCTGGAGAAATTTCTGAAACGCCAGTTCGCTGCTGTTGTTACTGTGCGATCGAGAATCTTCCGGAGGGAAGGCCTCAAAATCCCCGGCTTTGCCTGCTGCTGGCGACCGAGATTGGGGTCAAATTGTTCGGATAGAGATGGCGCTCGGTACTCGGTGTCAGAGGGCTGATCGGAGGCTCGAAGTTTTCGGACGACTCAGAGTCAGACTGTGGTCGGGCATGGCAGGGAGAGTTTTCTTCCTTGTCCGGTCTGTGTGAGATGTGGGACATTTGAGAGACTTTGAACTTTTTTGCTGTGCCATGGCCTGTTCTTCATCAAGTTATGGTATTGTTGCACTGTTGTAACTATATGTTATAATTATGTGCTTTTGTTAGTTTTTTCAGTCTTGGTCTGTCCTGAGTTTTGTGATATCACACCGGAGGAAATATTGTATAATTTCTTAATGCATGCATTACTAAATGACAATAAAAGAGGACTGCGTGTCTACATAATCTAAATTGTCCAAATCTCTGGTCGTTCCTTGCTGTCAGATCCAAGTGTTGCCACTTCAATATTCATTTTCCCATTTCTCCCGCCTTCTCCTCGTAACTCTGGTCACTCTTACAAGTAAGAGTCTATCAATGTCTACTTTAACTATACCCAATGACCAGGCCTCCACAGCCACCTGTAGCAATGAATTCCGCAGATTCACCACCCTCTGGCTAAAGATATTCCTTTTTCTCTCCGTTCTGAAGGAAAGTTCTTCTTTTCTGAGGCTGAGCCCTCTGGTCCTAAACACTCCTCCTATTTTTATTTTAGATTTATCTTATTTATTTCTTATTTTATTTGTACTTTATTTTTATTTTATCTGGTCAGTTTGGTGCTGGGCATTAGAATGACATGGCCTGTCCAGGGAGCAGCTGCGTGCCAGTTGGTTTGATGATCTAGCCACTGGGTTGGAAGATGTTGGACATTGGTGCTATCTTCCCAGTCCCTTAGGATGCCTGCTGTAGGTAGCCCAAGCTTCCGAAGTGCAGGACAATCAATGAGGATCACTGCTGCCCACCAGATCTGCCGGTCGGTGCTGGTTGTGGCCCTTGAACAGTCTTTTCCTCAGACAGCCAATGGCTGCTGCTGCTCTAAAAGCAATTGTTAATTTCATCATCGATAGAATAAGAAACAGCTCACAAAATAGAGAATAGGATCCACAATTTCTGAGTCTTGTTGAGGACCTGTATTAGAACATAGAAGAGTACAGCACAGGAACAGAGTCTTTGGCCCACAATGTGTCCCTCTGACAATGTAAATTAGTAAGCAAATGGCCAACTAAACTAATCCCTTCTGCCTATATCCTTCCATTTCCCTTATATCCACGTGCTTCTCTACATGTCCCATACAAATCCCTAACGTACAGTGCATATAAAAAGATGGAAGAAGGTTCTATGGTCTGATAAAACCAAATTTGAACTTCTTGGCCATCAGACTTAATGCTACGTTTGCGTAAGCCAAACACCACATATCATCGAAAACGCACCATCCCCACCGTGAAGCATGGTGGTGGCTGCATCATGCTGTGGGGGTGTTTCACTGCAGCAGGCCCTGGAAGGCTTGTGAAGGTAGAGGGTACAATGAATGCTGCAAAATACAGGGAAATCCTGGAGGAAAACCTGGTGCAGTCTGCAAGTGAACTGCGACTTGGGAAAGATTTGTTTTTCCAGCGAGACAATGACCCCAAGCATAAAGACAAAGGAATGGCTTAAAAACAACAAAGTCAATGTCCTGGAGTGGCCAATTCAGACCCTAGGCCTCAATCCAATTTGTGACTGGACTTGAAAAGGGCTGTTCACTCACGATCCCCATGCAATCTGATAGAGCTTAAGCGGTTTTGTAAAGAAGAACGGGGAAAAGTTGTAATATACCGATGTGCAAAACTGACAGAGACCTATCCACACAGGCTCTAAGGTGTATCTGCTAAATACTGACTTGAAGTGGGTGAGCAATTATGCAATCACTTATTTTGTGTTTAGTAGTTGTAACAAATTCAGACCAATTTGTTATTACTTTGACATGAAAGAACCTTTTCTGTTGATCAGCGTCAAAAAATTAAATGCACTGTGATTCAATGTTTAAAAACAATAAAACATGAAAACTTCCAAGGGAGGTGAATACTGTGCCTGGAGGGAGGTTAGTGGGGAGGGGTGAAGGGACAAGGGATCTGTGGAGGGAGCGATCCCTGTGGAAAGTGGAGAGGGGGGAGGTAAAAATATTTAGTGGTAGGATCAGTACCACTTCAGGAATGCCTCTTGCGAGCAACTCTTCTAGCATCAAGCAGTCTCCATCGGTGTAGCGAAACCCCAGACCACAAAGTCTCAAGTCTATTCCTGATTGGGTTATCGAAACAACCCTGGGGCACTTTCTCTTCTTCTTAAGCCCATCACCCCTACTGGGGCACAAGCCACCAATGGCAGCTTCCAGAATCCTGTGTCCCGAACCAGTCTTTCGAGGCGAAGATCTTTCTTCTCCCAGGGATGAGGTCCTTGGAGCTTCTTGTTGGTGTTTCTGTAGCTTTGGGATGGGGTTGGTAGTCCCATACCCAATCCTCCTCCTTTCACAGCTGGGCTTGGGACCGTCCATGGTGGAACGGGGTCATTTTGCTTCTGAAGACTTTATCACACAACGGGTGAAAACGACATGCTCCAAAGCTGCCCCAATCCCCCTAACAAGCAAGAGCTTCAGAAAACAAATCTGTGTGTCTCACAAAGGCATCCCTATGATGTACGTTAAACATTCACAGTAAACTATCCCTCATGTGAAGGTGAGTGGGAGGATCAAGGAGAAGATGATGAGAGCGTGGAGAGAATAACGTAAACACGAGGAATTCTGCAGATGCTGGAAATTCAAGCAACACACATCAAAGTTGCTGGTGAAGGCAGCATCTCTAGGAAGAGGTACAGTCGACGCTTCGGGCCGAGACCCTTCGTCAGGACTAAGTGAAGGAAGAGCTAGTAAGAGATTTGAAAGTGGGAGGGGGAGGGCGAGATCCAGAATGACAGGAGAAGACGGGAGGGGGAATAGAGAATAACACTAACATTGATGAACATGATGGGTTGAAGAGCCTGTTTTTGTACCGAACGGCTCTTTGGCAACGTTACCCGACCCCAACAGTGTCCAACTATTTATACTGGGTTAGGGTCTGGCATCAAAACCAGGACAGATTTGGATTGCTGATGGTTGGGTCAGATTTGGGTTGGGTTATAGACAATTATTTGACGACCTCTGAAGGGCCTTTGATCACAGGGACAGCACAGTATTGGATTGGTTAGCACAGCACTTTACAGTGCTGGCAACCCGGGTTCAATTGTCGTTGCTGCCTGTAAGGAGTTTGTACGTTCTCCCTGTGACTGCGTGAGTTTCCTCCGGGTGCTCTGGTTTCCCCCTCAACAGTCCAAAGACGTGCTGATTAGTGGGTTGATTGGTCACTGTAAATTGTCCCATGATTAGGCTAGGATTAAACTGGGGGATTGCTGGTGACGCGGCTCCAAGGTCTGGGAGGGCCTGTTCTGCGTTGTGTGTCAATAAATAAATGAAAACAAATATAAATAGATAAATAATCACTCTCATGCAGTTTGCTGTGAATTTGGCTCCAGGACCCCAAGCTCTGTAACACCCACTAAGTTTTGCCTTTGTTAATGCTTCTGTTAAGTACCTCAGGATGGGATTTCCTGTTCTGAAGACAGTTTATTGATGGAATTTGCTACGATTATCAAAACTGTCAAAGATGAAGGAAGTCTTCTTTTTCCTCCCCCGCCCAGCAACTCACTGTGGTATCCCAGAGATTAACTTTAAACCCTGGGGATTTCTGGCAAGTTGGCTGCTCCTAAATGAGTCAAAGATGCAAGAGAAATGAGTTGTGGGGGTAAAGTTTGGCCAAGGGAGGGCAAACAGGTCCTGCGTCTGTCTATGTTTCCAGTGTTGCTAGGGTTGTGTTGCCTGGTGGCAGACTCACTTGAGAGGTCTCTTGGAACTAGTTGAAGTGCTTCTGTGAGATTCTGGACCATGTGGGCGAATCTGCACTTTAGCTCTGCAAATGCTGAAGTGGTGTGGGGAAATACAATTTCTGTTTCAGGCACTTGTCCTGTTAGTGCCCTGTTTGCAGTCTATGTCTGGTTTTGAGAAAAGGTCGACTAGAGCAGGCTTGTTTTATTTAAAACAGATGAGGTTGAGGGAAGAGGACTAGCAAGGAAGTGGACAGTGAGGAAGGTTGTCAAAGGATATAGCAGGATAGAGATCAGTTCGAAGTATGGGCAGAGAAATGGCAGTTGGAGTTTAATCTAAACAAGTGTGAAGGGCTGTACTTTGGGAGGTCACATTAAGAGGAAATGATAGAGGAAACTTGCAGGACACTTAGATGCACAGTGGGATCTTGGAGTGCTTGTCTGTAGCTCCCTCAAAGTGACAAGAAGAAAGGGTGTAAAGAAGACTAATGATACACAGTACTTGTCTACATTGGACAAGCGTAGTGATTAGTGCAGGACTTTACAGTGACGCCGTCACTGGTCAGGGTTCAATATTTGCTGCTGTCTGTGATGGGTTTGTACATTCTCCTCGTGAACATGTGGAGTTCCTGTTGGTGCTCCAGTTTCCTCCCATAGTCCAAAGATGAATGGGTTAGGGTTAGCAAGTTGTGGGCATGCTACGCTGGTGCGGATGTGAGATGACACTAGCAGGCTGCTCCTAGCACGAATGTCTTGGTTGTTAACATAATCAACATAGCTTATTGTATGCTTTGTTGACAAAAAAGTTAATCTTTAATCTTTATAAGACCTGGCAAGATATATTGAGACTGCATAAAACCTTGATTAGAACACATTTTGAGTAATGAGTACAGCTCTGATCACTGCATTACAGGAAGGAAGTGGAGCCTTTGGAGCAGATTTTCACCACAATGTTGCCCAGATTAGAGGGTGTTAGCTATAAGGAGAGGTTAGATAAACTTGGATTGTTTTCTCTGGAGTGTTGATGAATGAGAGGCAACCTGAGAGAATTTCATAAACCTACAAGAAACGTAGAGAGGGTAGACAGTCAGAATCACTTTCTCAGGGTGGAAGGGTCAAATGCTAGGGGGTATAGTATTAAGATCAAAGGGGGAATGTTTAAAGGAGATGAGTGGGGCAAATTATTAATGAGGATGGTGAGTTGCCTCATTGGTGCTAGGGTCCAGGATGCCTCAGAGTGGCTGCAGAGTTTCTCAAGGGGGAGGATGGGCAGCCAGAGGTTGTGATACCAATGAGATAGGTAGGAAGGGGCAAAAGGTCCAGTGCAGTGAGTATAGAGAGTGGGGGAAGAGACTGAAGAGCAGGACCTCTAAGGTGGTTATCCCTAGATTATTCCCGGTGCTAGTCAGGGCAGGAATAGGATGATAGTGCAGATGAATGAGTGGCTGAGGGACTGGTGTAGGCAGCAAGGTTTCAGATTTCTGTATCGTTGGGATCTCTTCAGGTGAAGGCATGACCAATACTAAAATGATGGGTTAGTACATTGGAATCCAAGAGGGACTAATACCCTTGTGGCAGGTTTGCTAGAGCTGTTGGGGAGGGTTTAAATTAATTTGGTGGAGGGCTGGGAACCAGAGTGATGGGGCACTTGGTATACAAGTCAATGCAGCATATAGTGAAACTGTCAGCAAGGACAGGCAGATGACAGGGGGAAATTGCAGTCAGTGGGATGAGTTAATGTGTGACATGGGGGCAAAATCGAAAAGAGTGACAAATACTGACTGAAGGTGTTATATTGAATACTCGCAGTATACGAATAAGGTAGGTGATTTTGTAGATCAGTAAGAGATCGGCAGGTATGACATTATAGGCATCGCTGACTTATGGCTGAAAAAAGATATCGTTGAGAGCTTAACATCAAAGGATACACATTGTATTGAAAGGACAGGCAGGTAGGCAGAGGGAGGTGAGGTAGCTCTGCTGATTAAAGAATGAAATCAAATCCTTAAAAAGAGGACATAGAATTCAGAAGCTGTAGAATCCTTGTGGGTAGAGTTCAGAAACTGCAAGGTTATAAAGACTTTGATGGAGGTTATATACAGGCCTCTGAACAGTAGACAGGAGGGTGGAATATAAATTACAACAGGAGATAGAAAATGCATGTCAAAAGAGCGAGGTTATGATAATCATGGGGATTTCAATATGCAGGTAGACTGAGAAAATCAGGTTGGTGCTGGATCCCAAGAGAGGGAATTTGTACAATGCCTACAAAATGGCTTTTTAGAGCACCTAGTAAAAGAGCCCACTAGGGGAAAGGCAATTCTGCATTGGGTGTTGAGTATTGGACCAGATGTGATTAGGGATCTTCAAGTAAAGAAATGCTTAAGAGACCGTGATAATATTATGATAGAATTCACCCTGCAGTTTGAGAGGGAGAAGATAAAGTCAGATGTATCAGTATTACAGTGGTGTAGAGGGAATTACAGAGGCATGAGAGTGGAACTGGTGAAGTTGATTGGAAAGGGACACTGGCAGGGATGATGATAGAGCAATGGCTGAAGTTTCTGGGGGCATTTTGGAAGACCAGAATTGATACATCCCAAAGATGAAGAAATACTCTAAAGGGAGGATGACACAACCATGGCTAATAGGGAAGTTAAAGACAGGATAAAATCAAAAGTGAGGGCATATAACATAACAAAATTAATGGGAAGTCAGAGGATTAGGGAGCTTTTAAAAACCAACAGAAAAAAATTTAAAAGGCCATAAGGAGAGAAAAGATCAAATATGAAGGTAAGCTAGCCAATAATAAAAAAGAGTCTACCAAAAGTTTTTCTCTCAGATATATAAAGAGATGACAATGGATATCAGTTCGCTGGAAACGACACTGGAGAGGCAGTACTGGGGGATAGAAAATGGCGGACAAACTTCATAAATATTTTGCATTAGTCTCCACAGTGGAAGACACTTGCAGAATGCCAGAAATTCGACAGTGTTGGGGGACAGAACTGAGAGTTGTTGCTATTACTAAGGAGAAGGTGCTTTGTAAGCTGAAAGGTCTGAAGATGGATAAGTCACTTGGACCAGATGGACACTCCATTGTTCTGTAAGGGGTGGCTGAATGATCTTACAAAAATCACTAGATTTTGGAATGCTTCCAGTGGACTGGAAAATTGCAAATGTCACTCCATTCTTTAAGAATGGAGGGAGGCAGTAAAAATGAAATCATAGGCCGGTTAGCTTGACTTTAGTGGGTGGGAAGATGTTGGAGTCCATTATTAAGGACAAGATTTCAGGGTACTTGGAGGCACATGATAAAGTGGGTCAAAGTCAGCATGGTTTCCTCAAGGGGAAACCTTGCATGAAAAATCATTTGGAATTATCTGAGGAAATAACAGGCAGGAGAGATAAAGGAGAGTCAGTGGATGTTGTTTACTTCGATTTTCAGAAGGCTTTTGACAAGATGCTGCACGTGAGGCTGCTTAACGAGATAAGGACCCATGGTATTACAAGAATGATACTAGCATGGATAAAAGATTGGCTAACTGGCAGAAGGCAAAGAGTAGGAATAAAGGGAGCATGTTCTGGTTGGCTGCTGGTGACTAGTGGTGTTCCGCAGGGGTCGATAACGGGTGGCTTCTCTTTGCATTGTACATCAATGATTTGGATGATGGAATTCCCCCTTCTCCAGCCCTGTACTTCTTTCATCAATCAACTTCCCAGCTCTTTACTTCATCCCTCCCCCCCCCCCACTCCTGGTTTCACCTAACACCTTGTGTTTCTTCCTGACCTCCCTCCACCTCATAACTCTGACTCCTCATCTTTTTTCTCCAGTCCTGATGAAAGGTCTCGGCCTGAAATAGCGACTGTACTCTTTTCCATAGATGCTGCCTGGCCTGCTGAGTTCCTCCAGCAATTAGTGTGTGTTGCTTGGACGACAGAATTGATAGCTCTGTGGCCAAGTTTGCAGATGTTACAAAGATAGATAGGGGGAGGCAGCAGATAGTGTTGAGGAAGCAGGGAGTCTGCAGAAGGACTTGGACAGATTGAGAGCATAGGCAAAGACATGGCAGATGGAATACAGAGTAGGGAAGTGTATGGTCGGTCACTTTGGTGGAACATAAAGGCATAAACTATTTTCTAAACAGGGAGAAAATTCAAAGATCAGAGGTGCAAAGGGAGTTGTGCAGGATTCCCCAAAGGTTAGCCTGCAGGTTGAGTCAGTGGTAAGGAAGGCAAATGCGATGTCAGCATTCATTTTGAGAGGACTAGGATATGTGATACTGACACTTTATAAGGCCTTGGTCAGACTGCATGGAGCATAGTGAGCAGTTTTGGGCCCCGTAGCTAGGAAAAAATGTGCTGGTATTGGAGAGTGTCCAGAGAAGGTTGATAAAAGTAATTCTGGGAATGGAAGGGTTAACATATGAGGAGCGTTTGATGGCTCTACGCCTATACTCCTGGAGTTTACAAAAGCGAGAGAGGATCCTCATTAAACCTATCCAATATCGAAAGGCAGAGATAAAGTGGAAGTGGAGAGACTGTTTCCTGTGGTGGGGCAGTCTAGGACAGAGGGCACAGCCTCAGGGTAAAGGGACATCCATTTAGAGCGGAGATGAAGAAAACTTTCTTCAGCCAGAAGCTGCTGGATCTGTGGAATTCATTGCCACGGATGGCTGTGGAGGCCATGTGAGTACATTTAAAATGGAGGTTTATAGGCTCTTGATTTGTCAGGGTGTCAAAGGTTCCAGGGAGAAGGCAGGAGAATGGGGTTGAGATGGAAAATAAATCAGTCATGATGGAATGGCAGTGCAGAATGGGCTAATAGCCTAATTCTGCTCCTATGTCTTGGAATGTGATGCCAGAGGATGCAGTGGAAGCAGATACAATAGCAATATTTAAGAGACATTTGGAAAGACACATGGAGTGAATGGAGTGGTACAATATGAACCACCTACAAGTAGATACGATAGGTTTAAATTGGCATCATGGTTGGCACAGACACGGTGGTTAGCCTATTCTTGGGCTGTACTCTTCTACGTTCAATGAATAATAACTCAGGCTTTACTTCAGTGTCCCAGTGATACAAATCCCACTGGAGCAGATGGGTAATTTAAATTTATTTAATTAAATCATTCTATGGTAAAAAGCTGGTGCCCATAATGGTGACCATGAAACTATCAGACCAATGTAACGATCCCATATCTCTCAGGGAAGGAATTGCATATGACCTATACATGACCCCAGAATGCAGGGTTTTGATCCAAATCGTTGACAATTCCTTTCCTCCCACTGATACTGCTCAACCCACTGAGTTCCTCCAGCAGAACGTTTCTTGGCCCTGATCCCAGCATGAATGTGAATGCTGCCTTCAGACACGGCCAGCAAGAGTAATCAGGGATAAGCTATAAATACTGGCCTTGCCGGCAATGGCCACACCCTGCGAATGATTGTTAGTTGTATGGTATTAAATGATGTGTATAGAGTGATGAGGAAGGACCCACTTCTCTTAGCAAGAGTGCTCCATATCCTGCAGGGTCTCTGCTGGTTGTTACACTGCTGGCGTTTAGGTCCTCTGACCCTGACAATGTTGTGGGCTTCCTTCATTGTTGTCAGTAGCTCGCTTTTCACTACAGTCAGCAGATATCCCACCTCTCCCGGAAGTTCCGGGAGTCTCCCGCATATTAATAATGGCTCCCTGATGCCTGCAAATTATATACAATGTCCCGGAAATTATTTTTTTTTGAGAGAGCATGTGAGCGAGAGAGAGCGTGCGAAAGAGACCACGAGAGCGACCACGAGAGAGAGAGAGCGCAAGAGAAAGCAAGCGTGCGCGCCATGGGAGAAGTGTTCCAAACAAATAAAATATAAAACGTACGTCACCCCAGACTACACTAAAGTGTACCCCTGCCTAATAGGGGTCAAAATAATGACAGTGTCGCTCGCTGCACTGTTTGCAACAGTGACTTTTCTATTGCCCATGGTGGGTTAAGACTGTAAAAGGCATGTTGAGGTGAATTTAACAGGTGTCATTCGTTTATTAGCATAGCTAACGTTGTTTAAACTAGCTGGCTAGCTGCTGAGGACTACTCTATTGTAGACTTCCCACCTCTCCCGGAAGTTCCAGGAGTCTCCCGCAGATTGATGGTGCTACCTCCCTGAAATGAGTTTTTGCAGGGTGGGATGTCTGTGTCAGTCATGAAAGACCTGAGAGGAGACTCAGGAATACCATTACACTCTGATGTAGAAGGATTCTTCATTGTTATTTCTGTAACAATTTTGTTTTACCAATCAGGGTTGTTAGCCCTGAGTTGAACACCTGAACCTGGAGGATCGGTGGACCACTCTTAGCCTAGCCTCTATCCTTTGACCTTTTTGGCATGGGTGACCCTACCAAGAGCCAAAGCATAAAGCCCTGAATCCAGCTATAATAGCTCCTCTCTGGGTCATTGAGGCACGCAAGCCTCCAAACCCTACAACAAAGTTGTGGTCCTTTTGGAGGATCCGGTTGGGTATAGATTTAACATGTGGATTAGAAGGGATCTGAGGATAAAAACAATTCTCAAAGAATTATGTGTTCCTGGAGCCCAATGCCTGAGAGGTTGGTGATGGCAGAAACCTTCACTACATTTACAAGAATAAATGTTCTGTAAGCTAGAGGGCTGTGAACTGACACCTGGGTGGTGAGACTAGATTGGAGAATGTTCTTTCCTTTAGTAGGGTCAGCATTAACTGAACAGCTTCCTATAGTGGTTTTAGTTTCCACACTGAATTTGGCTCAGGGTCTGGTCCAGAATCTGATGGCAACAGTCCAGCTTCCTCCGGGGCTCTCACTTCCTCTTGGGATAGGGTGGTTACAAGATTGGGAAAGATGCCAGGAATAGAGAGGCTGGGTTCAGGGTGGTCGGCTAAGTTTATGTTTAACAAATTCAAAGCTGTGCCAATGAATTTATGCTTAAGTTGCTGGTGAAAAAGCTTGCAAGCTGCTTTATCGGGCTGGAAAGATGTAATTAATGGAGTGCCCCAGAGAACAGTTTCTGGCACTTGATTATTTACAATTTATTTCAATGATCTGGAGGTGAGAGCGGCATGTAAATGACCCGAGTTTGCTCTGACATGATAGTAGGTGGGAGGGCATGTCGTAATCAGGTCACTCGGATTCTGAAACAGGCTATAGGTAGGTTGAGGGGATGGAATCTTGGCAAATGCTGGGAAGTGTGAGGTTATGCACTTCAGTTTGAGGAATCAAAAGACAGACTATCTTCTAAATGAAGCAAAACTACAGATTACATGAATCCCAGAAAAGGCAGGTACAAGTGTTGAGAAGGTAAATACTGCAAGAGGGTTGGAGTTTAAAATCAGAAAAGTATTATCACAGTTATATAGGGTGTTCATAAGGCCTGAACTGGACTTCCATGCACAATTTTTGCCTCTCTTTTGAGAATGCCTCCAAGTGAAGAAATTCACTTGGCTAAGTCCTATGATGAGATGTTTGTCCTATCCATGGACGGCTTCCAGACTGTCCGGGCTGACCGGAAGTGCACTGAGAGCAGTAAGCGTAAAGGAGTTGAGGGCTTGCTGTTCTGGTTAACAACGGATGGTGCAATCCGGGTCATATTACGATCGAGGAACGTGTTTGTAGACCAGATATTGAACTTTTTGCTGTTGGACTCCGGCCATATTCCACCAAGATACAACACTGGGCGTCATGGGAGGTTGTTCCTGCCTGTGGCCATGGAACTTTGCTGCTCCTCCCGTGGAGGGTCAGACACCCTGAGCCAATAGGCTGGTCCCGGATTTATTTCCATCTGGCATAGTTTGCATATTGTTGTTTGATTGTTTGTGGTTTTTGTATTGCTATATTTATGCTCTATTCTTGGTTGGTAACGAAACCCAATTTCCCTCGGGATCAATAAAGTATATCTATCTATCTATCTATCACAAAGTAGGCTTAGAAAACCGGGTCAAGATTCTTTGGCATTTGGATCTTACCTGAACTATATGATCCCAAGCAGGTCTGACGAGGTCAATGTTGAGATCCTTCCACTAGTGGTAGAATCTTGAACAAGAGAACATGATCAGAAGATAAAGGGATGGTCATTTAAAACTGTAGCATCTAGGAATGTTCTTGGCCTGACAGGGATTACATTTAACCTTATTCTATTTTCTTTGTTCACTTTGTCTACTTTTCAAAGTGCTGACACTACATTAGCTTGCACCCTACAAAGGCACGGAGCTTTCATCTCTTGTCAATGGGTTTGGTCTTGTGAATGTGAGAAGGCTCAGTATGAGTCTCATTCCAGAGACTTCAGTTTAAAAAAGTTAAACAGATGGTCCTGTCCGGAACTGTTAAAGATACCAACTTCTGGATGAGATGTTAAATTGAGACCCTTTGGCTTTGAAAAGCAAAGAAGCTGTAGTTGATGAGAATCTGAAATAAATATACTGGAATACCAAGCAGACCTGTGGAGAGAAAAAGAGGGTTATCATTTCAGGTAAATAACCCTTCATCACAACAGGAAAAGTGTGTTTTAAATTGTCGAGAGGAGTATGGGTGGAGAAAACAGGAAGTATGTCAGGGATAAGGTGGAAAACCGAGATTGCCTGGGTGACGAATTGTTTGTGGTGGTGAGTAAGGAAGGTTTACCCTGAGTACTCTAAGTCATCTTCTATATACACTCCCCCAGACAGATGCCTCTCTTAAATACATCAAAGGCAATTCTGTCACCTGTACAACCCTGTTGTCCATCCTACCAAAGATATTCCCTTTCTTTTTTTTTCACCAACTTAAAACAAACTTGTTTTCTCACTTTTATTACTCCGATAAAGAAAACTGAAGTATTGACTCTATTTCACCCTCTACAGATGCTGCCCGATCTGCTGAGTATCCCAAACTTCAGCTTTTATTCTTCTTGGCTCTCAGTCCCTGGATATCATAGCCAAAATCTCTCACTACATTAACATTTCCTTAAAAGGAGTCTCACATTGGTGTCTGTACATTCTCAACTTTCATAAAATTGGCTGTGACATTTATACAACATTGACTATACTGCGTACACTGTTGACCTTAGGCAAGCTATAAATGTTAAGAGCTATAACCTTTTTGTATTATGAGCTTTTAACATTGAATGAAAAGTCACACAGCATAGAAACAAGCTATTAATCAATTGATTTTCCTTCAGCCATCAAGCACCAATTTACACTGATTCGACACTAATCTCATTTAAAAAAATCCCATATTTACATTAACTCCCTCCAGGTTTTCCTATTCACCTACACATGAGGGGTGATAACCTGTCAGTTTACATGGTTTGGGGATGTGAAGGGAAAGCTCAGCACCCGGAGGAAACTGACATGGTTACAGGGAGACCTGTGCTCATAGTCATCCAATAATACAGTACATAAGCAGGCCCTTTGGCTCAATTTGTTACCTCCAGCACGGGCTGTTCCCATTTTCCTATACAGTATTTAGGTCTCTAAAACTTTCCTATTGATATACCCATCCAAGTGTCTTTTAAATGTTATTATACCTTTATTATAAATGTGCCTCAAGGATCTGTACTGGGTCCAATGTTGTTAGTAATATATATTAATGATCTGGATGATGGGGTGGTAAATTGGATTAGTAAGTAGGCAGATGATACTAAGGTAGGTGGAGTTGTGGATAATGAAGTAGGTTTTCAAAACTCGCAGAGAGATTTAGGACAGTTAGAAGAGTGGGCTGAAAGATGGCAGGTGGAGTTTAATGCTGAAAAATGTGAGGTGCTGCATTTTGGTAGAACTAATCAAAATAGGACATACATGGTAAATGATAGGGCATTAAAGAATGCTTTAGAACAGAGGAATCGAGGAATAATGGTGCATAGTTCCCTGAAGATGGAATCTCATGTGGATTTGCTGGCCTTTATTAATCAGAGCATAGAGTATAGGAGTTGGGATGTAATGTTGAATTTGTATAAGGCATTGGTAAGGCCAAATCTGGAGTATTGTGTACAGTTCTGGTCACCGAATTATAGGAAAGATGTCAATAAAATTGAGAGAGTACAGTGGAGGTTTACTAAAATGTTGCCTCGGTTTCATCTCCTAAGTTACAGAGAAAGGTTGAACAAGTTAGGTCTTTATTCTTTGGAGCGTAGAAGGTTGAGGAGAGACTTGATAGAGGTGTTTAAAATTATGAGGGGGATTGATAGGGTTGACGTGGTTAGATTTTCTCCATTGAGAGTGGGGAAAATTCAAATAAGAGGGCATGGGTTGAGAATTAGAGGACAAAAGTTTAGGGGTAACATGAAGAGGAACCTTTACTCAGAGAGTGGTAGCTGTGTGGAATGAGCTTCCAGCAGAAGTGGTTGAGGCCGGTTCGATGTTGTCATTTGAAGTTAAATTGGACAGCTGTATGGACAGGAAAGGAATGGAGGGTTATGGGCTGAGTGCAGGTCGGTTCATGCTTTCTTCTGTATCTACCATCCATCCAGGACTCTTGACCATGACAGTGCACTGAAAAACCTTGTGACCCTCCACTCCCATTGTCCAGATGACGGGTTTTGCTCTGAAATGTCGACTGTTTATTCCTCTCCATAGATGCCCCCTGACCTGCTGAGTTCCTCCAGCATTTCATGTGTTGCTCTGGATTTCCAGCATGTACAGAATCTCGAGTTTGTGAATTTTTTAAGGTCTATTTCGACTGACAGAATAGTATATTTGCCTGATGCCTCATCTAAAAGTCATCATCTCTGACAATACTGTGGTGTTGACCTTGATTTATACTCAAAAGCTGAGGCAGGGTTTGATTTTTTGTTCCCCTGACTTAGAGGCGAGTATACAACCACTTGAGCCAAGCCAAGAGATACTAATTGGGAACAAAGAGCTCTTCATCTTTGGAAACAAAGACGCATACATCAGGATGCTCTTTATCAATTGCAGCTCAGCTTTTAACACCATCATCCCCTCAAAACTAATCAGTAAACTCCAAGACCTGGGCCTCAATACGCCCTTGTGCAATTGAATCCGGGATTTCCTCAGTCAGTCTGGATTGACGAAAACATCTCCCCCACAATGTCCATCAGCACAGGAGCACCGCAGGGATGTATACTTAGCCCCCTGCTCTACTTGCTTTACACTTACGACTGTGTGGCTAAGTACAGCTCCAACACCATATATAAGTTTGCTGATGACACCACTGTTGTGGGCTGTATCAAAGGGAGTGATGAATCAATACATTGGAAGGAGATTGAAAATTTGGCTGATTGGTATAATGATGACAACCTCTCACTCAATGTCAATAAGACCAAGGAGCTGATTGTAGACTTCAGGAGAGGGAAACCAGAGATCCGTGAGCCAGTAATCATTGGAGGTGGAGAGGGACAGTAAATTTAAATTCCTGGGTGTTACTATCTCAGAAGTCCTGTCCTGGACCCATTATATAAATATAATTATGAAGAAGGCATGACAGCACCTCTGTTTTCTCACGAGTCTGAGGAGATTTGGCATGTCATCAAAAAACTGGGCCAACTTTTATAAATCACAAACAAGAGGAAATCTGCAGGTGCTGGAAATCCAAGCAACACACATAAAATACTGGAAAACTCAGCAGGCCAGGCAGCATCTATGGAAAAAGTACAGTCGACGTTTCGGGCCGACCCTTCGGCAGGACTGGAGAAAAAAGATGAGGTGTAAATTTAAAAGGTGGGGGGGGAAGGAGTGAGAGAAACACAAGGTGATAGGTGAAACTGGAAAGGGGAGGGACGAAGTAAAGAGCTGGGCAGTTGATTGGTGAAAGAGATACGGGGCTGGAGAAGGGGGAGTCTGATAGGAAAAGACTGAAGACCATGGAAGAAAGAAAAGGGGCGGGGGACCACCAGAGGGAGGCAAAGGGCAGGCAAGGAGATCCTCACTGATCTCCCTCCTGGCACTTATCATTGCAAGTGGAACAAGTGCTACACCTGCCTCTACACTTCCTCCTTCACTAAAATTCTGGACCACAAACAGTCCTTCCAGGTGAGGTGACATTTCACCTGTGAGTCTGTTGGGGTCATATACTGCATTCGATGCTCCTGGCGTGGCCTCCTGTATATAGGTGAGACCCAATGTAGATTGGGAAACCACTTTGCCAAGCGCCTATGTTCTGACCGCCAGAAGAAGCAGGATCTCCCAGTTTTAATTCCACTTCCCATTCCCATATGTCAATCCACGGCCTCCTCTACTGTCGTGATGAGGCCACGCTCAGGTTGGAGGAACAACACATTATATTCCGTCTGGGTACCCTCCAACCTGATGGCATGAACATTGGTTTCTTGAACTTCTGGTAATTCCCCCCCCCCACTTCACCATTCCCCATCCTCTTTTCCCTCCCTCACCTTATCTCCCTACCTGCCCAACACTTCCCTCTGGTGCTCCTCCCCCTTTTCTTTCTTCCATGGCCTTCTGTCTTCTCCTGTTAGATTCCCCCTTCTCCAGCCCTGCATCTCTTTCACCAATCAACGTCCCAGCTCTTTACTTCATCCCTCCCCCTCCCGGTTCACCTATCACCTTGTGTTTCTCTGTCCCCTCCCCTTACCTCTTAAACCTACTCCTCATCTTTTTTTCTCCAATCCTGCCGAAGGGTCTCAGCCTGAAACGTCTACTGTATGTACTCTGATAATAAATTTTACTTTGAACTTTGTTCATCCTAAGGATATCAGTGATGTCCCTAATATGTGAACTTGGATATTTTGTTCAGTGTTTGAAACAAACATGAGGCAGAATCTCAAATGGGTCCACTTTAAGACCACTTTCTTAATTCATGTCCTTACCCATTCCATCAAGAATGTTTGAGAACAGATCTGAAGTGCATTTTTGCCTGACTCGGGAGAACTCATCAATTATGAAGAGGAAGCACTGCCTCAGTTAGTAAAACGAAGCCAGTCCAAACTTCACAGCTGCCCTGTTGTACCCTGGGGAATTCACCTCCGGAATGCTACTTCCTCTTTCTTAAGTTTGAACATTATAAAAGCTAATGAAATGCTGGCCTTCATATCCAGAGGACGTACAGGATTTGATGCTAATCAAGAGTCCTGGTTACATCCACCTGGAGCTCTGAGAGTAGTTCTGAGCACCACGCCTTCGGAAGGATGTATTGGTCGTGGTGGGTGAACAACATAGATTCACCAGATTTACATATAGACTCAAAAGGTTAAAATATGTTCTAAATACTAATCGATAAGATTATTTATTCAATTGTTTTTCAGAGTGCGTTATCTGAAGTTTTCGAGATACTATGAAAGTGTAGCAAAACTTTTTCCTTGTTGGAGATCCAAAAAGAAAATAGAACAAGGCCTTTCAGGAGTGAAGTTAGGAGATGCTTCACTCTACTTCATAGAGGTTGTTAGTAAATAACCCACAGTAGAATGCAGAATCTGGAAATCTGTGAAGCAACACACCAAGGAACCGGAGGAACTCAGCAGGTCAGGCAGCATTTTTGGAGGGAAAGTGACATGACATTGGACAATGATTTGAATGAACGTTACTGATGAAGGGTCTCAATATAAAACATCTCTTTACCAATGCTACCCAACAGAGTTTTTCCAATGTCTTTCATAGTGATTGATGCTATATGAAGAATTATTTAAATATAATTAAGTATCCAGAAGCATTAGGGGAGAGCAAATGTTGCTGTAAGTTGTTCCTCTGAATGGTGCAACAGATTGGGGCTTGATAGTCCAATGTATAGTGGCAAGCAAAAGTTTGGACACCTCTGCTCAAAATTTCTGTTACTGTGAATAGCTAAGTGAGTGAAAGATGAACTGATTTCCAAAAGGCATGAAGTTAAAGATGACACATTTCTTCAATATTTTAAGCAAGAAAACATTTTTATTTCCATCTTTTACGGTTTCAAGATAACAAAAAAGAAAAAGCACCCAAAGCAAAGGTTTGGGCACCCTGTATGGCAGTACTTAGTAACACCCCCTTTGGCAAGTATCACAGCTTGTAAACGCTTTTTGTAGCTAGCTAAGACTCTTTCAATTCTTGTTTGGGGGATTTTCACCCATTTTTTCTTGCAAAAGTCTTCTAGTTCTGTGAGATTCTTGGGCTGTCTTGCATGCACTGCTCTTTTGAGGTCTATCCACAGATTTTCGATGATGTTTAGGTCAGGGGACTGTGAGGGCCATGGCAAAACCTTCAGCTTGGGCCTCTTGAGGTAGTCCATTGTGGATTTTGAGGTGTGTTTAGGATTATTATCCTGTTGTAGAAGCCATCCTCTTTTCATCTTCGGCTTTTTTACAGACGGTGTGATGTTTGCTTCCAGAATTTGCTGGTATTTGATTGAATTCATTCTTCCCTCTACCATTAAATGTTCCCTGTGCCACTGGCTGCAACACAAGCCCAAAGCATGATTGATCCACTTCCGTGCTTAACAGCTGGAGAGGGGTTCTTTTCATGAAATTCTGCACCCTTTTTTCTCCAAACATACCTTTGCTCATTGTGGCCAAAAAGTTCTATTTTAACTTCATCAGTCCACAGGACTTGTTTCCAAAATGCATCAGGCTTGTTTAAGTGTTCATTTGAACCTTTTGAATAGCTTTGGGCTTGTGTTGTAGCCAGTGGCACGGGGAACATTTACTGGTAGAGGGAAGAATGAATTCAATTAAATACCAGCAAATTCTGGAAGCAAACATCACACTGTCTGTAAAAAAGCCAAAGATGAAAAGAGGATGGCTTCTACACCAGGATGATGATCCTAAACACATCTCAAAATCCACAATGGACTACTTCAAGGGGCGCAAGCTTAAGGTTTTGCCATGGCCCTCACAGTCCCCCGACCTAAACATCATCGAAAATCTGTGGATAGACCACAAAATAGCAGTGCATGAGAGATAGCCCAAGAACCTCACAGAACTAGAAGCCTTTTGCAAGGAAGAATGGGCGAAAATCCCCTATACAAGAATTGAAAGACTCTTAGCTGGCTACAAAAGTATTTACAAGCTGTGATACTTGCCAAAGGGGGTGTTACTAAGTACTGCCATGCAGGGTGCCCAAACTTTTGTTTCGGGCCCTTTTCCTTTTTTGTTATTTTGAAACTGTAAAAGATGGAAATAAAAAAAGTTTTCTTGCTTAAAATATTGAAGAAATGCATCATCGTTAACTTTATGCTTTTTGGAAATCAGTTCATCTTTCATTCGCTTAGCTATTTACAGTAACAGAAACTTTGACTGGGGTGCCTAAACCTTTGCATGCCACCATACATATCACCCAGTACATCTGTTGGGCAAGGTCAAGCAGTAACCAGGCACTCCCCAGCAGACTGAGTTTCAGCCCACAGCCACTGAGATGAGAGGCAAGATAAATCAGGGTGTGTCCCCTCTTTCTGTCATTTGTGTCCCGAGTAAAGGTGGTGGGAAACAGATTTTCCAATTTAGCGCTCCCTTAACTGCATCCATGAAGAGTGTTGTGCAAGAAATCCCCCATTGAGAGTGTGGTAAACTATATATATGTTGTAACTGGGTTAACCGTCTGGACCCGCCCCTCTGCTGACTGTCCCTGTGGCTCCTCCCGCAGACCCCTGTATAAAGGTGTTTCGCCCTGCCCCTCCCCCTCAGTCCGGGGGCAGACACTCACTATGGAGGTCGTATTGTACAGCGAATAAAAGCCTTTCAGTATTTACCCTACTTCAGTCTTTTGGAGTTATTGAAGGTGCTTCAGAGAGTTTACTTCAAAGTAACATCATTTACTGTATCTGTCCTCTCAATTAGCCAACGTTTTGCACTTCTGCATACATTTATTGTTAGATTTCCCCCAGTCTGAAAGAGCAACCCAGCCCACTGCCCGTCTGTAATTCCAGTCAGTACAGGGTGCCCAGAATGAGGAAAAGAAATGCAGTCTCTGGCGCAGCACGCAGCCAATTAGTGCAAAACCAGCTCCCTCAATCACCAATGTAAGGAAACCAGAACATCCACCAATTAAAGGCTGTGAATCATAGGTAGGTAGGTAGGGGTGTGTGTGTGTGTGTGTGTGTGTGTGTGTGTGTGTGTGTGTGTGTGTGTGTGTGTGTGTGTGTGTGTGTGTGTGTGTGTACTTCCCTACGTGCTTCCTCATTCAGGAAGCATCCGTGACCATTCGGAATCCAGACTGGCAGCAGATCGCAAGACCTCAATGTGTAGCCATGCCAAAGTACCCAGACAGCAAGCCAAAGTTCATCCTGCTTGTACTTTGTGTACATATTGTGCTCTAGGTGTTCCAGAGCATTTAGAAGGTACTGGGGGATAGTGAGTATTATTAACACCCACAATCCCACTGTCAATTAATATCTGTTAGTTCAGTGAATATAATATATATTTTTTAACTGATGATGGTTCATAACATATAAATGTTTCTTGGAAACTAATAAAAAAGTTATCACTATTTATTTCCTGTGGTCTGAGCTTCCCTTATAAGTGCATGCATTTCTTATTACAGCACAAACAAGGGTGCTCACTAGAGGATGGTCTGGACTTGGCAGAAAGCATACAGCTGAGTCAGAAGAGTGTTTAGGAAGGGATTATACCATGATGATCTGGGAAAATACGGCAAGATCAGAGAAACTTTAACATTGTGGGAATGTCACAAGGTGCTTCACAGTGGTGTTGAACAAAAACAAAAAAAAGAAGATGCAGAGCCGTAAGGCGATACAAGCCAGATGATCTTAAGCTGAGAAGGAGCATGACAGGGAAATGAGAGGTAGAGATATTGAATGTGAGGATTCCACAGCTTCGAAGCTTGGCAGCCAGTCAAGATACATCCTCCCAGGTACACACAGTCATGTGTACTGGCTTATTTACACATTCATATACATGGTCAAATATGTGGACATATCTAGAGCTTCTGGGTTTCACACACACAATTAGACAAACATTCTCCACTGATCCCTTACACAATGTGTAGAAAGTATTTGGGAAGTGAAACACATGAAGGTCAAGTTGGGGAAGAATTTCCATGTAGAGGCCACCAGATAGTTTGTGGTGGGGGATTTACTTCCCTCAATTTATGAAGGAACCAGTAGGCTTAATAAAACAGTCAAACAGTTTTCATGGTTGTATTGTCTTCTGCAGTTTGCTAATCGAACAATGAAACTTCCACTATCCAGATACTCTGATCTATTGGTAGAGTAGACTAAAGTGAGAATTTGCCTTATTGTTAGCTCTCTGATTCAGATGATTGAGCCTGGCCCTAACTTGGCACCAGTATGGTACTCACAGGAAGATGCATTGACAGAGGTATAAAAGAAGTACCTTCAGGTGGATGCAGCTTCAATGCAGTAAGTTAATTTTTCAATGATTTGCTGTTTATGATTTCTTAATGCTTGGAAATAGCGACTATAATTGTCCACATAGTGAATGTGCCTATGAATTACTTGAAATGTATTTGGAATGCCTTGATGTTTTCATAACACATCAATTAAATTCAAAAACACAAGAGATCCTGCAGATACCGGAAATCTTGAGCAACACACACACACACACAATATTGGAGGAACTCAGCAAGCCAGATAGTATCCATGGAGAAGAGTAAACAATCAACATTTTGGGCCAAGACCCTTTATCAGGATAGGGTCGGCCGTTTAATCCTCTCCGTAGATACTGCCTAAGTTGCTGAGTTCCTCATCGTCGCTGTGGCAGGAGTATTATCTCTCTCCCTCGTTAGACAGAGAGAGGGCCTATTGAGGTCAAAATGATGCGATGGACAGTAGTTTTTGATGGTCTATATAGATCATGGTAACTGGGGTCTTGCCATTGCTTGGTGGGTGGTGGGGTTGGGCTGATGCTTTTTGCTGGAGCAAGTGGTGGGAGAGGGAGAGTTGAAGTTTTGTTTCTGCTTGTGTGTGGAAGGGAGGGGCATTGAGGTTTGAATATCTTTCTGTCATTCATTCTTTTTTTTCTCTGTTTCATGGATGTCCGTGAAGAGTCAGGTTTTCAGGTTGTTAACTGTATACATTCTCTGACATTAAATTGAACCATTGAACCATTTTGTGTGTATTGCTCTTTGCAGCAAAACCTAACAACTCAGGGGATTGCAGCTATGTAATTTCTCACACAAACTAGTGGAGGATTAAAGTAAAATAATTTACAGAGTCGCTCTTTGTCCTGGAGGACCATGAAAATAGTACTGCCTCATAATCAGGAGGTCCAAGGCAGTGCTGCTTACAACATAACTAGTGCTACCACCTACTGGCTGGTATGTTCAAAGTTAAACTGCCTAACACCACCACTTAATGACTCAGATGACCACAATAATAGAACTCAAGCTGCTTGTTTCCACTCTACTACTTAACTATCTTGGCTACACTTGCTCCCATTAAGGAGTCTATTCCATTTCCCCACTTTCTTTCTGATTTTATCACATCTAATCTGATTGCAATAATTTCTACATCAGTGCTTCTGAAACATAATTAAGGCTCCCTCTCCACCATATTGATCGCTCAATGCCACTAAACTCCACAATCAATGGACAATCCCCTGTAATCTTTTGTCTAAATCCACCACTCCCAGACATATCTTCATCTATCATTCTCTAGCAAAACACACAAAATGCTGGAGAAACACATCAGGCTAAGCAGCAACTATGGAGAGAAATGAAGAGTCAATATTTTGGGCTGAGACCTTTCATCAGGACTGGAAAAGGGGAAGAAGCCAGAATAAAAAGGTGGTGGTGGTGGTGGTGGGGGGGAAGCGAGTGGGAAGAGTAAAAACTAAAAGATGATAGATGATGCCGAGAGGAGGAGGATGAGGTAAGAAACTGGTAGGTGATAGGTGGAAGATTTAAAAGGCTTAAGAAGAAGGAATCTGATAGGAGAAGAGAGTGCACCATGAAGAAAAAGGCAAAGAAGAGAGGCACCAGAGGGATGATGGGCAGGTAGCAAGAAGAGAAGGGGTAAGAGGGGTGCCAGAATGGGGAATGGAAAAGGAGAAAAGGGGAAGAGGGGAGAAATTACTGTAAGTAGGAGAAATTGATGTTCATGCCAGCAGGTTGGAGGCCGCCCAAATGGAATATGAGATTTGCTCCTCCAACCTGAGAGTGGCTTATCCATGGTAGTAGAGAAAGCCATGGATGACATGACCCATTTCTCAAACATCCAGACTGACCCCATTGTCTCGTCCCCTTAACAACGATAGCGTGAGTGCTGTTCTGGATTTATAGCATTTTCAGAATCTCTTGTGTCTATTATTCCTTATCATCATTTTGAAGGGGCCTTCCCTCAAATCCCTATCTCCAACAACATCCACTCCCCTTCTTACAACATCTTCTCCTACAATAGCAGGAGATGCAATATATGCACTTTCATCTCTTGCCACCATTCAGGGCAAAACAATCGAAGCAGCAATTCACCTACACTTCTTCCAATGGACCAGCAGTATTGATATTCTGTTTATGACATTATCTCTCTGTATTGGAGAAGCAAATATGGATTGGGTGACTGTAAGGGTGACCCTGAGCTTCCTGTCACCTGCCCCTTTAATTCACTATCCCACTTCCACTCTGACCTTTCTGTCTGTGGCCTCTTACAGTACTCCAATGAAACTTGAAGAACTCCTGATCTTCCACCAGGTGCACTACACCTCTCAGGACTCATAAACATGAGAGGTTCTACAGATGTTGGAAATCTTGATAAACACACACATAGATTGGGTGAACCAAATTGGTAAGGGTGCTGAGGAAGAGGATTTCTTGGAATGTATGCGGGATGGTTTTTTGAACCAACATGTCGAGGAACCAACTAGAGAGCAGGCTATTCTAGACTGGGTATTGAGCAATGAGGAAGGGTTAATTAGCAATCTTGTCGTGAGAGGCCCCTTGGGTAAGAGTGACCATAATATGGTGGAATTCTTCATTAAGATGGAGAGTGACATAGTTAATTCAGAAACAAAGGTTCTGAACTTAAAGAAGGGCAACTTTGAAGGTATGAGACGTGAATTAGCTAAGATAGACTGGCAAATGACACTTAAAGGGTTGACGGTGGATATGCAATGGCAAGCATTTAAAGATCGCATGGATGAACTACAACAATTGTTCATCTCAGTTTGGCAAAAGAATAAATCAAGGAAGGTAGTGCACCCGTGGGTGACAAGGGAAATTAGGGATAGTATCAGTTCCAAAGAAGAAGCATACAAATTAGCCAGAAAAAGTGGCTCACCTGAGGACTGGGAGAAATTCAGAGTTCAGCAGAGGAGGACAAAGGGCTTAATTAGGAAGGGGAAAAAAGATTATGAGAGAAAACTGGCAGGGAACATAAAAACTGACTGTAAAAGCTTTTATAGATATGTGAAAAGAAAAAGATTGGTTAAAAGAAATGTAGGTCCCCTACAGACAGAAACAGGTGAATTGATTATGGGGAGCAAGGACATGGCAGACCAATTGAATAATTACTTTGGTTCTGCCTTCACTAAGGAGGACATAAATAATCTTCTGGAAATAGTAGGGGACAGAGAGTCCAATGAGATGGAGGAACTGAGGGAAATACATGTTAGTAGGGAAGTGGTGTTAGGTAAATTGAAGGGATTAAAGGCAGATAAATCCCCAGGGCCAGATGGTCTGCATCCCAGAGTGCTTAAGGAAGTAGCCCAAGAAATAGTGGCTGCATTAGTGATAATTTTTCAAAACTCTTTAGATTCTGGACTAGTTCCTGAGGATTGGAGGGTGCCTAATGTAACCCCACTTTTTAAAAAAGGAGGGAGAGAGAAACCAGGGAATTATAGACCGGTTAGCCTAACATCGGTGGTGGGGAAACTGCTAGAGTCAGTTATCAAAGACGTGATAACAGCACATTTGGAAAGCGGTGAAATCATCGGACAAAGTCAGCATGGATTTGTGAAAGGAAAATCATGTCTGACGAATCTCATAGAATTTTTTGAGGATGTAACTAGTAGAGTGGATAGGGGAGAACTAGTGGATGTGGTATATTTGGATTTTCAAAAGGCTTTTGACAAGGTCCCACACAGGAGATTAGTGTGCATGGTATTGGGGGTAAGGTATTGATGTGGATAGGGAATTGGTCGGCAGACAGGAAGCAAAGAGTGGGAATAAATGGGACCTTTTCAGAATGGCAGGCAGTGACTAGTGGGGTACCGCGAGGCTCAGTGCTGGGACCCCAGTTGTTTACAATATATATTAATGACTTGGATGAGGGAATTAAATGCAGCATCTCCAAGTTTGCGGATGACACGAAGCTGGGCGGCAGTGTTAGCTGTGAGGAGGATGCTAAGAGGATGCAGGGTGACTTGGATAGGTTAGGTGAGTGGGCAAATTCATGGCAGATGCAATTTAATGTGGATAAATGTGAAGTTATCCACTTTGGTGGCAAAAACAGGAAAACAGATTATTATCTGAATGGTGGCCAATTAGGAAAAGGGGAGGTGCAACGAGACCTGGGTGTCATTATACACCAGTCATTGAAAGTGGGCATGCAGGTACAGCAGGCGGTGAAAAAGGCGAATGGTATGTTGGCATTTATAGCAAGAGGATTCGAGTACAGGAGCAGGGAGGTACTACTGCAGTTGTACAAGGCCTTGGTGAGACCACACCTGGAGTATTGTGTGTAGTTTTGGTCCCCTAATCTGAGGAAAGACATCCTTGCCATAGAGGGAGTACAAAGAAGGTTCACCAGATTGATTCCTGGGATGGCAGGACTTTCATATGATGAAAGACTGGATGAACTAGACTTATACTCGTTGGAATTTAGAAGATTGAGGGGGGATCTGATTGAAACGTGTAAAATCCTAAAGGGATTGGACAGGCTAGATGCAGGAAGATTGTTCCCGATGTTGGGGAAGTCCAGAATGAGGGGTCACAGTTTGAGGATAAAGGGGAAGCCTTTTAGGACTGAGATTAGGAAAAACTTCTTTACACAGAGAGTGGTGAATCTGTGAAATTCTCTGCCACAGGAAACAGTTGAGGCCAGTTCATTGGCTATATTTAAGAGGGAGTTAGATATGGCCCTTGTGGCTAAAGGGATCAGGGGGTATGGAGGGAAGGCTGGTACAGGGTTCTGAGTTGGATGATCAGCCATGATCATACTGAATGGTGGTGCAGGCTCGAAGGGCCGAATGGCCTACTCCTGCACCTATTTTCTATGTTTCTATGTTATCAGAGGAACTAAGCAGGTCAGGCAGCATCTATGAAGTGGAATAAACATTTGGGCTAGGACTTTTAATCAGGACTGGAAAAGAAGGGTCCTCACCTGCCATAACCTCCTTCTTCTTTCCGTGCTTCCACAGTCCACTGTTCTCACCTTCTCACACTGTTGACCCCTCCTCTCCAGCGCACCCAACTCACAACCCAGCTTTCCTCCCCACCTAGCCCCACCCACCACCCGCTCTCCCTACATCCCATGGCCTCTTCCCTTTCCTCTCCAATCCAACAGAATCCCTGCAAATCTGGCCTGAAATGCTGACTGTCTACTCCCCTCCACGGATGACGCCCAACCTGGTAAGCTTCTCCAGAACACCAGATTCTAGTTTCAGATGACCTAATTTGTGTCAGAACAGGTTGTTATATTGAAATTACGTCAACCTGTATTATCAAATCAGGTTTTTTTCACTTTGGAGATACCAGCCTACCTGCTCTTCTCTTTCACCTCAGATTACCAGAAATGGCTGCCTTCTGTCTCCTAATATTTGATCTCTCCCATGTTCTCCCTCTAATTATACATTCTACAAGTAGATCAGCTTCCAGAAACAAGCGTTCACCTTACTCAACCAAGTCCGATTTGTGCATTGTCTTCTCATGGAAACAACCTATCGCAGACATTACCTTTGTTCTCTCCAACTTTCTACTAATTTTACACATGCATTTTTCTAACAGATTATAATCAATGTGTAAACAATATTCCCATTTCCTCTTCTGTATAGATATTGGCTGACTTATATTTGTAGTATTTTCTGCTTTAATGTGGCAATGGCACCCAAGCAGCACCTACTGGGTTGGATTACCAAAGTGGTGCAATTTACAGCACAATACAGTGCCTTGCAGGATCAATATTATGAACAGCATCTGTTGGTATCTTGGAGAACTGCAGCAAGGCCATCTGGTGGTTGAAATACTGCAGCAATGGTACCTGTGCACCACTTTGTGGCCTAGAGAAGAATGATGTGGTCTATTGTAACTTCAATTAATTTTGGTGCACCACTTATAGATATGCAGAATCTCTGTAATGAACCAGGGTTCTGCCACTTAAAACCATTTGAAGTGTGGAAAAACAGAAAGTCAAAACAAAAAAAGAGAAAAGGGAAGCTGATTTAAATAATTAGACTCATTGTAGACAGTTCACATGTGCATACTCTCTGATTTATTCAGGTTTGGTAAGGAAGGTTCTGTTTGGGATTACAAAATGCACTGGTAGAAACAGCACTGATAGTCCAAAGCCAAAGTATTACATTACCAGGCAGCTTTATCCTGTCATTGATTGTTAGACTTTGTTACTCAGGTGTACCTGGTGAAGGATTTGACCATCTCAGTAACAGCATGTATATAAATATCTCAAACAAACTTCCATTAATTTACCAAATTTGTTAAAAATAGAGGAAAGAACACACTGCCCTAAAAACATCTATAATCCTGAAGATGACATTTACCCATATAGTGGCATGCACATCGCACATGCAGTTTTTTACTTTTATAGTCTTGTTTGCCAACGGCCCCTATGGTATGTTATATCTGCATGTTCCGCATATGACCGACAGGTGCATTGAGTGGGAAAGTGGACTGGAGTATCAAGGCACCCCAGACTGAAGTGAGCTCAGCCTCGAAGCTTTTAGAGGTACACTTCGAGTGTTGAGTGAGGAAAATGAATTAAGAAGCATAAAATGCATCTTAAAAATTTCATGCGTACTTTTTTAAATTTTCTTTTTAAATAATTTCAAAACCTAGTTTATTATACTCTTCTGAACAAAAAGGAATTATAAAAAAATAATATGAAATTAAATATTTGGTTTAGTTCATACATTTGAGGCCTACTTTTTCTGTGCTAAACCCAAGCCAAATTTCTGGTCAGTGGTGTGCGAACAAGGCCACTTAATTTTTGTTTTGAATTTACTTTTGAGTAGGAGGGGTTAATATGGAAAGCATACCAAATGGTCTTTATGCAATCCAAAAAACTGAGCTATGATAATGATGAGGAAAGGATAAGGGGGGGGGGGATCCAATTATATATTCCATAATTAAACTCTCTTCAATGTTTTGCAAGGGAATAAAACAGCATTCCTGCTGGGATGTATCGATGGAGAACCTAAAAAAAAAATCACATTATTTTCTGTACTTAAAAATAAGTGGATAGAACAAGGACTTTTCCTGTGCATTTAGCACAGCAAGTTGTCCTAAGACACTCCACAGGAGTGTTATCAACTAATCAAAATGATCCTGAACTGCATTACGGAAGGTGACCAAAAGCTTGTTCAAGGAGGTAGGTTTTAAAGAGCATCTTAAAGGAGAAGAGAGAGGTAGAGAAGTTTAGGGATGGAATTCCAAAACTTGTGGCCTCAGCAGCTGAGTGCATGGCTGCCAGCGGGAAACTATTAAGAGATCAAAATCAGGGGATCTCAGAAGGTTGCAGGACTTCAGGAGATTACAAAGAAAGGAAAGGATGGGAGTATGGACGGAATTGAAAACAAGAATCTGAATTTAAAAAACTGAGGTGCTGTAATTTAGTAAACACGGAGATAATAGATGAACATGACATTGTGAGTTGGGAAAAGGGCAGCAGAGATCTTGATGACCTCAGGTACACAGAGGGCAGCCCTTTCATTATTTCAGCCCCCAGAATTTTGTTTATTATCAGATCAGCCCTGAAGAATGGGATTTAGAAACCTTTCACTGCGGCCATTAAGGTTTGTGAATATAAATTGCATTTTGAAGTATTTGCAATCAATTATACATTTGTTTGAATTTGCAGTGCAGTTTCAAGTATTATAGAAGATGATTTTATTTTAGGGAATAATGGTCTTTTGTTTTTGCCCAGTCGTTTCAGTACCAGTTGATGTATTTTTTGCTGCTTCTAGATTTCCATTTAAAGAGACATTGCTATCTGCGTATAAAGATGATATAAATACGTAATCATGCCATTATCTAAAACTAGATTTCAGATTTCCAACCCCAGGAGAGAAACCAAAATCTACAAAGTAATTAGAATCACAAGGTGAGCGCTGAAAGAATTATTTTAAAAGTTGCATTAATTCTTTGTAATGCGTTTTTGAAGGGAAAAGCTTTTTTCTTCACTGGGATTCTGCTTTCCTAGACTACTTTGAACATGTTTCTCATCAAACCCTAGAGCTGTTCATGTGGGTACAGAACAAAGATTAAAGACTTCTCAATCAGCCTGTAAAGTCTCTTTGAGGTGGTGGTAGTAACAAGAGGTAGGTGGGAAATTTGATAAAGACTGCTTGGACAGAACAATTAAGGGAAAATTGTATCCAATGACTGTAGAGTTAATAACAGATAGAATGGAGACATTATGATAAACTGTAGGGGCAATGCTGTACCATACCCTTCTTTACCTCTATTATTACTCTACTTGGTGGCAACGATTGTTGAAATTAGAAAGAGGGTAAGGCAGGTGACAGTGAAATGCATTTCCTGTTCAAATATTCAATTGTGGGGGAGGTCGTCATTTAATGACTATCCCTAACTGCCTTTAAGGTGATGATGACATCCAAGTGTCTTCCTGGGTCACTTGGACAGCTGTTAAGAGCCAACTATATATAAATCTTTAGGTCAGAAATTACAACTAGGCCAAATTTCTTTACTTATAGGATGTTAGTGAAACAGATATATTTATGAAGACAATGTGATAGATTATTGGGTCACTACTTCAGATGTTATTTAATTCTTCCCAGCTGCTATGTCAGGCATTTGAGTTCATGTCTCTGGATCATTGTTCCAGTGATCTAATCATTATGCTACTGTTGCCACCCAAAATAATTCCAATCAAGATTTAATTCAACAATTTTAATTACAGAATTGATTAATCTATTTCTGGGATTTACTTTAAATAATAGTTCTATAGAAATATTTAAAATAAAAATGCACAGATAACTAATGTTGAATAAAAAAGTCTATTGCAGATTTAAGTCCCTAATACTACAGACCTATACTTTTGCTTGTCACTCCTTTTAGAGGGCAATCAGCCAGAGACGTCAATGGAACGTTGCTTCCTCCCTGCCTTTCCTGAAAATGTTGGTCGTTTTGAATTCCCACTTGACAACCTATGATTGCCATAGATGGCTGTGGAGGCCAAGTCATTGGGTAAATTTGAAGTGGAGGGTAATAGGTTTTTGATTAGTCAAGAGTGCAAAAGTTTACAGGGAAAAGACTGAAGGATGGGGTTGAGAGTTATAATAAATCAGTCCTGGTCAAATGGTGGAACAAACTTGACAGGATGAGTGTTCTAATTTTGCCTTATGTCTTTTGGACATCAAAATCTCAAGTAGGTGGCCTTACTTTAACAGGCATTCTCCATGAAGGGGAAGACTATCAAGCAAAGTCTCCCTAAACAATCCAGAGAAGTTCAGGCAGATTTTAACCCTTCCAGTTTGAGATTTGAAGAATAAAATTTATTTTGTCCAGTGAAATATGTATGTGGATCGCAAGACTGATATGTGGCCAATCAAAAATGCTTTCATACCACCTCTAATATTATCCTGAAGTGAGCTGAGTAAAGGGGACGTGACAATCCTTTATATCAATAATCTTGAAGTCTGAAGAACTGCCAAAGGAGATGCACTTCTTACAACTGTCTGGAGTCAATTTAAGTGTTTAATTTAGGGAGTACAGATGCAGCAACAACAACTTATACAGCCTTTTCTGTGTAGAGAATACATTCCAAAATGTTTACGTTGTTATCAGGCAAAAATTTGATCCATAGTAACATATGAGGGCACGTGACCAAAAGACCAAATGAAGTTTGGGCTTCAGCAGCTGAAGACAGCACCGTTATTTGTGGACCAATTAAAATTATGGATGACCAAAATACTGAAATAAGTACAGAAATTTTGGGGTGTGTAGGTCTGTAGGGATAGATGAGAACAAGGAAGAGGTTTAAAATTAACTAAAATCAAAGGATTTTAAAGTGCTGATGTACAGTAGGTCACGATGCTCACGGGTGAATGCAGAGGTTTAGTTTATCTACAGTGAGTAGTGTAGGAGAGGTTGACCTGGAATGGTTGGAAGAGCAAAGTCTGGAGTGTTTGTCTGCAAGTAAGCTGAGAAAGCAATGGGCAACGTTTTGGAGGTAGAGATAGAGGGCCTCAGTGAAGGTACAGATAGGTGCTCTGAAGCTCAATAGACGGGCTCAAAATGACACTAAGGTTGCAAAGGATCTGATTTAGTTTTAGACTGTTGACACAAGAATATATGGTACAAGAGGTCATCTGGAAAGACTTAAGAACTCTGGCAGTGAAATTCTTGCAATGCCACTTGGTAAAGAGGTTGCTTTGCAACATTATTCAATTTATTTTCACCCAATCAGGTATCATTTTAGGTATGTGCCTAATATGCTAATACTAGATAGCACAGTCTTTCCTCTATATCCACATACCACTGACCAGCACTCTTACTGAGAGAAAGCTGTAATGATCTGAGGATGTGCATGGCTGCAGATTGTTAGCAACATAAAGATCTGGGAGAGAAGAGGAAAGAGGATATGCCAGAAGCCATGCGACTATACACCATGCAGAATACAGATACCACTGTTGCAAGGTCGCCTCTTACACTTAGAGTCACGGACCTTGCAACATCCGCCTAGAAACGAGCAAATACTGTTGGATAAATACCAGAGGGAAAGGAAGTTAGGAGTTTACAGAATTGCATAGTCCACTGGATGTGTGCCCAGGTTAATTTTTGTGTGTGGGGGTTGTTAGTCACATAAGTAATACTGTTCTGTTAAGAAAGAAACATGCATTTAACAAGCAACTGGAAATGACTCTAGACCTCCAGCAAAAGCTACAACAATCTCCAATGCACTGCACTGAGAACCTCACCTGGGTCTCCCAAGTGCTAAAGTTATTTGTTCATTAGTCTAGTCTCCATTGGAGCAGGTCTGTGATATCACCATCTTGCATTCCCTGTGGGAATGGTTCACCATTTTAACCTGGGGTTCACACTTCAGTAGGAATCCAGGCTGTTTACTGTAAAATCTAGATTTTGTTTTTGTAAAACAGCATTTTCATTTGGCTATCAAAAATTGCTCCTTGTCTGCTAAAGGATATCAGAAAATACAGAGTGGTTACAATGATGGAATTTTATGGTGAATGCTTGGGCCTTTGGTTATTTGCACTGACACCATTCAGGGGAACAAAAAGGGTTTGACTAGATTATTAAATTTACATTGAAAATCAAGGCAGTTCAGTGGACTGAACCAGGTTAATTGTTACCCTAGACATTACTGTATTTGCAGCACTTGAATGTTTTCCTCTTAATGTTAAGTAAAAGAAATCTTGGAACTGTGAAGAAAAGGCTGGAAATACTCAGCAGGTCAAGCAACATTGGTATGGGCTCACCTGAGGTCATTTGGCTGAAATGTTAACTCTGTTACTCCCTCGGCACATGCTGCTTGGTTCTCTGGGTATTTCCAGCAGAGTCACTTTTATTTCAGGAGGGAAGGGTGCATTGTAGTCACTTTTCCCTGGTTCAGGAGGGCTTTGGGTTGCAATACACTGAATTCAGGCGGCAATATCAATCCTTTCCTCTTTAAGACAACATATTTAACACACTGACAGAAGCTTGTAGTCAGGTTAAATTAGCTGTTGCTGGTTTCTAAGGTTGAGCTGTGCCTGGGTGGGATTGGTCACATTGGAAATTCAGTTTGTGGACCTTGCTTTAAAAATATAACAAGACAGTACTCCCTTCTCTAGTTTCCTGGAAGATATTAAAAAGCCTCACTTATTAAAGCTCACAGGCACGCTTTTTGCCACACATTGTTAGCAACTGGAATTCATTCATGCCTTTGCACTTATACATAAAGAATTTCAGTGACCATCTACCCTGAGTACAGCTGCTGGAAAAGGAACACAACCCTATCCTTACACAAGAAAACAGTTTTGGTTAGAGTGAGAGGGTGTGGGGGAGCTGCATAAACCACATGGCTATGGCTGTGTTCATCTCTCTGAGCTCTGGAGGAACTCCATAGGAAACCCATCTTGCTCCTACATTGCTTGATGATGTTGGTTCAGTTTCTGCTCCAATTAAGCCAGAGAGACAAGCAGGCAAGTTACCCAAAAGACCAGGTTGCTTTTCAAAACCTGGTACTGCCTTGCCAAGTGGTTCATACGTCATTCAGCTAAAGGTTTTAGTTTGTGAAATGCCAAACTCTGCATAATTCCAATTATTTCCAGTGATATGACAGGCATGTTACATTTAAAATTGGTCACTCACAACAGTATAGCCAAGTGCAGTTTCAGCAAACTGCGTAACACTGCTTCTCCTGTTAAGTCCACAGCTTGGCTACCTCGATGCAGGTGTGGTCTACATAAACATTGAACACAAATGCTAATCATGGAGAGGTGCTTTTATTCACCTTGATGCCAGGGTATAAAACATCCAGAGCCTGTGTTTGGGAGCAGTGTATGCTATCAAATCCAAAAAACAAACAGCAGAAAAAGACTGGTTTTCTTTTATATGGGAATTAAATAGGGTTGGCACTTTGAATTGATGCACTAGGCTCTTGTTTTCTTGAGAAATTTTGAAAAACTGAATTCAATTCCACCAAATCAGGTGCATACTGTATATTACAGCAAAACAGACAGCCCTCTGATGCATGATAGGGACTATAATCTCCCCACAAGACATTGTTTCCTGCCTTTACTGCTAAGGATAGGGCAGAAAAATGGAACATTGTGATGTAGAAAGGTAGGTAGAATTTTTAATAATAATTGAGGAAGGGAGGGTGAATATATACTATAATTGAATTTACCTTAGAAACCAGAGGTTAATTTAGTCTGTTCTTGCGTGAAAGGTTTAGGACAAAATGTTACGCACAGGCATTTGCTTCCTATCTGCATGGTGCTATGTCCAATGATTGGTAACTCTGAATCCTGCGAATCACATTATTCCCCTTACCCTTCCACAATTTCTTCCTCTTCTTTCTAGAAGTGAGAAAAATGATTTCAGAGCTCCTGGCTGTGCCTTTCCTCTCAGTTATTCTTATAATGATCTCACTCTACCTTCTCCAGTGCAAAAATCACACACACAGTGTTAGGGTCCGGTGATATTGCACACTATAATCACAGGGCCATGACTAAAGAGTCAAGTCTAAATCCCACTCTGGCAGCTAGGGAATTTAAAGTGAGTTAAGTACATAGCTTGGAATAAAAAAAAAACTACCATCAGCAATGGAGAGCATGTAACCCTGCTTAAGAAAGATCTACTCTCTTAATCTGGTCCATCCTAAGTGTGTCCTCAGCACAGCAGCATGTTGGGGAACAGTTAGGAATGCTTGGCGAGCCATTATTGTTAACATCTTGTGGACGTATAAAAGATGCTTCAGCTTTTTTTTCCATAGGTATTACAAGCTGCCTGGGATCCTGGTAAAGTGACCAATCTTTACAGACATGTGTGAATAGAAGGTATGTGCAGCTTACACTTGATCCAGTCTCTTTCCCTCTTTCACACATGTATGCAAGTACAAATAAATCCTAGCAGATCAGTGCCTACTGCCTGGGTTAGCTATCTCTAAATATACTGAAGAACTGGGAATTTTTTAGGGGAAGAGTGAAGAACATGGGCACATACTGACTCTAAACTGGATAACTGGCCTCCAGAAGGAGAACGAAAACAATGACAGCTTTTAGCAAGCATCTTACTGGCTGTGAATCACTTTGGAATGTCCTGAAAGGGAATGAAATATTCTACAGAAAAGTGTTTTTATTTCCTTTTGAGAGTAAGCTTACTTCTTAATTTATTGATGTAAAAGTCAGATTAAAGTTTACTAACAAATACTGTTAGGATTTCCATGGGATGTTCAGATGTTTTCATGGAGAAGGGAGAATGAGGAAGGGAACAATGCTAATTTCTGTCAAATAGATGGCCTGCTGATGTGTGGGTAGAATCTCTTCAACACTGTTACAATCATTGGTCAAAATACAAATCGGTAGCAATATTTGCAACTTGCCTCTTTTCTGTGTTTGTTCTGTGTGTAGCCTGTGCAATTTGGTGCATTTACTGTATGTACAGAGGAAGCTTACTGGGCTTTTGACAAACACCGATTTGACCATTAAGTCAGAGTATGCTATTAATAATTTTTACTTCTTTTGTGAAGTTTTGAATTACATCTATTATGAAGACACTATGGTCATTGGCACCTCCACCTTCTGATGGGATCATATACCCAGGCTGGCAATCACTACAATACTGCTGTATCCCAGATATCATTCTCAGCTCACTGACTGACAAACTGGCATCAATTACACTTCATAAACAGCATGCAAATCTTGGAACATTAATGAAACAATGGTATCAACTCACAATATTAGATTACTTCCAACAGAGAATTGTGCTATTACAACCCTTCTGCCCAGGCACCAACTTTCTCACAGAATGTTTTTTGATGAATTATCATGGCTTTGTGAAGTGAAAGATATTATCAGAATACAGGAGTGCTACCAGTTTCAATGCTGTATCAGGTCATGAACAACAGCTTCTCATCTTTCAATAAGGTGCTAGATATACCCTTGAGGTGAAGTACCTCAATTTCAAACACAAAATTGTTCAAAAATTCCAGATGATGATTACTCCATTCTCATTCATAACTCCTCTACAGTTACCTGTTGCTTCAATATTTGTCCCATTCACTCCTTATTCTGAGTACCATCAACAAAAGAGATTCTGCAGATGCTGGAAACCCAGAGCAACACACATAAAATGCTGGAGGAACCCAGCAAGTCAGGCAGCATCTATGGAAATGAATAAACAGCTGAGCTGAAATCCTTCATCAGGACTGGAAAGGAAGGGGGAAGATGCCAGGGTAAGGAGGAAGGACTAGCTGGAAGGTGATAGGTGAAGCCAGGTGGATGGGAAAGATACATGGCTGAAGATGAAAGAATCTGATAGGAGAGGAGAGTGGATCATGGGAAAAGGGAAGAAGTAGGTGCGAGTGATAGGCAGGTGAGGAGAAGAGGTAAGAAGGAAGGACGAGGATGAAAATTACCAGAAGTAGGAGAAATTGATGTTAATGCCATTAGATTGGAGGCTACCTTAATGGAACATGAGGTGTTGCTCCTCCAACCTGAGTGTGGCGTCACCGCGGCAGTACAGGAGGCTGTGGAGCAACATGTTAGAATGGGAATGGAAATTGGAATTGAAGTACTTGGCCACTGGGAAATCCTGCTTTTTTGAGGATGGAGTGAAGGTGCTCAACAAAGAGGCCCCCAATCTACGTCTGATTCCACTAATGCAAAGGAGGCCACAAGTGAAGCATTGCCTCACCTGGAAGGACTGTTTGGGACCCCGAGTGGAGGTGAGGGAGGAGGTGAATGGGCAGGTGTAAAGTGTAGCACTTCTTCCACTTGCAAGGATAAGTGTCAGGGCAAGATTAGTGAGGAGCGATGAATGGACAAGGGAATCACGGAGGGAGTGATCCCTGCAAAAAGTAAAGAGTGGGGGAGAGGTAATGACATGTTTGATAGTAGGGTCCAGTTGAAGATGGGGAAGTTGCAGAGAATGATGTGTTGGATGCAGAGGCTCATAGGCTGGTAGGTGAGTACAGGAAGAACTCTACCCCAGTTAAGGCAGCAGGAAGATGGGGTGAGCATGGACATCTGTGAAATGGAGGAGATACAAGTGAGGGCAGCATCACTGAAGGAAGAAGGGAAATTCTATTCTTTGAAGGAGGAGGACATCTCTGATGTCCTGGAAAGCACAGTTTCATTCTGGGAACAGATGCAGCTGAGATGAAGTAACTGAGAAAAGGAATGGCATTTTTTTTATTGGAGACAGGGTGGGAAGAGATATAATTAAGATAGCTGTGGGAATTGGTAGGTTTATAAAAGATATTGGTAGATAGTTTGTCTCCAGAGATGGAGAAAAGGGGATTAAGAAAACGGAGAGAGCTGTCAGAAATGGATAAAGTGAAATTAAGGACAGGGTGGAAGTTAGAGGCAAAGTTGATTAAATTGATGAACTTAGAATGGGTGCACGAAGCAGCATTTTGTCAACATAGTGCAGTAAGAGTTGGGAAGCATTACCAGGGAAAGCTTGGAACAGTGACTCTTCCAAGTAGTCAACAAAAGGCAGGCATAGCTGGGGCCAATGGCTATACCTTGAGTATGGAGAAACAGCTGCAAGAGAAATTGTGGAGGGTGAAGACCAGTTCTGGCAGGCAGAGGAAGGTGGTGGTTGACGGGAACTGCTTGGGTCTGTTGTGGAGAAAGAAGAGGAGAGCTTTAAGTCTTTTTTGATGGGGGATAGAGGTGTATAGGGACTAGACATCCATTCTTAAAATGAAGCCATTAAAGCTAGGGATTTTAAAGTTGTTGAAAGATCAAGATCAAGTGAAGTGCCACAGATATAGTCCGGAAGGGACTGAATTAACAGGGGTAAAATGGAGTCAAGGTGTCTGGACATGAGTTCAGTGGGGCAGAAGCAGGCAGGAACAATGGGCCTACCCGGTCAGTCCGGTTTATGGGTCTTGGGTACGAGGTAGAAATGAGCAGTGTGGGGTAAGGGAACTATGAGATTGGTGGCATGGATGGGAGTTCTCCAGAGTTGATGAGATTTGTGATTGTGCCAGAAACAATGTCCTGATGGTCCCATGTTGGGTCCTTTCTAAGGGGTAAGTAAGAGGAGTGTCTGAGAGTTACAGCAATGTAGAGGTCACTCCACCACAATTACAACAGCACCTCCTCTGTCTGAGGGTTTGATGTTAAGGTTGAGAATGGTGCAGAGTGGAGGGCAGTGCATTCAGAGGGGATAAACATCAAAGAGGAGATAGGAGTGCTGAAGATAAGTGGTTAATGGTTAATCAGCTATTAGATATGAAAAGATCCAGAGCAGGCAGAAAACCAGAGAGGAGTGTCCAAGAAGAGGAGGAGGGCTGGAAATGAGAGAAGGGGTCATTGATGCATAGTGGGGAATCCTTGCTAAAGGAGTAGGCTTGGAAACACATGTAATGGAAGAAGTGATTGGTGTTATGTCGGGCACAGAACTCACTAAGTGCAGGTGAAGAGGGACAAAGGTAAGGAACTTGCTGAGGACAGACAATTCTACCTCACAGAATGGAAGGTCAAAGGGAATGGTGAAGACATGGAAGGGATTAAAGCTGGGATCAGATGAGGGAGGAGGGTTGGGGTGTACAGGGAAGGGAAGGTAGGAGGAAGATGGAAGCTCTGAGGACTCAAGAGAAGTTGTGGTGTCTGAAAGATCTGGGGTTGGAGAGTGATGGAGGGGGCCCTGCAGCAGTGAGAAAGGTCTCGGCCTGGAGGTAGAGATGCCAGAGGTCAGGCTGGAGCTAGTGACTGCATAATTTGAGGACTGAAAGAGTCCAGGGTTGTTGGAGCCAGAGCCGGCAATGGGATCTGCATTCTCGAGCTGTCTGGGGTTGTTCAAGCCTGAATTGGCAACAGTGGGATCTATAGTCAGGAGACATTCAGGGCTGTCAGATTTTGCCATTTAATTTCTCCTGTCATCCAATCAGTTTTTTTCTTTTTCTCTTCTTTCCTCACCCTTTCTCTGTACCTTAATATTTTCTTTATCTCTAATATTTCCCAGTTTTGCTAATAGGTCATTGACCTGAAATGGTAGCTCTGTTTCTTTCTTCACAGATGCTGCCTGACTGGCTGAGCACTTTCTGCATTCTCTGTTTTCATTACGTTCAATAGAAGTAGTGCAAGAACTTGCAGCCACCCACTCTTAGAAAAGTACTTCAACTGCATTATTACTCTCTACATCAGAAATCATTGTGACTGACTGCCTTGTTCAAAGTTGTGATCAGACTTTTAAAAAATGCTTAAAATATTCATTCACAGGATGTAGGCATAAACTTGACACAATTTATAATAAATCCTATTCGAATGCCCAATTCTAATTATGCTTGCACTGTGGAGTTTGCTGGTAGTCAAGAGTAATCAGATGGCCACACTGGGCAACGGATGGCAAATTTCCTTCCATAAATTGCATTGTGAGCTAGGTGGATTTAATAGTTGCTATCTTTTTATTCTTGATTTATTTAGTTAGCAGAATTTAAATTCCTCATCAGCCATGGTAGCATTTGAACTTGTGTTTCTGTATCATCAGGATTTCTAGATTACCAACTTAATTTGCTACTGAATCCTATAGACCTTACTTTAACAAATCATCTGCAGTAGAAAGTGCAGGAGATCTTTGGTCACACTGTCCAGCTAAAATATAGACCCTGATCACTGAGATAAAAGGACAATCTCCTGTATAACCAATATCCAGTCTACCAGAATTAGACTTCATACTGGCCTTGGGTCAGTCTGTCAATCATCAATGATTTAGAGCCTCTCTGACGTGTGTTGTGGAGTACTCAACTCCATGACATCTATCATCAACAAAACTTCAGAACTACTGCAGAGACTCATGTATCTGTGATCCTGTACATTGACTAAATCCATTATCTCCCTCCTTGAATACAGTGCATTTTAGTGTATTAGGCTGCTGTACAGCAATAGAACAATTATTGAAGCATCATTGGACATGCACAGGGAAGGGAGCCTGAGCTTAAACCACAATTCAGTCCTGAGCCTTTTTTTAAACTTACTGCAGCATTTAAGACAATAACTAACTTCTGGCAGAACACTTTTCTATGGCAACAAATGGTTAGTCATCATCAATAACATAGTAATATTTGATATACTATATGAGCACATGTCAAAAGAATCCCCTCAGTTCATTCACACCACCTTACAATAGTAGAATCTGCAGTAAGCTTTGACTCCTCTCTCCAGTATGAGGCCGGATGACTTCCACCAAGGATGCTATTGCCACATTGGGCAGTTGACTTCAAGGTTGGTATTGGTAGTTGTGGAAGAGTCTGTAAACAGCTGATAACTGACTTACAGAAAATATCAAACGGAAAAACGAGAATGAAAATCCTTTACATTTGATGTAGGCGCAACAGTAGATGCATGTAGGGTAGGTTTCTGCTGAATCCTGTCAACCTAGACTTCTATGCAAAGAAGAATACTTTGGTTCTTCCAGTTTTTCCACTGTTGCTTAGAGACAGAATATTATTGAATTAATCACTGCAACACCCGTTTACATGGATTTAACCATTCCACAATGCATCAATAAATAAAAAATATATTTACTAGGCTTGCAATAATCTCCAGCTGGTGCAACATACTGTATGCTCTTTAGCCACCCAATCATACAAGCAGGGCAGATTTCATTGGATTGTCCAGTAATGAAATTCCAAGTAGATATATTTTAGTGTGGATATATCATTATTTTGTTCAAAACATTTTTGGTAGACAATATTATTCATTTTTGCAAATGTTGTTGTCACAGGCCTAGTCTACTGTGTCAGTGTATTCATTTAATAATAATAGGTAATAAATAATGGCCTCATCTGTGCCAACCAAAATCCATAAATGAATGAAATTTATTACGTATAAAACTATGAGAGGCATAGAAAGAGCAGTTTAATCAATGATCACATATTTCTGATGATTGATAAAAGATTACTAAAGATCTGAGGACATCATTTTTCACCCAGTGGGAGTCTGGAAGTCTGGAACTTGCTACCTGAAAGGGTGGACAATCTAAATCACCTTTAAAAATGCAGTCATTGCATTGTAGAGAATGCCTCTTTTCCCACTTGTTCATCAATTTAATAATACATCTGTTGAGCAGAGAGAAAAACAGACAATGAGCCTTGAAAATGTTCCTGAATTCTCTCCCAAACTTGTGTGAGATGTGTTTGATCCCTTTGACAGGACTTATTGACAATGTCAGGCACTAAAAAGACACAGGTATGTATTAACCCAGCACTGATTCTTCTTTATATATATTTTTTCCACAAAGTATGACTTAGTTAATCGTGAAACCAAATATTAATTGAAAAAATGTTGAAAATAGTACTACATGTCAAACAGCTTCAAGTGAATGGTACACACAGTTTCTTTCAAACCTTATCCTTAGGAAAGAGAATGATTTGAATTTTGAGCATATTTTAGTTTAACTATATTGTTAGGTTCATATCAGACATTTTGTTGATCATAATAATTGTTTAAGATCAGTAGCTTATTTTTTTTTGTAGACTATCAGAAAGATCATTTTTAAATACCTCACTGCTTATTCCTCTTTCTTAATCAAGACTGATGTGAAGTTTCAGACCTTCATACAAATCCGTTTCCATGGTGCCAATTAAAGCTAGGTTTATTTTATGCTGTAGACTGTTCACTATTTTCAATTAAATACGTATTCATGATCACTGTGTATTTTGTGTGTATATACATGCAGCAACTTTTTAAAAATAACTTGTGTGAAAATTTGAGGGACTTGAGGAAAATTACTCAGAGTCTGGAACTCACTAACCGAAAGGAAGTGGGGGAAGATGCTTTTAACACACTTTAAAAGGCCCAACCAAATTAGCCATGGATCAAAAGCTGAGAAGTAGGATTAGGCTGGAGTGCTTTCTTGGCTAGGGTTAGACTGTTTAGATAGTGTAGACTGAACCCACTACTTCTGAATATGCATTTCTGTAATTTTATGAATGCAGACCAATCTGCGTAGTAGTTTAGCCTGGTTCACTTATATCGTAACAGAAGTGTTCAAATGTGTACAGGATTAAGAAAAACAACCTTGATCTTCACATGCTGAACCAGGCCACTTCTAAGGAATGAGGAACCTTTTCCCTTTCATAAGTAGTACTTTGCACAGGTCCACCATCCAGCAGGTTATTGTGACAGCACTTCCCAAACCAGTGACTCCCAACTTCCACCTCATAGAAGGATATAAATAAAATGGATATAGGAATACCACCACTTACAGGTTCACCTCCATCCTACATACCATCATGACTTGGCACTGTACTGAGATTCCTTTGTTGTTGCTGTGTTTAAATCCTGGAATTCCACCCCCCCCAACTCCACTGTGGAAATAACTCCACCACAAGACTTCAGGGATTTGCAAAGGCAGCTCACGACTATGGTGATGGACAAAATATATTAGTCTCAGTGTTTCCAAGTTCTCACAAGATAATATAAAAACAGGGGCTAGAGGTGAAGCATACTACTTTACATTGGCCCTACAGTCTGATCAGCTGTTTTCATGTTATAACTAAAATATGATTTTGATCTCAACAAGATCAATAAATAAGCATGTGAGCAAGTGACATATTATACAAAAGACCTGCATTTCCTAAGACATATTCCCATCCATTTTCACAATATCCCAATGTGCTTTAAGCCTTTTAAGTATGTTCTGATTGCGTAATCTCTGCTGTGTTACATGACACATGGCAACTTCTACATCTTTCACATGGAAACAACAGTCCAGAGTGTTTCACAGGAATGTTATCAAACGTTGACACCAAACCTTCCTAGGAGACAGTGAGAAGGCATAAAAGGGTTGATCAAAGGTGCTTCTTGAGAATGTGAACTTCATGAAAGACATGTAATAGGTACCAAGGAGTGCAAGAGACTGTGAGTGAACCTGAACCTGAATAAATGAACAATGTGCATTCATAAAGCGCTATTAGGAAATGCACAAGAATGACTTCTAATGAAATACATCAGAGGTGTAATCACTAGCATAATGCTGATATGAGGAACTTTGCACACAACAAACTCCTACAAACTTCATTGGGATAGTAATCAGTCCATACATGGCCTCCTCTACTGCCAGGATGAGGCTAAACTCAGGTTGGAGGAGCAACACCTCATATACCAGCCCCTTGGTATGAACATAGAATTCTCCAACTTCCGGTAATTCCCTCCCCCTCCCTTCCCCTATCCCTATGTCACTCTGCCCCCTCCCCCAGCTGCCCATCACCTCCCTCATGGTTCCGCCCCTTCTACTACCCATTGTGTTTTCCCCTATTCCTTCTTCACCTTTCCTGCCTCCCCTCCCCCACCCAATTATCTTTCCCCTTACTGGTTTTTCATCTGGAACCTACCAGCCTTCTCCTTCCTACCCGCCCCCCACCTTCTTTATAGGGCCTCTGCCCCTTCCCCCTACAGTCCTGACGAAGGGTCCCGGCCCGAAACGTCGACCGATCTTTTCATTGGATGCTGCCCGACCTGCTGAGTTCCTCCAGCGTGTTGTGAGTGTTGAATCAGTGCATTTGTTTTTAGCGATGTCGAATGAGGGAGAAATGTTGGTCAGGACACTATACAGAATTCTCCTGCTCACTGAAAAGGTCTACTCTTGCATATATTTCTTATGTTTACACTCAATGCATCTGGCCCCAGTTTTTCTGAAAGCATAGTTTAAAGTTTGGAGGAAAGTACCGGTGGGTGGGGGGGGGGTGTCAGAGCTAGTATTTTTTAAAAATAGAGTGATGTGTGTGTGGAACATGCTGCTGGGGTGGTGGTAGAGGCAGATGCATAAAGGGCATTTAAGAGACTGTTAGATAAGCACATGGACGAAAGAAAAAAATAAAGAGTTACGTGGGTTAGAGGTTAAAATGCTGGCACAACATCATAGGGTCTGTACTATGCTGTACTGGTCTACTTTCTTTGTTCTACCTTGGCTGAAACTGATACACACAAGTCTGTGTGCAAAATATTTGCAATGGAAATTCCTTTTCAACTTTATTAAACAAGTGTTGGACCCTGATAAATAAGCTAACAAAACTGAATTTTGAATTCAAACACCATTTCACACATTTAGTGCTTGACAATGACAAATTTTGACCTCTTCAAGTCATGTATGTTGCAGGTTTACAGAGGAAGTTGCAATTGCACTTTGTAAATTATAGTTAATAGCAATTGGATTCACTTACAACACACATCAGTGATGTTTTCTGACATTGCCATGTAATCAGACAATAGGATAGGAAGCCAAATTCATTGTCAAAGAGTTTGTCTGTAATGAGACACTTAAACATGAAAGATGAAGAACAGGAAGCATTCACACAAGGAATTCCAGGATTTGGATATCGGCTGCTGAAGCCATAGTTGACTATTGTGGAACAATCAAACCTGGAGGTAAACGTGAGGCCAGAACAAGAAATGTGTAGAGATCTTGATTGGATTTGTAATGTTGGATGTAGTGGCAGCACAAAGCCATGGCATTTCTGTTACTGTTTGCATTCTCAGGCATTCCGCCAACATATAAAAGAAACTTATTCCGAGGAGTCAACATTCATAGCTCTCAGTGCATCACTCACAACTGCACTGTTAGAGAAAAGAAGCAGATTTTCCTTCCAAAGCTTGCAATCAGATAATATTCAAGAAGGGAGAGGAGAGGGGATTAAATGAACCAACATTCCCTTAATAATAGTTCAGAGAACTCTCAAGATGCATATTTATGTGTCTTATCAGCCTGTTGAATACAGATAAGGAACAGAACCTGAATATCAGTAAACAATAATTCCAAAAAGATAATATTTTAATGTGTTTCTAAAATATAAGCCCTCAAGTAGAAATATTTAACATTTTAACTTTAAGTGTCTGCCTAGACCCTGCTCAACAAAGACGTGCCTTAGATTGCCATAGTTGAGTATAACTGGTAATATGCTTCATGGAACCCAAACAGGATATTGTTGCAAGCCAGTTTACATTCTATACAGTAAATTTGGAAAATACTGGAGCAATGACACAATGGAATGTACCATACCATGAAATAAGAAGACAGGACAGATTTCACCCATTTCTGACACAGTGATCTACTCTCTGAAGACTTATTTTATATTAGGATGATAACTATGTTTCCACAAGATCACAACAATCTTAAAACAATATTTATTTAGAGCTAGCTGTGTGCAATGCTGCAATTTGTTGCTGTGGTCCTCTGTTGTAGTTAAGATATTTAGTTTTTATTCCTGGAGTGAAGTTTAATTTGTAAACTGAAAAGGTTAGATATCTTGAACCAATTTCCTGGTCCTGATATGGATCAGAATGGGCTTAGGTACACATGATTCCTGGCCCATCTTCTTCATTTAATTCATTTCGTGTTTAGCATGAATTGGAAACAAGTCAAACCACAATACCAGGGAAAGAGATGGATATTCTAAGGGTACAGCATCACAGATTAACTGTTTTTTAAACTCTGTATATTATTGAACAGGTGGAAAACTGTCATAATCATTTTTAACAATTTGACATAAAAATGATTTTGACCATTATTTACAATATCACCTCAAATAATTTTGAGGAGAACAGTCTAAAGCTGAAATTTTTGTAATGATTTATTTTTTTCTTAAAGGGAATATAAGTAAAAATAGCAGTAAATTAATAGTAAGGTTTATACTTTTCATTTCTAAATAATTAAAAAATACTTTTTTCGGGACATCTCAGGAATTCTTTTCCTTCTACATATCAAAATTTATTTTGCAGTGAAATACATTTCCTTTTATTCTATCTCAAACATGCCCAATATCTTTGGAAAATGTTAAGATTTGTCCTCCTTCCAGCCATGACCCCTGCTGATCATATTAGACTCTTAGCATACAGCTTTGAAAATGATGTAAAGCATAGTCAGAAGAAGAAATAAAGACTTGCATTTCTGCAGCACCTTTCATATTCATCTCAGGATGTTAAAAAATGTTTCACAGCCAATAAAACACTTTTTGAGGCATTGTCGTTGTAATGTAGGAAACACAGCAATAAATTTGCACACAACGAACTCCCACTAATCACAGAATGACAATGACCAAATAACCGTGTTTTAAAAATGTTGACAAACAGAAAAAAAAACATGGCAGAACAGCAGGGAGGCTCCCCCTGTTCTCTGACACAATTTCATGGGATCTTTTACACCTGAGAAAGCAGATGGGGCCTTGGTATAATATCTCATCCAGAAGGCAGCACCTCCAGCAAAGCAGCACTCTTGCAGTACTGCACTTTAAGTGCTAGCCTATATTTTTTTATGCTCCAGTCCTGGAGTGGAACTTGAACCCACAACCTTTGGAGTTAGAGTGAAGAGAGCATGACCCTTTGAGCCATACACTGGGAGCTATCATTGGAAAAAAAAACAGTTTCACTGGGAAGATATGGGCCCTCTACCTGCCTCCCTTGTACATTTAGCTCCATACATTAACATAAATATCCAAACTTCTATTTGAGTGTATACAGGCATGTAAAAGATATAACTACATATCTGAAAAGTTGTCCAGACAGGAGCCAGCAGCTGAGTGTATCAGAATGACATTGAAGTGAAACGTTTTACAATCGAACCTGGAGCATAGAATGCATCAAAACTTAACGAGATCACCTCCATTAAGATTCAAAATATGTATTTTGTAATTCTCTTTTTCATCTTCTGCCCTCTACCACATTTTAGGTACCAGAGACATTACTGTTTGGACCTGCAGTGCCTTATTAAATACTCTATATTAATAAATATTCTTCATACATAAATATATGTATATACATATATATTTATATATTTCCCAGAAATTTATATTCTCTATTTTCTTTTCGAACTGTACTAATTATAAACTCGATTCACTGACATTATTCTAAGAGGGCCATCAGCTTATTTACAGTGAACTCAATTATGGCCACAGGCAAATATTTTCACACAAAATCTCACATACTCATTATTAAAGATCCTGTTGCCTTTGCAGGACTATGGATGTTCGTTTTCCCTGTTTTATCTACCGTTCAGGACTGATGCTCAATACGCCACCCCCAACCTCCATTGGGTTTGCATAGCAGACTTGCCCACAGTTCATTAAAAAAAAGTTAATTTTTATCCCAGTTTCTTCAGACTCAGTTGGTTTGTGCATATTCCTGCTGTACCTACAGGTAGTGCTATTGGATATTTTAAGGCTGGCACTTTATGCAGTTGAGCATCTTAGGAGAGTATTATATTGGGGATTGAGGCTGCTAGAACCAGAAACCAGCTTCCCTCTCCCACAATTTCATTAATGCTGTGGTGTTCCTATCAATGACCTCTAGAGTGGATGTTCTCATTCCCACTGTTCTGAGTAAGGACTCCTTGATGCACATTATGTAAAGTATGTTGACTGTCTGTTGCCAGAACAGGTAGGAAATACAAATCTGCTCAAATCGAACATTGTCCAGTCTAATTCCCACTGTAGTCTCATGGGATCCTGGAGACTTGGATGGGTCCCCCATCCTGATCTCTTGGAATTCTTGTGGAAAATGTGTAGGAGATAAAAGCCAGGGTGGGTCAGCCCATTTTGGATGGGATAAACACTCAGTAGCTCAACAGAGCTGAGAAGATCCAACTCTGTAAATACTCCTTCTGATTCTCTGAATGTCTTGTCTATAAATTGTACAATATATCAAAATATTTTACATAGCCAATCAAGCCCAGTGTGATTGTAAGAGAACAATTCTCAAGAAGTTCACTGACTTGATGTGGCAGATTGGATAGGCTGGCATTACACTATAGAAATGGGCAAATTACAATCATTCATGCTCTTTCATAGCTTCAATTACACCACCTCAGCTTGAGTTTCCTTTCAAGCCACACGTATGGAGATATACCATTACTGGGTGGAAATCTTAGAATTCTCTTCTTAACTCCACCTTAATCAAGAGTTTGCAGCAGTTTAAGCTAGCACATACCATTCCAAGGGCAATTGGGAATAGCTTTTTCCCATAAATAAATAAATACACCTGTTTTCTCCTTCTTTCCCAGTGCCTTTTGCTACTCTGATCCTTTCTTTGCTTGTCCTTAAAGAGCTGTGGAACTTCCTATAACATTGTAAAAATTGATCTTGGTTGTAATTTCTGAGGTTAGCATTTACCTATGTGTATGTGTGTGGATGTTTGGAGATCCAGAGAACTCTAAACAGCACTCTCCTGCTAATGAACCCCTCCACCTTTTATCCATTTCCTACCCTACGGGCAATGCCACCAGCGTCCCCAACCAAGGTTAACCAGTAATTTCAAAAACACATCGAATCCTCCCTCCAGGGGGAATACAGTGAGGGAAGGGAGCACTGAAAGGTCCATTTGAATTCTGGGCACTACATGCTACACTGGAAATATGCAAAGCCAGATCCCTGTAATCTGATTCTTAAAATACATATTTGCTTTTGTTCCACCTCCTTTGAGTACCTTCTGGTGAGAATAACAAGTATTAAACCTTAAACAATCAGAACCCAAATCCTAATCCTTTCAAATGTCACCATTCCCTATCGCCCATAAATGGTTAGGGATTCTGCCACGAGAGTGGATTAGCCAAGTAGAATGAATAGTCATAATTTTGAATGATTAGGAAGGGACGAAAGGGAAAAACTAGTAACATTGGAAAACTAACAAACAGATTAAACTGCAAAGGCACTCAAGAGCTTCACACACTTAAAAATCATACACTCCACTTTGCACTGGGCTGGTGTAATTTTGCCAGCGTTTAAAATGTCTGGCAGAGCGATGCCCCTTCCTCTGCACCTCACGCCCATCGAGGTGAGGCCCCACGGTGCCCTCACCCCACCCATTCAATCCACAGGGTTGGAAAAAGTAGAATTACAAATAAAATGGAAATGATCTCACGCAAGTTTGCAGGGAGTTTGATGCCGAGATAACAGCTGCATCCCTCGAATCATTCCCCCACTTCATGCCCCCCACCCCCCCACCACACACACCACCACCCATTCCCCACCCCGCCCCCGCCCAAACCCCAACATACGCACATTAAATCAAAGTGCTCTTGGTCACGACATGCTCTTTATAGAGAGAGTGAGAGAGAGGAATCCATGCTGTGATGAGCCGTTCTGATGAGGCATAACAGCACAACTTCCAAGCTGAAGCCAGGCTCCCCGCATCGCAGGGCGATCACCGTTGCTTAGCAACCGCTTCTCGGAGGCCGCCGGGGGGAGCACGGCAAACCTGCACGCACCCCCCCCCCAAAACAATACCAATAACATATTAGCAGGTAATGGATGATAAAACTCATCAATAAAACCCCCAACAGCTTCGCCAGAAGTACTTTCACGGGTTTTTCTTTTTCCCGCTCAACTGTGCTAAGCACGTAACTAGACCGCCGCCATTTTGATTCCTCGACGCGCAAACCCTCCCCACATTCCCTGTGAAGATTTATTTTTTTTCCCTTGATTGATTTTTTTTTTGTTATAATGTTTGGAAGGCTAGAGCTCCTCAGGAGGCCCAGAGACTCTCGCTCCTCCGGCTCGCTTGGCAATGTAAGAAGTATGGAGGTGTCGAGGGGATGGGAGGGAGGAGGTGGCGGGGTGTGAGGGTGGGGCTAGCACCAGTCGTCCTCGTCGGTCTCACTGTAGGGTTCGTGCATCCCTTTCCTTGCGCCGGGCCCTCTCGTTTTCGTGGGCCCCAGGTTGTGGTAGTACCCGTTGGGTACCCGGCGCCCGTGCCTCGGGAGGGACACGGAGGAGGAGGATGGTGCCCGACAAGTCCTCGGCGACCTCCCGGAGCTCGTCGCTACGGCCACCTCGAAGGTCAGAGTCTCCTCCCTCGGCGTGCCGTCGTAGTCGGGGCCGCGGTAATAGTCCTCGTCGTGGCATCCCAGGTAAGGCTCAGAGAGGTGGGAGCTGGGGGTGGACCACTGGCCGCTGCTCTGGCGATGCAGTCGGGGGGAGCCGTTGCGCGGGACAGTGCCTCTCTCCGTGCCGGGGGACCTGCTGCTGCTGTGCCTCTCGCCCCGTGGGTGCTCCGGGGCCGGGGGTGAGTACCGGCGTGGCACAGGGGTCGGTGTCCTACCCTGCTGCTGCGATGTGTTCATGGCCTTGCGGACCACGGGGGAGTAGGTGACATGCGGCCTGGGCGTGGAGGGAGTCTGGGGGAGTTGCCTGCGTCCCCTCCTCGGTGTGCTGGTACCAGAAGTGGAAGGAACTGGACTCCCACTCACAGAACTACTGCCCTAGATGAAAATCGAAACAAAGCAAATCAAAAATAAAAAATCAGGAGCAAAAACACAGACAGGAAAACCATCGGAGAAAGCAAAGAGGTAACAAAAGGAACAGAAAGAAGGAAGCAACGACCACAGAACAAAAAAAGTCAAAAGAAAGTAAAAAGAGAAATTGACGTCTGTAAGTCAAGGGGTTGAGAAAAAGCAGGCATTGTGCTTTAGATAACATGGGTTTAAAAGCGCATCGCAAAGCCGTACACATTAAACATCTTGGAGACCATGCTCATAATTGAACGGGAAGTGTTAGTACTGCTGGAAGGTTGAAGCCTAAACTTAAAATGCTGTGACCGCAGTTAACTGAAAGGGGGGAAAAAAGGGTGGATTAATGTTGGCTCATGCCTGTATTACCTATGGCAGGAATTCCGCCCATTTTAGCCAGCGCAAAACGCATGCTACAATGGCGACTGCCTGTTGCAGCTAGTTCGATGTTTCAGCCAGTGTATATGACCAAGAATGGATTTGCACACCCATTTATCTCTCTGGGATTGCTTTATGTATCACACCTCTACCAGAGAGCAGCTACTGCAGGCTCTAACCGTTAATGACACAAGTTTTCATTTTCCTGGGAATGTTAACTGATTGCTTTGTTAGACATTGACTGATCTGTTGTGGGTGGAAAAAATAATTGCAATTTGAAATGCCTTTCTTGTTGATGCCAGAACGTCCCAAAGTGCTGTATAGCTGTTAAGATCCTTTTAAGTTTGCTGTTGAAATGTGACAACAACTAGGCTCAAAACAACTAGGTATGTTTTATAATAAATACTGAGGGTTAAATTTTGACAATACAGGAGAGCTTGATGTTTTAGTGAAACAGTTTGTGAAGTGAGGATGCTGACAGAGCCTCAGAAAGATGCTCAGCCAAGACACTTCAGCATGTTTTGGGAGTGGAATTTATTACCCACTGAGTCACAGCTATCACAACCTCTGCATTTTCTCTTTTTTTAATTCGAGCTGTTTCTGAAATACAAACTACTGTTTAGGAACATGATTTGTTGTAATGTAAAATATGAAATGGTCTCAAATGAAGCCATTCAGTTCTCTTTTAAATGAGCAGAGGGTATTGGTGTATTATTTCAAAAACTGCAAGTGGCAACCTGTTTGTTTCTATAAAGGCTTTCTCCAAGTTATCCAAAACATTTGTTAGATCAATAAACCTCTACTTTCAGCTAACAAGCCTCAAGGACCACTTTCTGTCTGATCTGCATAAAGATGAACCACTTACCTATCATTTGCTATCTGTGCATTTGAGTTAATTTCTAGTTCTCCATCGACTCTTAAATCCAGGCTCAAAACTTACTTTTATTCACTAGCGTTTGAATCCTCCTGATAAAGCTGATTTTTGTCTTGTGCCTAGGCCCTTGTGTTGTTTCTTTTGTTCCTATAAGCTGTTTGCCTTGTTGGTTATGTGTGTGTTTCTTGTATTTGTGATTTTAGCTATCTGCTCAGATCTGTACAGCACTTTGGTCAATGTGGGTTGTTTTTAAATGTTCTATATAAATTGACTTCACTAGTTCAAAATAGGCGTCATGCTTTTCCCCACCAACTTTGACCAACCCACTTTTTCATCAAATCCATAATTGTATTCCATTCACTATAAATTGTACTACACTAACAACCTCTACCTCCTAGAAAAATGAGGGCAATGGACATGGGAGCAGTATGCATACACATTCTTGGTACACAGTCTTGACCGACTCCACCCACCCTAGTAGTCACCTACTTACTAAATTGCCGTCAGGGATACACTACTAGTCCATCACCACCAGGGCTACACTTGATGTTCAAAGCTTCTTTCCCGTAGCTATCCAGTTTATCAACAGAACTCACTCAGGTGTAATACCCTGATGTCCCTGCACAACATCTGTTAAATGGTCTTTCCTGCTGTCCATGTTCTTTTGATAACATTGAATCTGTTCATATGTTCACATTTATTTAAGTTTGATTTTTGTGATGTTTGTGCTAATTGTTGATTGCTCATGGCTGTTTGCAATATTGTCTTGTAAATTGATTGTTACTATTGTGTTGTCTGTTATGATACTGTCCTGTGCTTTATGCTTGGCATTGAATCACAATTCTGGTATGTTTCATATACTGGCAATAAAGTGATTCTGACTTGAAAATATTTTAGCCACTGCTTTAGAACATAGAACGGTACAACACAGGAACAGGCCCTTCGGCCCACGATGTTGTGCTAAACCAATTAAATTAGTAATCAAATGGCTAACTAAACTAATCTCTCCTGCCTACGTCCATATCCTTACTTTTTCCTCACATTCATATACCTATCTAAACATCTCTTAAAGTTTTAAAATGAATGCCCTCTATTGTTAAACACTTCAACCTTTGAAAAATGGTAGTCTGACTACTCTATCTGTGCCTCTCATATCTCCCTCAGCTTCCGTCACTCCAGAGAAAACACCCAAGTTTGTCCAACCCCTTGTTATAACATATGCCCTTTAATCCAGGCAACGTTCTGGTAAACCTCTTCTGCACCTTCTCCAAACCTTGATAACCTTGCTATAATAGCTTGACCTGAATGTATGCAAATCTCCAAATATGGCAAATCTCCGATGGCGGGAGGAGAGAGAGCAGCGAGCTGCACGTACGCAGCCCTCCGGTGAAAATGATATTGTATTCGTTAAATAGGGGCTGTGGACAATTCTGATTTGATGGAGACAGACGTGAAAGCACAGAGGAACATCTGGAGAAATTTCTGAAATGCCCGTTTGCTGCTGTTGTTACTGCGTGATTGAGAATCTCCGGAGGGTAGACCCTAAAATCCCCGGCTTTGCCTGCTGCTGGCGACCGAGATTGAGGTCGAATCGTTCGAATAGAGATGGTACTGGGTGTCGGGGGCTGATTGGAGGCTCGAAGTTTTCGGACGACTCAGAATCGGACTGTGGTTGGGCATGGCAGGGAGAGTTTTCTTCTCCCGTCTGCGTGAGATGTGGGACATTTGAGAGACTTTGAACTTTTACTGTGCTCATGAACTGTTCTTTATCAAGTTATGGTATTGTTGCACTGTTGTAACTATATGTTATAATTATGTGGTTTCGTTAGTTTTTTCAGTCTTGGTCTGTCCTGTCCTTTGTGGTACCACAGCGGAGGAAATATTGTATAATTTCTTAATGCATGCATTTCTAAATGACAATAAAAGAGGACTGCGTGTCTTCATAATCTTAAAAAAAAAAACACTAGGGTTTTATACTTCCTGACTCCTAACTTAATATTAGTCGAGGCACACCTTTGTTGATTCAGGGTCTGTTTCCCTGCCCAACAGCCCTATGGGAGCTCCTTTGCCACTCTCTCAATAGTGGTTCTAGGTGACCAAATACTACCTCAGTAGAGATGCCCACATTTGGCGTGTGAATACATCCAAATAGGAAAGTCAGCCTTTGGGCTGATCCTCCGAGACGTGCTATAGGATAAGCATTTTTATTCCAAAGCATTTACTTTGCCTTTAAATAATTAAAACTGTTTAAAAATTCTGCCATGCTGATTTCAAAATTCAGTGAGGTACAGGATGTATTTATTATACAATAACTTTATAACTTTTGAATAGTAAGGAAAGGGATTCAGCTCATTACTTAACTTTTTAAACACTTCGATTTCATCTCTGACAAATAGGCAGGTACAGTAGTATCATTTAAGAAGCATATGGATGGTTACATGCAGGGTCAAAGAGGGATATGGGCCAAATGCAGGAAAAAGGGACCACTGGGCACCATAGACTCGTTGGGCCAAAGAGCCTATATCTCCTGTAATGCTCTATGACTGTAGTAGTATTTTTGGGATAAATTTGTCACTGGAAGGTACATTTACTGCTTGAATGTTGCTGCAAGGTTATAATCAGCTTTGGGAATTGATCATTGGCAGAAATTCTGCCTTATAATGACTTCAGACTAGTGAGCATTTTAGCAGGAATTTAAGGGTTAAAACGAGGGTTGTATTCCCTGAAATATCAAAATTATTAAAGTAGCTATGATTAAAGGGAGTCAAAAGATTAGAGCCAGGTCATTTGGGCCTGATGTAGAACACATTTCTGCAGGTAGAGAGCTGAGGACTTTTGAACTCTTGCAAATGGAAGCTGATGCTGGATGGATTGGTTAATTTAAACCAACAATTAATCAACATTTTGAACTAAAGATATTAAGGGATATGGGATAGTGGGGAAGGCAGGAACATGGAGACATTTGAGACTTCAGTAATTGGTAGAACAACCTTAAGCTGTATGATTCTCCAGTTTGTAAAGTTCCTCAGCATTTGTAGGTCAAGGAAATGTTTCAACTAAGGTTGCCATTAGTAATCCATGTCTGAGAAACATTGGGGAACTACAGATATGTAGATATTGTATAAGTCAGGATATGGCTGGGTTGAAGTACCCTCTTGTCTTGAATAGCATGCCCAGACTCAGTATCTGCTTCCTGCCAGGGAATGATGAAAATCCAGTAATCTAGTCCATTAGGAAAAGAAAGATTGGAAAAGTGCACAAGTAATGGTGACAGGCATTAACGAAGGCAGCACGGTGTTAATTAATTGGATTGATTTCTGGGACATTTTGGTTTATTCTTGGATACATGTTGCTAACAAGGCCAACATATTGGCCATCCTTAGTTGCCTTCTAAGTGTTGGATCCACCAAGAAATTGAAAAACAATCTTTATCATGGATCCAACAGCATTTATTCCTTTCAGTTGTTTGAAAATCATACAAACATTTCAAGTCCCCTGGTATACTGAAGGACTGAGCTTCCAGAGCTTTCAAGTGGAAAATTCCAAAGATTCACAAAGTTTCTGCTACTGTTTGATCTTCTTATGACCAATGGATTTCCTCCGGATGCTCAAGTTTCCTCCCACATTTCAAAGACGTACAGGTTAGATGGTTAATGGTTGCAATCAAGAGGTAGGGGCCTGTTGGGGCAGTAGGACCTTTTACTGTGCTCTAAATTAAATTGGTGTTCCAAATGAAGAAATCTTTCCTCCTCTACTGGAAATGGCCAATTCCATATCCTGGTACCTTGCCCCCTAAGCATCTGTGTGTTGGACTGGTTCTTGGCATTAATCCTTTTAGTGCTTTTCCCAGTTTTGTATGTTTCATTGCAATCACCTCATTGTTTTTCTCTCTGGAATAGAGGGCAAATTTACATAATTTCTCTCCATAGGATAATCTCTTGTTTAAGGATTCAATCTAGTGAATATTCACTACATTATGTCCACTTGTATCCTTTGGATATGGAAACTAAAATTGCACATGTTCATGTATAGTCTAAGCAAAGCACGCCTTCCCTACTTGTGCAGTCCAACACCCTTGCAGTAAAGCCCAGGGTGCTATTATGGTTAAACACAGGGCACACAGCACAATTTATAAAAAAAAAAAAAAAAAAATTCTAACCCAGTTCCTGAGGGTATCTTGCTTGTTTTTGCAATTTTATTGCTATTTCACCTGTTTAGACTTGAATTGGGCAGTTCAGTATTAGAATTTCAGGTTTTAACATTTTGACATTGCAACCAACCCAAATATTATTTGTGTGGTGAGTTGGCAGATACTATTGAATTGGCTTCACAGAGCTTCAGAAGGTGCTCAAAACCAGCAAGGGTATACTGACTGAGTTATCCGTTGGGGCTTTGGGATGTCCTGCACATGCTAATTCTCACATCACCACTGTTGTTACACTGGTAAAATGCAGCAAGATCAACAATTTCCATTGATGCAAAAGCTCCAAAATAGCAAATGTGAGTTGGCATGCTTCAGGAGTGACTAAAAGGAAGGTCTACCCAAGGTTACATAAAACCCAAAGCCTTGACCATAGAATTGGGTTTTGAGGAGCATCTTGAGAAGAAAATGAAGCGGTTTAGAGGGGGAATTTCAAACCCTGGACTTGAGTAGCTGAAGGTGTCATTGCTATTGACAGAGGGATTAAATTCAGAGGCCAGACTTCTACAGAGATATCAGAGGGATAGAGGGTAATAAGGAAATACAAAGATTGTGGGGAGGGTTACTGGCGGCGTGGCGGTTTGAAAACCTTACTGCTTTCACATATGGATGCAAGATAAATAGAAATGCAGAGAGGAATATTAAAATCTTATTAGCCTGGAACAGTGAGGCAATACTGTACTGCCATAAGTGCTGTCTTGGAGATATTAACCTGTGCTCTCTCAAATATGAACGTAGAAAAATTACCAAGGTATTATTTCAGGAAGTAGTACAATTTGCTTCGTTACTTGTACAAATTTGTCCTAAAATAATAGGCTAACTGGCACTTGTAGCATGTTTATGGGAGCTTCTATGATACTATGCTCATACAGTGAGTGACTATATTTCTGATCTGATATTTTGAAAAAAACATAATAGGTGTTACTGAAGTATAAGTTTTATTTTCAATATGTACTGCAATGTACTAGTTCCATAAAATTCAGCATATTAATAAATGTTATTGGGAAATGAATTGGTAATCTAAGGAAAATTTCAAGATGTGGATTCTCAAAGCAAATCAACCTCTCTGTGTCCATTCATGTTTTGTAAATGTTGACTGTCATCGATGAAGAAAATAAATAAAGTGCAGTGAAATTTGCCACCCAGATCTGCAATCTTTAGTCCTAGTAAGAGCACGGGCAGCAGGTATATGGACCATTGTGACCAGCAGATTTTCCATATAGTTATGCACCATCCTGCCCCTGGAAGAATATCGGCTGTTGCTTCATTGTTACTGAGTTTATATTCTGGAACTCCCTACCAGCAGTATTGTAGGAGCATTGTCAACATATGAGTGCAACAGTTCAGCAAGGAAACTTTGAGAGTGATTGTAGACAGTCAGTAAATGCTTGCCAACCGTGCCCACATTTTATAAGTGAGTTGGAAAGCTCAACCATATTGAAAGGAACATCTTTCTCAAAGATGGACTTGAAATGCCAACTGATGTGCTTGTGGCTAATTATCTTGAACATTTTTGCTTCAGGTTATCAGTGGGTGCAATGCAGTATTTAAAGTATTATTTAAGGTTGAGTTAAGGTAGTTCACATCAATCAGTGATTCTTCCATTCAGTATGTGTGGGTGTCACTAACACTGACATCATCAGTTTCCCCTCAATTGCCTTGGTGGCCATTTCAGAGGGCGGTTAAAAGTTGACTATTGGTCTACAATCGCATACATCTAGGCCAGACCAGTAGGGATGCAGATAACCTTAAGAACATTGGGATCCAGGTGGATTTTGAGGAGTTGTGTGGTCTTTATTTTCGATACCTGTATTTTATTTGAAATTTATTAGTATGAATTCAAGTTCTCCAATTTGTTGTCTTTTGCACACTTGGTTGTCCACCCTGTTTTTGTGGTATTTCAATGATTCTTATATGGTACTGGATTTATTGAGTATACTCACAAGCAAATGAATCTCAGTGTGTTTGCGCGTGTGCTTACATACAATTATTTACAATATGCTGTTAAGTCAGATTTGAATAAAATTACCATTATAGCCAGAATAGCATGAATTGCAGAAGTGGTTGTTAATTTTCACTTGAAAGGAAATGCCTGATTGGGTCAAATAAGATTGTAATTCTCTATATGTTTTGGTAGTCGTGTCATTAAAACTACAGGTTAGTTGTTAATGTCTTGTGGCACCTGCGGCAGCTTGAGGATTCCTGGGTAAGTGTGGTTAACGTGGAATTCCTAAAGTTGTTGTCAGAGATTCACTACCCCTTGCTTGCAAATATCTCTCTTCCGAGCACGTCTGGCCTTTGGAACACATGAATTTCATGCATTTCTGTAAATATCTTCCAATTAAAATGCTCTTGCTGCATGATGTCTTTAGCATTAATGGAGAGCTAAGTTATTGGAAATTTCTCTAGATCTAACAAATGAAAAAAGCTTGTTAGATTAGTTTTAATCTTGATTTTTGATCAATCGGCTGTCTTAATCATTTATGCATAGTCCATTGTTTTATTTTGTGCTGTGTGATGTTTTTAAGAAAAATAGTTAAGCTGTGCTTTTATCTTCAGTAAGAATTCTTTAATATGATTGAATGCTCAGCTTGATGAATATCATATCTGCTTTTGAACCAATAGCAGAAGTAATCGGGGAAAGAAAAGACTGCATCGTGATAGTAGTTAGATTTCTGTTGGGAGGTTTCTTTTTGGGTCAGCTTAGTGAGTACAGATTTTGGATACAAATTTTGGATGAACTCTTGAAATCAAATGAAAGGCATTTACAAAATATAACCTTAAAATATAATTGAGTTGTTATTTCCTTTCTGACTATTTGCTAAACTTTTGCCACTTTTATTTCAAGCAGAAAATAAAGTTTACTTTATTAACCCTTCTCTGCCATTTCCTTTTACTGTACTGTGTCTTTTGAAGATGGATGTACTATAGTATGTAAAAGCAGCATTAATTGGCTTAATTTTCCCCATATTGAGTGGGGAAAACCCAAATACTGGTAGAATGGACAGCCACTTCTAAAGATACTTTCTGCATTGGGAAAAGGCTGCAAATGACATAGTTAAGAATGGAAGCACCACATGCAGAAAAACGTCTGCTGAATGGGTAAAATTGGGGAGCTTAACAATCAGAATAAATGTTATGCTTTGAACTCTTGTCCTTCCAGTATATATTTTTGTAAGTATAGGAGTAGGAAGCCATCTGCTACTAGTGCACACGAGCTGAAAGAAGCTTTTGTAAACCAAGATGTTTAACCTGTATGGCCTATCAGCTTATTAGAAAGCAAGAACCAGAGGGAAATAACTTCACAATATATTTTGGGTTTCAGTTAAACACGTAACCAGTAATTCCATTCTTTCAATTCAGAAGAGCTACCTTTGGCACACAAAATTAGCGAAGTAATTGCTTATTAGGTCAGAATACCAACCTGGCCCAAAGTGACATGCTCTTGCCAGTAATCACATCAGAAAGCATCCATACCACTTTAAGACCTACTATCTGGCATACTTCATAAGTATCCAGCAAAATCTATGGTTACTGGATATTTGGGGAAACTGAGATAGAGCTGGCGGTTGGGCAGATGGGAAGGTTGTTTCCTGTTTAAGACTATGCACATACTGAATTGGCCTCTATGTTGATGACTAGGTGTGGGAAGCTGGTCTTATATTTTTTGTCTCTCCATGGACCAGGACCTACTAGAATGTTTGTAATGCCAGTCTTTGAATTTTTCCATTTTGTTTTCCCCTGTCCCTTCTTGGATTCAACAGTTGGCTGGTGCTGCTCTTCAGTTTAAAATTATTGCTGGTCAGTCATCAGTGCCACAATATGACTAACCTAAAACTTGTTTGGATTACAACTATTGCTAAATCATTTTGTACAATTTGGTCCACTTCTTGAACATGGAAGCAATTTGATAACATCTGCCCATTTCTTTTCCGGAATAGATAATTCCCATTGAACAGGAATTAAATAGGATGGCAGTATAGGCTGCCTTTTACTTTTGTAAACATTGTATTAATGGAATGCTTGTGCCTGAATCCCTTTGAGCAAAGTTGCAGGGATAGGATTCACCATCTGATAGATTCTAGTTGATCTAGGTTTAAAAAGTGGTATTATCTATAGCAGGGTTTTCTGATAGTATTGGGTGGAAATGGGGTTTTAACTTAGGGAAAGGTGGTATTCCTTAAGTACAGGGTATGTGGAGCTAAGGATACAAGTGGGATTTAGTTATTTATTTTCCATCGGCAAAGGATTAATGATTTACGTTGTTATTTTGGTTAGTTGCCAGTTTCTCTGTGGGGTAAGTTCCATGTTGGATACATGATTATCTGTTAATCCCTCAGCACATCCAAGATCTGTGAAGTTTGCAGACCCACCTGTCTATGGGGAACACACTCGCGGCCTGCACTAGGAGATCGGGACCACCGCCTGTCCCTCGATCGAGGTCTGCTGTACTCATGCCGTTCCTGTGAATAACGCTCCTTGTCGGATGACGTGTGGTGGTGGTGGTGATGGTGATGATGATGGTGCTTTCTGTCTTTGGGCCTTCCTCGCTCCCGATCCTTCTCTTTTGGAGGGAGGTCACCTGACTGTGTTGTGGTACTGAGGTCTGTTCCAAGCCCTATATCAATAAAAGCTGATCATTTAGGCAAAGAAAAAGAAATCGGAAAATGTTTAGAAAGAAAGACTTGCATTTAGAGAGCACCTTAATATTTCTCTCAGTAACTAAATATTATATATGAAGAATTACTTTGGTATATAGTCTGTCTATTTTGACAATGATTTCCCAAGCCACCCATGTTTGTTTCACCTTCAGTTAATGCAGGTGCCTAAGCATGTTGCTAAATGGAGATGATTTGGTTTTCATTTTTGAATGAGGGAGCTACTAGCAAAGCCCATCCCAAACAACCCGTGATAAGTTTTTGAGTTGCCTTGAACTACGGAACTCTGTGGTGTAGCAGTTTCCATGGTGTTCTTGTGGATTCCACTGATGAAAGAACAGTGGCATATTGTGTACACCTTAGAAGAAAACCTACAAGTCGCACCTAATGTGCCATTGACCTTTGTCCAAGATTGTGGAGGTTGTGAGTTTGGAGGTTATGTTGAAATTAAAAGATGGTATTTATTCTCAAGTACTCATTGATTCTGTAGTCAACTATTACTCAACACTGATGTAAGCTGCCATGTTGTATGAGGATCCATTAGTCAGATGTGTGTATTTGCTCTTTGATCTTAATGAAGGACCAACTAAAGCCTCCTTTCTGAAAAAGTTGTAATCAAGATGTTAGTTCTTGCAGGCATAAGAGTTGGTCTCTTGCTTGATGAATGTGTGCATATTAGACTTTCAAAGTATCTGAAGTTGCCTGGCTGGCATTGTTCCATTATAGCATTCACTTAGAAGGCATGCTGTAATGCTGATTGAACTCTTGACAATATCCTTCAGGTAATCATTGACACAGATCTTGAATCACTGATGGAACCTCTCATGTCACACCCCCCCCCCCCCCCATTAACATCGTCTTCAATGTTGCATTCTTAGAACTCTAAGAAAGATTGTATTGTATATTTGAGGCTAGGCTGAGAGTGCTAGACAATTTAAAAACGGCATTAATATCTAATAGAAACAATGGGCAAATAACTGGTATTTGCTTGTGTCCTGTGTCCGCATGACTTACCTACATTTCATACATCATACCACATAAGAACATAAGTAGGAGCAGGAGTAGACCTTCTGGCCCGTTGAGCCTGCTCTGCCGTTCGATAAGGTCATGACTGATCTGGCCATGGACCATCTCCACCTACCTGCTTTTTCCCCATAGCCTTTAATTCTCCTATTATGCAAAAATTTATCCAACCTTATCTTAATATTTACTGAGGTAGCCTCTACTGCTTCTTTGGGCAGAGAATTCCACAGATTCACCACTCTCGGAGGGAAAAAGCAGTTCTTTATCTCTGTCCTAAATCTACTCCCTTGAATCTTGAGGCTATGTCCCCTAGTTCTAATCTCACCTACTAATGGAAACAACTTTCCTGCCTCTATCTTATCGAATTCTTTCATAATTTTATGTGTTTCTATAAGATCTCCTCTCATTCATCTGAATTCCAGCAAGTACAATCCCAGGTGACAATCTCTCCTCTGTGGAATCATCTGGTGAACTTCCTCTGCGCTGCCTCCAAAGCCAGTATATCCTTTCTCAAGTAAGGAGAGTAGAGCTGCATGCAGAACTCTAAATGTGGCCTCACCAGTACACTATACAGTTGCAGCATAACCTCCCTGTTCTTAAATTCAATCCCTCTAGTAGTGAAGGCCTGCTGCAACTGCAAACCAACCATTTGTGATTCAAGCACAAGTACTCCTAAGTCCCTCTGCACAGCAGCATGCTGCAATTTTTTTACCATTTAAGTAATCATCTACTCTTTCATTTTTCCTTCCAAAGTGGATGACGTCGCAGTTATCAACATTGTACTCCATCTGCCAGACTCTTGCTCACTCACTTAACCTATCTATATTTGTCTCTCTGCAGATTATCTGTACCTTCTGCACAATTTGCTGTTCCATTCTATTTAGTATCATCACAAACTTAGATACATTACCCCCAGTCCCCTCTTCCAGATTGTTAATGTATATCATGAACAGTTGCGGGCCCAACACCGACCCCTGTGGCATACTGTGCACCACTGATTGCCAACCAGAGTAGCACCCATGTATCCCAACTCTCTGCTTTCTATTGGTTAACCAATCCTTTATATGCTAATACATCACCCCCAACTCTCATGCATCCTTGTCTTATGGATAAGTCTTTTATGTGGCACCTTATTGAATGCCTTCTGGAAATCCAAGTAAATAAAGTCCCATCTGTTCCCCGCTATCCACTGTGCTCGATATATCCTCAAAGAAATCCAGTACATTTGTCAAACTGCACCTGCCTTTGCTGAATCCATGCTGCGTCTACTTGATGGATTCATTAGACGCCTGGCAATTTCTTCTTTAATGATAGCTTCAAGCATTTTTCCAACTATAGATGTAAACTAACTGGTGTCTGGTTACCTGCCTTTTGCCTACATCCTACTTTGAACAGTGGCGTGACATTCGCTGTCTTCTAATCTGCTGAGGCCTGCCCAGAGTCCAGAGAATTTTGGTAAATTGTCACCAAAGCCTCTACTATAACTTCTGCCATTTTTAGTACCCTGATATTCCATCAGGATGTAGGGTCATTTCACCCATACTGTATTATAGATTCGGCCATAGCTTCTTCTGTTGTTTTGACCTTTTCAAATCTGCATTGCTCTGTTGCTTAAAAGAGGTTATACAGCCTCCTACGTTAATTCACTGCTGTTGCTGTTGTACACAACAGGAATGGATTTATGATGACTGATCTCCTATTTGTCTCCAGGTACTTCTCTTGCTGTGATCATCAGACCACATGCTGTTCTTGATCACAGCTTTGACTTCATTGATTTCTAGTCTCTGTATCTCATACTTGATGGCTTGGAGAGGCTGACTGTAACATGGTCTGAATTGCCTTTCTTTGACTTGTGTTGCTGCCTTTTGCTTTAATTGCTGAATTTACACTTTTCCCCCTTTCGTTAAGTTTGGATTCAACTGAAACACTGGTGAAGCTGTTGATGTATTAGCAGCTTTGTGGACTGGCTTGATACAGTATTAAAAATAAAAAAAAAATAGGAAGTTAGCCAACTGATGCTTCTCTGGAAAGCCAGAAGAACCTTCAGATACTTCAAGGAGGCATGGGATCCAAGGGGACATTGTTTTGTGGATCCAGAACTGGCTTGTCCACAGAAGGCAAAGAGTGGTTGTAGACGGGTCATATTCTGCATGAAGGTTGGTGACCAGTGCTGTGCCTCGGGGATCTGTTCTGGGACCCCTTCACTTTGTGATTTTTTTTTTTTTTTGAATAGATGATCTGGTTCAGGAAGTGGAGGGATGGGTTAGTAAATTTGCTGATGACACAAAAGTTGGGGGTGTTGTGAATAGTGTGCAGGGCTATCAGAAGTTACAGCGGGACATTGATAGGATGCAAAACTGGGCTGAGAAGTGGCAGATGGAGTTCAACCCAGGTAAGTGTCAGGTGGTTAATTTTGATAGATCAAATATGATGACAGAATATAATACTAATGCAGAATATAGTATTAATGGTAAGACTCTTGGCACTGTGGAGGATCAGAGGGATCTTGGGGTCAGAGTTCTTAGGACACTCAATGTTACTGCGTAGATTGACTCTATGGTTTGGAAGGCATATGGTGCATTGGCCTTCATTAGCCATGGGATTGAGTTTAAGAGCTGAGAGGTAATGTTACAGCTATATTGACCCTGGTCAGTACTTGGAGTACTGTGCTCATTTCTGGTTGCCTCACTACAGGAAAGATGTGGAAACCATAGAAGGGGTGCAGTGGAGATTTATAAGGATGTTGCCTGGATTGGGGAGCGTGCCTGATGCGAATAGGTTCAGTGAGCTCTGCCTTTTCTCCTTGGAGCGACGGGAGATGAGAGGTGACCTGATAGAGTTGTATAAGATGAGAGGCATTGGTTGTGTGGATAGTCAGAGGCTTTTCCCCAGGGCTGAAATGGCTAACATGAGAGGGCACAGTCTTAAGGTGCATGGAAGTAGGTACAGAGGAGATGTCCTTGGTAAGTTTTTTTTAACGCAGAGAGTGGTGAGTGCGTGGAATGGGCTGCTGGCAACGGTGGTGGAGGTAGATGTGATAGGGTCTTTTAAGAGACTCCTGGATAAATACATGGCACTTAGAAGAACAGAGGGCCATGGGTAACCCTGGGTAATTTCGAAAGTAAATACATGTTCGGTCAGCATTGTGGGCCAAAGGGTCTGTATTGTGCAGTAGGTTTTCTGCTTCTAAGGCTTCCTTGAATATGAGTTCCTCATTTCTCCACTAGAAGCAGTAGAATAAGAAGGAATTGATAAATGTTTTCCGATACATATTATATTAAAATAATGTAAATAATCATTTATCACTGGATGAAAGGAGGAGAAGATGGCAGCGCGACACAGCTTGCGCGGCCACTCCGGTGAATGATATCTGTAATCTGTCAAGTAGGGGCTGTGCACAATTCTGATTTGATGGAGACAGACATGAGAGAATGGAGGAACATGTGGAGAAACCTCTGAAATGCCTTTTTTGCTGCCGCTGTTACTGCGTGATCCTGAATCTCCAGAGGGGAAGGCCCCAGATCCTCGGCTTTGCTTGTTGCTCGGCGGCTGGGATGGGGTCGAGGCACTCGGCAGAGCTGGTGCTCGGTGTTGAAGGGCTGGCCGGAGGCTCGACGTTTTCGGACGGACTCTGAGTCGGCTGGGGTCGGGTGCTTCCAATGCATCGACAGTTGTCGGTGCCTGGAGGTTTATGGCAGAGAGAGTTTCACCCTTCTGCCGCCTGCTATCGGGGACTATTGGGAGTCGATTGGAACTTTGAGACTTTTTTTACCGTTCCTATGGTCTGTTCTTTATCAAATTATGGTATTGCTTTGCACTGCTGTAACTATATATTATAATTATGTGGTCTTGTCAGTGTTAGTCTTTGGTTTGTCCTTTTTTTGTGATATCACTCTGGAGGAACATTGTATCATTTCTTAATGCATGCATTTCTAAATGACAATAAATGAGGACTGAGTGTCCTCATAATCTAATCTAATATTATTTTCCCTGGTATACCACGTTGTTGTAAAACTTCACTTGTAATGGCTTGTTATTACATGAGCACTTCTCTGTTGTACAAATACCTTGAGACCATATTGCTGAGAATGAGGATATTGTTTCAGTTTTTTGATTTGGACTCGTTGGAGAGGCGAAGTTTGCCATTTCTGTGTTTGCATGGGCGTCTAGGTGAAATTGCTTTGCATTGTAGGCAAACTATACACAGTGACACTACATCTTTTATACCTTTTGATAAATTGCTGGTATTGTCCAAGATGCTGATGGTGTTCTGCATTTGTAACTCATTTAAGACTTCTGCAAGCATTTGTAATCCTCAAAAAAAAATTTGATTGAGGCCGTAAGGCACAAACTCCCTCGCACAAAGCCATGCTAGCTCTCCCTAATTAAGTGATGGAATCAAGATCAAGAGGATAACGGGGCGGGGGGGGGGTGGGGGAGAACCACTCAAGGATAAAGGGGGATACATTTGTTTGGATGCAGAGAATGTGTTGAGGTACTTAATGAGTACTTTGCTTCAGTAATTAACAAGGAAAAGGATATGAAGGATCAGGAGATCTGTGCTGACCTTAGGGTGTTAGGAGGTCAAGGAGGAGGCCTCCTAATGGGTATTTAGGTGGATGTCCCCAGGTTATTGAAGGAGGCAAGAGGTGAGATTGCTGGATCCTTGACCTTAATCTTTGTGTCCTCTCCAGCCACAGGCGAGGTTCCATAGGACTGGTGAGTGGCTAATGTTGTACCTCTAAGAAGGGAACAAGGAAAAATCCTGGGAACTATAGACTGGTGAGTCACACATCAGTTATAGGGAGATTGCTGGAGAAAATTTGGTAGGGTTAGGATATATGGGCATTTGGAAACCCATGGCTTAATTGGGGAGAGCCAGCATGGCTTTGTGTGAGGGAGTTTGTGCCTTGCCACCTCAATTGAGTTTCTTTTAAGGCACTTGACAAAGTCCCTCATGGGAGGCTAATCCAGAAGATTAAGATGCAAAGGGTCTGAGGCTAATTGGCTGTTTGGATTCAGAACTGGCTTGTGCATAGAAGATAGGATTGGAGGTCTGTAATAGTGGTGTTCTTCAGGGACGTGCTAGGACCTCTACTGTTTGTGATGCATATAAATGATCTGGATGAAAATGTAGTTGGGTGGGTTAGTAGGTTTGCGGATGATTCCAAGATTGGTGGAGTGGTGGATAGTGTAGAAGACTGGCAAAGAATACAGTGTGATTTTGATCAGCTGCAGATATGAGTAGAGAAATAGCAGATGGAGTTTAACCCTGATAAATGCAAGGTTTTGCACCTTGGTAGGGCAAATGTAAGGAGACAGTATGCTGTTAGGGCAACATCCGTAAGTGTTGCTGAGTAGAGAAGTGGCTACATAGGTTGATAAGGTGGTTAAGAAGGTTTATGGAATGCTTGCTTTTATTGAGGCATTGAGTTCAAAAGTCAAGAGGATATGTTGCGATTTTATAAAACTGGTTAGGCCACCACTGGAGTGCTGCATACAGTTTTGGTTGCTCCCCCCTCCCCCCATAGGAAGAATGTTGAGGCTTTGGAGAGGGTGCAGAAAAGGTTACCTGGTTTGGGGAGCATGTGCTATAACAAGAAGCTGGATTTATTTTGGTTGTTTTCTCTGGAGTGCCGGAGGCTGAGGGGAGATTTGATAAGAGGCTTACAAGATTATGAGAGGCATGGTTAGAGTGGACAGAGCGTATCTGTTTCCTGGGGTTGAAATGTCTAATATCAGAGGGCATGCATTAAAAGTGAGAGGGAAATAGGTTCAAGGGGGATGTGAGGGTTAAGTTTTTTACCCGAGAGTTGTGGATGCCTGTAATGCATTGCTTCATATGGTGATTCATTAACAGCTTTTAAGAGACATTTGGTTAGGCATATGGATGTAAGGAAGATGGACAGATATAGACGTGGTGCAGTAGGAGGGATTATTGTTTGGGTGCTTTTGATTTGCTTTATTTAAATCTGGTTTGGCACAACACTGTAGGCTGAATAGCCTGTTCCTGTGCTGTATTGTTCTATGTTCCCCATTCCTCGTGTATACTTTATACTTTATTGTCACCAAACTATTGGTACTAGAATGTACAATCATCACAGCAATATTTGATTCTGTGCTTCACACTCCCTGGATTACAAATATTAAATATAATTAAAAAGTAGTATTAGTTACATTATGAAAATTATTTTCATTATGTGAAGCCTCATGAAGTATTTGGGATAGAGCATCACCAAATGGAGCCATGGAGCTATGAAGTAACACAGCATGGATACAGGCCATTTGGCTCAAATGGTATTTAATAGAAGAATCATACTGCTGGTTCCTTAAGTTTGTTTCAGCTGGGGTGGTAGTGGGGATAAGCTTCCACTACCTACTAACTGCCCCCATCGGTGTGGGTCTCAAATAGTCTCTGACAGCCAAGTCCAGCTCCTCGTCTTCACATGTGACTTAGCTGCTAAGCCCAGCAGAGCTGTTTCTACTGACAGGAGAAAGGTCAAAGGCGGGTTACTGGCACCTTGAAAACAGTTATTTTGTGCAGATGGGGCTCGTCAGAAGTGGTTGGCAGCTCATCTAGGAGAATGAAAACTCTGACCTCAAACCTCCACTGCCTTGTGACTATACAGCATCAATATTCAAACCAAGATACACCACTTATTGCTGTACAAAGGTGTATTTAGTTTCAATTTTCTGTTGTAATGGTGTTACTTCAGTATTTTTATCAAAGTCCATGAATTATCTTATACATTGCTGTAGTGATAGTATCTATTTTGCAATTAACTACTGTATACCCTGCAATGTTTTGTTCAGGGTGGGCTGAAAGATTAGTGAGAATTTGATTGTGTACAGAACTACAACTCCTTATGTGTGTTGATAGGGACTTATAACTGTCCTCGGTCTTCACCCAGCTATGCATTATAGTGGGTAGATTCATTTTTCTGAAAAAACATTCTCCAGTTTTGAGACATCAGTGCCTGTCATTTAATTTAAGGTTGAAATTGTGTATTGTTACAGTTGGACTGTTATTATCTTGATGTCAGAGTTGTCCACTTGCTATGAGTAGTTTTGACCAGTATTCTATTTCTATTTTTGTGAGCTCCTTCATGGAGTGAGGTACTAGCTATGTTCTGTAATAAGTTGGTATAATGATAGATTTAATCTCTGTTCATTACTTTTTTTTTAACAAAAATTTCATATAGGCATCCTTGACTCTTCAGATCCTACAGAGAATAGTAAAAACTGCTGAAAGAATCACCGGGTTTTCCCTCCCACCACTATTTGTGGTACTTGCCAGAAGCACTGTAGATGAAGTATCCAAAGCCTTGGTAAGAATCCCTACCATTTATCCCTTTGACTTCTGGCATTGTGAAGGAGTTACAGGAGCATCAGGACTAGGACTGCCAGACTTGGTAACAGCTACTTCTCTCAAACTGAGAGGCTAAATCAATATCCTGCTGCTACCGAGGTTTTGTCACTAGGACACTGAGCTGTTTATGTTTGCTATGCACTGCATGCACTTTGAATTGTATTATATTAACTTATTTGTAATATTTTGTTTTATGTGCTGTGATAAGTTTTGCGGGTGCATCGTGGTCTGGAGGAACATTGTTTTGTTTGGTTATATGTATATACAGTCAGATGGTGGTGAACCTGAACTTGAAAATGTCATATTTGCAGTTTCTCTCACTCAGGACCTCAGCAAATTCTTATGGACACCGAATACAACCTTCTAATTGAGTGTCAATCTTCTGAACAATCCTTTTGCAACATAATGGTGTGAGTATAGTGATTGATCCAGGAGAGGCAATGTGTAGTGAGACTGCTAGCGAGGAGAAGCTGATGATGGGGCAAAATTGCAATCAACAGGATGAGCTGCAGTGTAAAAGGCAGACAATATCGAAAAGAGTGAATATAGGACTTGAAGATGTTGTATCTGAATGCGTGCAGTATACAGAATAAGGTAGATGAGCTTGTAGCACAGTTACGAATTGGCATCACTCAATTATGGCTGAAAGATGGGAGCTGGGAGCTTAATGCCCAGGGATACACATTGTATTCAAAGGACAGGCAGGGAGGCGGAGGGGGTGCTGTTGCTCAACTGGTGGGGGTGGGGGGAGTGAAATTAAATCATTAGAAAGAGGTGACATAGGATTGGAAGATGTTGAAGCTCTGTGAATTGAGCTAAGGAACTGCAAGGGTAAAAAGACACTGATGGGAGTTGTGCACAGACCCCCAAATACTAGTAAGGATATGGTCTACAAATTACAATGGGAGATAGAAAATGCCTGCCAAAAGGGCAATGTTACAATAGTCATGGGGATTTCAATATGCAGATAGATTGGGAAAATAGGATTGGTGCTGGATCCCAAGGGAGAATTTGTAGAATGCCTACAAGATGGCTTTTTAGAGCAGCTCATGGTTGAGCCCACTAGGGGATCAGCTATTCTGGACTGGATGTTGTGGAACAGATGTGATTAGGGAGCTTTAATTAAAGGAACCCTTAGGAGGCAGTGAACATAGTATGATAGAATGCAGTCTGAGAGTGAGAAAATAAAGTCAGATACATCAGTATTGTAGTGAAGTAAAGGGGATTAAGATACATGAGAGAGCAGCTGACCAAAGTTGATTGGAAGGGGACACTAGCATGGATGATGGTAGAACAACAATGGCCAGAATTTCTGGGGATATTTCAGAAGGCACAGAATGGATACATCCCAAAGATGAAGTAGTCTAAAGGGAAGATGACACAACCATGGTTGACAGGGAGTTTAAAGACAGCATTAAAGCAAAAGAGAGGGCATATAAATATAGCAAAAGTTAACAGGAAGTTAGAAGATTGGGAAGCTTTTAAAACCAACGGAAGGCAACTAAACAAGTCGTTAAGAAGGTAAAGATGGAATACTGAAGTAAGCTAGCCAGTAATATTAAAGAGGATACCAAAAGTTTCTTCAGATACATAAAGAAGATATGAGAGTGGATATTGGACCCCTGCAAAACAGTGCTGGAGAGGTAGTAAAGGGGACAAGGAAATAGTGGATGAACTGAATAAGTATTTTGCATCAGTCTTCATTGTGGAAGACACCACCAAGATGGTGGAAGTTCCAAGTGTCAGGGCTCATGAAGTGTGTGAAGTTACCATTACTGGAGAAAAGGTTCTTGGGGAAACTAAAAAGTCTGGAGGTAGGTAAGTTACCTGGACCAGATGGTGTATAGCTAAGGATTCTAAAGGAGGTGGTTGAAGAGATTGTGGAGGCATTAGTAATGATCTTTAAAGAATCACTAGATTCTGGAATGGTTCCAGAAGACTGGAAAATTGCAAATGTTACTCCACTGTTCAAGAAGGGAGAGAGGCAGAAGAAAGGAAATTATAAGCCAGTTAGTCTGACCACAGTGGTTGGAAGGTGTTGCAGTCTATTGTGAAGGATGCGATTTCAGGATACTTAGAGGCACATGATAAAATAGTCCAAAGTCAGCATGGTTTCCTGAAAGAAAGATCTTGCCTAATAAATCTATTGGAATTATTTGAAGAAATTACAAGCAAGATAGACAAAGGAGATCAGTTGATATTGTGTACTTAGATTTTCATAAGGCCTTTGGCAAGATGCCGCATGTGAGGCTACAACCCCGTGGTATTACAGGAAAGATTCTAGCATTGATAGAGCAGTGGTTGAGTGGTAGGAGGCAGAGAGTGGGAATAAAAGGAGCCTTTTCTTGTTGGCTGTCTGCAGTGTTCCCTCTAGTTTGTAATGACTAGTGTGTGAAAAATCTTGCGCCATTCAATTTTTTTGCCAAGTGATGACAACATGTGCGCACTGAGCTTTATCTTTAGAGGTATTCATTATAACAGCCAGCAAAACAATGTCAATAAGAACTTTAATCTCCTCTGCGTTTGATTGTTTCCTCTTTCGTTTATCTGTACTCTCTCAAAACATATGTAGCAATCTTGTAGCAGGTAATGAAGGATTTTCTCGTCGTAGCTTTTGCACACCATCCACACGCGATTTGCTTGCTGAATGACACCTTAGAAAGTCAAGTTTCCAAATATCAGTCCACTTCTTTTCACTTGCAAATTCTCCAGAAACTTTTCTATCATGACAGTATATGCAGATACACCAGTTTCTGTATTGTTTATAAATATTTCTTGTAGCTGCATGTTCCTGACCTCATGAGCTTTTGGTCTAGCAGTTTCTAGTGTTTCAGTAAGCCATTCCGCTTTAAATGAACTAGTTACTTCACACCCTTTGCTTCTTTAAAATTCGACTTGGTGAATCGATAATTTCTTCAATAAAAACGGTATAAATAGACCATAAGATATAGGAGCAGAAGTAGGCTATTCGGCTCATTGAGTCTGCTCTGCCATTCACTCATGGGCTGATCCAATTCTTCTAGTCATCCCCACTCCCCTGTCTTCTCCCCATACCCTTTGATGCCCTGGTTAATCAAGAACCTATCTATCTCTGCCTTAAATGCACCCAATGACGTGGCCTCCACACCTGCTCGTGGCAACAAATTCCACAGATTTACCATCCTCTGACTAAAGTAATTTCTCCGCAACTCTGTTCTAAATGGACGTCCTTCAATCCTGAAGTCATGCCCTGTTGTCCTAGACTCGCTGACCATGGAAAATAACTGCCATATCTCATCTGTTCAAGCCTTTTAACATTTGGAATGTTTCTATGAGATTCCCCCCTCATTCTCCTGAACTCCAGGGAATACAGCCCAAGAGCTGCCAGACGTTCCTCATACGGTAACCCTTTCATTCCTGGAATCATTCTCATGAATCTTCTCTGAACCCTCTCCAATTCTAAAATATGGAGCCCAAAACTGCACACAATACTCTGTGGTCTTAAGAGTGCCTTATAGAGCCTCAACATTACATCCCTGCTCTTATATTCTGTATTTCTAGAAATGAATGCCAACATTGCATTTGCCTTCTGCACCACTGACTCAACCTGAAGGTTAACCTTTAGGGTATCGTGCACAAGGACTCCCAAGTCCCTTTGCATCTCTGCATTTTGAATTCTTTCCCGATCTAAAGAATAGTCTGCCCGTTTATTTCTTCCACCAAAGTGCATGACATTACACTTTGCAACATTATATTTCATTTGCCACTTCTTTGCCCATTCCCCTAAACTATCTAAGTCTCTCTGCAGGCTCTTTTTTTTTTAAGATTGTAAGGACACTCGGTCCTCGTTTAGAAATGCATACATTAAAAAAATGATATAATGTTCTTCCAGAATGATCAACAGAAACGCGGGACAAACCAAGACTAAAACTGACAAAACCACATAATTATAACATATAGTTACAACAGTGCAAAGCAATACCGTAATTTGATAAAGAGCAGACCATGGGCACGGTAAAAAAAAAAGGTCTCAAGTCCCAATAGCCCCATCATCTCACGCAGACGGTAGAAGGGAGAAACTCTCCCTGCCATGAACCTCCAAGCGTCGCAAACTTGCCGATGCAGCACCATTGGAAGCACCTGACCGCAGTGGACTCTGAGTCCGTCCGAAAACTTCAAGCCTCCGACACCGAGCACGGAGCACCATCCTCTGCCGAGCGCTTTGACCCCACTCTGGCCGCCGAGCAACAAGCAAAGCCGAGGATTTGGGACCTTCCCCTCCAGAGATTCTGGGTCACACAGTGGCAGCAGCAGCGAAGCAGGCATTTCAGAAGTTTTACCAGATGTTCCTCCGTGCTCTCATGTCCGTCTCCATCAAATCAGGATTGTGCACGGCCCCCTACTTGACAGATAACAGGTATCACCTGAGTGGCCGCTGCGAGCTGCGTCGCGCTGCCATCTTCTCCTTCCTCAATACTACCTGCTCCTCCACCTATCTTTGGGAAATTTAGCTACAAATCCATTAATCCCATAGCCCAAATCATTGACATGCATCGTAAAAAGCAGCAGTACCAACACCAACCCCCGTGGAACTCCACTGGTAACTGGCAGCCAGCCAGAATAGGATCCCTTTACTCCCACTCTGTTTTCTGCCTGATCAGCCAATGCTCCACCCATGCTAGTAACCTTCCTGTAATTCCATGGGCTCTTATCTTGCTAAGCAGCCTCATGTGCAGCACCTTGTCAAAGGCTTTCTGAAAATTCAAGTACGCCACATCTACTGCATCTCCTTTGTCTACCCTGCTTGTAATTTCCTCAAAAAATTGCAGTAGGTTTGTCAGGCGGGATTTTCCTTTCAGGAAACCACGCTGGCTTTGGCCTATCTTGTCATGTGCTTCCAGGTATTTCGTAATCTCATCTCTAATAATCGATTCCAACAACTTCCCAACCACTGCTGTCAGGCTAACAGGTCTATAGTTTCCTTTCTGCTGCCTCCCACCCTTCTTAAATAGCAGAGTAACATTTGCAATTTTCCAGTCATGTGGTACAATGGCAGACTCTATCGATTCTTGAAAGATCATTGTTAATGCCTGCGTAATCTCTCCAGCTACTTCCTTCAGAACTTGAGGGTGTATTCCATCATGTCCAGGTGATTTATTCACCGGCAGACCATTAAGCTTCCTGAGCACCTTCTCAGTCGTAATTTTTACTGCACATACTCCACTAGACTGACACTCTTGAATGTCTGGTATACTGCAGATGTCTTCCACTGTGAAGACTGATGCAAAATACGCATTCAGTTCCTCTGCCGTCTCTGTGTCTCTCATTACAATATCTCCAATATCTAAATAAGCCAGTTCTAAAATCTTCAGACTCTACATTGTCAACACTGTCCACATCGGAAACCGGAAAAGGAAAGGTGATTGTGTACAGTCATGAAATACACTTAATATGCCAACGAGGTAGAGGGTGACAACCTTTTGTGTGCTGTTTAAATTCCTTTGTGCTCATGTACCTTTAGAGGGAACATTGGCTGCCAGTGACTAGTGGTGTTCCACAGAGGCCTGTATTGGGACCGATCTCTTTGTTATATGTCAGTGGTATGGATGATGGAATAAATGGCTTTGTCAGAATCAAAATCAGGTTTATTATCACCGGTACGTGATGTGAAATTTGTAACTTACATTTGTTGCGAAGTTCACCGATTATATGAAGATAGGTGGAGGGGCAGGTAGTTTTGAGGAAGTAGAGGGGCTACAGAAAGACTTAGACAGGTTAAGAGAATGAGCAAAGAAGTGGCAAATGGAATACAATGCAACACACAAAATGCTGGAGGAATTCAGCAGGCCAGACTGCATCCATGGGGGGGGGGGGGGTGCGGATAAAAAATACAGTTGATGTTTCAGGCCAAAACCCTTTGGCAGGACCCATTGACTGCACTTTCTTCCATGGATGCTGCCCGGCCTGCTGAGTTTCTCCAGCATTTCTGTGTGTCGTGAGATGGAATACAGTGTCAGGAAGTGTATAGTCATGAAACGATAGACTATTTTCTAAATGGAGAGAAATACAAAAACCTGGGGTGCAAAGGGACTTGGGAGTCCTTTTGCAGGGTTAAATAAAGGTTAATTTGCAGGTTGAGTCTTGGAGGGGAAAGCAAATGCGATATTAGCATTCATTTCAAAAAGGCTAGAATATAAAAGCAAGGACGCAATATTGAGACTATATAAAGCACTGGTGAGGCCTTGCTTAGCATATTGTGAGCAGTTTTGGGCCCCATAGAAAGGATGTGCTGAAACTGGAGAGGATTCAATGGAGATACATGAAAATGATTCCAGGAATAAATGGCTTGTCATATGAAGAGCATTTGTTGGCTCTGGGACTATATTCACTGGAATTCAGAAGAATGAGGGGTGATCTAATTGAAACCTATTAAATGGTGAAAGGCCTTGATAGTGAATTTGGAGAGGATGTTTCCTGTGGTGGGAGAGCCTCAAGACCAGAGGACACAGCATCAGAGTACAGGGGTTGTCCCTTTAAAATGGAGATGAGGAATTTCTTTTGCCAGGGAGTGGTGAATCTCTGGAATTTGTTGCCACAGGCAGCTGGTGGGGGGGAGGGGAGTCCATGTCTTTATGTATATTTAAGACAGCGGTTGATAGATTCTTGATTGGTCAGAGCATGAAGGGATAAGGGGGTCATTGCAGAAGGTAGGAGATTGGGGCTGAGAGGAAAATTGGATCAGTCATGATGAAGTGGCAAAGCAGACTTGATGGGCCAAATGGCCTAATTCTGCTCCTGCATCTTATGGTCCTAAGACACTGGACATTGTAGCACAAGTTTGTAAACTGACCATGCTCCTTAGTAAGGGTAGGAGACAAATTGTGGTCTTGGTTATCCTTATTTATAATGGCAAGTGGCATTGCTGAAAACCTGTCATCTCTGACCTTCGAATTCTGCTGCTTCACATCATGATCACCTTAGCGTAGATGGTGTCATTGTATGTTATCTACATTATGCACATTTTCTTGCAACTCTGCTCTTCGTGTGGCATGGTACTTGACACAGAATCTGTTACCTTTGTTCAGGGCAGGGTTTCCCAACCTTTTTTTATGCCATCGACCTCTACCATTAACTGAGGGGTCTGTGAACCCCAGTTAGGCAACCCCTGGTTTAGGGGCTGATTAGGATATCATTTAGTTTCTTTTAAATAATATTTGACCCCTCTTGCTTGTTCTGCCATTCAGTGAGATCATGTCTGCTCGGTGATAGAAATCCACGTTTCCCCTGCTGCTCCCTTTATTATGCATGTGTAGCCAAGTAAGAAATTGTGTTAAAGATGAGAAGAAAGAGCAAAGATAGAATGTAATGAAACTATGGTTTCTCAGATGATGGGACCATGAGTTTTTTACATTCTGGAGGGTAGTTGCACGTATAGCTTTGTATACTCAGCCTCTTTTCCATTCTCGCTCAGCAATACTAGAGAAAGATCAGTACAATTTCCACTGCTCTAAAGCATTCATTCTTTTGTACTATTTATATGATATACTGCAGCAATTTGGCTAGGCTTCTTAGCATCTCCTAAACCTGGTGACCAGTAGAGGAACAATGGCAGAAAGCATAGAGTTTACATAGTTTCAGCCTATGACTTTTCAATGTTCTATTTTTCTGTACAACTGCTGTCTAATTTGCTGAGTGTCCAGCATCATTTCAGATATATTTTTTGAGCAACAATCTGTTGGAGCAACTCAGTGGATTTAGTGAGCAGTATATGTGGAAGGAAAGGAACTGTTGACACTTTAGATTGAAACATTGATAATTCCTTTCCTTCCATAGATGCTATTTCATATGTTTTTCTCCGGATTCCAGCATCTGCCATCTCTTGTGTTTCCTCTGCAGACTATTTTTTTGCTTTTCAGTCATCACATATACATTATCCTTGAAGTCTCACAACATCCTGACCTGGACATAATGCCACTGTTCCTTCATGGTGGATATTAATCCTGGAATCTGTCCCAAAGGCACTGCAGTATCACCTTCACCAATAGGACTGTATCAGTTTAACCGGCAACTCATCACAGTAAATGTAATTTGGGATGGGCAATAGAGGGTGGTCTGGCCCGTGAAGCCCAGATCCCATGAACAAATTTAGAAAAACACATGATATATTAAGGAGCATCTAACCCCTTACCCACAGTTCATTATTGATAAGCCAACCAATGAGACAGTAACACATTCAAGGTACTATACCTGAGGAAGACAATATTGCCCTTAGGCTGAGTGTACTGTAGACTTACCAGAATTACTCCTGAACACAAAGGGTCAAATTGTAAGGCAACAATACACAAACCTGGTTAAGGGGCTTTCAAGATAGTAGGGAGGCTGGATTGGGTGGGAAACCTGGGCCAGAGATTAAACACTGTTTTCAGGACCCACATCAAATGCTGGAGGAACTCAGCAGGACAGGTAGCACCAGTGACCAGTTCTGATGAACGCTCTCGGCCTGAAATCTTGACTGTTTATTGATTTACATAGATGCTGCCTGACCTGCTGAGTTCCCCCAGTTTGTGTGTTGCTCAGGAGTTCCAGCTCCTGCAGAATCTTTTGTGTTTTAAGTTTTCAGGAGTTAAGATTGGAAACATTTCTTCACGTGGGGGATGGTAGAAATCTGAACATCTCTTCCAGGTGATTCCAAGTAGGGAGGGGGGAGAGGAGGGAACGTCGACTCAGACCATGAGAGGCCTGCGTCGGGCATTTTCATACCTTACAAGGCGCAGATTGGAAGTCTGTGTGGGGCGCCACTCCTCGCACAGACACTAGAGCAATGTGTGGTTAAGTGGCTTGCTCAAGGACACAAACACGCTGCCACAGCTGAGGCTCGAACTAGCGACCTTCACATCACTAAATGGACGCCTTAACCAATTGCCCAGGTAGGGAGAGTTCATTTTAAATCTGTGATTGATACTATTTTTTAAAACCATAGGTATTGTAGAATTTGGGGAAACAGCAAGTATATGGAACTTGGTAATTGGTTTATTCTTGTCATGTACCAAAGTACAGTGTAAGGTTTAGTTTTGCACACCATCCATACAAATCATTTAATCACATCAGTACATTGAAGTAGTACAATGGAAAAGCAATTAATAGAACCCAGAATTATAGTGTAAGCAATTACAAAGAAAGCACAGTGGGCAGAAAATAAGATTCAAGGCCATGATGAGGTCAATTGTGATGTTGAGTCACAGGTTAGCCATGTCCTCTATAAATAGTAGAAGAGCTCTGAGGAGCTAGATGGTCTCCTTATTTCCTATGTTCCAGTTCCGTTTAAGAGTGCATCTCATTGGCCTGAAGTTCAATCCATAAAACCATTTTTTAAAAAAAACACAAATAATTTTGTAGCAATCGGGAGTCAGATTGTAGATGACTTTTGAACCATTGAAAACTTCCTTGCTCAAGGAGGCTGAATTATGGTGCTCTGAATATTGTTTGTAAACTGAATTTATTTCAAGAACCAACCTTGAACTGAGGCTGAGGGATCCTTGCACTATTTGGGTCAGTAATGTTTGAGGTGCTGTACTCATCAACTAATCCAAATATGTGACCATCACTGGGTTATGAAACTACAGTGCCTATCAAAAATATTCACTTCCCTTGGAAGTTTTTATGCTTTATAACATAACATTAAATCACAGTGGATTTAATTTGGCTTCTTTTGACACTGATCAACAGAAAAATACTGTTTTGTGGCAAAGTGAATATACATCCCTACAAAGTGATCTAAATTACAAATATAAAACACAGAATAATTGATTTCATACGTATTCGCCCCCTTCAAATCAGTTTTTAGTTGATGCACCTTTGACAGCAATTACTGCCTTGAGTCTGTGTGGATAGGTCTATCAGCTTTGCACATCTGGACACTGCAATTTCTCCCCATTCTTTACAAAACTGCTCAAGCTCTGTCAGACTGCATTGGGATCATGAGTGAACATCCCCTTTCAAGTCTAGCCACATATTCTCAATTGGATTGAGGTCTGGGTTCTGACTTGGCGACTTCAGCACATTAACTTTGTTGTTCTCAACTGTGTAGCTTTGGCTTTAGGCTTGGGGTCATTGTTTTGCTGGAAAACAAATGTTCCAAGTCTCAGTTCTCTTGCAGACTGGATCAGGTTTTCTCCCAGGGTTTCCTTGTATTTTGCTACATTCATTGTACCCTCTACCTTTACAAGCCTTCCAAGGCCTGCTGCAGTGAAGCATCCCCACAGCATGATGCAGCCACTACCATGCTCACAGTAGGGATTGTGTGTTTTTGATGACGTGCGATGTTTGGCTTGCACCAAACATGACATTTAGTCTGATAGCCAAACAGCTCAAATTTGCTTTCATTAGACCATAGAACCTTCTTCCAGCTGACTTTAGAGTCTCCCATGTGTCTTCTGCCAAACTCTAGCCAAGATTTCAAGGGAGTTTTTTTTTCCCAACAGTGGCTTTCTCTTTGCTACCCTCCCATAAAGCTGCGACTGGTGAAGCACTTGGGCAACAGTTGTTATATATGTAGTCTCTCCCGTCTCAGCCACTGAAGGTTATAATTCCTCTTGAGATGCTGCAGGTGTCTTGGTAGTCTCCCTCACTAGTCACCTTCTTGCATGGTCACTCAGGTTTTTGAGGTTGGCCTGCTCCAGGCAGATTTACAGCTGTGCCATATTCTTTCCATTTCTTGATGATTGATTTAATTGTACTCCAAGGGATATTCAGTGACTTGGAAATTTCCTTGTATTCATCTCTTGACTTGTGCTTTTCAATAACCTTTTTGCAGAACTGCTTGGAGTGTTCTTTTGTCTTCATGGTGTAGTTTTGCCAGGATACTGACTCACCAGCAGTTGGACCTTCCAGATACAGGTGTATTTTTACCACAATCAATTGAAACACCTTGACTGCACACGGGTGATCTCCATTTTGCTAATTATGCAACTTCTAAAACCAATTGGCTGCACCAGGGATATTTGGAATCTCATATTAAAGGGGGTGAGTATTTATGCAATCAATTATTTTGTGTTTTATATTTGTAATTAATTTGGATCACTTTGTAGAGATCTGTCTTCACTTTGAAATGGAAGTCTTTTTCAATGTTTAAAAAAGCCAAATTAAATCCACTGTGATTCAATATTGTAAAACAATAAAACATGAAAACTTCCAAAGGAGAAGGGGGTGAATACTTTTTATAGGCTCTGTATAATTCACTGATGAGTGTGTTGGCTGGTTTCCTCATAGAATAACTTTCTGTATTATGCTGTAGCCTTGCAGTGGAATCATAATTATAGGGAGTAGTATCTTTGTGTTCCTGAGGGCTACAGTATTAACGATAGCAAAATGCTGACCAGACTTGCCAAATTCTAAAATTTAAAAAAAATGTTGGAAACAATGGACCAGGGAGCATCTGTGGAGAGAATTAGAGTTAATATTTCGGGTTGATCACCTTTCATCAATTTAAAACTAAGGCATTTAATGGAGACAGACCAGAATATTAAATCCGTTTCTCAACCTGACCTACTTGGAATAATGACCTGGAGACACGAGTTCCAATCTCACCAGAACAGCTGGGGAATTTAAGTTCAGTGAAATATGTAACAAAAGCTTGTATCACTTAACATGACAATAAATATAATAACCCATATGGTTTATTATTAACTTGGAGAAGCAAAACTGCCATCAGAGCCAGTATATAACTGTAGTCCCACAGCAATGTGTCTCGTAAATACCCCAGAAAGACACCCGATTCAAAGGCAAAAATCACATTCCTTGAATGACTAATTAAAAAGGCTTACCTGTGTCGGCATCTGTGTATCGGCTTAGCGACCTTTCTGATGTCCTGTGTCCCCTTTCCCTGCGGCGATGGGTCCTTTGTGACTCCTCGGGGATGACTGGCTCCAGTGAGTAGTCATCTAGTCGTATGCCCTTGGAGCGCTGATGGCCCAGTGTGGATGCTGATCTCTTGATTGGGCTGGTGTCTTCGATGGTCTGCGATTTAAAAATGACATGCATCACTCAAACACTTCAAAACAAAGTTATACAGCCAATATGAATGTGTGAAAAGTAACAAGTTTTTGTGAAAATACATGGCATTTGATAACCTCAATATTTATACAACTGTTGAACCCAACTGCATGAAATTAATATTGTTTCTCCCTTCAATAAAAGTGCCTTGTTGTGTATTTGTATACTATAATCAATTTTGAGACAAAGTACCAGTGTTTGCATGCATTGCTATACATGCATGCCCATTTTATAAATAGAATATACCTTAGTAAAAATGTGTCATTGCTGATATTCCTGTCGTGTTTTCATACATTAATGCAATTTTTATAAGTTATTCATTATGATATCCATCTTTGCAAGTATTCTTCTGAAATTGTACCTTTCTCCACTGAAATAACTAACGTTACTAATTCACATACTTTTCATTCTAAATTCTTAACTGTTATAAAATAGCAGGACTAGTTTCTGTTTTCCATAAATATTAAAGGCATGCTAATACATAATGAAAGTACTTGCATGCTGTGTGGGTATATAAAATAGTTGTGCACTTCATGTGCTAGTTACAAATATATTTTCAGGCCATTTATAAGTGATAATAAACTTATGAAATATGATTAATAAAATTATTAAATATTCTACCCTAGCTAAAAGCCTGTCAGTAGACATCAGTTCATTAACAGCTTACTATCACATAGAAACATAGACAACCTACAGCACAATACAGGCCCTTTGGACCACAATGCTGTGCCGAACATGTACTTTAGAAATTACATAGGGTTACCCATAGCCCTCTGTTTTTCTAAGCTCCATGTACCTATCTAGGAGTCTCTTAAAAGACCCTATCGTATTCACCTCCAGCACTGTTGCCAGCCGCACATCCCATGCACTCACCACTCTCTGCGTTTTTTTTAAAAAAAACTTAACCCTGACGACTCCTCTGAACCTACTTCCAAGCACCTTAAAACTGTGCCCTCTCGTGTTAGCCATTTCAGCCCTGGGAAAAAGCCTCTGATTATGCAAATGATCATTTCCTCTCATCATCTTGTATACCTCTATCAGGTCACCTCTCATCCTCCATCGATCCAAGGAGAAAAGGCCGAGTTCCCTCAACCTCTTCGCATAAGGCATGCTCCCAATCCAGGCAACATCCTTGTAAATCTCCTCTGCACCCTTTCTATAGTTTCCACATACTTCCTGTAGTGAGGTGACCAGAACTGAGCACAGAACTCTAAGTGGGGCCTGATCAGGGTCCTATAGCTGTAACATTACCTCTTGGCTTTTAAACTCAATCCCATGGTTGATGAAGGCCAAAGGACTGTATGCCTTCCTAACCACAGTCAACCTGCACAGTATCTTTTGAGTGTCCTAGACCCCAATATCCCTCTGATCTTCCAGACTGCCAAGAGTCTTACCATTAATAGTACATTCTGCCATCATATTTGACCTACCAAAATGAACCTCCTGACATTTATCTGGATGGAACTCCATCTGCCACTTCTCAGCTCAGTTTTGCATCCTATCAGTGTCCCACTGTAACCTCTGACAGCCCTGTACAGTATCCACAACACCCCCAACCTTTGTGTCATCAGCAGATTTACTAACCCATCTCTCCACTTCCTCATCCAGGTTATTTATAAAAATCACGAAGAGAAGGGGTCCCAGAAGAGATCCCTGAGGCACACCACTGATTATCGACCTCCTTGCAGAATATGACCTGTCTACAACCACTCTTTGCTTTCTGTGGGCAAGCCAGTTCTGGATCCACAAACGCTAGGTCCCCTTGGATCCCATGCCTCCTTACTTTCTCAATAAAGCTTGCATGGGGCACCTTATGAAATACTTTGCTGAAATCCATATACACTACATCTACTGCTCTACCTTCATCAACATGTTCAGTTACATCCTCAAAAAAATTCAAATAAGGCATGACCTGCCTTTCACAAAGCCATGCTGACTATTCCTAATCATATTATTCCTCTCCAAATGTTCATAAATCCTGTCTCTCAGGATCTTCTCCATCAACTTGCCAACCACTGAATTAAGACTCGCTGGTCTATAATTTCCTGGGCTATCCCTATTTCCTTTCTTGAATAAGGGAACAACATCCGCAACCCTCCAATCCTCCGGTTTCCCTCCCATCCCCATTGATAATGCAAAGGTCATCGCTAGAGGCTCAGCAATCTCCTCCCTCACCTCCCACAGTAGCCTGAGGTACATCTTGTCTGGTCCCAGAGACTTGTCCAACTTGATGCTTTCCAAAATCTCCAGCACATCCTCTTTCTTAATGTCTATGCTCAAGCTTTTCAATCTGTTGTAAGTCATCTCTACAATCGGCAAGATCCTTTTCTGTAGTAAATACTGAAGCAAAGTATTCATTAAGTCCCTCTGCTATCTCTGCACCATTGAGGAACTGAAGAAGGCCAAATATGCACTCAAACAGGGCAGGAGCACTGGACCAGATGGGATGCCACCAGATGTCCTGAGAACTGCGACCTGGACGACATCTTGCTGGACATATGTAATACAGCACTGATGAAAGGCGACAAACCAAAACAGTGGTCACTCTCAAACATTATCCCAGTCCCCAAGTCTGGATCCCTCACGAAAACAGGTAACTACCGCGGTATTAGTGTGACTACCTGCATCTTAGCAAAGCTGTACAATCAGATAATCGGATGATCTTGAACAGGATTCGCACCGCCATTGACCCTAAACTAAGATTCAATCAGAACTGTTTTCGGCAGAAGCGCACAACAGTAATGCAAATACTTGCCCCCGTAGAATTATCAAGGAAGTCAAGAAGAACAACCTACCAGCCGTGCTTTCATCGATTTTCGCAAAGCTTATGACTCCATTCACCGAGGTAAAATGCTGAAGATCCTGAAAGCTTACGGAGTGCCAGACCATCTACTGAGAGCAATGGAGTCCAGCTATACCAAAACCATGGCGAAAGTTGTATCACCAGATGGAGAAACAGCAGTGTTTGAGCTCCTAGCTGGTGTGCTGCAAGGAGACACTCTGGCACCCTTCATCTTTATAATCGTCCTTGATTACACTCTGCGTCAAGCTACCAAAGATCATGACAAGCTTGGTTTTACCATAAAACAAGGACGAACCAAAAGGGTCAGACCAGTTACGCTCACAGATCTTGATTTTGCAGATGACATAGTCCTGCTCTCTGACCAGATGGAGGAAGCACAGCAGCTACTGACGAAAGTGGAAATTGAGTGCAGTAAAGTTGGACTTCACCTAAACGCTAAAAAGACAGAGTACATGGTGTTTAACTGCAACGAAGGTACTCTCAAGACCGTAAAGAATGATACCATTAAGAAAGCCTTTGCAAGTACCTCGGGTCAAAAATGATGAGTTCGGAGAAGGACATAAAGATACGGAAGGCGCTGGCGTGGAGGGCTATGAATTACATGAAGGAAATCAAACTTGACCAGAGGGCTTAAAACGAGTATCTTCATAGTAGTCATAGAATCCATTCTCGCGTACGGATGTGAGACGTGGACACGCACCAAGACTATGCAGAAGTCTCTAGATGGTTGCTATACACGAATGCTCCGGATGGCTCTTGACATGAGTTGGCAACAGCACATGACGAATGTTGAGCTCTATGACGACCTACCGATGGTCACCACTAAAATCGAGGTGAGAAGACTGCAACTAGTGGGGCACTGTCTTCGCCACCCCGAGCTACCTGCCAACCTAGCCATCATATGGGAGCCCAAGCATGGGAGGATGAACCCTGGGCGCCCTCCCAAGACTATGATCAACACGCTCCAAGAGGACAGTGGCGCGGCTAATGTAGATGAACTGAACACACTGATGAGGGAGAAGTGGAGAGTCCGTCATCGTGCCTGACGCCGGCCCCCTAGGCCTGAGTCGACGTAGCAGCAGCAGCAGTATCATTTCCTCTGGTTCCGTACACACTTTTCCACTGTCACACTTGATTGGTCCTATTCTCTGACGTCTTATCCTCTTGCTCTTCACATATTTGTAGAATGCCTTGGGGTTTTCTTTAATCCTGCTTGCCAAGGCCTTCTCATGGCCCCTTCTGGCTCTCCTAATTTCATTCTTAAGCTCTTTCCTGCTAGACTTGTAATCTTTTAGATCTCTATCATTACCTAGTTTTTTGAACCTTTCGTAAGCTCTTATTTTCTTCTTGACTAGATTTGCAACAGCCTTTGTACACCATGGTTCCTGTACCCTACCATCCTTTCCCTGTCTCATTGGAACATACCTATGTAGAATGCCACGCAAATATCCCTTTAATGTTTGCAACATTTCTCCCGTACATTTCCCTGAGAACATCTGTTCCTGCCCGATAGCTTCATAACCATCACCTTAATTTTCTCACATTCCCACTTGACGTCCAACAACATTCTGGTAAAGATCGATGTAAACTTGAGGAACAGTACCTTATTTTCTCATCAGGCACATGACAGCCTTAGCAACCCAATAATATGTTCTTCAGTCAATTTAGTTCCTCATTCCTTCCAGGTTTTATCTCATAGCATTATTCATGTTGACATTTTATTTTGCTTTTTGCCCTATCAAGCTCACCCCTTTGCTCTCTCTCCTCCCCTCCCTTCTGTAAGATAATAACATTTGTCATATAGTCTTGAAAAAACATTTGCCATATAGCCTTGAAAAAAGTATTCAAACCCCAAAACTATTTTCACATTTTACAGTCTCATTTTCTAAATTTAAAATATATTGTAGTTTTGACCTAATCCACAAAACATTGTGCATCCTGTCAAATCAAAAGGAAAAGCTCCAAAACATGTCAACAATTTACTAAAGATTAAAAACCCAAATAGTGAAGATGAAACAGTATTTATCCCCCCTTTGTAATTATTACACTAACTTTCGTCAGTTGCAATATGTTACCAACTTGCCCTATTTGTTGATGTAGGAAATTGGAGGATCATTTCTTTTCAATGAATTCATAAGAATAAATACCCCTTCTCTCTGTGAGGTCAAACAGTATGGTAGATTTTCAACAGACCAAACCAAAATGAAGTCAAAAGAGTATTCAAGACAAATCAGGGAAATTATTATCTGGGGAAGGGTCAGAGACCATCTCAAAGGCACTGAACAGAAGTCAGTGCCTGCAAATGGAGGTGAAGTTCATGGCTCCATGATCTCTAATGGGGTGTATTCTGGAGCCATGGAATATAGCAAGTATTAATTTCAACAGCAGTCAGTCTTCAGATCTGCATGTGGAGGGAAGTAGTTGTGACACGCAGCAGTTAATTGCAATATGCATGCACAGGGATTGTTTATGTTTGCCAATAAGATATTCTCCCCCTCAAATTCAGTCCCGATTATGTCTCCAAAGATCAGCCATTCTGGCTGTTCTTCATTTTGATTACTGGAGAGTTCCCAGAACTTTGCAGCCACTATAATGAGATTAAAATGTCACTGTGGGCTCAACGTATTCTAATTTACAGGGATTAATATAATTGTTGCTTGTGACCAGCACACAACGTTATCTAAATCAGTGTCCTTAAGAGCAAGAGTCAGAATGTGTATTATTTTTGTCCAAACCTCCTGTTCAATTCCTGAAGTGAAAAATAGTGAGCGACTGAAATCAGGCCTTAATGATAAAAACAGTATCTCATTTCTAGAGTGTCTCTTCCATGTGCCAGAATCTGGTTCTGTGAGATCGTGGGTCACAGATCTGTCATGGTCTGGTTGGATGATGACTCAACAGGCTGAATAGTTTTCCACCTAAGCAACTGTAACTGTTGGGTAGAATGGAGGAGATGACATTCACAGATTTCCCATCCTGATTGAGACTGGGCAGAGGGTACAGTAATGCATCTAGTGTTGTTCTTGAATGACCAACTTGCACTCCCCACCCCCAGTCCCCAGTAATGCTCACTGGAGCTCCAGTATCTGTGTTTTATTGACATCACTGGTTTTACAGTAGTTCTTATCCAATTAGATTCTTAACCACTATCTAACAGGGAACTTGCTGACATTCTTACTGTTACTTCATAATAATGGAAAATATTTATTAAGAATGCACCCAACACTTTGATATTAGAATGCTACTAATGTAGAAATTGAATTTTGTTTGTTTTTTTCAGATGTGGTAAGGGCTTTAAATCAAAACTATTCTTCAGGCAGTTAATAATCACGGTGCATGCTTACTCGTGCTGATTTTTCAATACAGAATCATTCCCGTAACATGCAATCGTTCAGTTTATGTGTGGGTGTAAGACCCTTGCCATGCATGCTATTGAAAGGGCATATTCAGTTGTCATCAGTTTTGGGCTTTAAAACAGATTGACCCTCTAGCTTAGTGGAAAAGTATTTTGGCTGGCATGGTATGATAGTAGCCAAGAATAAACCAGTTGCCAACATTTGGTCCAAACTGTGCTAACTCAGGAAGACCAGTACCAGAAAACAGCCCAAGGTACACAAACAGGGAGCAGACATGGTCTTGTCCACCTTGCTCTCAATCCTGAGGTAGAAGTGGTGGATGGAGCCTGAGGCTTGCGACAGATCATCACTGGAGGAGTGCTTGGCAGATTAACTGAGGTGAGATATAACTGGGCAATCACTAATCCCATTAAGATGTCAGATACATTGGACAATAATTAGAGATAATCAAGAAGTGATCAAAAATAGTTCCAAATTTTGATAAGCAGATCTCCTGTCACAAATAGATTTTAAAATAATCATAAGCACCATTAATATTTAAATATAAATTTGGGAAATGGAACTACTTAAAGACAATTCAAGGGCCATTCTCTTCATGAAGAAAATATTTAAATATTTTCTTGTGAAAGAACTATAATTGTTGCATAACTTTAGATATCATAAAAACTGTTGGATGTTTGCAGACAATTATTTTGTGGAAAAATATCGTACCTTTCCCCACTACCAGCCCCTTGCCCCTTCAACAAATGAACATGCCCAGTAAATGCCACAATTGACAAATGAAGCCGAGACATAGACTAGAATAATTGAAACACAAAAGAGAGACTGAGACAGGGTACATACACTGAGGTTATTCCCACGGTTCCGCACTTTTCTCCTCTGCTAACAGCCACACAAGAGAGTGCATATTGAGAAGAGCAGGAAGTAAAAACACAAGACAGGAGAGAAGGCAGCGACATGACAGACGTGACAGAAAATGGTCGCAGGAAGGCCCCCACATCGAAATGGCAGCAACGAGGATGTCCAGAGTGTGGAAAGAAGGGTACAGATAAGGACTCGGTTGGTTTTATTATTAAGTAACAAAACAAAGGAATGGAAGGAAAAAGCACAAAGATACAACAGTTATACAATAAGCAGATAGAGCAGAATAGAACACACTAGACATTTTCATAGGTGTCAAAAAGAAGCTGATTGACTGGACTAACAGAATTTCTCCAAGTTGGATGAATAACTTTTTCTTGGGGGAGGGAGGATTTCCTGTATTTAAATCTATGAGATCATTTAAGTCCACCTGAGAGAGCAGATGAGGGAGGAAACCAGAAGGGCCAATATTATTTGAGTTCCACAATCCAACATACAGTATTTTTACGTCATAGTTCACTAGGCTGCTTAAACAGTTCTATATATTTTCCCTATTAATCTTCAAGTACCTCCCTGAAAAATTTCATTAATTTCCTCTTGCTCCTCTGAGTACATGGTGACAGCTGTATACTTTTAACCCCTCATAGTATATCTAAGGAGCATTACATACTACTGAAGTACTTTTTGACATTGTTGCTGTTATAGGAAATTGCAGACATTGCAATCTCCTAAAGGTAGCAATGTGATAAATTCCGATAATGATACTTAGTGATAAATATTGGTTCTGGGAGAACTGTCTCTGTTCTTCCCTAAAATAATATTGTGTCCATTGAAGAGAGCAGACAGGGCTTCAGTTTCATATCTCACCCAGCAGATGGCATTTCTGACAGTACTGCCTTGATTTCTGTATTTTGAACCCGTAAGCTTACAACCTACAGTGGGACTTGATCCCACAACCTTGCAACCTAAAGTTTTGGTACACAGATGTGAAGCAGGCAGGAAACTATGTAAAAATACATTTCTCCACATTTGGTATTTCAGTCAAAGAATGAAATAATGTATATGATAAAGTTGGATATCAGGCACAGTCGCATCAACATTTATAGGGGAGATTTCTATTATATCCACTGGATTTCTCCACCTAACAAGATTCTGAACTAAACCCCTGCCTGCTGAGCATGAACCATCTCTCAGTATTAATTCATAGAAGAGCAAGGGAGTTCAATATTGTTGGAACCAGTTGTTTTTTTTTTACTTTTTGTAAGTTGAATTAATTGTAGTTTTTATTGTAGTTTCTTTCTTAATGACATAATTTATATTTTTAACAATTCGTATCTTTAACAAACTCGTATTTTTCATAATATGTGGTAGTTTGTCTCCACTTACTGGCAGAAGGCAGTATAATGGTTTGACATCTTTTCATTTTTAATTGGCTAAATATTAGCATATTATACATGTGTAATAATTGTTTTAATTCTATAGCCTCTTAATTGATTTTTTCTACCTAAGGAATTTGTTTTTTTTATTTTTTTTTGAGTATATAGGCTTTTCAAAAGCACCATATTGAGCCAATAGGCTGGTCCTGGACTTATTTCCTGGCATTTACATATTACTATTTAATTATTTATGGTTTTATATTGCTTTATTTATATTCTATTCTTGGTTGGTGCAACTGTAACTATGACTACTGGACAGCTTTAATTTCTTGTCTTTCATCTGCTTTGTATCAGTGTTCTTTTGATTGCTTAGTAAATGTTACTTTGTTTAAACTTTTAAAAAAATGATCATGAAGAATCAATGAATCAAAGTTTCTCACTCATTCCTGAATTCCTAAGAGAATCCAGGGATTGAAGATAACAGAACTGACAACGTTGAACCGTCATTGGACATAGAGCTACTTTACATAGCTGCTTGCAGGAGCTTGCAAAATTAGAGCAGTAAATACATTTCAAAAGTACTTCATTGGTTATAATGCTTACTTTCCTAACAAGCTCCAGAGAAAAAGACAGTTTAAAAACCGAAATCACTGAACAATGTGATAACCCAGAATGATAGTTCTTCTCTAATTTCGAGTTGTTGGAGGTAATTGTAGAGGTAATTGCTTAGAGCAAACTAGAACAGATAATTCATGCATTCCTGTTCTTAGTGACAAAGGTGTTTTGTTTTGGCTGAACCAAAATTCTACTGTTGTCTTTCAGTGTCTCTTTGTGCAGACAGTGCAGGTGATGTGCTCTCCAAACACTTCTTTCTTAATGCCGTCAACTTCTGGAAGTGTGTGGGAAATCCACTGCAACTGGAATGTTCTTCCTATTAATAAGTGGTGGAGATTGTGGGTTTGGGAGGAATATTGAAGTAAGCATCTCGTAATTTCATGTGCTCCCAAACTTACCTTCTCTGATACAAATCCATATCAACAATTAGTGGGTTGTGATTCAGCTGTCTAACCTTTGAATACTGACTTTCCCCCACTCTCTCTCCTTTGTAAAACCAACCTTCTTCATCAACTTTTTGCTTACCTTCCAGATAATTTTCGCAAGTAGCGTGATTAATATTTTACAACACAGATCAAACTAATATACTCTCTATTAATGAAGATAATTGATATAAGAAGGGTACTTAATGAGGCTGCTCCAGCTAGTCCTAGCTTTAAAATTAACAGCCCATTGGAGGAAATTGTGACTATCTAGGTAAGCACCTTAATTGGCATGGACTCATTGCACTGAAGGGCCTGTATCTGCTATATTGCTCTATGACTAATTATAACTGACTATGGTAGCAATTGCATTGTGGTAATGAGTTTCAAATTTCTCCTGTACACTAAGACATTTGACATGAAATGTTGGAGTTTTGTGTGTGGAAGCTTTTCCTAACTTTTGAAAGATCTAGTTCTGATTTTTTATACTCTGCTCTGAATCTTAATCTCTTAAAACAATGGTAATACTTACCTTAGCCTATTATGTCCTCACATTAATCCCTTTCCAGATTCCAAGGAAAGGAATCCTACTTTAGGGAACTTCACTTTTATGGTGAATACCATGGGACCCCCAAAATTATGATCTCCTCCTGTTCTGTTAATCTTGTGCAATGATTACACTGTATGAAAGAGCGGATTGTGGACTTCAGGAAGAGTAAGATGAAGGAACACATACCGGTTCTCAGAAGAATCAAAAGTGGAGAGAGTGAGCAGTTTCAAGTTCCTGGGTGTCAAGATCTCTGAGGATCTGACCTGGTCCCAACATATCTATGTAGTTATAAAGAAGGCAAGACAGCAGCTATACTTCGTTAGGAGTCTGAAGAGATTTCGCATGTCAACAAATACATCTGTAGAAGATTTTGAGTGTACCGTGGAGAGCACTCTGACAGGCTGCATCACTGTCTGGTATGGGGGGGCGGGGCTACTGCACAGGATGGAAAGAAGCTACAGAGGGTTGTAAATCTAGTCAGCTCCATCTTGGGTACTTGCCTAAAAAGTACTCAAGACATATTCAGGGAGCGGTGTCTCAGCAAGGCAGTGTTCATTTTTAAGGACCTCCAGCACCCAGGGCATACTTTTTTCTCATTGTTACCATCAGGAAGGAGGTACAGAAGCCTGAAGGCACATACTCAGCAATTCAGGAAAAGCTTCTTCCCCTCTGCCATCTGATTCCTAAAAGGACATTGATCCCGTGAACACTACCTCACTTTTTTAATATATATTATTTCTGCTTTTTGCACAATACTTAATCTATTCAATATACGTATACTATAATTGATTTACTTATTATTATTTTTTATTTTATTTATTTTTTTTCCTCTTCTATATTGTGTATTGCATTGAACTGCTGCTAAGTTAACAAATTTCACGTCACATGCTGGTGATAGTAAACCTGATTCTGATTTTGAACAAGTGGTGAGGAGGTCTGTAGTGACATGCTACTTCCAACACAGCCTGCAGATATTTCTCCATATTTATTTAGAATTAGGCAATTTGGATCTATGACCAGCAAGAAGTTTTTGTTTGGACTAGCCTCACGCACTTACTGAATGTGCATAGGAAGCACACTATTAAAAATCTCAAGTACTAAATGAAGAAAAAATATTCTGTACCAGTCTTTCAAAGAGGCTACATTCTAACATTCACTGAGGCATAATCTCAGAACAGATTGTTCCAGCAATATACGTTTTGGTTGTCAATATTTTGAAGGGATTCTGCTTAAGGTAGCAAAAAGTTGACCTAGATATCTCTTTTTTTTTAAACCAGTGTGTATCTACATACGCAATGGGTATATGATAATTCAGATGTATTAGCATCTTTGGGAGTCTTATGTAAGAGGTTATTAAGATGAATTCTATGTTTGATTTATATTAAAAAAAAATACAGAGCCACAAGATCCTTTGAAGGTAGGGCTTCCCCATTTGAGAGTCCTTCTCTCCCTTCTGCTCCATATTGTAGGTTGTCCTGGTTGGCAAGCCCGCTCTTCATCCTCCCTTTCATAACCTACCTCCAACAGTTTGGAACTCGAAGCCCCCATGACTGTTCACTGCATATGGTTGACGGCTCCACACAAGATTCTGCTGACTTCTCACTACTGCGGTTTAATACTTCTCTCCTTGTGGTAAACTGTGTATGTGTTGTAACTGGGTTAACTGTCTGGACACGCCCCTCTGCTGACTGCCTCTGTGGCTCCTCCCACAGTTCCTGTATAAAGGTGTTTCACCTTGCCCCTCCCCTCAGTCCGGGGGCAGACACTCACCATGGAGGTCGTATTGTACAGTGAATAAAAGCCTTTTGGTATTTTACCTAACCTCAGTCTTTTGGAGTTATTGAAGTTGCTTCACTCCTTATCCTCAATTTCCATTCAACTCTCAACAAACCTGCACATAATTAGTGATCCTCCTAAACAAGTCAGGTGTGGGATTTCAGATAGTAGGGTTTCTGTGCATGCCATACAGATGCATGAGTTTGGCAGGGCAATCATTTGAGTTGAATGAGGAATGGAGTCACAATCCCAACATCACAAAAACCACTAAAATATGCATTTGGGAATTTTAAACACTTCGGTAATGATACTGCTAAAGAAAGCATCAGAATGAGCTCAAATTTTCAGTTGTGGTTTTTGAATCCTTTATCTAGAATGATGAGGATCCTCCCTAACAGAGATGTACAGAAGTTATGTTGAAATGCATTCAGCAAAAACAAAAGGGCTGTATAATTTCTATTCTGCATAGCCCCATACATATGAAATGCTAAAATAATGCAAACCATATCCATAATTTGATAGGCCATTCACTCGCTACTGAGTTAGAAAATTGTGGCTTCAAGTTCTACTCTACAGATTGACTAGTGCCACTATGTGACAGCACTAGTAACCTGAGTTCAATTTTGATCTGTGATCCTGTTTGGCGTTTGTATGTCTTCCTCATGAGCATGTGGGTTGCCCCCAGTTCTCTAATTTCCTCCTACATTACAAAGATGTGCTTGATAGTAGGTTATTGTGTGCTGTAAGTTATCTCTACTGTAGGTGGGTAGTAGCAGCATCAGAATGAAGATGATAGTCATGTGAGAATGAACATTACCAGCATTGACACTGTTGACTGAGTAGCCTCCTGTGAAATAGGGAAATCTGAAATGTGGGAAAAATCCAGCCTGCTAGTGCAATTGTAGTGTTGAGGGAGGTCAGAAACGTTTGGGTAATTTGTTAAATGTCTTTGTTGGAGATAAGTGATCCCACGGAACCCTGCTAATGAAGAGCAAGGGGGATTATCCTACTTACCTGTTCAATTATTGATCTACTAGATAACATTATGAAAACAAATCTGGCTGTTATAACATAGCTGTTTGTGGAAGCTTGATATGCTCAGATTGGCAGTTATCACATTGCAAACCATACTCCATTAGATGTTAATCAGTTTGCTACATACATCCTCCTTAATGTAAGACTGAGTTCAGTTGTGGTCAATTCAGGTGTCGGGGCCAGAACCTGCAATAAAGTGTTTGAGAACTATCTTAAGTACTGACACATACTCTTGTAAGAGCTTGCAAGTCCAGAACTCCAAAGTTGGGAAATGGAGCAGTTGTAGCTACGAATTCTCTGCCATGGTGGAGACAAAGCCAAGGTTAAGAGAGAAAGGAAAACATCTTAGGAAAACTGTTGGGAAAAATGTTCCCATAGGGGCAGAGATGACAGAATGAGAGGAACCTCATTCTCCCAGTTTTTACTAGTTTACAGACCTTTCAAGTGTGTTTGTTCCTTTTCTCACATTTCTGCTCTTACTCAGAACAAGAGGGTTTCTCTTATCCTTACCTTCCATCCTACCAGCCTCCACAATCAATGGATAATTTTCCATGATTTTCTCCTACTTACAATGTGATGCTATCATGTACTCTCATCTCCCTTGCACGTTATGCATTTCCTCTGCAGCTCCCTAGTTCACTCTTTCTTGTCCACAACACTTAGCTCAGCATTTTTCCTTGCACCCAAAAGGGACTCAACGTTGCCCCTTTCACTTCTCTTCTCACCATCCAGAATCCCTTTTATGGAGAAGCAGCAATTTAATTGTATTTCTTCCAATGTAATGTATTGCATTTAATATTCATAATGTAATCCCAATATTAGAGGAATGCACTTTGGCTGACTGCTGGGAAGAATGCTTACATTCATTTCTTGAGGGTGTTCCTGAGCATCTAGTTATGTATCATTTGAATTTTCCATCCTATTCCCATCAACATCTTAAACTGTTCCAAAAAAAGCCTCCTGTAAACTTGAGATTCAGCCTCTCATCTAACAGTTAATGCCATTAAAGCCCTAGTCAATTTTAAATAACGGGGCATTTCAGTTTGTTTTAAACTGGTCAGTTCTGATGAAACATCAACACAAGTGTTTCCAGCAACTAAAGTATTTTGATATCTCATAATTACATCGTTCTTTTATTTTCATTTTCTTCTCTCATTCATCATCTTCTATTTACATCTCCTCCAGAGATTTGATGAGATTAATAATCAGCACCCTCTGTTGGCCAGCCCCACCATCACTTGTGTCTTTCAGTCTCTTTTGATCAACACCCAATCACAGACATTTCTTTTAGGTTCTCCACACTCCCCTCTTTCTCTGTAAATGAAAACATGGTTTATTTCTAACTTTCTCTGGTTCTAATGAAAAAAAATTGAACTGTTAACTGTTTTTTCTCTTAGGTACTGCCTGACCTACTGAGAAATTTGAGTATTTTCTGTTTTTATTTCAGAAGGTAGTAATTCTGAATGATTTAGCAGGGTTTTGTCACAGTACTTTTGATCCTTTCATGTCATTGTAACCTTACCGTCATCACTTATCATAAGACTTAACAGTTAAGTATTGGCATCTGGCCCTTCAGACCTGTTCAGTCATATCTGAAGGTTATGCCTTGATCCCAATGTCCAGTGCTATTTTCATATCCCTTTATATAAGAGGTGACATAGGATCGGAAGGTGCAGAATCTTTGTGGATTGAGCTAGGAAATCGCAGGGGTAAAAGGCCCCTGATGGCAGTTGTATACAGGCCTCCAAACAGTTGCAGTGATGTGGAGTACAAATTACAACAGGAAATAGAAAAGGCTTGTCAGAAGGGCAGTATTATGATATTTGAGGGGGATTTTAACATGCGAGTGGATTGAGAAAATCAGGTCAGCACTGGATCTCAAGAGAGAATTTGTAGAATGTCTGCGAGATGGCTTTTTAGAACAGCTGGTTGTTGAGCCCACTAGGGGATCGACTGTACTGGATTGGGTATTGTGTAATGAACCGGAGGTGATTAGAGAGGTTGAGGTGAAGGAACCCTTAGGAGGCAGTGATCATAACATGATTGAGTTCACTGTGAAATTTGAAAGAAGTCGAAATCTGATGTGTTGGTATTTCAGTGGAGTAAAGGAAATTATAGTGGCACGAGAGAGGAACTGGCCAAAGTTGACTGGAAAGGGACACTGGCGGGAAAGACAGCAGAGCAGCAGTGGCTGGAGTTTATGCGAGAAATGAGGAAGGTGCAAGACAGGTATATTCCAAAAAAAGAAGCCATTTTTGAATGGAAAAAGGATGCAACCGTGGCTGACAAGAGAAGTCAAAGCCAGAGTTAAAGCAAATGAGAGGGCATACAAGGAAGCAAAATTTAGTGGGAAGACAGAGGATTGGGAAGTTTTTAAAAGCTTACAAAAGGAAACTAAGAAGGTCATTAAGAGGGAAAAGATGAACTATGAAAGGAAGCTAGCAAATAATATCAGAGGATACTAAAAGCTTTTTCAAGTATATAAAGAGTAAAAGACAGGTGAGAGTAGATATAGGACCGATAGAAAATGATGCTGGAGAAATTGTAGTGGGAGATAAGGAGATGGTGGAGGAACTGAACGAGTATTTTTCATCAGTCTTCACTGAGTAAGACATCAGCAGTATACCGGACACTCAAGGGTGGCAGGGAAGAGAAGTGTGCGCAGTCACAATTACGACAGAGAAAGTACTCAGGAAGCTGAATAGGCTAAAGGTAGATAAATTTCCAGGACCAGATGGAATGCACCTCGTGTTCTGAAGGAAGTAGCTGTGGAGATTGCAGAGGCATTAGTGATGATCTTTCAAAAGTCGATAGATTCTGGTATGGTTCCGGTGGACTGGAAGATTGCAAATGTCACTCTGCTATTTAAGAAGGGGGCAAGGAAGCAAAAAAGGAAATTATAGACCTGTTAGCTTGACATCGGTGGTTGGGAAGTTGTTGGAGTCGATTGTCAAGGATGAGGTTACGGAGTACCTGGAGGCATATGACAAGATAGGCAGAACTCAGCATGGTTTCCTTAAAGGAAAATCCTGCCTAACAAACCTCTTATAATTTTTTGAGGAAATTACAAGTGGGCTAGACAAGGGAGATGCAGTGGATGTTGTATATTTGGATTTTCAGAAGGCCTTTGACAAGGTGCCACACATGAGGCTACTTAAGATAAGAGCCCATGGAATTACGGGAAAGTTACATATGTGGATAGAGCGTTGGCTGATTGGCAGGAAACAGAGAGTGGGAATAAAGGGATCCTATTCTGGTTGGCTGCTGGTTACCAGTGGTGTTCCACAGGGGTCTGTGTTGGGGCCGCTTCTTTTTACGTTGTACATCAACGATTCAGATTATGGAATAGAATAGATGGCTTTGTGGCTAAGTTTGCTGATGATACGAAGATAGGTGGAGGGGCCGGTAGTGCTGAGGAAACAGAGTCTGCAGAGAGACTTAGATAGATTGGAAGAATGGGCAAAGAAGTGGCAAATGAAATACAGTGTTGGAAAGTGTATGGTTATGCACTTTGGCAGAAGAAATAAACGGGCAGACTATTATTTAAATAGGGAGAGAATTCAAATTTCTGAGATGCAACGGGACTTGAGTCCTCGTGCAGGATACCCTTAAGGTTAACCTCCAGGTTGAGTCGGTGGTGAAGAAGGTGAATGCAATGCTGGCATTCATTTCTAGAGGAATAGCGTATAGGAGCAGGGATGTGATGTTGAGGCTCTATAAGGCGCTGGTGAGACCTCACTTGGAGTACTGTGGGCAGTTTTGGTCTCCTTATTTAAGAAAGGATGTACTAATGTTGGAGAGGGTACAGAGAAGATTCACTAGAATGATTCCAGGAATGAGAGGATTAACATATGAGGAATGTTTGTCCGCTCTTGGACTGTATTCCTTGGAGTTTAGAAGAATGAGGGGGGACCTCATAGAAGCATTTCGAATGTTGAAAGGCATGGACAGAGTGGATGTGGCAAAGTTGTTTCCCATGATGGGGGAGTCTAGTACAAGAGGGCATGACTTGGGGATTGAAGGGCGCCCATTCAGAACAGAAATGCGAAGAAATTTTTTTTAGCCAGAGGGTGGTGAATCTATGGAATTTGTTGCCACGGGTGGCAATGGAGGCCAAGTCATTGGGTGTAATTAAGGCAGAGATTGATAGGTATCTGAGTAGCCAGGGCATCAAAGCTTATGGTGAGAAGGTGCGGGAGTTGGACTAAATGGGAGATTGAATCGGCTCATGGTAAAATGGCGGAGCAGACTCGGTGGGCTGAATGGCCGACTTCTGCTCCTTTGTCTTATGTTCTTATTCCCTTAATGTCAAGGTTGAATAACCTTGGGAGGAGAAGATGGCGGCACACCTGCGTGTGCGCAGCCCTCTGGTGAAAAATGATAAAGTATCTGTTAAATAGGGGCCGTGGACAATTCTGATTTGATGGAGAATGGATGTGAAAGCACAGAGGAACATCTGGAGAAATTTCTGAAACTCTTGTTCGCTGCTGTCGTTACTGCGTGGTTGGGAATCTTTCGGAGGGTAGGCCTCAAAATCCCCGTCCTTGCCTGCTTTTGGCGACCGAGAAGGAGGTCGAATCGTTCAGACAGAGATGCCGCTCAGTACTTGGTGTCGGAGAGCTGATCAGAGCTCGAAGTTTTTGGATGACTCGGAGTCGGATTGTGGTCGGCATGGCAGGGAGAGTTTTTCTTCCTTCTCCCGTCTGCGTGAGATGTGGGACATTTGAGAAACTTTAAACTTTACTGTGCTCATGGACTTCTTCATCAAGTTATGGTATTGTTACACTGTTGTAACTATATGTTATAATTATGTGGTTTTGTCAGTTTTTTCAGTCTTGGTCTGTCCAGTGTTTTGTGATATCACACCGGAGGAAATATTATATCATTTCTTAATGGATGCATTACTAAATGACAATAAAAGAGGACCACGTGTCTTCATAATCTAAATTCAATGTGCATGCCTGTACAGCTCTCTGGAATGGCAAACTCTAGAGATTTAGTTCTTGCTGACTGAAGAGATTTCTCTTTATCTCAGCCCTAAATAGCCTAAATTTAATACTTCAACTGTGATAGCTGGTTCTAGACTCCTCAACCAGTGTAAATATCCTCCTTGTAGTTGCCCTATAAAGCCATAAAATTGGGGGGGGGGGTGGAAATAAAGTTTCAGTGACTAATTTCTCAAATTTGTAAATTTAATGGAATATGGGCCCAGCTGATTCACCCTCTACTCACGTGGCAAACACATCATGCCAGGAACAATCTAGTGAATCTTGCACACCCTCTCCATTATGTACATCCTTTTTTAGGTAAGAAGACCACACTGAACATCATACCCCAGGTATAGCTTCACTAAGGTACTACTTAGTTACACTGATATGCTTCTGTAATAAAGACTGACATTACATTTGCCTTCCTAATTGCTTGCTGTTCCCAATGATGTGCATACGAGGTCAACTGGTCTATCTAAATATCAACATTTCATTTAAAAATTTACTGCTTTCCTTCCATGCACCAAAATGAAATACCTCACTTTCACATTATATCCCATTTGTCATAGTACTTGCCCATTTACTTAATTTAATTTATTTTAAACTAGCATACTGTTAGTTACTCACAATCCCAGCTAATTTAGCATCATCATTTGGAAGTATGACGTTTTATTCCATCAACCAAATTAATTAAAATAGTTTGTGAATTGGTGGGTCTAAGTGCCTATCTGTATGGTAACTTCAGAGTTATAGCCTAGCACTCTAGGAAATGTACATTTATTCCCTCTGATGTTGGTCTAACAGGTGGTCAGTTCTCTTGTTTCTTTTGTTTCTTCTTGATTGTAGTGTTATATTTATTGGCCACCATCTGAGTGGATTATTAGTTACTGAAGGCCATTCACCATGTCAGAAGTCTAGTCAAACCTTAAGTGTCCTCTGTCAATCATCACAAAACAGATGCTTATCACATGTTTAATGTTGGTAAGTAGGACGCTTTCCCTATTATAGGAATGTCTGTGAAACTAAAAAAGAACTGAAAACATGCTGAAGGGAAAAAAGCAAACAATTTCTTTTTTAAATCTAACAATCATCCCACTTTAACTCTTTCAGTGTTGCATTTGCCAAGGAGAACACCTTTATTTAAAAGTATTCCTACTCTTGGTTGTATTCCTATTCAGCATTTGAGATCACACTCTTTCACTGCATAAGTCAGAGTTCAGGTCTCAATGCACTGCACTAAAATGTTGGTTCTCTGCTTGGCTTGACAGGTGAAATTTTCAGCAAAAATTTCCAAAAATCAAAATATCTTCCCAGATAGACCCAGCTAATGCTCTCCCTACACATCAATAGTTTCCAGTAGAAATTGTATTCTATTTCTGAAGTTGAATTCCACCAAAATCAAAAGTGTAACATTTCTGAAGTGAAAAATAACCTGCCAGAAGAACTTAGCAGGTCAAGCAGCATATGTGGAGATCAGTATTTTGGGTCAAAGCCTGCAGATCTTGACCTGAAATACCGACTATTGCTTTACCTCAACTAAGTTCCTCCAGATTTCATCATCTTTTGATGCTGTTTGACGGCTCTGAGCCTGTACTTGCTGGAGTTTAGAAGAATAAGTTGGTGACCTTATTAAAACCTATTGAATATTGAAAGGCCTGGATAGAGTGGATGTGGAGGGGATGTTTCTTATAGTAAGGGAGTCTAGAACCAGAGGGCAGAACCTCAGAATAGAAGGATTTACCATTAGAACAGAGATGAGTTACAGTTTCTTTAGACAGAGGGTGGTGAATCTGTGGAATTCATTGCCACAGAGGACTATGGGGCCCAGTCATTGGGTATATTTAAAAATGGAGGTTGATAAGTTCTTAATCAGTAAGGATGTTGAACGTTATGGGAAGGAGGCAGGAGAGGGATAATAAATCAGCTATGATGGAATAGCGGAGCAGCCTTGATAGGCCAAATGGGCCAATTTTGCTCCCATGTCTTAAGGCCTTGTAGTCTTATCTGCTGTCTCTTGTGTCTTCAGATTTCAGAAGTGAATAGCAATTTGGGAGCTGCTGCCTAATCCTAGTTATTGAGGATAAATTCCTTCTCATTTATTAGTTTCTAGCTTTTGTGCGCATAAACTGAAAGAACAATTCCTTTCGGCTTATTTTGGAACCTAATGATTTCTCCGGTAATGCTTTTGGGTATGTACTCATTGGCATAGGTCACATTGAAAGAGTTATATTAATGGCACGCGATAGAGGACGCAGCAGAGTAAGTCTCACTGAGCTCACTTGGTTCCCTGCTGGTAGTCGTGGCATGGAGGATGCTCGACTTTGGCCTTCCATCGGGAGATAATGGTCGCTGTCCGAGTAGGCGTCCCTCCCCATTTCTTGCATCTCCACAGCCTGCAAGACAAAGCCAAATTTGGGGGGGTATTAAAGGGGAGGAAACATCAGCCACAGCTGTACTTGAGTGAACCAGAAGGCTCCTCGTACTCTCTGCTGCTCCTGAATGTGTGTTTGCCAGGTGTATACTCCATCACCTGCCCAATGTGTTCACAGAAACAAACTTGAAAGGAGAGGGGAATTTTTGATTGGTTCTTCCACCAGATAATTAGCCTGCACACTGATTGTTTAATTTTCATCATTTATGGAAAGTTGGCAAGGCCAGCTTTAGTTGTTCTTTGCCAACTAACAAGGAACGGATGAACAAGGCTATTCAGCCCTTCATGCTTATTCAATGAAATCCTGGTTGACTTGAGATCTAACTTATTACACCCTCTAGAAAACAGGATATGTATTGCTTCAAAATATCCAGTCATTCCCCATTTACTTAGTGCTTGTGGTTCTTGAAGATCCATCAATTTTATATTTAAAATTGACAGCTGAGTCAGCAGTTGTTAGGGAATCATGATGCAGCTGTGTTTGTTTCACTCAACTTGGCTGAACTCTTGGAGGAAGAAGAATTGTTGATTTTGCTGCCTTTTGAGAAGGTTTTGTTGAGATGTTTTCTTGAAATGCTGCAGTTCCTAAGGTGATGATAATACTCCATAAAGATATTTCTTGAGTTAATTTTGGAATGAGATATGCAGGATAAAGAAGAACTTTATAGCAATGATGTTGGATAAATTTGCAGCAATGAATCAGTGTTTTCAATGAGTCTTGTATCCTCACCATCATTTTAATTGGGTGCCTGAACAGGTATAGTCACTGTCATGACTAAGGTCTCGATATTTTCAACTGATTTAACTATTTACAACATATGATAAACTTTTAACTCATTGGCTTTGTAGGGCTATTGGGCCAGGGGATTGAAAATTTCACCATCTTCTATCTTCAGTAATAGTGTAGAACACTTTCAGATCAGGCAAAATGAGGGTTCAATTTGGAGTTATGCTCTCTCCCTTTCTGTCACTCCCACAACCCAGTTGTCCACTATTCTTCATTAACTTTAGTGTTAATATTAGCTCTGTTATGTAAAAGACCCCACAATACTGGTCTGGAGATCACTACGTGGGCTTTCCATAGTGCCTTGGTCCAATCTTTGTTCTTGAATCAACATCTCAAAAACTAGCCATCAGTTTATCCAGTCCTAAATTGGCTCATCACCACCTTCTGAAGGGCAGTTAGGGATGAAGAATAAACATTGATCACCAGTGACGTACTGTACGTATCCCCAGAAAAGGAATAGTTAAAAACAAAGTTGCCTGCACCATTTCCTGAAACACAAGTAACTACACTTAAAAGAAGTACTTCACTGGATGTAAAATCTTCTGGACATACTGTGGTTGTCAAAGTTGCTACAGAAAGGCAAATCTTTTTGCTTCATTAATTTTTGCCTTTTGCACCCCACTAAAGGATTGTTCTCTCACTTTGACCAATAATATCAATGGCATGTATGTTACAGGAAGAATATGTTGTTTCCTGACATGCTATCCCAAATACCTGAACAAAATGCTTGATGACAATCACCTGCAGTTGTTTTCCTTTCTTTTCTTCGCAGCATTCCGGCACTCCATACAGATTTTAGAGTAGTTTGCCTTAACTTTCATTCAGTTTTATGTAATGTATTTGTTGATTTGCACGTGAGTTGCTTTGTATAAGGGAGACCCAAAATGGGCTGGATGACTGCTTTGTGGAATCCATACAGTGTGTTAGTTTGACTGTTACACACCTCTCTCCCTGTCTGAAACACTGCCACTATTCCAATGAACCTTCAAGAGGACCAAAACCTTGTAGGGTTTAGAGGCTTGCATGCCTCAATGGCCTGGAGAGCTATGTTGGCTGGAGTCAGGGTCTTGTGCTTTGGCTGTTGGCAGGGTCTCCTGTTCCAAACAGGTCAAAGGGTAGTGATCCATCGGTCTTCCAGGTTTGGGGGTTCAGCTCAGGGCTAATGCGCTTGACTGGTAAGAAGTATCGTTACGGAAACGGCAATGATGAATCCTTCTATATCTGTATGTGACCATATGGACAGGCAGAGATGGACGACCTGCATTGTTTCCCAATTCCAATGAAGGGCAGTGCATTCTAAAGTAATGTGACCTCATTTTTACTGTAGGCACATGACAACTTCTAGATTCAATGATTTTGATTCTACTTCACCCATTGTCTTTTGTTTCTAGACTCTTCTGTTTCCTAATCTCACCTGCTTTCACTTCCACAAAACAACAGATTTCACAACATGCATTAGTAGTAATAAAGCTGAATCTGATTTATTTCACCACCCTTTAAAGTACCTAATCTCTCCTGCCCCTGTCCCATTGCAAACCTTTCCTTTTGTAGTGTCCTCCACTACCTGCTTCCTCTTCATGTTCCTGACTTTTCACAGTTCTGATGGAAGCTCATTGGTTGGAGAGAATTCTGTTTCTTTGTGTCTGACCTGCAAAGTATTTACTGAATTCTCTGCATTATGGAGTTTCACAATGTTGCTAACAATATTACATTCAATAAGAACATAACTGGTGTCTACCTCACTATTAGTTTCCTGTAATAACCCCTTGTTTCCCTCAATATCTAAAAAATCTATCATCCTTATTTTAAACATACTCAAGTCTTCACAGTACTCTTTGGTAGAGAATTGCAAGGATTCTCTACCCCCACATGTAGAAATTTCTGATTATCTCTGTTCTGAATGTTGAGTGTCCAGTTTAATGGAAAAACACAAAATGCTGGAGGAACTTGGTGGGTTAAGGCAGCATCTATGGAGGGAAAGTGTTGGCGCCTGGCCAAGTGGTCAAGGCGTTGGTTTAGTGATTTGAAGGTTGCTAGTTCAAGCCTTGGCTGAGGCAGCGTGTGTGTCCTTGAGCAAGGCACTTAACCATACATTGCTCTGCGACGACACTGGTGCCAAGCTGTATTGGCCCTAGTGCCCTTCCCTTGGACAATATCGGTGGCGTGGAGAGGGGAGACTTGCAGCATGGGCAACTGCTGGTCTTCAATACAACCTTGCCCAGGCCTGCGCCCTGGAAATTTTCCAAGGCGCAAATCCATGGTCTCATGAGACTAACAGATGCCTATATGGAGGGAAATAAACAGCTGATTTTTTAGGCCAAACCTTTATCTGCCCAGATGAAGGGAACCTAAAATGTTGACTAAACTGTCATTTCCCTCCGGAGATGTGACCTGACAGGCTGAGTTCCGCCAGCATTTTGCTCCAAATTTCCAGCATGTACAGTTTGACTTTAGTTTTATTTTAGGACCTTTTCCCCAAATTCTAGGCATCCAACTCCATTCCTTCATCTACCTTGATAATCCCCAATTAGTAGATCTTGAGGTTTCATTTATTTTATTTAGAGATACAGCACTGGTAACAGGCCCTTCTGGTCCAACGAACTCTCGCTGCCCAATTACACCCATCTGACTAATTAACCTATAACCTTTGTCTTTGGAATGTGGGAGGAAACTGGAGCAGGTGAAAGAAACCCATGTGGTCATGGGGAGAACGTACAACGACCAAATGGAATCCAGGTCACTGGCGCTGTGATAGTGATATGCGAACTGCTATGTTACTGTGCCACTGCCACCCCATGTCTACAGATCCTCTCTCTAGTTCACTTGCTACCTCCCCCATCACCAGCAATACCCAGGTAATGCTAGAAAATAAACAATGTTATGAATCAAACCACATGAATGTTATCCTGATCAACACTAACAGGAACAGCCACCTTCTATCACGTGTACATTAAAACAACTCATATTTGCCTGCATTACAACGTTCAATGCATTTCAAAGTACTTCACCCCATCTGTAGCACTTTGGTATGTTTACAAGAGATGTGACTAGGTGCTATATAAGCAAGTTTTTAAATTAGGAAAAAGTGATGAGGCTTAGATGTGTTATATATCTAGATTAACCAGTGAATCATTCAGCAATTCAGCATTTGATGTCTTGGGTAACAAATTAGTAAATATTTTAAGTGCGCAACCACCAACTTGCATTAGACTTGTAGAAAGCAGCCAGGTCTGGATTTTTTTGTTAATAACATGACTGCGAACAACAGCCTATGGAGAAATTCTAATTTTTAAATAATGGCATTCACCATTATCACTCCAGCAATAACTATGGCATTCTTATGCATAGGTTGAATAATTCATAAATCTTTGCAATTCTTTGATTCAAAATTCCTTCATGAGGTGTGTTTGCAGCCTTGTGCACTCAATTCAAAAGCAATCATTGGAAATTTGCAAACTAGATGTTGCACTCAAACCTGAACTGAAATCATAATCGTGTCCTTATCCCAGGTCCTGTCAGGTAAAGTTATCATGTCCAAAGATTTGACTTTTAGTAACAATCTACTGGAATAATTCAGTGGGGGGGGGGGTGAGAGGAGAGAGCATTGTTAATGATTCGCATTGAGACTTTACATCAGGACCCCTCCCTCCAGATATGCTGCTTAACTGGCTGATTTCCTCCAGGTTGTTTATAGCTCCAGATTCCAGCATCTGGAGTCTCTTGTGTGTCTTTAGGTATGTACATTTTAATTCACTTGCATACAAAATACTATTATCGATGATATTTCAGCATATAAACAAAAGTACTAGAGTATTTGGTGGCTCAGGTTGTCCTCAAACTGAAATGTTAAATCTGCTTCTCTCTCCAGAGCTGCTGCTTGATCAGCTGGATATCTCCAACATTTTTGCCCTTATTTGAGATTTCCAGTGTACGTGTTACTTTGCTTTTCAATTATTGCACTTTTTATGGGCTGTGAGAACTTTTTACTTGGGTAGCCAGCCAGCTATTACTTCTAATGACACCAAGGAATTCATTTAGCCCATGGGTCCATGTTAGCTGTAAGGATTACCAGCCTATTAGTTCCTTATTTGCTGTGGTCCTGTGACTTATTCTCTTTCACGTATGCCTTCAACTCCCCTTTGATATTTTTTGTGCCAATTACCTGAAGTGCTTCATTACATCACAGCCACTGAGCGTGAATTTACACCTAGGAAAATTCATTGCCAGAAGACCACTACATTATCATGGGCAGGTTTTTGTTTGAGTTCATCTCATTACTGACCACAAATGCTAGGCCATCCAATCAGGTATGCATGGCAGAGGAAGCCACTGTCATTTAGAAGTGCTGTTAATGAGCTTCTCTCAAACTGGATTTCTGTGTGGATGGCCACTGACCGCTTGATACAAATGACTACAAGAAATAAAGTATGCTAATTAATTCTGCAGTATTAAGTAATGCAACTTGAGATATGTTCTGACAACCTGTACCTGAGAATTTGGCCGAGTGTCTTCTATCTCCTCAGATCGACCTCTTTCAGGACTCCATGCCCCCGTCTGCTGAAACATTTTTTGAGCTCGATCTGTGACCCAAGATTGACTCTCCTTCATAATCCCATCCTGTGGTCTTTGGGCAGAGGAATCATGCCTTTAGTAAGGACATCAGTACACATAATAATGAAACTAGTCAATACCAGGCAGAACATCTTAGTACATCACCTTGCTTGTGAGATGTTAAACAGAAGCTTCAGGGAGCAATAGTGTATCCTTCTACACTGGAACACAGAAATTGACTTAAAGAGAAGTGGCGCTTCTCATGGATGTTTCTCAGGGTAACAATCATAGCAAAGAATATGGAGGAAACAATGTGCAAAAGTTAATTGAAGGAAGCTACCCTTTCTAAAGCAATACATCCTACACCCTCATTCAGCTGATCTTGTGATTTATCAAGGTGAGGGGTGAGTGCCAAATACTGTGACATTTTCTGAAACCAATAGGAGTGTTTAGAAACAATATAAAGCTCTCTAGCCAGTATCTGACTATAGACCATTTCTCAAAGGCCATTTCTACTACGCTGCCCATTGCCTCATATGAGGTGGAGAATTAGAGGGTGGCTCTAATCCTGCCTAGTTGGAGGTGGACTTCGGACTCCATTCCATTGCCTTCAAGGAACAGCCATTGCACAGTTCACTGCAAAGAGGGTGTGGGCATGATCATGTCTGTGTATGTCTATGTGTGTGAACTAACTTCTTATGGCAGGGCCTAGTCACTATTGGATCTCTGTGCATGAATTATTTCAATTGAGGCCACCACTGCAGTCCGCACGGAGTAAAATCGTGGTCAGAGTGGCAAAGGCCTTCTTCAGAACTGGGTGAAAGCTTTCATTTTGCAGAGAAACCTGAATGATTGATTTAACATGTTCCCCTTGATTGGTCTGTATTTTTATTGAAGTATATTACTGGGTGGCTGTATTTCCATTTTGTGAACTGTTCATGTTTAGAATCTTATTGTAAATTTGGGAAGATTTGCATTACAATTGGTGATACAAGTGGAAAAACATATGCTCAAAAGGCATTCCTCAGTTTAGTATATTTAGCTTCTTATTTCTATGCAACTGTTTTTATATATATATATATATATATATATATATATATATATATATATATATATATATATATATATATATTTCCTACATTTTGCAACAACTATGCTTTGAGTATTTCATTGGGTGATATAGACAATGGCATCTGCTTTTTATAATAAAGTGTGCACATGCGAAGGGTGCATTAGTCGAGTCAGAGTTACACAGCATTGAAAAAGGCTCTTTGCCCAAACTGGTCCATGCTGACAAAGATCCCCAAGGTAAACAGGCAGACTGGAGTGTTTCAGTTTGAGATTGAGGAAATTGTGTAATTAGTATCACTGTCTTAATGAGGAAGGAAAATAATGAAAATTCATTCCTCTGGTACACTAATTACTTGGGCCTTTTATTGGCTCCATACTACCTCCTGCAAGCTTTTGCCTCTTGCTTTTTGTTAAGAAGATTGGAAGGTTTAAAAGCAAAAAGGAGAATTTTCAACTCCACATGCTTGGAGAGCCAGTATAATAAACATGGATAGAATTAATAGGAAAGCAGAAAACTGGACTGTTTATTCCCCCATAAGGTGTGGGCCTGTGGTGGCAAGGCGTGCTTTTATAGTCTCCCGAACTGTACTTAAACTGAATAGTTTTCTGGGGCAGTTCAGAGACAACCTTATCCATGTAGGCCAGAGTAGCTTATGATGACAGATAGTATTCCCTGAAGGACACAAATAAGAAGTATGTTTTTTTTTCTGGCAACTCGGTAGTTTCATGCGTAAAAGTTGGAGTTGGCTCCTTTTGGTAATATCATAGAGGATTGTCACTGGCCATAGAACCAACCAAGGAACTTCTGGTTTTAGCCAACTCTGAGAAAGCCACTTCTGGCAGCCATAACAACATCTGGTTATGTGGCACCTTTAACAATTTCTAGTGGAACTTGCATCATAATCAGCACTCAGCAAACTGATACCTGTGGTGGCAACATCCACACACTAGAGAGAAGGGCTGTGGAATTAGGATTAGATACAGCAGGGTGGGAGAAGGCTCGTTGGGAGTGTAAAACCGTATTTACAGTTAGTCTTCGTGTTATTGCTCTGCAAATTTTATGCATGGGTTTGAGATTTAATCCAAGATCATTTGGAAATGTGGAACTCTATTCAGATATAGACTGACATAATCTCAGTCTCAGTGGAAAGCTGCACTACCTTGGATTAAACAGAAATGACTCTGAAGAGTGTAACAGCAGAGATGCATGCTTTGGAGCATAAAAGAATTTCTCCTGCAGTAACAGTTCAGCATATTACTGAGGAAATACAGAAACTTGAGCAGTAAAGTCTTCAAAGGCTAATTGAGCTAATAGCACTTGGGAGCATTTTTTTTTCTGAATTCTGTATGTAACCTTAACCTCACAGGCACAAGTGTAACCTCCCATTCTCAGTCTTGTTGGTCCAGCACTACTTTCTCAGTTAGAGATATTGATGATCCAATTAATTAAAGGATTGAAAGAGCAAAGAAATTACAAAGTTTAGAAAAAATAGTGGTGGATGTGTGGAACTCACTCCTAAAGGGAGTGGTGGAGGCAAATGTATCAAATGGTAAATGGAAAAGCAGAATATACATTCAAGGGAGTAAAAGAATAGAGGGATATATCGATGTGAGTGAGATGACTAGGACTAGGAAGAAGTTCACGTGAATCATTAAACAGTGTGGAATGTGGTCTGAATCCTCTGATACTGAATATCTATTTCAATCATCTCAGGAAGTTTAGAAATATCAGTGAAGCAAATTGCAACATCGTCAACATGTGCATTTGGATTTTAAGGCACAAATCAAGTAAAAAAAAAAAAAAAAAAAAAAGTCCTAACTTGAAATGGGTATATAACCCAAGTGAGTTCAAATCCTAATCTGAACTCAGGACCCACAAATCCCAATCTGATTATGTACCTATATCTAAAACCAAATTTGGATAGGATGCAAATATAATTACCATTGGAGATTTAGTATCCCAATGAAAATTCCAATCACAGAGGACAATTACAAATATTATTCTCAACTATCATACCAGGACTTAATTTCTGTTTTTGATTGTTTCTAAAGAGCACAGTGAATTTGGTGGAAATACCTCTCAGTGACTGGTTGAGTGAGAGTGAGCAGTAAATGTCTTTTTTTACCTTGTAGCCCATGGATCCCACAGAAGGTCAGATAAATAGTGATGTCAATCATATTAATGTAGATCAGCTCACCCTCCTGACTCTTGAGGTGGAATAAAGCAAAACTAAAGAAATAAGTTACAGCTGTACAATTTAAGTGTAAACATAATTTACGTATGTCACTAACTGAGTGATTTTTCTGCACAATAGTTCCAGTAGGGGATTTACTTGGGGATTTGTGATTAACCTAATAATCCACTCTCAACTTTGCAGCATCTAATCCTCTTGGCCTGTTAAATCCATGGATTACATTATGAATGAACTCGTTGGCATTGGAACTTACAGGGCATTCCCAGATAGGTGCTGCTGCTCCGGCAAAGTGCTCTGCCCTGGATCCATCTCCTGGGTAGGTGACGGTGGCTCCATGCGCTGAAATAGTAATGGCGTTCGATTCTGTGTGAGATATAACATGGCCTAGGGCTGGCATCAGACAGACTTATGGGAATGAAGATATCAGATTCAGAATGTGATGCCAAAGAAGATTCATTTACTTCCCAGGTCCCTGTGGATTCTGGGAAAAAGGAGGTCATTTAACACCATAGTCCTGTGCGAGCTGTCTAAGTCATACCCTAAATATACACATAAATTACTGCTTATAAATATTACATAAAAAGGAATCAGGTTTTCTGTCACATTAGTCATAATGCATAGGGAAAACTTAGCTTATGAAAACATTTTTGATGTAGAAATCTTATTTGTATCATGGGGGAGGTTTAGACTGAGGTGGTGGAAGAGGGAGAGTAGCTTCCTATGCCTGAAGTTAGGAAGAGATTCAGTGCGATCAGACTGAAGACCAGATATTTCTCTTTCCATGACAAGACATAGACAATCAAAGCTGTCCATGCAAAGCTCAAATAAATTGCTTTCAGACTTCAGAACAAATGTCAAAAAAACATACCCAAAGAACGTCTCCTTAAAAATATCATTGTGCTCCTTGAAGATAGCCTCCAAAGAAATAATGGGGGATAAAAGATTCCATTATGTTTGATAGACTGCCTAGGGGCAGAGTTCATATCTCAGATGGGGAACTTGATACCTATTGAATACATCTCACATGAACTAATGCCAGTAATGGTGAGCATTAAATTAGCAGGATGTTGCAAAATGACATTAATTCAATGCTCCTCTTACCCTCTAAGCCTGACCTGATCTGGCATAAGGTTGGGTGCAGACCCAAAGCTATCTGGCTGATTCTTTTTTTGGCCCGTGAAACAGAGGTTAATTTGGAAATGGTCAATAAAAATCGGCCTTGCCACCCACACCTCATGGTTAAACTTCAGAAAGGTCATCATTTTCAATGGACTGAAGACTGCCCTAACAAGGTCAAAATAAAATAAAGTGCTGGAGGAGATTCAGCTGGTCAGGCAGCATCTGTGAACAGTCAACATTTTGGGATGAGACCCATATGTCAATTGTTTATTTCCCTCCACAGATGCTGCCTCATCCACTGAATTTGTTCTTGTTGCTCCAGATTCCAACATCTGCGGTCTCTTGTGTCTCCAAGTTCTAACTAGAAGTTTAGCAAAGACTATGTTACATTATATTGTCCCGTGTTCCTATGGTTCATGTTCCCATGCCCTTTTGCAGGAAGAAGAGGGAGAAACCATTATCCACTCTTGGGACAAGGAAAGGAGACACACACCTCACACCAATATAACAGCCTTCCTAGGAGATGACTTCAGAACAACAATGGCAGTGGACCATTAGCAGGTCATTTACCTATTGACTGAAAAACCAGGGTAACTAAGCAAAGTGAAAATGGGAGCAACACACATCAAAGTTGCTGGAGAACGCAGCAGGCCAGGCAGCATCTCTAGGAAGAGGTACGATTGACGTTTCAGGACGAAGAGTCTCAGCCTGAAACGTCGACTGTACCTCTTCCTAGAGATGTTGCCTGGCCTGCTGCGTTCACCAGCAACTTTGATGTGTGTTGCTTGAATTTCCAGCATTTGCAGAATTCCTCGTGTTAAGGTGAAATTGGGATACAGTTTGACTCCTGGAATTCCTATGTGCTTTACAATTGATTGGAAGAAGCTCCCGAGGACAGTAATTTAAATTTGGTAAATGTCTTAAATTTGATTTGGAAGATTTCACAATCTTCTGACAGATTTAATGTTAAATGACCATCCTGAGTAAATGAATGTCATCTGAACCCAAAGCATTCATTTAAAAAAAAGATCATGCAGGTAACTAGCATCTCTTCAGTGCTTTGAAGGCAAGATGCAGAAATGAAATCCGGGGTAAACCTTTCTCCATCATTTTCCGAACAGTCTTCAAGATGAAACTCCTTTTTTGATTGACAATGTAGGTTGGCAAAAACAAAAAGAATAAACTTTTTTGATGCCATTGTGGAAGACCGTAATTTGGCATAAAACTCTCTTCGAAACTCCTTTTACCAATGAGCCAATGTGAACTGACAAACTGCCCAGTCAAAATCAACGTCAACACCTGAGCAACTTAGTTCAACCAACTATTAATTGAATAGCAGTTTCATTTGCATAAAATTAGTTTGGCAATCTCAACAAATTTTGGTTGCTTACAAACTATGTTTGACATGGCTGTCTAAGGTCTGAATGACCTTAAATGTTAAAACTGGCTTGTGATAATAAACCAAAAGCAGGATATGCCATACCAGTATTTGTACACATTGAGTCAAATTTCTAGAGAGAGAGATGTTTAGCAGTATTTGTCAAACTGATCCTTCCTCTCCCCCTTTTGCTGAAGACACTGACTTGCATCATGTAGCTGCATATTGGAGTTTCCTGTGCGTGAATTGGGCATTAGCTTCAAATCCAAGAGTGACCCCAATGTTGAAGTACTTAATTGACTGTAAAGCACTTTGGTGTGTCTAGGAAGGGATGTGAAAGATGCTTTAAAGTGTTTTAAGTAATACTTAATATTGTTGAGCGCATTTTAAGGCTTGTCGTCTTCAGTTGTAACACTGGTTATTGGTGGATAACTTTAACACCACGTTAATCTATGACTAGGAGCAGCAACTGGCCCAGTTTCATACATGTGCACTATGTGAGGTCACAAAGCATTCAAAATAAATAGGATCCTGACATGGAAGAATTAACTACAGAAAACAAATCAGTGAGAAATGTATGGAAAATCTACAAGCACTAATATCCTCTGAGAAAATTCAGAGGTCTTATTTAAAAAAAAAATGTTCACAAGATTCAACAACATTCAAAGCTTGACACCATCTAGGACAAAGCAGATTGCTTGACTGACATCCATCTACCACCTTAAACTTTTGCTTCCTCCACTACCAGCACACCATGAAAGATATCACTGAAATACAAACATTTGTTAAATATGTTTAACTCCAGTCCAAGGATCTGGAGAAGTGTTGAGATTTATCTTCCAACTATGGATCCTCAGGAGCAATTTCCTTGTATTTTTTTCCTTGGTTGACTGTGTTAAATGTGACGTAAAGCGGAGGCTGGGTATTCTCCTTTGGAGACAATAGAAATGAATTGGAAGTGGTAGACTATCACAGCTGATATCACATTGTGTCTTCATTGCACTGTTTGAAGTCAAATTTCTGCCTCTCAAAGATTGAGTCTTGTTCCCTTTGCATTTCAACATCCTGATATTAACTAATGCTTGTGCTGCAATGCAGTTTTGCTCTTGGATCGACCCATTTCAAACACCGCAAGCCTGCCACCATCAGAAAGTAACATGAAGAGGAACCAGATAGGAAGGTCGAATGATGCATACTCCATGGTTTGGATACCCCAGATTTGCTGAGATGCAAAAATAACCAGGTTGGAAGCTCAGCATTGCCAAAGGAAAGTTCCATTCTCTGCTATTGTGAATTCTAACGTGAAGGCCAATGAATGGGAATGTGCAAGAAGCAAACATCACAAAGCAAAATTGTAAGCCGAGCAAATTAAGGAAAGCTTTGTTATTTCTCTGGGTGAGTCTTTGTTTTGCAGTTCTCTTTTTTTTTTAGGGTGCTGTCTGATAAAGTCTGATTGAATAGATGCTCTCTGCTACATTAGTACCTGCTCCTCATGGAGTAGCTGTAGCTTTTTAGCTTTGCTCTGCCGGTAGTATTCCATGATCATCATGGCCGCATAGATCTTCCCTACTGTGAGATCCGTAGCTGTAGGAGGGGGAAGGTGAGAGGATAAATTAGAAAGCAGGAAACAAAAGTTAACCTTGTTATAAGTTACTTGCTGACATCCCATCCCCAGACTTCTGTTAGTTTTTCACCTACTTTCTTCCAAATGCCTAAAACTGGTTAACTTTCCCAAGCAGTCATTAGGGTGAATACATTTTTTGACCAACTTATTTTACTTTAACCACGGTGCTTTTTCATGAAGGCAACTCCACAGAATGCAAAATACATAAGCAATCAGCTTTGGAGTTACCTATTAGATAAGATTAAATTAGTTTAAGCTATTATCACATAAAACCTGAGTGCAATGAGATGCCTCGTTACAGAATCCTACAATACAATCATACCCAATGAAAAGCTATTTTTAAATTACCCCACACATGGAACTCTTCCCCAAAACCCTGAAAGTGAATTTCTTTAAGCATGTGCCCAGTGAGAGTTGTCACTGAATCTTTTATCATTCCGGATGGTGAGTTTTATATCCTCACTGAGCTGTGCGACAAACAAAATCCTCCCGTTTCTAGTTTCTTTGCTGATTACAACACACTTGCCAGAGGAATCAGTTGTAGGATGGAAGAGTTCAAATCACCCGAGTACCTCACTGACCTGGACAGCTCGTGGACCCAAATGTTATGAGTTAAACCAGCTGTTTTGAATTTCACACTGTAACTATAACCTGTGCCAGATAAAGCAGTTGTATTCCTCCAGTAATAAAATGGTAGGAAAATACATAGTTAACAATAAAAAGCAAAACGTCAATATTACTGTGGTTGTAAAGTGCTTAATAAAGTTCCAGAAAATCAATATAACCATGGCATCAAAGTGATAAAGAGAAAATAAAAAGTTCATTGTCATCACTTGCTGTTTCTCTTATATTTATGATTTACATGGAAAGAAAGTTTTATAATCGAGTAGAATTCTCTAGACAATCATATATTAATATATTAATGTGAGTATAGAATCGCAATAAAACTTTGATCCTGTATTGTTCTAACCTCATGGGAATGTATATAATCTGTTGCCCAAGGTAAAAGGATAAATCAGTCCAGTGTTAAGATAAAAATAAGGAGAAGAGGAGGAACTGGAATGGTATGATTACAATAAACCAGCTATAAAAAGAAGCTAAGCCAAAAGTTTGAGGAAGGATGACTCTTGGAAAACGAACTCAGAAATCGCAATGAAGAATCTAGGATGAAGACACCAAAGCAGCAATTGTTCCCTGGAACACTGCAGGGTTAAGAAGATTAGCGTAAAATGCATGGCTCAAGGATTGATGTGGGAGAAGTGGGTTTGAAATCATGGGAAACTGGCACCAATATTGGGGAAGGAGGGAGCTGTTCCATTGGGATGGGCTCCACCTGAACTGTAATGGGACCTGGATCCTGGTGAATCGCATAACTAGGGTTGTGGATAGGGTTATAAACTAAATATCGGGGGGGGGGGGTTCAACAGATTGAAGAAATATGGATAAAATAAAAGGGAAAAGTGTGGAGAAAGATAAAGTAAAAGCAAAAGTTAAGAAGAAAGGAAGGGTGGAGTGGAGAAAGGTCAAGTGCGTAAGAGACAAAGATTACCCGATTTTAAAGGCACAATGAGTGTAAGGGCACTTTATCTGAATGCTCCAATATTCATAACAAGGCCGGTGATTTAGTGGCCATACAGTGGCACAGGCAATAAACCAAGAAATATCTGAGCCATGTAAGAATGGAACAGCAGTTGTCATGGGGTCTTTAACTTGTACATAGATTGGGTGAATCAAGTTGGTCGAGGCAGTCTTGAGGAGGACTTCATAGAATGCATACATGACAGCTTTCTTGAACAGCATGTTACTGAATCTACAAGGGAACGTGCTGTCTTGGATCTGGTTTTGTGCAATGCGACAGGTAAAGTTAGTGATCTTGTAGTTAGGGATCCTCTTGGAAAGAGTGATCACAGTATGATTGAGTTTCTCATACAAATGGAGAGTGCACTATTTTGATTTAAAGCCAGTGTACTAGGCGTAAACAAGAGAGACTACCATGGGATGAAGGAGGAGTTGGGTAAGTTAGACTGGAATACAAGCTAAGGGAACAAAGGGTGGGACGGTTGAGGAACAGTGAAGACTTTCAAAGAGATTTTTCATGGTTCTCAACAAAAATATATTTCAGTTAAAAGCAAGGACAGCAAGGGTGGGGAGAGCCAGCCATGGATAACTAAGGAAAAAAAGGAAGGCATTAAACTAAAAGCTTGTGTGTACAAAGTCGCCAAGACTAATGGGATACTGGAAGATTGGGAAAACTTTAAAAAGGAACAAAGACCCAAGTGAGCAATAAGGAAAGAAAGGGAGGATAGATTATGAAAATAAACTAGCACAAAATATAAAAATGTATAGTAAAAGTTCTTATAATTATATAAAGCAGAAAAAGGTGGCCATTGTGAATATAGGTCTCTAGGAGGACAAGAGGGGGAATTGATATTGGGTATGAGGAAATAGCCGAGGCTTTGAATAACTAGTTTGTGTCGGTTTTCATGGTGGAGGACACATCTAACATGCCGAAGAGAGGTGATATGGATGCGATGGGAGGTGAAGACCTCGATACAATAGCTATCACTAAAGAGATAGTGCTGAGCAAACTTGTGGGCCTAAGGATAGATGAGTCCCCTGGTCCTGATGGAATGCATCCCAGGGTACTGAAAGAAACAGCAGAGGTTTTTGTTGAGGCTTTGGTGATAACTTACCAAAATTCTCTGGACCTGGCAGATTGGAAGAAGGCGAATGTCAGACCACTTTTCAAAAAAAGGATGTAGGGAAAAGGCAGATTACTATAGGCCAGTTAGTTTAACATCCGTAGTTGGGAAAATGCTTGAAGCTATCATTAAAGAAGAAGTAGTGAGGCATCTCGAAAGAAATGGATCCATCATGCAGACATAGCATGGATTCAGCAAAGGCAGGTAATGTTTGACAAACTTACTGGAGTTCTTTGAGGATATAACAAGCGCAGTGGATAGAGGGGAACAGATGGACGTTACTTATTTGGATTTCCAAAAAGCACCTTATCGAATGCCATATAAAAGACTTGTCCATAAGATAAGGTTGCATGGAGTTGAGGTGATGTATTGCCATGGATAGAGGATTGGTTAACCAATAAAAAACAGAGTTGGGATACATGATTGTTACTCTGGTTGGCAATTAGTGGTGAGCGGTGTGCAGCAGGGGTTGGTGCTGGGCCTACAACTGTTCATGATGTACATTAATGATTGGGAAGAGAGAACCAAGTGTAGTGTGTCTAAGTTTGCTATGATACTAAACTGAGTGGAAAAGCAAATTGTGCAGAGAATACAGAGAGTCTGCAGAAAGATATAGATAGGTTAAGTGAGTGGGGCAAGGGTCTGGCAGATGGAGTACAGTGTTGGTGAGGCTGCATCTGGTGTACTGTGTGCAGTTCTGGTCTCCTTACTTGAAGGATACACTGGCTTTTGAGGCGGTGCAGAGGAGGTTCACCAGGTTGATTCCAGAGATGAGGGAGAGAGGCTTGTGAGGAGAGATTGAGTCGCCTGGGACTGTACTCATTAGAAAGGATGAGAGGAGATCTTATCGAAACATAAAATTATGAAAGGGGTAGAGAAGATAGAGGCAGGAAAGTTGTATCCACTGGTAGGAGAGATTAGAACTAGGAGACATAGCCTCAAGATTCAGGGGAGTAGATTTAGGATGGAGATGAGGAGGAACTGCTTTTCCCAAAGAGTGGTGGATCTGTTGAATTCTCTGCCCAATGAAGCAGTGGAGACTACCTAAGTAAATGTGTTTAAGACAAGGTTGGATAGATTTTTGCATAGTAGGGGAACTAAGGGTTATGGGGTAAAGGCAGGTAGGTGGAGATGAGTCCATGGCCAGATCAGGTCATGAATGGCGGAGCAGGCTTGATGGGCCAGATGGCCTACTCCTGCTCCTATTCCTTATGTTTTTAGTTCTTGTAAAGTACAGGGTGAAAAACGACAATAAAAAAAATCACAATTATTGGAGATCTAGAACACAAACAGAAATGACTAGAAACGCTCAGACGGTCAAGCAGCATCCACAGAGAGATATAGAGCCAGTATTTCAGGCGAATGACCTTTGATCTGTACTGTAAAAGTAAGAAACAAGCATGTTTTAAATTGTGGAGAGTATGAGGAGAGAACAGAGGGCATGCCTATGATAGCATGTAGACCAAAGTTGTCAAGCTAATTGCTGCTGCCAAAATTTAAAGCAGTGGTGTTGAAGTTAAATTCAGGACCTGATTCCAGAATGCCATTTTTTGGGTTTAAGTTTTCACCATCAAAAATGTACAGCACTACTCTACACCAGAGAAACACTGGTTTCAGAGCAGGAATGGTTCACTGTTAATTAAGCACGTGAGGAAATCCAGCTATCAAGAACTGCTAATAACAAAACAAACATGTAGCGTATAGCTTGTGGCTGCAGTGTTTTTTGCCTTTCAGGAAATGGAGATGAAATTGGAAACTGGTTCATTTTGACATTTGAGCTAATGAAATGAAAACAAGAACAGTAGGCAGGACATTAAAATATAACCTTACAAAAATATTTTAGCTGATTGAGCAAATGGGCAAGGCTGTGGTAGACAGATTTCAATGCAGGTAAGTATATGTTCTTTTATTTACATCTAAAAATAGAACAGGTATAAAGTCTAAATGATATAAAGCAAGAACAGTGGAGGTCTGGGTACACAACTGATTAAATTACCTTGCACTGTTTCGGAAAATACTTAAACAGGGTAATGGAATCCTGATCTTCACATTCAGAGAACTGGAGCGCAAAGGAGTAGAAGTAATACTTCAGCAATTCAAGCTCAGGCTAGACCACACAAGGAGCATTGGATGGCTGAAAGCCATTCCAGGCAGCATAATAAAGGATGTATTAAATGAGCTGTCACACTAGTTTACCAATGAGTCTGAACAAAATTACACGACACAATTGCACAACTAGGCCTGTATTCATTAGAGTTCACATGTCAAGGGAAGATTTAATTGAAGTTTTCAAGATACGTATTACAGGGAGCTATCTGGGGGTTGATGAAGACAAACAGTTTTCATCAATTACTGAGTTCTTGGCTGGGCAGCAAGATCTAAATTTAGAGCCAATCTTTTCAGGAATGAAGTTAGGAAAGACATGCGGGAGATTGATAGAAATTTGGAACTTTCTTCCAACAGGTGTTTGATAATAAGTCAATTCCTAATTTTAAATCTAAGATTGGCAGAATAAGTTAAATGGCCATCTTGTTCAAGTCATGTTCCTGTCAGAAGATTGTTACTGACAATATCATGACAGGAATCTGGCTAACTGGTTGGTTAAAACCTAGGGAGATGGCAAGGGAAGAAGCAAAATAAAGCTTTACTTACATTTATGAGGTGTCACTAGCAGATCAATTGTCTTCTGGGAGAGATTTGGCCAAATGGACATCATCTCCTTCCTCAATTCCCGGTCCATTTGGTGCTTGTCAGCCCCTCCTAACAAAGAAATAGGCAATATGGGATTGATCAATATATTTAATGCTCACTAAGCCACCATGGCTGCAAGAAATGTCTCTATGGGCAACCTATGAGGAGCCATATTTCCTCTGCCACCATATTTAAAATATCATCTTCAAATGTGACTAGCATATGGGGTTGATTCGGCATAGTCACTACACTTTGCAGTGTATAGGCCATTAAGAGTTACCTTTTGGCAAGATATTTTCCTTGTCCAGAAACAAAATAGCCCTGTAGCTACTGCATGCCTTAAAATATTTAGCTATTAAGGGGGAATGAGCTGCAGATTAAGAGAAACCACTTCTGCTGATTGTGGTCTAACATTAGGGGAAGATTAATAATTAGAGCCTGGGCAGTGGAAATTCGGAGCTCCTATCATAAATGAGATTTGAAACTGAATCAAATGTAAAGTTTAAATCTGAGATTGGTAAATTTCTAATTAAATAAGATATTAAGAAAAATGGAGCAATAGGTTATGTTACGGATCTGGCTTGATCTCACCAGGTTTGAGGGATTAAATGACCTTGTGATCCAAACAGGGATTACAAATTGCTGTGAAGTGCACTGATGAGAAATTAAGGCAGGTTTTGTTTTGTAGCAGTACATTAGACAGTCAGACTAGGCTCCTGACTCGGGTGTGAACCATTCAGTTTACTGATTCGAAGGTAAGAAAACACTTGGAGGATTTCATGAACCTGACCCACGTGTACCCTCTGGATGTAATGCCTCAACAGGAGAAAGTGCTTGCCTAGTCTGACCTATGTGTGAGTCCAGCAATGTGATTAAATGTGACTGACCTCTGCATGGAGAGTTCAAAGCCAGCTAAGGACATGCATTAAGATTTGGCCCAGCCAACAATGCTCACGTCTTGTAAACAAAGGAAAGTAAATGATCACCCTATGGTCTATTCAATGACAGTGATCCTGCACATAGTGGATGTTTCCATTAGTAGGAAAGACTAGGATCTGAGGGCACAACCTCAGAAAAAGTGGATGTACCCTTAAAACTGAGAGGAGGAGGAATTTTGTCAGCCAAAGGGTGGCGAATTTGTGGAATTCGTTATCACTGAGAGCTGTGGAGGCCAAGTCAATGGTTGTATTTAAGGTGGAGGTCGTTAGATTCTTTATTGGTAATGGGGTTAGGGGTTATGGGGAGAAGGCTGAAGAATGGGGTTAGAAATCAGTCATGATTGAATGGTGGAGCAGCCTTGATGGGCTGAATGACCTAATTCTGCTCCTTTATCTTATGATGCCACAGGAGTCAGATACTCAGCAAATGCCTGGATGCCTTTGAGTGAATTTTCTCTTTGTTTGTTATTTCCTGCAGCAGGACATTGGTGATAGAGCCTTACCTTTAGCTATTTTGATGTCCAAGGCTGTTCTAATCAAAGCCATGAGAGTGGAGTTGAAATGCACGCTGTTGTCCTCGGCAACTGGCAAGTCCATTCGCAAGAGCCTCTGTGGAGAAGCAATCACACAACAGACCTAGCCCAAAGCACCATTAGCCATCTGGTGCAAAGCAGAGGCAATCGAGGTTCCTTTCAATGTAGTTTCAAATAATTCATTCCATTTGTGTACTTAAGACACAGCTGCAATCAAATACAATGCACACACACATCCACACAAACACCCACTCTCTCACAAACACATACGCACACGCACAGAGTCCGCGGGACAGAACACAATGCATAGGCATTCCCAGATCCAGCTGAGGTACTGACATCCATTTCACAAACACAGAGGGATGCAGACACATGCAGCATGCACACAGGTACTCCCACAGAACAAGCAATGCAGTTACACTAAACACACAAGCTTCTAAGGATAAGACGCTGGATTCCATTGGCAGCTATGCTAATGCTTAAAATCTGCTCTCCCAGTGCAATGGAGCATCATTCAGAGATCATTAACAGCGGCATCCATTTGTTCCTACGTGAATTAGAGATGGTGCATTTGCTGCAATTGAAGTAATGGATTTAAAAGATATTTTCATCAGAGAAGTGTTATGCCAGTAATGGGAGAGGGAGGGGAGAGAGAGAGAGATAATGGGGAGAGGGAGACCATGGTAAAAACAGGATGAAAAGAGGTTTACACATGAGTAGGTGTAAAAAGTGACAGAACTTGACTTGTGCTGATTGAGGAATGGTCGGCACCACTTAAAGCTCAATTGTTCCAAAGGTTGTTCCTTAAAGGAGATACCAAGGGGAGTAAAGCCACAATATTTTTGTATTTGTTGTCTGTATTGTACCCTAAAAGCTTGTATAAAAAATCTGTCTTGGTATCAGTATCCCAATAAACAAGAGTGGGGACTGTCACCTTATATTTGATAAAATAAATTTGAGAAGTGCAACTCACAAGAGTTTGGACAGTATTAAGTTAATATCAGCTGGACAGACTTTTGAATACAAGATGCCTTACAGAAACATGAGGTCTGCTCACGCCAGAGTTGCTATTCTTTGGTTCAGAATCCAAAATGTAGTCCTGCCTGAGTTTTCCTCCTGGGAGTGGGGAATGGTCAACCATTCATCATCAGGGTGTTGACGCAAAAGCCACAATCTCCAACTGATGCGTGCATTTTGTTTTTGCCAAATAATGGGTCTGTGCCCACCACTGGAGCTTCAATGTCACCAGAAACCCAGTAATTTTCATGAATTACTAGGGAGTCCATATCCAACTGTGACACATCTCTGGCAACTTCAATTCACTCTCTTCTTGCATGGCCGACTTTAAAATCTCTGGGAGTATGTAACAGGACTGATTTAGTCAATGAATGACTAATCTTGTGCGAGTACTCAGAAGCTGCTTGGGTCCAAGGTAAAGTGATCAACATCTCTGCAGCAATGTTGTGCAGGGAGGAGGGTACATTGAGTAAGGGTTGCCTACACTCACTGCTACTGTAAGGGTTATTCAACTGATGGTAAAATGATCCATGTGGTTGTTGCCACAGCAGCTCAGAAATGGCATGCAAAAGCTTGATAAACCATTCTCCCCAACAGCACAGAAGTTTCCTGGCACTCCTTGTAGCCTTATCAGGAAGAACATGGAATGTCAAAGAGGATGAAGGTTAGGAAAATAAAGGAAAAGCCCATGGATGGAAGGGAAAAATTACAGATGAATGGAGACATCTGTGGAAACCAGAGGGTAAAGTTCAGAGGACAAATTCCAAAAAAACAAAATATTTAAATTTCTTAAAATATTTGGGCAGGTTCTGAGTATAAACTGTACTTATCAGTCGTTGTGTGATCCAGAAATGAAGAGGCTGGCTCTACTGTCAGAATGAGGTGTTGGGAATAAATTTTGTGAATTTTTTTTTTAATGAAAGTATCACCCCCAAAATGAAACTTTCCTTCTAATAGAGAATTTTACCAGCTAGGTGATTCTTGGAATGCCTAATGTTGGCATCATCTACTGCCACTGTTTGTGAAAGCTTTGAATTTTTAATCAGATACACAGCAGATTGCTTCCAGATTGAAAGGTGTGATTGGTGGACTAGTTAATTACTGAGGTAATATAATTAACATAGGGAATGTGTTCGACGATGGCATCAACATCCTCGTGTTCAGGTTTGACAAACGTGGCAGATAGCAGTGCCATAGCAATTTAGATAGGACATAAGTTTGACAGTTTAAACATATATTGTGTCAAATATAGGAATCAATGCTGGACAAATGAAAGATGGATGAAGTGGAGGTGCATTTAGAGATCCAGATACTTGGGTCATTAAAAACTCATGAACAGTTTCCAAAGAATAATAGAATAATGCTGACCTTTATATCTGGAGTTCAAGAGGTAGATGTTTTTTCCCCCTAGTTAATCAAAGTCCTGGCCAGACTACACCTAGAGTACTCGGAGCAGTTCTGGACACATCGTAGAATGATGGATTGTGCTTGTATGGACAGTGTAAGATTCATAAAGACAATAAGAGGTCCAAGTGTTGACAATTACGACAAGTAATTATACAACTAAGTTGCATTGTCTGAAATTCAGAAGTCAATGGTGGGGGGAATTGATTAAGGGAAACTGACGGGAGCTAAAGTACATACTGAAGTATATACTGGCAGCAGGATATGAAGATGAAAAGTTGCTTGCTTTTGAGGGTTTGTCAGGGTTCTTCTGAGACTAAAGGCAGGAAATATTTATATTTGTAGAGTGCAGGGGAAATTTGGAACTCTTCCACAAATGGCATTGATTTTAAATTGATATAAATAGATTTATGTTAATCAAAAATAGTAAAGTAATGGTGAAATTAGAACATGGAATAGCCAAGAATTTTTACTAACAAAATTGGCTTGAGGTACTGTTCCTGTTGAATGGGATGTTATGAAATCACAGTGGAATATATAGCGTAATTAGATGTATATATTGTTCAACAACAGCAACAGTTTGATGTTGTTGAACAATATAAGCAATAATTACAGTAAGAGTACTTATTGTTTATACTGGGAACAATTTTGTTGCTGTTCTAATGAAATGAATGCTATTTCATTGGACTAGCAGCAAAAATGTCCTCTGTTCCTTCACATGAGCATCGTCAAACAAAGCATCAAAGCTGAGCCACATAAGTAGATAAAAGGGTAGGTAGGAGCTTGGCCAAGAAGGGAGGTTAAATTATCATCTTAATAGCAGAGAGAGATTTATTTATTGAGTGGATTCCAGAGGTTTTGGCTTGGCAGTTGCAGCTATAATCACCTACAGTGAAACAATTGCATTTGGGAATGATCTTGGGTGTCCAGCAGTGAAGGAACACAAGAGATCTAAGGTTATAGTGCTGGAGCGGGATACAGAGACAGGAAGGGCAAGGAAGGATGAGGCTGATGAAGTACTAACTGAAATTGCTTACTTTTAAGCATTTGTCGGGGGTCAACAGCTAAGGAACAGTAGAAATGGGTGGGCAGCATTCGGTAGTGAATGGGGAGGGGTATATATGGACCATCCAAGGCTGAGAAGTATCAGAGGGGAGGGTGGACAACTTCCATGAGGTAGGATACAAGATCAGCCACCACTGTTCATTAACCAATTGCTGTTTTAAATCATCTCCCTGTGAGGGGCATCAGACAAAGGATAGAGTAAAAACCACTCGGTGTGAACAGTAATTAGTCCGTGAACGTGGGCTGTTCTAATACCTTGCACTTTAAGCCAGCAGTTTTCTAAACCATATTTCCTGCCCCATCTCAACCTATTGTCTAATATACTGTACAAAAGACTTGATTGGCTATTATAGAAAAAGTTTAAAGTAATATGAACTCCATGATAATTATTCTAGATATTTGTTGGTGTCTGAAATTTGCCTTTCCCTGTAAATAAAGCAAACAAAGGGCATATTTGGGAAGTGGATTACTCTGTGTAGTTCTCCTTCAACTGGAATGGCTACGATGGTGAATGCCCCTTCATGGGATAAATTTCTTTGATCTCCCACAGATACAGGGCAAAAACTCTGCAGCACTAAAGCATGATCTAAAGCAAAGATTGAGCATCTTTATTTTTTACAGCCTGATTCCAGCAACAACACTCTACATGAGATCAAAATTGCTGCCTTCACAACCAGTCCCTAATGCTTAAAAACTGGATGTTTATATTGTCTTAAGGATTTAAAAGAAGAAGTTTGAGAAGAAAGACAAAACAGAAAAGAAATATTATCCATGGGCTAGAAAAGAGAGGAAATCATGAATTATTGTGCATTTTAAGTGGAGAATTCATGCCTCGGTTTGGTGCATTGTTTTGCCAACATTGGAACTTTTAATGAGGTATTCTGCTGTAGTGTTATTGGAGGATAGAATTTGCAGTATTTCAGTTAACACTATTCATAATGTTTGCAATTGAGAAAGTAATGAAATTGATTTTAGCAATAAATATGCCATGATGTGGACAAGTAAATCAACACCAATCTATCTATCATGGATAAAAGTTGGGGTTGCCTCATTGTTTTGCACGAGACGTGCCTTTCAATGTTGGCACATCTTTACACCGCAGCATGCAGGATGAAGAGAACGCATTCATGATTAACTAGGTGTGTGGTATGGAGGGAATAAAGGGACCAATACAGGTTAGAACTGCATTGACAGAAAGAAAATAGGTAATAGCTGGAAAAGTTAGTAACAGCTAAACATTCAGAGGTGAACTTGAAGAGTACTTGTTGCTCTCCTTCAGCCTAAATACCTGAAGAGAAACTGAACTGCCCTCTCTGAAACACACAACAAAAGTCATGCAACCCACAGGAAGGGGAGTGTGCTTTTTGTCAAATAACTTTATATTTTCAAATATATTTTTAAAAATATTGTTTGGATCCATTAAATAAATGGTAATTTCCATTCTTCCCAATTGAGATTTTGCAAAGCTGAAGAGGACAGGGTTGAAACTTTCTTTAATATTCAGAATGTGAAAGAGTTCAAGGTGGTTTGGGGACACTTTGTAAATATTGCTATTTCCGTATAAATGTTCAGATCTCAGACTCACTGGATCTCCCCAAATCTCTAGGGGATCAACAACGGTGTTGAACTTGGGAATTCTGCACCTGGACATCTGGTAGAATGTGACTGCAAAGGAGATTACTGAAGATGCTAAGTTGTTCTGCAACTGTTTAAGCAGGATCATCTCTGGAGGGTCTTCATTTGAAGATTGGAATCATTTAAAGGGGACAATGTTAACTCAAGGGCAAATGAGCAACTGTACGGACTGTGATACAGAGGTCAGGGTCCATCTTTGTCACTTGCTGACAACAGGTGAAATCTAAGTTAGATCAATGCTTATGGGAGAAAAAAAGCTATGATTGTGCTCTTTGATTTCCATTATAACCAATACTGGGCCATGCACATCAACTCAAGGCAGGATCAGTGTTAGTTTTCCATGCCCCTCACCATCCCATCAGCCAAGTCATCTGCCAACACTCATGTCTAGGCTGATGAGAACACCTTGATCTTCAGGTTCCCCTCTAGGCCACCAATCGCCCTAACTGTTCATTTATTGTTGCAGGGGCTCCCCTCACTGTGGGAGCACCCTCACTGCTTGGATTGTGGCAGTTCAAGAGGTTGTCCCACCATCAACTTCTCAAGAACAATTAGGAATAGGCAAGGGACAGTAAATGCTGGCCTCGCCAGTAAAGCCCAGAAACAAAGAATGCATTTTAAAAGTATTTGTGGAAGCTACAAGAATTGGTGCTTTCGAGGGAGACAAGGAAAAAAAGTGGGCCTAGACTATGAAGCACCAATGGTTGCTAAGTTCACGATTCTTTATCTTGAATAAAACCAAACTGAGGAATTATGAAAATGTTAGCTTGCAGGGACAGGAATGCTATGGTACCAGTTATTATGTTATTGGATCGCTGAGTTTGAATCCCACCACAGTAGCTACGATATTTAACTGGGTAATTTAACTTTGAATAACTGGACTGTTAGTTAAAGTAAATGCGACCCTAAAGGTTGTCATAATTTTCCATCTGGTTCATTACTATGAGTTAGGGAAGGAATTTTGCTGTTAATCTCTGGTCTGGCCCATATGTGACTCCAAACCCGGAAAGGTGGTTGGTTCTTGACTGTTTCAGTTCAGGGGCATTTGGGAATGAATGATAAATGAGTGAGATCTGGGCTATATCTAAATATAGCTTAGCAATAGTGAGTATAAACTGAGATTCCAAAATGAATTATCGAATCTCTGAAGGATTTGATTCCACTCTACATTACTTTCTCACAAGATAATTCAAGAAGACTGGTAGTATCTCGGCAGCAGTTGATTGATTGTGTGTCAGTTCTTCTGACAAGGTACTGAGCCAATGAAAATTGATTGGAAGGGAGGGACTGATGGGAAGGTATTAAAGGAATGTGGGTTCAGGGAAGAACACGAGAGTTTGTTTCTGTGAGGTAGAGCGAGCTTTGACTTCCAGGCTCACTGATGCCACATTTATAAATTTCAACAGCAAAGGATGAGGTTTATTTAGCTCAATATCACAACCAGGGTCAAGTTGTTCAACCAGTACTCCGTGAATCAATTGTTGGTTTAAAATACTCCATGGGTGTGGACAGGGGTTTCAATTAACTGTACTGGTAAAATAAATTAACTAGATAAAACTGGGATGATTTGAGGTAATTGTTCCATCAACTTTATAAGTAGATTACGTTTATTAATAATCCCCTCTGACTCCTCCCACTTCATTTGGACTGCACGAACCCTGATCCTAACAGTTCAAAGGTCACAGAGCTTCTCCGACACACTGAACACTAAGGACACGTTTCTACCTTATAAGCAACTTGCGTAGGGCATTTCTTCCCCAGGCCTAAAGGCGGAGACATGTGCCTCAACATCTCATACATATCAGTGTAACTGATGCGGCCACTGTGCAGCAGAAATGAAACAATAAAGAAGATGCGTCCGTGACGAACGGAAAGGATAAAAAAACGGAAGGAAACAAACAAAAACAAACAAAAAATATTAGAAGGTTATTCTTTACGGGTCTGTCAGTCGCAGAAATTCACTCAATTCCTATGCAATGTCTAACTATTGCATAGACGCACAGAAAGATAAATCTGTTGTGAGGAGATGCAGTCTTTGTCAATGCAGTTTCTGTCCCCACAGCACTAATGAACAGTACTAAACCCAAGATGCCAAGTGGTTTTGGTTCAAACAAGCAGCAATGGCTGAGGCTGAGGTAAATATGTGCATTTTCCATGCTGGATTGTCTAGCTGACTGCATTTTCCTGTACATTCTACTCCAAGAAATGCAAAACAAGAAGGAAGCACACTCATTCATTGATGCCGAGGTTGGTAGCTTATTGGAAATCAAACCTTGCAGGCCACCCTATGAGGACATTTCTTGCCTAAGCCCAGAGGGGGTGAGATTACACGCAATAAACTGTACATATCCTTATAATGAATGCGGCCGCTGGAAAAAGAATACAATCAGTTAGTGAAAACAAGGCTGTGAGGTTAAAACAGAGCAGAACTTTCACAAATTAACACACAGCAGCTTTAGGTAAAATAAAAATCATCATACAGAACAGCACGTCAGAAAACCCAATTGGCTGGTTTGTAGTTTGCAGGCAGTCACATTAACCAATGCACCTTATAAAGGTGCCCATCTGTGAGCATCAATCCCAACCCTTCATTAGCAGCAAAAGCCACAACCTGAATTAATGTCTTAACCCATTCCCAATTCCTGGGCATGGGTTAAGGTACCAAACCAAGTGTATGCATGGAGGTAGAAATGAACCTGATTGTACTGACACTTGCAATTTATCTACAGCAAGGCCCAAACCTGTGATTTCAACCACTTAGAATGTCAATGGCAACGGATACAGAAGATCACAACCGCCTACTGTATACCTTCCCCTCACTAATCATCCCAACTTGGAAATACGTTTGTAGATCACTATTTTTCTGGGTATAGAAATGGGAACTCTGTCCCTGATTGCACCCTGAAAGTGCCTTTAGTCATAGTCATACTTTACTGATCCCGGGAGAAATTGGTTTTCGTTACAATTGCACCATAAATAATAAATAGTAATAGAGATAGTAACAGTAATACTACTATTAGTAAATAGTAATAGTTACAGAAATAATAAATAGTTAAATAGTAATATGTGAATTATGCCAGTAAATTATGAAATAAGTCCAGGACCACATCCAGTTACCACATGGACTACAGATTTAAGGTTTTTATTAATTTATTCTTGGGGTGTAGGCATTGCTATTTAGGCCAGCTATGATACCCAAGAGAATATAGTAGTGAGATATATTATTTACAGTACTATATTCACATGTATCATAGCTGGCCTATATAGCAATGCCTACACCCTGAGAATGAATTCATAAAAACCTGACTTATAAGGATCTTTCACAGAAATGATTTTAAAATGCAAAGTGCTTGCTTCAGTTCAGTCTGTTTGATTGACTGGGCTTGGTAGATGTTGCGATCACCTCAGAGAATAATAGCTCTGTTGTAGAGCCACTAGACTGCACACCATCATGAAGCAAACAAAATGAAGACCAATTTCTGTGGGCAGCTGTATTTGAATAATATGTTAAATTATATTATTCTTGCATTTGTGTAAAGTGATAGCCTATGGTTAAGGGTTCATTTTCAAAAGTTTATTTAGAATCACATTTCAACTGCAATGTTTATTCTGCTTACCACACTGCAGGGAGGAGAACATGAGGGTGGTCTTAGAGGATGCAGTCAGGGATTGAGAAGTTCAGTTATGAGGCTCAATTTAATGCTCTTCAGAACAACAATGGCTGAGAGGAGATTTAACCAAGAGGCTTTGAAGTTTCAGGAAGCCAAAGAGAATTAACAGGAAGGTCCTGTGAGGCTTGGTCAGTTATGTTCCACAGATTAAAGGTTACTGGAGAAGAGAGTGGATTTAAAAAAAAACTATATTGTGCATCTAGAATTTATTGTCAGAGGGTGGCAGAAGCAGAAGCTACAACTACATTTGAAATACACTTGACGTGCTGGAACCTACAATGCAACATCCAGCAAATATTTCCAATGGTTGTCATTTAGCCAACATGAACATAATGGGCCGAGAGGCTTCCCATGCATTAGCAACTGATTGCCATTACCTCTGGATCTTCAAGTAGACTTGTGGTATCATCACACTTAATTGATAACAGTCCCCAAGCTGCAGGGCAAATTGTAGCACAAGGTATCCTGAATTCTGGGAAGTATAGCTTTTGGAATAAAAATGCTAACAAACCAGCCAATCAATTATTTAAAGTTGCAGAGAATTGTAAAGGTTTCACTAGCCTAATTCAACTTTGACAAATGGCTATTTTAATTCAAATTGTGTGGCTTGTAGAGTTAGTAAACATCTTTAAACAGGACTGATTAACCATTTAATCAAGTTAGCTTTACTTACTGGGTGAGGGGGGCATGGTGGTGGAGAGGGAAGCCTTCAGAGTGGGAAGGTGAATAGAATCAATAGAATAAACAAGAATTGTGCTTCATAATAGGGACCATTATAGGTCAGCATACACAGGGATGATGGAATGATGCACAAGGAGCAGATTATTGGAAGAGTAAGCAAGACCATTGCGGGTGCAGCGGAATGGTTAAGCCTGCATGTTCCTTTGTACTGCAGTGAAGTAACCCTGTAGTTCAAACCCATTCAAATGAGACTATAACTGGATACTGCACTCAGTTTTGGTCCCCTCACCCAAAAAAGCACTGTGGGTATATATAAAAAAATGGCTAAACATTTGATCTGTCTTTCTTGAAGTTTGAAAAATGAGAGGTGACATTATTTCAAACTTGTAAGATCCTAGGGAGCTTGACAGGGTGGATGTTAAAATATTCTCATTTGCAGGATAGTCTTCAACAAGGTCCTAGTTACAAGACGTGGGGCTGGTTAACTGAAACTGAGGTGCACTGAAATGTGATCTCTGTGGGTAGTGAATCTCTGGAATTTTCTGGCTTCAGAGGATCAGTAGATAGTGGATCATCTTCTTCATGTGCCTTCCGCATTACACACTTGGGCAATCATGGCTCTCCACATTGAACGATCCCTCGCAGCGTCAATGATATCTCACACACTTAGATCTGTTAGTTCTTTCACAGTGTCCATATATTTCTTCTTTGCCTTCCTCTTCCGCGTTTCCCAGGCATACGGCCTTGTAATGTAAGGCATTTTATTTCTCCCTTTCTGATGACATGGCCCAGGAATTTAAGTTTCCTCTCATTTAATGTTCTCATTAAAGATCTTTTTGTATGGGCACGTTGGAGTACTGTCTCATTAGTTACCCTATCTCTGTATGATACTTTCAGCATTCTTCTAAGAAACCACATTTCTGTTGCTTCTAAGTTTCTTTGGAGTTCTGGTGTTATAGTCCATGTTTCGGAAGCATACAGCACGATTGACCAGATACTACATTTTAGTAGCCTAAGCCTTGTTGTCATAGAAATGTGTCTGTTGGTAAAAATGGGTTTCATTTTTTGGAAGTTGGTTTTGGCAATGGCAATGCTTTTTATTTCTACTTCTAGCATCTTGTGATATAAAGCTACCAAGGTAATTAAAGCTGGTCTTTTGTCCAATCTCTTGGTTACCGATGTACAATTGGCAGTTGGGAGTATCCTGCTGTTTTGATATTACCATACATTTGGGTTTTTTTTTTTACAGTTGATGGTTAGATATTGGATATTGACAAATATTTGAAAGATTGAGGAAGTGAGGGTTATAGGAAACTGGCACAGCAGAGATCAGCTGTGATATTGAATGGTGCGCCAGATTTGAGGGGCCTGGTGGTCTACTCCTGCTTCTATTTTCTTGTGGTACAGAAACACAGGCAGGAGATTATGATAATGAGAAAAGAATCAGTCCCAACACCGACCCCTGCGGAACATCACTAGTCACCAGCAGCCAATCAGAAAAGGCTCTCTTTATTTCCACTTTTTGCCTCCTGCCTGTCAGCCAATCTTATGTTCATGCTAGTATCTTTCTTGTAATACCATGGGCTCCTACCTTGTTAAGCAGCATATGTGGCACCTTGTCAAAGGCTTTCTGAAAGTCCAAGTATACAACATCCACTGACTCTCCTTTGTCTATCCTGCTTGTCACTTCCCCAAAGAATTCCAACAAATTTGTCAGGCAAGATTTCCCTTCAGGAAACCATGCTGATTTTGGCATACTTACCTTCAAGTAACCCAAAACTTCATCCTTAATAGTGGACTCCAACATCTTACCAACCACTGAAGTCAGGCTAGTTTATAATTTGCTTTCCTCTGCCTCCCTCCCTTCTTAAAGAGTGGAGTGACATTTGCAATTTTCCAGTCCTCCAGAATCATTTCAGAATCTAGTGATACTTGCATGATTAATACTAATGCCTCTATAATCTCTTCACCTACCTCTTTCAGACCCCTGGGGTGTAGCCCCTCTGGTCTAGATGATTTATCTACCTTCAGAACTTACAGCTTCCCAAGCATTTCTTATTAGTAACAGTAACTAAAGTACACTCACTTCTGTCCCCTGTTGCTCTCAAATTTCTGGCACACTGTTAGTGTCTTCCTCAGTGAAGACTGACACAATACCTGTTAAGTTCATCCACCATTTCTACGTCCCTCATTATTACCTCTTCAGTGTCATTTCTTCAGTGGTCTCATACCCAATTTCGCCTCTTTTTCTGTTCGTATATCTGAAACATTTTTGGTATCCTCGTTTACCTTCCTTCATATTCCATCTTTTCTTTCCTTATGGCCTTTTTAATTGCCTTCTGTTGGTTGTTAAAAACTTCCTAATCCTTTAACTTCCATGAATTTTTTGCTATATTATATGCCTTCCTTTTTGCTTTTATGCTGACTTCCTTTGTCAGCCACGGTTGTGTTACCCTCCCTTTAGAATACTTCTTCATCTCTAGGTTGTATCATAATACCTTACAAATTGCTTCTGTAACTCCAACCATTGCTGATTTGCCGTCATCTCTGCTAGTGTCCCCTTCCAATCAACTTTGGCCAGCCCCTCTTTCATGCCATTGTAGTGCCACTGTACCCCACTGTAATACTGACTCATCTGATTATAACTTCTCCCTCTCAAACTTCAGGATGAATTCTATCATATTATGCTCACTGCCTCAGTTCACTAATCAAATCTGTTCCCAAATTTAGAACAGAGATGAGGAGGAATATCTTTAGCCAGGGGATGATGAATCTGGAATTCATTGCTGTGGAGGACAAATCACTGGGTATGTTTTAAGTGGAGGCTAATAGGTTCTTGATTAGTAAGGGTGGCAAAGTTTATGGGGAGAAGTCAGGAGAGTGGGTTTAGAAGCAAAATAAATCAGCCATGATTGAATAGCAGAGCAGACTCAATGGGCCAAATAGCCTAATTCTGCTCCTATGTCTTATGGTCTTATGGTTTTAATATTGATGTGGCAGTTCAACCAGTGAGTACCAGAAGGCTTGTACAATATTGGGAGGCAGTCTGTATTTCAGCTAGTATGTCATCACCTACATTTTCCAATTGTCATGATTCAGTGGCTCAGGCCAGGGCAGTGTCTGGGGCCGGCCTTGTTTTTGTGACATTCTGATGAGACACCAATATAGTTTTGTAACATCTCAAAGTCACGATAAGCCTTGACAACACAATGCAACTTTAAATTTATGTATTATGAATTTAAGCTGTTTCCAGCACAGGGCTTGTGAAGAGATTTTTTTGTTTTTGTTTTTGTTAAAATGAAACAGTCTCCCAGAAGGCATATGACGAAGAAACAACAGCAAGTTTGACACACAATGGCAGATACTGGTGGACAAGGACGAGACCCCAGCAAAGAACTGCAGGTGCATCACGAATAAGGTAAGAAGGGAAGCTTTTATCTCAAATGCAAAACCATTTATAATTCAGTCCACTGATAAGTCTGGAGAAGGCAAGAGGGAATTTTGTCAAAAAAAACCTTGCATTGTCAAATTGATTTTCAACCATTGATCAATTTCTTTCTCTGCTAGTTCACACAATAGGGCAGATGCACTGCATTTGTATATCTACCAGTTTCCAAAGTTTGGGTCCACTGGCTCTAACAATTATGGAAATGGGGTAGGATTGCAGCTGTTACTCGATCATATGTTTAGCGCAAGCAAATAAGGAAGGCTTATATTTTACTCAAATTTACTCAACACTGATTTCTTCTAATTCTTGATAACTCTTTGGTTTTAAACCTCCACCCTGTGTCTCTCCTCTGCCAAAATAATAATTCCTTTTTACACCAGAAGAAAATGAATTGAATGATCTCTCTCCCTCTGTCTGGAGCATTTGGTGCAAGCAGCTGGTTGGAATTTAAATCTATCATGAGCCCCATATGCCTACAGCAGGCAATGTTCACAATGACAACTAGATGAATTGCCAAAGCAGCTAGAACTGTGGAATCAGAACCACTGTTTGGGGAGGAGCAGAGGAAATTCACAAGGATCAAAGAGCTAAATGCTATAGATGCTGGAAATCTGAAAAAAATACAGAAGTACTCATGCAGAATCTGTAGAGGGAGGAATAAAATGAATACTTCATGTCAAAGACCAGTTATTAGTGCCCAGTGTAGTTGTAAACTGAACATGTTTTAAACTGCGGAGAAAGGAGAGGGGTGGAGAGAGGGTAGTGAAGGCTTGTTAACTACAGCTTATCTGATCTGTTATGTGATTCTCTCTCCACAGATGTTGGCTAACCTGTTGAGTATTTCTAAAGATACAAAGATCCAACACGCATTTTTTCTCTCTCTGTCACAAGAGTCATAAAGCACAGTTACAAAACTCAAGTATATCAACCCTGACTGGCCAAACAAAACAGTTACAGAAATAGCAATCAAGAATCCTTCTATATCTGTATGTGATGGTATTCCTGAGTCTCCACCAGGACTTGCATGGCCGACAGTAGTGAAAATCAAGAGGAAGCTACTGGCTAGATGAAGGAAGACCTGAACACCATCAAGACCACCACCTAAATGTCAGTGGTAAGTAAGTAAGCAAGCACAGATACAAATCTTTTGGCTGACCATCAATCAACTGTCTATATTAATCCATAAACTAGGACTTGATCCATATGCCTTGGCAATTCAAATGCTTATCTAAATACTTCCTACATGTGAAAGTACCCACTTCCATTCTCCTCAGGCAGTGTGTTACACATTCCAACCATACTCTGGGAGAAAAAGATTCTCAGATCCTCAGATCCCTTCTCCACCTCTCACCCCTTACCCTAATATTATGTCCCCTAAGTTTTGACTCCTGTTATAGGAAAAGGTTTCTTACAGTTTTACAGTTTACAAATCAGCTGTGATTTATAAATCTTCACTACTCTCTCTGCAACTTAAAGCATGTTCAATTTCTAATTGTTCCCAATTCTAATGAAAGGACTTTGACCTGAAGTGTTAACTTCACAGATGGTGCCTGACCTGCTGAGTTTTTTTCAGTTTTTATTGGAGATAGAAGGATGTCACTAAGGATGGGGAAGTTACTTGCGGAACAGACTGTTCAAACTGTGATTGTTTTCTTTGGAGCAGAGGATGTGGAGAAAGAATTAACTGGTTTAGACAGAATGGAAGATGAAGGCCCATTTCCATGGCAGAACTCAATCAATACCCAGACGGCTTAAATTCATGGTAATTCTAGAAAAAGTACTTTCACTCCCTGGTGGAGGCAGCAACTCTCATCATATTTCAAAAGAGCACTTCAGGCCTTGTTTAATTTGCAAGACTGCAGACCAAGAGCTGGGAAGTGGCAGGAGACTCAATGCCACCTTTAGTGGCAATGTGACATGAGGGGTCAAACAGAAAATGGACTGTTTCCTCAGATTCTACTCATTCCACAATCTATTTTATACTAGATGTGGTTGCAAAGTAAACATTGACAGATTTATTCTATAGTTTGTCTCTTTTCTGGACACATGGAGAGGGCTTTGTTATTATTCCTTTCACTCATCCAGACACGTCCTCCTCCACGGTGGAGATAGTGGCTCCTATCTGAGTAGTGGTGGTCTTTCCATGTTTCCTTCTCTGAACTAAAATGAAGATAAACCAATTGGCATTGTGCTGTAGACACATGCCCATCTGGGGATGTTGGTTCTCTCATTCATCCCATTACCAGAAGGTGAAGGGACAACCCACCAGAAGCTAATTGGCTGAATGGCCTTATTGTGTGCTATACTGTTCTGTGTTCTAAGATTTACGAATGTGTTGGACATCGAATTATAGAGCTGTAAGCAGAGAAAATAGGCCCTTCAGTCCAACCTGTCCATGTCGACCATGTCTGGCACTGGAAAATTAAATCACCAGTTTTCATAACCAGTCCCGGCCACCTCCTGAGTCTTCAGCTATCGTAACTGCCCAGAATAGTTAAGCAAGGGCAGCATGGTGCTTGTTCAAAGAAAACACAGTGCACCAATGGAGGGAGATATTGTACCTTTGGAAGCAACATTTTCATTAATCCTAAGACTTTGTGCACACACAGAGTACACTTGCTCCCTGGGACCTCATCAACATCAATGCTGCAGCACTGCATTAAGTGGGATTGTTGATTGAGAATAGGAGCAAGTGTTCTGACAGGAGGGAGATGAGTTCATGAAATAGGGTTCTCTAGCGGTCTGTTGAAAATGTTTAAGGAAGTGTCTGAAGTTTTTTAAAGTTTATCGAGTGGACTGTGTTCTACCATAAACTGGCAGCACTTTCTGAAAGGGAGAGCAGGGAGACTGCAGAGAGTATACTTACTGCGTTCCACTGCACACTACGTGCAGACCCGCTCAACCACGGAACTTGTGAGGCTAGAACAGATTTTTAAGGAAAATATCTTATCAGGAAAAGTGTTGCTCAAGCCACCTGCAGTTTAAGGCCTGGAATGACAAAATTCTCAACCAACTCACCTGATCATTTGCAAGATTCCTGGATAGTGAAGGGGTGGGGACAGAGAGATCTCACCCTCTTCAAGGAAGGAGTCTTTGAACAACCTTGTGGGCCAAGGGGTCTTTTCCTGTGCTGTACTGTTCTATGATCTGTGAAAAAGCACTTTTAACCAGGTACTCAAGAAGGCGCTGCAGATTGCTAGAGCCACTCGCCTACAATTGCATCACTTGGATCTGAGCTGGGGACACTACAGACTGTTCAACAACTCCCAAGTAGGTGCTGGGTATGAAGATAAACTGCTTCTGGCACATCTGTCTATGTGGCTTGCTATTTCTGTTCCCATCTCCTAGAATCCTACACCAGAAGTAAACTTGCTTCAGACTCAGACTTACCGGGCAGCTGGGTCGTATTCAGCCCAGACCCTGACATACTCATCCAGGTGATGGGGGCCCAGGATGGACGAGTCCCTTGTCAAATATTCAAAGTTGTCCATGATGACAGCAACAAAAAGGTTCAACATCTGATGTAGGAAACAGCAAAAAAAAAAGCACAAAACTTCATTTTAAACACAAGAGATTCTGCAGATGCTGGAATCTTGAGCGATACACACAATGCTGGAGAAACTCAGTAAGTCGGGCAGCATCTATGGAGGAAATAATCAATTTGGCATTTTGGATCCAAAACATCAACTATTTATTCTTCTCCATAGATGATGCCTGAATTGCTGAGTTCCTCTAGTATTTTGTGTGTGTTGTTCAAATCTTTAATTTTTTTCCCTGTACTGCACTTCCTCCATAAATATAACGCTGCATGTTTTTCTGTTTACTTCCTCAATGTGGGATGATCTGGATGGCACACAAGCAAAAGTTTTTCACTGCATCTCAGTACCTGTAACAATGATTAACCAATACTAACTGAAGGACTGTCAGTACTTTAATGAGTTACTTCACAGCGAAGTGTAAAAGGTGGGGCAGCCAGAAGCCTGGGTCTGATCCAGGCCCCTAGTGCTGTCTGTGTGGAGCCTGCACGTTCCTTCTGTGACCATATGGGTTTCTCCATGGTGCTCCAACTTCCTCCCACATCCCAAAGATGTGCTGGTGGGCTAACCATTCACTGTCAATTGACCGTTAGAGGAACTAAGACAAAAGAATGAAAAGGGAGTTGATGGGCATGTGGGGTGGGGGGAAGGGAGGGGGTAACACAGACATAATGAGTTTCTGGAATGGGGCTGATTTGAGTGTTCTGATGGGAGCTGATAGGGACCTAATGGGCTGAATGGCCCCCTACTGTGTCATAATATACTCAGTGGCAACTTTATTGGGTACTTCCTGTGGCCACTGAGCATATGTTTGTGGTTTTCTGCTGCTGTAGTCCATCCACTTCAAGATTCATTTCAGAGATGTTTCTTTGCACAGTTGTAACACGTGGTTATTTGAGTTACCGTCGCCTTCCTGTCAGATTGAACCAGTCTGGCCATCCTTCTCTGACCTCTCTCATTAACAAGGTGTTTTTGATCCCTTAACCACGTGGCCAAGTGGTTAAGGTGTTCGTCTAGTGATCTGAAGGTCGCCAGTTCGAGCCTCAGCTGTGGCAGCGTTTTTGTGTCCTTGAGCAAGGCACTTAACCACACATTGCTCTAGTGTCTGTGTGAGGAGTGGTGCCCCACACAGGCTTCCAATCTGCGCCTTGTAAGGCATGAAAATGCCCGACGCAGGCCTCTCATGGTCTGAGTCAAAATCCCCTCCCCCTTCGGTCCCAGAACTGACACTCACTGGCTTTTGTTTTTGTTATTCACACCATTCTTTGTAAACACTAGAGTCTGTTATGCATGAAAATACCAGGAGGTCAGCAGTTTGTGAGATACTTGGGTCTATGGGTTGTGTGTTGAAGTCCCCCTCCAGTGACTGGAGCATTAAGATCTAAGCTGACACAATGCCACACTGAGGAGGGGTTGTACTGTTGCTGATGCTATCCCTTGGAAGAAATGTGAAACCCAGGCCTTGTGTGGTCTCTCAGGTGAATGTAGATGATCCCATTTCACTATTTCAGAAAAGAAGGCCGCGGGTTCTCCCTGGTGTTTGGGCCAACACCCAGTGCTCAATCAATATCACTGAAATAGATGGTCTGTCCCTGATCACACTGCTGTTTGGGGGCTGGAATCTTCCTGTGCACAAAATGGCTGCAGGCTTTCCTCAACCGCAGCAGTGGCAGTACTTGAAAGGATTCCATATTCTTTTGAAGGGGCATAAAACCCAAAGTGGAAATGTAATATTTACGGTTGAAAAAAATCAAGGTGAATGAAAATGTCAAGAAAATCGTGTAATTTCTTTTGGAAAATGGGAACTGATGCAGAGAAACATGGCGGCAATCACTTTTGTTAGCTCTGTAGGTCCAAGGTAGAAACTGAGAGGATAAGAAACCAATGGAAAGGCACAAAGGGTGCAGAACCTAAGATGAAATTGAATGACAGATTTTCTGTATGTCAAGGAGCATGGAGACAGGCCCTTCATCTCTGCACTGACCCACTTTATACTCTGTCCAATAACCCCAGGATCTATTCCATACCTACACACTCTTGGGGAAATTTACACCAGCCAACCAACCTACAAGCCTTCAAGTCTTTAGGATGCAGGAGGAAACAGGAGTACCCAAAGGACCCCCCCCCCCACAGTAACAGAGCAAACACACAAACTGTACACAAGCAGCATTGGGCATCAGTATTAAATCCAACTTGCTGGAAACAATTCTACTAGCTCTACCACTGTGCTAAACTTGCACATATTTTGAGTGGTGGCTATGAAGTCAGCCACATTATATAAAACTCTTGATTTATATGGTTATAAAATTTTAATTTTTATCTAACTGTGTAACCCAGGCTATGCTGCATCTGTTAATGGGCATGATCCAATTTGTGATGAACACAGGAGCAGCAACGTGCTCTGCTTCCAATCTGAGCCAAACCACCTCTCTTTACAGAGCCTGGTGATTCCGGATACAGCTGGAGCCATCGTGCCCATGTCCAGTTTAGTGAGGGCACCCAGTCCGCAGCTTCCCAGAACTCCTAGTCTCAAGCAATCCGCAGGCTCGGAGTAGCCCAGAATATAGACATGTATCAGCACATCTCCAAATTTAGATATTGGGGCAGACATGTATATGGAAGTACTTACCAGGAAAGAGCAGAGAAAAATAAAGGAGACAAAGTAGAAATAGGCAAATTCGTTGCCACACTCGTTCCCTACAATGCCAGATCGAGGGTCGCATGGTTTGCCACCTAAGCATGATAACATGATGCTGTGCCACGCCTCTCCTGTCGCACTCCTGAAACACATGGAGATATGTTAACTCCTACTGGTCTTTCCTTCCAATTGGGTGGGTATATATATCACACATACATGCGTACATACACTCACACTCACACACTCCTGAACAAATCTGAACATTTCTACCCAGAAAGAACTTCAAACAGTTTACTCCTCAGATTTGATTGTGACTTGGGGATTTTGTAATCAAACTGCAGGATGTGTAGGAGGATCCTGATGAAGGTTATTGGTCTGAAATGTCGACTGTTTATTCGCCTCTATAGCTGACTGCGCTGCTGAGTTCTTCCAGCATTTTGTGTGTGATGCTCAAGATTTCCAGCATCTGCAGAATCTCTTGTAGACGAGGTATTTCTTCACCCAGAGGGTGAAGATGGTCTGGCACTGGCAGCCTGAATGGGTGGATGGATGCAGAAATGCTCACCAAATTTAAAAGGTGGACCACAAGTGGCAACAAAAGGCACCTGTGCAGCTTAATACTCTTCCTAGCACACTGTCCGCGGCATTCTGGGTTATCGAACATCGAGATCTTGTGAGGGTGCGTTTTAAAAGTTGCTGGAGAAACTCAGAGGGTCAGGTGGCATCTGTGGAGGGAAATGGACAGAGGATGTTTTGAGTATAGACCCTTCATCTGGACTGCAGACAAGTCCAGATGAGAAGTCTCGACCCAAAACACTGATTGTCACCACTTCCCTCCACAGACGCAGCTTGACATGCTGAGTTCCTCCAGAGGTTTGTATTTTACTACAGATTCCAACATCTACAGTCCCTGGTGAATCTACATTTTGGATGTGGTGTGGGCTTGTGTCGGGTAGAAAGATCCACCTCACTTTGAGTGAAAAATAATCCCTTCTCAGCTCTCATCTACACATATTTCACAAGCTTCCAAAACTGTAACCAAGTCCTGGAATAAACAATTTAAAGTCCTGCTGGGTTAGAACATCTACCCATGCAGCAATACCTGCTGTGAACTCACTCATGGATCATTGGGTAAATATAGTGTGTAGCATCACAGAAATGCAAACACAAACAAGGAGAAATCCAAGAAACACACACAAAATGCTGGAGGAATGCAGCAGGCCTGACAGCATCTGTGGAAGAGTAAACAGTCAACGTTTTGGGCTGAGACTCTTCATCAGGACTGGAGAAACAAGATGAGAAGTCAGAGTAAGAAGGTGGGACAGGAAAAAATACAAGGTGGTAGGTGATAGGTGAAACTGGGAGAGGGGGAGGGGTGAGGTAAAGAGCTGGGAAGTCAATTGGTGAAAGAGATAGAGGGCTGGAGAAGGGGGTAATCTGATAGGAGAGGTGAGAAGGCCATGTAAGAAAGGGAAGGAGCACCAAAGGGATGTGATGGACAGGTAAGGAAATAAGGTGAGAGATGGAAATGGGAATACAAGCATCCATTTATGCTTCTAACATTCCCATTAATTCTCCCCCTCACTAGGGGCAAATTACATCAGTCAATTAACCAACCAACCAACCTGCATGCCTTTGGAATGTGGGAGGAAACCAGAGCACCCAGAGGAAATACAGATAGTCACAGGGAGAACGTGCAAATCCCACACAGTGTTAGGATTAACCGTGTCGCTGGAGCTGTGCAGTAATGTCTCTGCTAATCGCACCACTGTGCTGCCTTGCTGTGTTAGATCAGTAACTCTCTTCCTCTGTCTCTGGCCAGGGTTAGTAGAGAAAGTTCCTTTATTTCCGGGCAAGTGATTCACTAACCCTTACTGGTGGCTCAGGCAGTTCTCAGTGTGATCCACAGTTGCTTCTGAGTTGGGGAGTTTCTTCACCCATTCCAAACAGGTCTCAGCTATCACACTATGTGGTACTGAGGAATTGTCACACTGCTACAGGTGCTGTGTTCTAGGTCAGTTATTAAGCCAAGACCCTGTCTGCTGTCAAGAGGATTTAAAGGGTTCCACAGTGCACTGTTCTGACCACGACCTACGGTATGTTCAGTCTTCTACCACTGCAGGCCAATAGCACACTACTGTGTGTGGGAACTTGACTTATGCATATTTGATATTACATTTCCTACATCACACCAGAGACTACTATAGTTCCAAATTACTTTGTTGACTGTGAAATATTTGGTGCTCCTACAGAAATGTAAGTTGTCCTTCTTTCAGCCTTTGAGCTGTGATGCACCCCACCACATCGTACACATGTCCCCCAATTATAAATTGTCTGTTTCAGGCAAAATAGGTAGTGCTGCTGCCTCAGAGCTCCAAGAGTCTGGGTTCAATCCTAATCTCTGTTACTGTCCATGTGGAGGTTGCACATTCTGGTTTGGATTTTCCTTGGCTGCACCCATATCCCAAAGATGTGCAAGTTGGTAGATTAATCAGCAGTGTAGTGGATGAATGGGGAATTGAGGAAGGAGGTGAGAAAGAACAGGCAACGGAATTGGGGAAATGAGATCACTCTAAGAGCTGCAATGCACTCAATGGGTCAAATGCCCTCCTATGTCATGGGAACACAAGGGAACACCTACCCCTATCACCTCCATTACCAGCCCTCCATTTCAAGCTAGAAATGAATGTTAAAAGTGGAGAGGTTTGTATTCACTGGGATCGGGGGATTCCCAACCTTTTTTATGCCATGGACCTCCATCGTTAACTGAGGAGGAAAATAGACCCCAGTTTGGAACACCTGGCTGGGAAGCATGTTAATGCTTTGTGTCTGTGAGTCACCAGAGTCTTGGACAGGAGGGGTAAATGCTGGAGAGAAAGCTGGTGACCAGAGAAACATTCAGGCATCAGAAAAAAGCAAGAGAAAGACAAATAATTAATCAAGTTACTGCTACACACCGGAAAAGAAGGATCAAGGCCTGGAGGAATGTCCTGAAGTTGTTGTGATGGTTGATCTCACTATCTTCATCATCGTCCACAGCAATATTTCCAAACACCTACAAAATCAAACAACAGCCTAAGATTTTGAACACCTCATTAGATTCTAAGACTGGGACGTCTTTCCATAGCAGGAGAAAGAGGAAAGAAAAGTTCTGCCAGCAGGACACAGCGCTGGATTATCACACACCTATACCCAACAGAGAGTGACTCTCCACACAGTGAGGCTAGAAGAGAACAGAGTCCGCACTGAACCTCAGACCCTCAGACCCACTGTTACTCAACGGGATAAAGACTGCAAGTCTTCAATATTTTAGGTTCGAGAGAGAGTAATGGGTGGTTGCAAGCTGGGGTTGTAAGTGAAAGGAAGATGAGTAGATATGTTCTGGTTAGTTGTGCAGGGATACATGATGGAGAATGGGATTCAGTCTGGTGATATGTGAAGTAGTGAGCCTGGGAAAGCAAGAAAACAATATACATCAATTGGTAGGATATTGTAGAGGAACAGAGAGAATGTATTGTATGCAGATCCTTGAAGACAGTAGGACAGATAGATAAGGGAGGTTAAGAAAATGTGTGGGTGAAATTCATGCTCAAATTGTACCAAACATTAGTTGGGCCACAGCACCATATTCTACAGGAATTTAAGGCTGTTTGCCTTTAAGTCACGAATTGTTTCTAACTCAGTGGTGCAAGTAAGTCTATCTCTGTAGCCCTAACCCATCACTTCTGGGGAGCTTGGTGACTGATCATTGCTGAACGGGAAAGATGGGTCAGGGGAGGAGTAGGTGAAGTTGGCTATGCTGTTACATGGTCAATTTTGCCCCAGTGTCCAGTGATATCTACTATGAGTGGCTACAGTGGAAGCCATGACCAACCATTGGACAACACTGACCATTCCAGCACGTCTGGTGTGTTTATCCATACATCATTTACCTGACAACTTGATGGGTAGAACACGGTCCAAGGTTCCATGTTCTTTACAAACACTAATGAAAATAGCAACTTATCTGCATTGTGGATACTCATATTTGGAAATAGAATTGGATTATTCTTGTCACATGTACCAGGGTGGAAAGGTTGTTTTACATGCTATTCATATAGATCAAATCATTGTAAGAGGTTGCCGTTTTTGAATCAAGGCCACGGTGTTTGAGTGGTTGCTGAGATTTATGTGATTATTGATGTGGACTACAGCTCAAACTAACTGTAGTTCATACTTCACCATTCAAGGCCCAAAAAGCCCTTCCAGGTGAGGCGATGCTTCACCTGTGAGTCTGTTGGGGTCATAAACTGTATCCAGTGTTCCTGATGTGGCCTCCTGTATATCGGAGAAACCTGACATAGATTGAGAGACCGCTTTGCTGAGCACCTACACTCCGTCCGCCAGAAGAAGCAGGATCTCCCAGTGGCCATCCATTTTAATTCCACTTCCCATTCCCATACCAATATGTCAATCCATGGCTTCCTATACCGTCGCGATGAAGCCACACTTGGGTTGGAGGAACAATACCTTATATTTCGTCTGGGTAGCCTCCAACCTGATGGCATGAACATCAATTTCTCGAATTTTTGGTAATACATCCCCACCCCCACATCTTTCTTCCATGGCCTTCTGTTCTCTTCTATCAGAGGCCCCCTGTATCTCCTTCACCAATCAACTTCCCAGCTCTTTACTTCATCCCTCCCCCTCCTAGTTTCACCTATTACCTTGTGTTTTTCTCTCTCCCCTCCCCCACCTTTTAAATCTCATCTTTTTTTCTCCAGTCCTGCTGAAGGGTCTTGGCCTGAAATGTCGACTGTATCCTTTTCCATAGCTGCTGCCTGGCCTGCTGAGTTCCTCCAGCATTTTGTGTGTGTTGCTTGTAGTTCATATTGGTCTCCTTCGGTTTTGTGTTTTCTTTCTTGTTGCCAGTTGGCATGTTGGGGGTTTGGGGTTTGATATCCTTTTTGCTGTTTTTCGGGTGGGCGATATTATGTATGTGTGAGAGAGGGGGTTGGGGGGGGGTCAATGTTCTTGATTGCTGTTTTTCCGTGTGGGTGATCTGTTAGTTTTTGTTTGGAGGAGAGGGTTGGGGGTTTGGGGTTTGAGAGTTTCTGTTTTTTTTCTGTTTTTTGTGTGTTGGGATAACGGGATTGATGTCTTTCTTTCAATGCCTTTCATTGTTTTTCTTTGTTTTGTGGCTATCTGGCTAAGATGAATCTCAGAGTTGTTATACTGCATACATACTTTGATAATAAAATGAACCTTTGAAATTATTACACAGTACTTTGAGGAAGTACAAAGTAAGGCAATAACAGACGCAGAATAAAGTGCAATAGCTACAGAGGAAATGCAGAGCAGGTAGACAATAAGATATAAAATCATAACGAGGTAGATTGTGAAGTCAACAGTCTATCTTGTACTAGGGAACCATTCAATAGTCTGATAACAGTGGTGAAAACAACTTGCTGATGAATTACTTCAAGATTTAACATCAACCCATTTACAGTGAAACTCCACTAATCCACTACACTTGGAACATTCATGGAATTGGACTGGCAAATTTTCTGGATCAAAGCAGCACACATAAAATGCTGAAGGAAGTCAGCAGTCAGGCAGCATCTATGGAAGTGAATAAACAGTTGACGTTTTGGACCGAAACTTTTCTTCAGGGCTATTGGATGTTACTTCATGGAAGAAATTTCAGAAACTTTGCTCCAGAGAAAACAATCCAAATACGGCTAATGCTCTCTAATCTAGGCAACCCCTTTTCCAAATCTTCTCATCCTTCCTGTACTGTGGTGTTATATTATACAGTTAATGGAAGGGCCCTGGGGTGTGCTAATGAACAGAGGGACCTGCATAGTTCGCTGAAAGTGGTGTCACAGGTAGATATGGTGCTAAAGAAGGCGTATGGCATTCATCATTTAGGGCATTGAGTATAGGAGTTGGGAAGTCCTGATGCAGTTATACAAGATGTAGGTGAGGCTGCACTTGGGAGTATTATGAACAGTTTTTGTCACCCTGTTATAGGAAAGATGTTTTTCAACTAGAAGCAGTGCAGAAAGGATTTACAAGGATGTTCCCAGGTGTTGGGGGCCTGAGTTGTAAGGAGAGGTTGCATAGATTAGGACTGTATTTCCTGGAACACAGGAGACTGAAGGGTGACCTGTTACAAGTATAAAACATCATGAGGGGCAAAGACAGGGTGAAAGAACATAGTTTATTACCCCAGTGGGGGCAGGGGGGAATGCTAAAAACAAGAGGGCATTGGTTTAAGATCAAGGGTGAGACATTTGAAAGGGACATCAGGGGTAACTTGTGCATTTGGAATGAGCTGCCAGGAATAGTGTTTGAGGCAGGTACAGTAGCAACATTTAAAAACCATCTAGATGAGTACATGGATAGGAGAGGTTGAGGGGGCTATGGGTCAAACGGGGATAGGTGGGACTCACTTACTGGGCAACACAGTCGGCATGGATGAGTTGGACAAAAAAGCCTATTTCCATTCTGTTACGGCTCTATGACCAGAACTGTACTCAAAACTTGAAGAATGTTTACTCTGGATCGAAATATCTGGAATTTCCTCTGACTAACTTGGCTGCTCTGAAGGTCTCAGTCCGTATCACAAAGCTTCATTAGCTGGCTACAGACCCCAGTCATCACCCTGGCATGGGATCTCAACCAACCAACATCATGTTTTGGACCCTTAGAGCTCATATTGATGGAATCACCAATGTGCGTGGTTCCATTTCTACCACTGTGCCCAGGCTTTGTTCTACCTTTGCTGCCTGCCTTAGTTTGTGCTTCTTGACTTTCTCAACGCTTCCTGATACTCAAAACTCAACCTTACAGCTTCGGGGACAGTGAAGACCTATTGCAAACCAATTTAATATTGTATGAACTAAAGCCCTGTGTGAAGTTTCAGGACGTTCTCTTTCCCCCTTTCATGTACCCACAGGTGATGAAGAGGAACCTTGACTCACCTGCATTCCAATGATGGCATAAATGAAGAACAGCATTGCGATTAGTAGACAGACGTAAGGCAAGGCCTGAAAAACAAAACCAGCCGCACAGGTAACAGTACGCCTTGGCAGAGGAACAAGGAACGACAGTAATTGGCACGGCTATGAAGCTTGTGCAGATCCTAGCGATCTGTGCATTAATCCTTGAAAGTGTTAGGGTAGGCTGAGTGAGTCGTTAATGAAACGTGGGTCCTTGGTTTCATAAATTGTGCAACGAGTACAAAAACAGGGAGGATACGTTGAACGCAAACACGAGGAATTCTGCACATTTAAATTCCACATCCCATTCCCATTCTGATATGTCTATCCACGGCCTCCTCTACTGTAAAGATGAAGCCACACTCAGGTTGGAGGAACAACACCTTATATTCCGTCTGGGTAGCCTCCAACCTGATGGAATGAACATTGACTTCTCTAACTTCTGCTAATGTCCCACCTCCCCCTCGTACCCCATCCGTTATTTATTTATATACACACATTCTTTTTCTCTCTTTTTTCTCCCTCTGTCCCTCTGACTATACTCCTTGCCCATCCTCTGGGTTCCCCCCCCCCTTTTCCTTCTCCCTAGGCCTCCTGTCCCATGATCCTCTCATATCCCTTTTGCCAATCACCTGTCCAGCTCTTGGCTCCATCCCTCCCTCTCCTGTCTTCTCCTATCATTTTGGATCTCCCCTTCCCCCTCCCACTTTCAAATCTCTTACTAGCTCTTCCTTTAGTTGGTCCTGACGAAGGGTCTCGGCCTGAAACGTCGACTGTACCTCTTTCTAGAGATGCTGCCTGGCCTTCACCAGCAACTTTGATGTGTGTTGCGAGGATACGTTGAACATTTCCAAAACACTGGCTAGTCTGTACTGGAATGTAGCATTCAATTGTAGTCACAGAGTCTTAGGAAGTGTGTGAATGTCCTAAAAAGGGCTAAACAAATATCCGGGAATGAGGGAATTCAGCAACGGAATTACACTGGAGAAGCTGGGGTTAGCTTGAGAGGAGGTCTGATAGAGGTGAACACTACCTGCTGCTGTGGTGAATGTTCATGGCAAAACGTACCAGAGTCCCAACAATTTGCAATTTTTGAGGTTACAAATCCCGTGACAAAATGATGGACAAGAGTTGTAAATGTGACAGATAGAGAGAGGCTGCTCCCAAAAACAGATGACTAAGGTGCAAAGAAGCATGGTTTTGAAATATTGAGCGACAGGTACAAAGGTAATGTGAGGGTGAACTTTTCTTTGCTCAAAGAGGAAAGAGCTGGACTTAACTTCCTGTACAGGTGGTGGAAACAGAACCAAGCAGGACATCCAGAATACATAGGCACTTGTGACAGAATAACTCACAAGAACAGGAGAAAGACCATGGAATTGGGCCCACAGGAAATCAGATTTGATTTGAGGAACCGAATGGTCTCCTGTCAAGTTTGATTCTAATTCCATTCAATTCTTCATTATCTATGTGTTATGTATCATTCGTTGGGTATACTTAAAGCAGAGGTTGATGGGTTCTTAATTAGTAATTGTATCAATAGTTAAGGGGAGAAGGGAGGAGAATGGGTTGAGGGATAATAAATCAGCCATGATGGAGTGGCAGAGAGGATTTGATGGGCCAGATGGCTTAATTCTGCTCCTATGTCTTGTGCCCTAATGGTCATTCTGGGAGCATATTTTAGGTACCAGACACAGAATTAACTGATTAAAAGTTCCTGACTCACTCAACCATTCCTATTAAAACAACTCAACAAAGAAAAAGCTTTCAAGTCAGTACTCAGGCTGAGAAAAGCGATTGGATCATTAAATTCTGAGCAATAAGGGGAAAGATTGACACAGGTGAGAAGGGGTGAAATCTGATCTGTGTGTCTGGAAAGGTGATCAAGGTGAGGGAATATGCATTAGAGAACCAAAGTTTTATTTTTCAAGAGGCTGGAAGATGATAGAGTTCAGAGGGAGTTGGGTATCCATAAAAACAAATCTCTGATAATTAGTGCAGATAGAGCTAGCAATTTGAAAGCCTGAGTGTTAGCCTTTATTGTCATCATCATGGCTTGGCTTCGCGAACGAAGATTTAAGGGGGCTGCCCACATCTGCTGCAGGTTTGCTGATGGCTGATGAGGCCAATACGGAACAGGCAGGTCTGGCCACAGCGGCTGCAAGGGAAATTCTGTTCTGGGTTTGGTGCTGCTGTGTCACGGTTCTTCCTCCTTCTCCTTTTGTCCTCAATGCCAGCCCTGCGTGCGTTCTCGAAGGAGGAGAATGATGTGTCGCCAGGCCTCGCGATCGGAGGCTAGATTAGATCACTGGCGATGGTCAATGTGACAGGCACCAAGGGATTTCTTCAGGGAGTCCTTGTACCTCTTTTTCGGTGTCCTTCTGTCACGGTGGCCAGTGGAGAGTTTGCCATACAGCACAATCTTGGGCAGGCAATGATCCTCCATCCTGGAGACGTGCCCTGCCCAGCGCAGCTGCATCTTCATCAGCATGGCCTCGATGCTGGTGATCTCCGCCTGTTCGAGGACTTTGATGTTGGTGATGAAGTCACTCCAGTGGATGTTGAGGATGGTGCAGAGGCAGCGCTGGTGGAAACGCTCAAGGAGTTGGTGGTGATGGTAGGTGACCCACGAGTCGGAGCCGTACAGAAGGGTGGTCAGTACAACGGCTCTGTACACGCTGATCTTTGTGCCTTTCTTCAAGTGCTTGTTGTTTCAGACTCTCTTATACAGCCTGCTGAATGTGCTTTTTGCCTTTGCCAGTCTGTTGTCAATCTCTTTGTTGATCTTGGCATCTGACGAGATGGTGCACCCCAGGTAGCTGAACGGGTGGACTGTCTTCAGCTCTACCTCACCGATGGTCATGTGGGGAGGTAGTAATCTTCCTGAGGTGCGGGCTGATGGAGAACTTCTGTCTTCTTCAAGCTGACTTCCAGTCCGAAGAGCTCGGCAGCCTCTGTGAAGCAGGATGTTAAATGCTGCAGGGCTGTCTCTGTCTGAGCAACAAGGGCAGCATCGTTGGCGAAGAGTAGCTCTGGGATGAGTTGCTCCAATGTCTTGGTGTGGGTCTGTATTCGCCTCAGGTTGAAGAGGCTGGTATCGGTGCAGTATCGGACGTAGACACCGTCCTCATCATCAAGGTCTTCTGTGGCCCTTTCGAACATCATGCTGAAGAAGATGGTGAAGAGAGTTGGCACGAGGACGCAGCTTGCTTTACTCCGTTGCCTATTGGGAAGAGTTCTGAGAGGTCATCGTTGTGTCTGACTTGGCAACTCTGATCTTCATGTAGCTGGATGACCATGCTGAGGAACTTTGGGGGCATCCCAGTCGTTCCACGATTTGCCACAGACCTTCCCTGCTCACGATGTCGAACACTTTGGTAAGGTCGGAAAACGTCACATACAATCCCTTGTTCTGTTCCCTACATTTCTCTTGTAGCTGCCTGAGAACAAATACCATGTCGATGGTGCTCCTGTTGGCTCTGAAGCCACACTGGCTCTCTGGGAGGTGGTGTTCTGCAATGATGGGCACCAGTTTGTTCAGGAGTACTCTTGCGAGGATTTTTCCTGGGATAGAGAGAAGAGTTATCCCCCAGTAGTTGGAGCCATCGGACTTTTCCCCCTTGTTCTTATACTGGGCGATGATGACTACATCACGGAGGTCCTGTGGTAGTTTACCTTGTTCCCAGCAGCAAAGAACTCGTGGAGTTTGTTGTGTAACGCTGGGCCCCCATGCTTCCAAATCTCAGGTAGGATTCCATCAACTCCTGCTCCCTTGCCACTTTTCAGCTGCTCTATGGCCTTGACTGTCTCTTCTAGAGTTTGAATCTTGTCCAGTTCTGTTTTCTCTGGCTGTTGGGGAATGCGATGAATTGCTGAGTCTTGAACCATGCGGTTGCTGCTGAAGGGAGTGTGGAAATGTTCTGACCACTGGTTCAGGGTGGATGCCTTGTCTGTGAAGAGCACCTGACTGTCTGCACTGTGCAAGGGACTCTGGACCTGGTGCGAAGGACTGTAGCCTTTATTGTACAATGCCTTGAAAGCCCATTTGGTTCTTGAACCAATTGACACAACCCTAGTTTAGCAACAGTGTGACCACTTTGCACTAAATTTATTTTTTTGATCTAATCGTGCTTTTATTGTATAAATTGTGTCTAATTTACATTTAGCTCATGTTTTTCATGTGAATGCTGCTTATATGATGCTATGTGCCTGTGATGTTGCTGCAAGCAAGTTTTTCATTGCACCTGTGTATACATGGACTTGCACATATGATAACAAGCTCAAATTTACAAGTGTAAATATTTCTAGTTGCAATATTATAGGGCCCTCATAAGATGCACTTGAAATATTGTCCACGGATCTGGTCTCCCTACCTAAAGACGGATATTCTTACAGTAGAGGGAACACAATGAAAGTTTGCCTTTAAGGAGAGATTAAGCAGACTGGTCCAATATGCTCCAGAGTTTGGAAGAATGAGAAGTGATCTGTTTGGAAATTGAAATTCTTATGAGGTTTAACAAGATAAACACTAGGATGATGCTTCTCTAAGCAGTGGTATCTAGTATGGGGTCAATTCTCAAATAAGAACCAGTGTTACAGATCAGAGGTTAGAAGGTGGAGACTCTTTGGAGTTCTCTATCGCAGAGGGCTGTGGAGACTCAGTCATTGAGAATATTCAAGGCAGAGAAGGGGAGATTTTGCGATATTGAGGGAATCAGGGACATGCGGCTAGTGCTGGGGTAGAAGATTAACTATGATTCTGATTTCCTGAAGGCTAAAGAAAATGTAGAAAAGGTGATTAAAGGAAATGTACAAAATTCTTGCCTGTATAGGTCAAAGCTCAGAACAAATAGACAGGTAGGTCACAATTCAACTAGTATTCTAGTTAAACTGCAGCTAGATAGCTGGTCATCACGAGAGAAAGGAAGTAATAGCAGCAGATAGGATGCAAAGAGGAATAAAACTGGAGTAGTGATCCAGAGATACAAGTTCAAATCCTACCTATGTAGCGGAGAAGCAATTTTAGTTCAATAAATCTGGAATAAAAAGCCAGTATTTGTAGTTATGACTTTGAAACTACTAGACAGTCATCTTGTTTTTCTAATAGTCCACACACTGCCTGTGCTCACCTGAGTCAGAAAAGCGCCCTTTCGTGGACCTTCACACCTGGGACTCTGGTGTTGACTACGCCTTTGGCAAGTCGGATGGTGACCAGACCAGGCCAATCTAATCGGTTCTGTTCCCCTCTTCTGTCACTTGCCCTATTGTACATGCTAATCAATATCCCTCCACTGATTTTTTTTTTAATTCGCTTACCAATACTAAGTAGCAAATTACTTACCAGCCCATGTTTGAGATGTGGGCGAAACCAGAACACCCTGATGAAACCCAAGCAGTTATGGGTTGAGTGTAAGACAGCATGGAAGTCAGGATCAAAACCAGGTCACTAGATCTGTGTGTCGGCCATGTTAACAGTCCCACTACTCTGGATTGCTAACAACCGTCTGGAAGTCGAGGCCCAATGGAGGCTGAAGGCCTGAGGTTTGAGAACTGGGTAGGTGGGTGGTAGGTAACTGGCTTGTTTTGCTGTTGTTGTTGTTGCTTGCGTATTCTGCGAACATGATGTGCATGTTATGTTGGTGGCGGAATGTGTGCTGGCACTTACAGGCCGCCCCAGCCTATTTATACTGTGTTAGTTATTAACACATGGCACATTTCACTTTGTTTCAATGTACGTGATAACAAATGAATCTGAAAATCTGAAATCCTGTCAGCTCTATTACCTTCCCGTGATTTGGTGGAGAAGGTTTGCAGAAAGAACACCAGGTTTTTTAGTAATAATTTCAGGATTTAGCAAGTACATAAATCCTGTTAGTGTTACAGTGCAGAGATGGCAAATGTCAGTGGTGTCACCGTGGTTACCACAACACCTGCAACATTGATCAGTGCATAGCACAACAACCATGAGATGACACCTTAAGGCTCAGTGAGAAACCAAAAAGAGCAGCAGGCCTTTACCTTGAAAGACTGAACGAACGTCCACAGCAAGATACGGATGGTGTAACCCTGCCTCAGGAGCTTGATGAGCCGAGCAGCGCGGAACAACCGCAAGAAGCTCAGGTTGATAATGTTTTTCTGCAAAAGTAAGGTTAGCAATAATGGTTAAAGGTGAACGCCTGCTGTTCTCGCTGGTTGTACTCGACAAGAATGCCACTTAGAAGAACACTCCCAATAAACAAATCTGGCCATCATCCAATCATGGGAAAGAACGGGTTTCCTCATTAAAATGTTAAAATATATATAAATATTTCCATATATATCTATATATATATATATATATATATTTTTAACACAACCAAATGCACTGTTCTTTGACACGAGCAAGGCATAATGTGGAGTCTACTATACATCAAAGATGCACAGAAAGCAAGATAGGCAAGCACACCACAAATATCAAACCACAATTCCTTAAATTATGTGTAGACTCCAATGGGCATGCACGGACAAAAGGCAAGAACCTTTTAAAGGAGCTGGGTGGGGTTGGGGGTCGATAAGTCAGCAGTCCTTGGAATGCATGCAGAAAATGAATGTTTGCATTCATGTGACAATTTATCAGGGAGACCCATCTCTCAAACACCCCCACATTGAAAGGCAAAGAGTAATAAAAAGGAGAGAAGAAAATTAGCCTAATAAATCCCTAACCTTGTTGTTGCCTAATGTCCAGCTTTCTGTATACATTATCATTTCAATTTTGCTCTTGCCCTGCCTCAGGTTCCTGACTTTCTCATCTGGATTTCTCAAAGGTAAGGCTTTGTTTTCATTACCTTGCATGATATATATGGGCATCACTGACTTGTTCAATATTTGCTGCCATTGATAATTGCCCTGGAGAAAGGGGTGGTGTGATGCCACTTTAAATCACTGCAGATCATGTGGTGAAGATGCTCTCACTGTGCTGTTGGACAGGTAGTTCCAGGATTTAGACCCAGTGGCAATGAAAGACTGGCATTCATTTCCAGGACTGTGTGAGACTCACACGGAAGGGAACTTGCAGGTGATGGCATTTCTAGGTGACAGAAGTGTGCTGTCCAAGTTGACCATGCACTTGTAGATGGTGCTGATGGTAGATGCAGTGAACGTTTGGAATAGTGAATGGACAGCCAGTCAACTAGGCTGCTTTATCTTGGATGCCATCAAGCTTCCTGAGTGTTAGAACTGCCTCCATTACCTTAATGCATGTAACAAGTAGCAAAGATCCCAGCACCAATCTTCATGGCACAGCACTGGTCATAAACCTTCCGTCACAAAATCAAAGTCCTGCCACATCCTTTGAGACTAATAGTACAAGCCCTATTTTAGATCCAGTTTGCCAACTTGCTTTGGATCCCATGGGCTCTAACCTTTTGAGCCATTGACTATCTAGGAATATTTCTCCAAAGCATTCCCTTTGGCAAGTATTGAGGGACTGGATACAAGCTTTGTATAACTCATGGACAATGAGTTTTACTACTCTTAAAATATTCAATGCCAGGATGCAGACTGCTACCCACTTGAGACACAGCCACCCATCCCTGTCTCTCAACAGCAAATGATCAGCAGATGTGGTACCTTTATGCCAAGTAATAATAGTTCAATTAGTCTAACATCAGTGAAAGTTATTGGAAAAGAATTCTGAGGGGCAGGATTAATGTCTATATATGGAAAGACAGGGATTGATCAGGGATAGTCAGAACAGATTTGTTGGTAGAAAATCATGACTAATATAATTGAAGTTTATGTATTAACTAGATATATTGAACACTAGTTGATGAGATTTACATGGACTTCATAAGGCCTTCAACAATGGAAGGTTCATATAGAAGGTATGACAGTGCCTCTACTTTGCGTAGTTTTGGATTGTCACCAAAACCTTTGACAAACTTCTATAGATGGACATTGGAGAGCATCGTAACTGGTTGCATCATGGTCTGATAGGGAAACACCAAATGCCTAGGAAAGGAAATGTATACAGAAAGTGGTGGTGGAAACAGGCCAGTCTATCACAGGCTAAGCCCCCCCCTCCCACCATTGAGCATATTTACATGGAGCACTGCCATGAGAAAGAGTATCCATCATCAAGGACTTCCACCATCCAGGCCATGCTCTCTCCTCGTTGCTTCCATTGGGTAGGAAATACTACACCACAAGGTTCAGGAATGGTTATTAACCATCAGGCTGCTAAATTGGTGTGGATAACTTCACCGACCACAACTCAACCTACACACTCACTTTGAGGGACTTCTTATAACTCGCGTTCTCAGTATTATTTTTTATTTGCACAATTTGTCTTATTTTGCACATTGTTTTTGTCGGTCGTTGTTTATGTATGTTTTTCATAAATTCTATTGTATTTCTTTATTTTCCTGTGAATGTCTGCAAGAAAATGAATCTCAAAATAGTATATGGTGACGTGTACATGCTTTGATTATGAACCTTACTTTGCCTTCGTCTGATCTAAAAAGTTAGGTCCATGGGATCCAGGGCAAGTTGGAAAACTGGATCAAAGATTGGCTTGTTAATATTAATGAAAGGATGAGGATGGAAGGTTGTTCCTGTGACTGAAAACCTATGACTAGTGGCGTGCTGTAGGGACCCATGCTGGGATTCTTGCTGTTTGTTATGTGTAACTTGGAGGTCAGTATCAGCGGCATGTTAATTAAGTATGCATATGACAAGAGAGTTACTGTGGTTCATAGTGAGGAAGGTAATCCTGGGCTACTGAATCATTAATCGGTTGGTAAACTGGGCAAGAACATGTCAGGTGGAAATGAATCCTGTTAACCGTGAGGTGGTGCATTTTAAGGGAAGTTGGGAGGGTGTCGAATATGGCATAGGTCCATATCAGAAGTGTAGGGCCCGAGGGATACTGAGGATCAGAGGGACCTTTGTGTACAAGCTCAAAGATGTCTAGTAGGGCTGCATAGGTAGAAAGGGTGAAGGAGGAATATGGAACACTTGACTTCGTTAGCAAGAGCACAGAGTACAAGTTCAAGGTGGTTTTGTTACAATGTTATAAAGCAATGGCTGGACCACTGTGAGAATATTATGCACAATTCAGATCACCATGTTACTTGTATTGTTTTTTTTCCATTTTAGAGATACAGGCCCTTCTGGCCCAACGTGCCAGCACCACCCAATTACGGCCATGTTATCAATTAACTACCAGCCTGTATGTCTTTGAGATGTGTGAGGAAAGCGAAGCACCTGGTCATGGGAAGAACAGACAAACTCCGTACAGATGGTGGCACAATTGAATATAGGTCACTAGTACCTGGTTACAGGAAGGATGTGATTGAAATGGTGAAGGTGTAGAGAAGATTTATCAGGATGTTGCCTTGGATGGAGCATTTCAGTTATCATCAGAGACTGGATACACTGGGGTTTAGAGCAGTGGAGGCTGTGGAGGTATAGAATATCATGAAAGGCAGAGAAGCATGAATAGTAAGATAGTGAGCAGAAACATCTAAGATCAGATGGCAATGATGTAAGGTGATGGGCATGAGATTTAAGTAGGATCTGAGGAAAAACTTTACACAAAGAACAGTTGAAATCTGGAACACACTGCCTTAGGTGATGCTGGAAGTATGTCATCTTGTAACATCAAAGAAGCTTCAAACTGAATACTTGCATAGTAGGCTGTGGACTAACTGCAGGTAAATATGATGAGCATAGTTTTATGGTCAGTAACGATATGGTCAGATACAGGTCTGCTTCCGTGTATGACTACATTCTGAAATATGATAATGTTCTGCTCTCAGTTGCAAAATAGTGCATTCTACATCTGGAAGCTTTGTTTGACCAAATATTGACTAAAATTATACTTGAAAAAACAATAGTTCTGTGGCCACTTAGAGCTGGGGTGGGCTTCAAATATTCCCAGGTTTATTTTGGGCATGTTCGTCTTTACATATGTATTGGATTTGACTCTGATATTTGAGGTTGGTACTCAACCATTACCTAATACATACTTTATTTAATAAACCTATTCAAAGAATAATGTCACTATCAAACATTATTTATCAATTTTGTCAATAGATTGCATGTAAATCAGAGCTGCTAGTCCATTCCGGCAAATTGTGTTTTGTAAAAAAAATCTTATTTATCATCCTTGGATATTTAATCAGATAAGGTGGAAGCAACAGTCTAGTCAGACACACGCACAAGATTTAGACACTTGTAGCATGGGAAGATTCCAAAGCAGGCAGTGGGGCCTACTGGCTAGAGAGGGAAAGGACTTTTTAATCCTAAAGATTTGAATCAGCCATCTATCTCAGAAAAAAATAATTGTGAATGACTACAACACGATGCTAGTATGGCAGGTTCTATTCCATGGCCTATAATGTAATCACTGCCTTTGCTAACATCTTATTGGAGTTGTTGTAATCTCCATTTATTCCTTGCAGTGCTTCACATTGCCAAAGGCAAAATCCCTTTTCTCATGAGGGCAAAATTTTGACACTGTTAGGAAATTTGATGAGCAAAAGACTGGGGGGAGGGTTCATAGACAGGTATGTAAGTGGGAATGGTTTGATTGTAGAGTCCTGTGAGGATCTCAGTTGGATCTACACTAATCGATCTATTAATGGCCGCCTGAAATGATGTAGCCATGAGCCAGTTGTGCCAAAGACACAAATACAAGTGGCGGTATAAACAGTTTGCACAGAAGCATTTAATTACAGAGAGGTATTAATAGAATGGGTAAATGGGGAAAAATCTGTGATAAGAAAGTTTAATATAGGAAGACCTGCTTTGGATCTAAGTAAAATGCAATGGTATTTTCTGAGTGATGAGAAACGGGAGAGTCCATGCACATGGACCTTTAGAATTAAATTTATATCTCCCCAGTTAGAGGGGAAGTGTCTGTTCCTTTGTAGCTGTTACATTTTATTCTGCATTCTGTATATTACTTTTCCTCATGCACTGTGGAATGATTTGATCTGTATGAATAGTATACAAGTTAAGCTTTTTGCTAAACTTTAGTATATGTAACAATAATAAACCAATTCCAATTTCAGTTGTTGAATACACTGACCCATGTTTATCATCCTTTTCCCCAGAGCAGCAGTTTCCATCGAAACTGCTCCTCGAAACCTAATTTAGTGATCACCTTTCTGCTAGAGTCACAGAGAGATACAGTGTGGAAACAGGCCCTTCAGCCCACTGAGTCTATGCTGACTGTCAACTAACTGTATTTTCCCATTATAACAATTAACTTCTCCCGGTTTCTACAACCCACCTACACAGTAAGGGCAGTATTACAGTGACCACTTAACTTGTTAACCCTAACATTTTTAGGGATTTAAGAGGAAACCCACATGGTCACAGGGAGAATGTGTGAACTCCACAAGTACAGCATCAGAGGTCAGGACTGAACTTGGGTACTGCAGCTATGAAGCTCGACCAGCTCCACTGTGTCTCTGTGATATCCCTTGACCTTAAGCTTCCTTTCTTCTGTTGTCCACTCCTCTCCACAGCCTTGTCCCTCTGGCATCTCTTCCAGCCCTTCAAGTCTCCAACAAACTTGTACTTCTCCACTGTTTGGGGACTCACTTTCTTTGAGGATGACACTTTCAAACTGACCACAATCCAAGACAGCAATGTTTCATTTAGCTGCATACACGTGTATGGTCGAATGTCAATAAAGTGAACTTGAACTTGAAACCATACGGTAACATGGTAATCCTCAAAGGAAGTGGAACTGCAAACGGTGGAGATGCACGGGTTTGTTGGAGGCTTGTAGGGCTGGAAGGTCACAGAGGAGAGTGGACAACAAAAAGGAATCTTAAAGTCATGGTATATCAAGTGGTGGATTTGGTCAAGCTTTAGATCTGCAGTGCCCTAGGTTCAATCCCGACATCTGGTGCTGTCGGTATGGAGTCTACACGTGCTCCCTGTGACCATGCGGATGTCATCTAGCTACTCCAGTTAGCACCCATGTCCAAAAAAAATTGTTAGGGTTGGTAGGTTAATTAGCTGCTGGAATATTGCCCCTAGTGTGTAAATGAATGGTAGATTCTGGGCTAAGTTAATGGTTATTTGGGGAGAATACTCTGGGGTAGGGTAGGTTGACGGTGTCAATGTGACAGCGAAAGATTAAAAATAAACCCATCTATTTGGAGAATTGCCTTGGTCTTTCTGAAAATAATGGCAGTGGAATCTTGGTTTTACATTATCTACCAAACTCAGTACGTTTTGGAAGTGTGAGCTCTCAGCTCACCGCTCCCTGTTCTCTGGAGTGAGGTTTAAATTTAGTTGGGTGACTGATTGATACGCAACATGCTATAATACTGTGGACATTTCTGTGATAAAGAGTTCAATACTTTAGCATACTTTGTCTGCTTTTCCTACTAACACTCCCTGTGTCCCATCTTTTGTTTCTCCATATCCCATTCCCACCTCTTCCAACTCACAGTATCATCCATTCTGTTAAACACCCTCTCCCATATACCACCCTATCATCGATCTTCCCCTTGGCTTTTCCCTACCCTCCCTTCCACAATTTTTCCCATTTCTAATGAAAGGCTGTTAGTCTGAAACATCATTTCTCTTATTCTCTGCTCAGATGATGCCTGAACTGCTGTATGTTTCATTTTTATTTCTGATCTTCTGTACTTTCCTGAGGTGACTAGTCAGGAATTTTGAACCTTGAATTCCACTGACATCTCGTTAGCCATTATATCCAGTGGAAAGTAAAATTGTTTCCATCAAACTTCACAGATGCTTCAAAATTGCCATGCAAGTTGATAGTTTAAGGCATATGTAATGTTGGCCTTCATCCGTTGAGGGATTGAGATCAAGTCCCATGAGTTAATGTTGCAGCTCTATAAAACCCTGGTTAGAGCACATTTGGAATATTATGTTCAAATCTCATTGCTTCATTATAGGAAGGATGCAGAAGCTTTAAAGAGTATGCCGAGGAGATTTACTATGATGCTGCCTGGACTAGAGAGCATGTCTTGTGAGGATAGTTGAGCAAACTAGGGCATTTTTTGGAATGAAGGAGCATGAAAGGTGACTTGATAGAGATGTACAAAAAGATTAGAGGCATCGATTGAGTGGATAATCAGAGACTTCTTACCAGGTTGTAAATGGCTAATGTCTGTCTACCTAGGTACCATATCCGATGTGGACTTTGGTGACCATGGTTTTCCATATGGATCTATCCTTCATTTTTTGGATGATTTCCCTTTCCTCGATGTGTAGCCACCTGGCTAGGCTTTTGATGTACATAAGCCGAGGTCTTCCTCTAGGTTTGCTCCCCTCAATCTTTCCAGAGAGTATGAGTTTTTTTAATTCATCTTTCCGCATGATGTGTCCTAGGAATCTGAGTTGTCTTTCTCTTATTGTTGGTATGAGTGATCGAGCTGCTTGGGCTCTTCTGAGAACTTCTTCATTTGATGTGTGTGTGATCCATGATATTTTTAACATTTTCCTGTAGAACCATAATTCAGCTGCTTCTAGTCTCTTTTCCATTGCTGGGGAAATGGTCCAGCATTCACTTCCATAAGTCAGGATAGAATAAATGTAGCACTGCAGTATTCTGTTTTTAGTGTACGTGCTCATCTTTCTGTCTGTTAATATGGTCTTCATTTTTTGGAAAGCGTCTTTCGCCATTGCTATTCTGTATTTGATATCTGTGTCGCACCTGCCATTACTTGTTATGAGGCTGCCAAGATATCTGAATTGGTTGACTTGTTTGATGTTTGTATTTCCGATCTTGATCAGACATTGTGGGATGTTTGTCTTTCTGGAGATGACCATGCTTTCTGTCTTCTTGGTGTTGATCAAGAGGCCTCTGCGATTACTTTCTGCTGCCACTGTAGTGAGTAGTTCTTGAAGTTTTGTTTCTGAGTCAGCTATTAGTACGATGTCATCAGCATATCTGATGTTATTCATATTATGGCCTCCAATTGTGAATCCTTTGATGTCTTTGATACTTCTCAAGATACTTTCACTATACAGGTTGAATAAGTCTGGCAAAATGACACAACCTTGCCTGACTCCTCTCATGATATTCACATACTCACTCACTTCTCCTTCTGTTCTGATGGATGCTGTCTGGTCCCAGTATAAGTTTCTTAGGAAATGTGTATCTTTCCCATCTATGTCAAGATCTTGAAGCATTTCCAGAAGATCTTGCTGTCTGACAGTGTCAAAAGCTTTTGTATAGTCAATGATACATAGGTAGATGTCTTTTTGTACCTGGATGGCTCATTCACAGATCATCCGTAGCATGAAAATTGCATTTCTGGTTTCAGTGTTTTCCACAAAGCCGCATTGTTCTTTACTGATTTCTGGTTTTATACAGCGTCTTGCTCTCATCATGATTACTCGGAGAATAATTTTTGCCACGTGGCTCATCACACTTATTGTACGATGTAACTCACATTCTGTTGCTCCCTCTTTCTTTGGAAGTGTGATGAACACCGATTTACTTAAATCATCAGGTATCTCCCCATGATCATAGATTTCATTTGCTATTTCCATTATTTTCTCTATTCCAAAATCTTCTAAGGCCAGTGTCATTTCAACAGCGATGTTGTCTGGAGCAGTTGTTCTGTTATGTTTTGTTTTATTTACGGCTGCTTGAATTTCTGATTTTAGAATGCTAGGTCCTTCAAGATTCTTCTTTATGTTTGGTTTTTCTCCTCTTTGGTCTTCAAAAAGTTATTTTATATATTCTGCCCATCTGTTTAGGATTTCCTGTTTGTTCAAATGGCTAATATGAGGGGCAAAATTTTAAGGTGATTGGAGGAAAGTATAGGAGGAATGTCAGAGGAAGGTTTTGTATACTGAAAGTGGTGAGACACCCTGCCAGAAGTTCTGGTAAAAGCAGATACATTAGAGATATTTAGTAACTCTTAGATAGGCACAAGGATGATAGAAAAATGGAGGGCTAAATAGGAGGGAAGGGTTAGATTGATCTTAGAGTAGGTTTAAAAAGTCGGCACCACATTGTGGCTCGAAGGGCCTGTCTGTGCTATACTGTTCTGTTCTGCTTCATGTGCTGTTTTAAGTAGTTGTAATTGGGTAACTGAATTATAACACCAAGTAAACCCCTCAGGCAGTATGTTCTTCACCTATGGAAAGAAAGCCCCCTTTTACTGTTTTGATTTGTATTTTGCATAGTGGAAGCTTTGAATCAACAAACTGCATCAACTAATAAGTTAGTGGAAATGTACACCTATCTTTCCCAGCAAACCAGGTCAATTCTCTGGGAAAACAAGTGATAACATGAAGAGCAAACATAAATTGCAGTGACCTCCCTTGATAAAGGTAGGGACATTTCTGCAGGAAACCAGCACGAGTAGAGGGTAGTTTTTGTGCATGAAATTAGTCTCAGTCACTTAATGGGGCACAGTGACCAAGTCTGATTGTCTAGTAAGCTGCTAAGTCCTTTCCACCCTGCCTGGCTTTCATAGCAGACAAACTGAAGAGAAGCTTCACCTGTGTGCTTATTTGTGTTTAATCTCAAAAATGCAGAAACTGCAGCCTGTGTTACATACTTGGGAAAGCTTCTGGAATGGAAGAATTAACGATTAAGAGTGTAAAGGTGCATTTGGAAGTGGCGCATAAGACATCTGTGCAAATGGCAGTGGTCCCTTCAGTATAACAGTCTCATCGTAATAATCAAAGCAATTGGTCAAAAGTGTATAACATAGGAAGCAAAAATACGTGCCCTATAGCTTTGTTCATTTTGCCTTTTGAGACCTTACTGTGTAGTGTGTAGATCCAGCTGCTGTCTTGCTATGTTTAGACTTTTCATTGCCAAGGTCAGTATGAAACGAATTCCTTTATGTTTAGGAAGTGTCGGACAGAGGTGAGGAGTCCAAAGCCATGCTAAAAAACACAATGCAAAGTAGCAACAGCAATTTCCACTTCAGCAGCACGTGCCATGCCAAGGGTACTTAGTTTGTGAATGCATTAGGCTCAAAAAGTTACAAACCAACCGTGGTCTACATGTAGATGTTGTTGATGGATGGTTGGAATTGGATTGCATTGGGATTGATTTGCAACCAGGTTTAAAATTAGTTGGCATGGACACACAGACGGGACATGGATGGACACATGAATTTCATAGTGCATTTTGATTGGATGAGTTATTTCACAAGGCGTTGCGCCAATAAAGCACAGATTACAGACAGCATGTGAAAAGATAAAACAAGATAAAAAGTCAATCATTATAGGTTTCTCACTTTCTTTTGCTGCCTATCTTCTATATCAAAACACAATGGTGACCGACTGACACAGACAGGAATGGTTCACGAGTGTTGGCCAGGGAACACACTTTCCTTGTGCATGGTTTCTACCATGATGTTAGTACTATTTGTGTAAAAACAATCCATTTTCAGCCAAACAATACAACATGGTTAGAAATAATTGGAATAATTCCCAGTGTAAAATTCAGTACTACTTCCAGGTTTGATAAAGCTGGACCCCAAAATTAGCATTAAGATCAAGCGAGTAACACTCTTACACAAGGAGGTGGGTGTACGTGGCTTGCTGTACTAGATGGCATTCAGCTGTTATCTCACAATAGAACAGTGCGTCAAAGTGTAACACACTCTGGTTCCAACACAGCAAAACCAACCCACAAAGTGTTTCCCAGTTTCTGTATGCTTCCTGGCTGTTGAACCAATCCATTACTACGTAGCAATGGTCATCAGACATGCAAAGAAAAGTCCATATTTAATATTCTCCCATTTCACACACACCAAAGGGGCACCTGAAATAAAAAAAATAGCAAACACCCTGTTCATGTTTATACAGCCAAACTGGTTTCAACACTTTAAAAGCAAGACATCATTGTAAAAAGATCAGTTGACTCCTTTCTTGCTTGGACACTTTGTCCAAGTTATCATTTTAAGTAGAAATGCTCTAAAACTTCCAAGCCTAACAGTAAAAGATGAGGAGTTTCTTTAGCCAGAGAGTGGTGAATCTATGGAATTCATTGCCACAGGCAGCTGTGCATGGCAAATCATTGGGTATATTTAAGGCAAAGCTTGATTCTTGATTAGTCAGAGTGTAAAGGAACATGGGGAGAAGGCAGGAGATTGGGGTTGAGAGGGAAATAGATCAGTCATGATGAAATGGCAGAGCAGACTCGATGGGTCAAATGGCCTAATTCTTCTCCTATATCTTATGGTCTTATAAGATTGGGCTAACATGTGAGATCGATCTGTAATACCACATCATACTAATTTCATGTCTATTGTGGTTCTGTGTTGGCCAGAAACTTAGTTGTTTAGTTACCCAGGGATATTGTTTTCCATCCACACTTTTCATAACAGCAAAACTATACAGTTCAGATTGACATTTAAGGTTCATGGCAACAGGAATATATACATTTCCATTTCATTGAAACTACTGTGGCAAATTCATCCCTGGGGGAGTTAGCATGAGGGAGGAGGGAGATCTGAGGCGGTGAGGGGGTGGGGTGTAAGGGAATCTGGCACAAAGCATTGGTTGGAAACGGGAGGCACAATATAGTCTGGAGCAAACTGGATGGCTGGACTTAGCCCATGAATCACTTAAAGCCTCAAAGAGAGCTTTTGGTAATTGCATTGATTTTGAAAATGAGGATAGGGAAATTTGATGTACAAAGCCTCTATTACAGGAATATTTCAGAGCATTGACCAGGATGTTTTGGGCTGACAACTAGTTGACAACACCCAGGCTGTTCCGCATTGTCCACGTAGTTTGGAGGACCGAAACCTTTTCCCAGGGAAGAAATGTTAAATTCTGGAAGGCATGGCTTTAATTTGAGAGGGAGAAAGTTTAAAGGAGGTGTGTAGGGCAAGCTTTTCTTTAACAAAGAGTGGGAGCAGCCTGAACAGCTGCCAGCTGTGGTGGAAGCAGATATGATAGTGGTGTTCAAGTGTTTTAGACAGGAGGTGTATATGCAGGGAGGGATCAGTTTCATTTAGCATCATGCTTGCCCATTTATGATGGGCTGAGGGGCTTGTTCCTGGGCTATATTGTCCTTGTAATCCACAAGACTCCATTTGTTCATCAGTAGGGGCACTCTCCGAGACCTGTATAGATGTGATTCATTACAGTCCGATACTGATAGTGTGGGGAGAAACCCATAAACCCAATGGTTGAGTGTGTGGCTAAACCTTCTGTGCTGGATGAATTTCACCCCATCTGCATCTGGTTCCAACCTGCTGAAAATCTGCACAGTAAACGGCATCAGATTTTGAGCTGACCCTTGTGGAATCCAGTGCAGGCAGGGTCAGGTCTGGGGTGAGGGGCTGTATTGGGATTTTCAACAAGGCAAAAACCCATTGAGGGAGAGTGTGATTTGCTAAGCGGACATGGTCAGGGGCAAGACGCAGCCTCACCTAACTTCAGCAAGTATATCGATAATGACCAGCAGATGACCCTCCAAGGGTGTCACACACTCCATACACAAGGGGCATCTGCAGTTCAGAACTGGTGAAAGGAGTGACTTTGGCTCATGGAGGTATCATGAGTTGAACAGGTTACTATTTGTCCCGTAGATTAGCTCCACTTCAGCGGACATCTGGCTGGGAGCTGAAGCGCAGCCATGCGGCAACGAAGATTGAGCAAGACCTGTGTGATACGGAGCTGGTTATAGAAGTCTGACTGAGCCCAGTCCTCTCCTTGTTTTTAAGATTAGTCTTATTTGTCACATATACATCAAAACATACAGTGAAATGTGTCATTTGTGTCAAATCAAATCAGCAAGGATTGTGCTAGGCAGTCTGAAACAACACATGCCCACAAACTCACTAACCCTAACCAGAGCACCCAGAGAAAATCAATGCGGTGATGGGGAGAACGTACAAACTCCTTGAACCCCAATCCTATGACTGGAACTGTAAAGTGTTGCAAGAGCTGTTACACTACCCTTCTGCATGAATGACTCCCCACTCCCACGCCCCACCTCCCAAACGATGTTTCCTAAGCATTCTTACGAGCACAAACACTGATGAGAACAGTGTTAGTCAACAGGGACAGGTGGCGGTGTTCTAGGGATTGTATACATCACCCATGAATCACCAATAGAAACACAAGAGGCTGCAGATGCTGGAATCTGAAAGAGCTCAGCCAGTCAAGCAGGATTTCAATCTGAAATGTAGGCAATTTTGTTCCCCTCATCAATGATGCTCGACCTGCTGAGTTCCTCCAGCAGATTGCTGCTATGAATCACCAACAACGAGGCTCCTTATCACTGCCGCAGAGAATGTATCGTCCAAGGGGATCACAGCCTTCAGGTTTGGAAGCCTGCATGCTTCAATAAGCTGGAGAGCTATGTTGAGTGGAGTCAGGGCTTTACGTTTTGGCCCTTGGTAGGGTCACTCATGCCAAACAGGTCAAAGGTTAGAGGTCAGACACAGGTTAGTGGTCCACCACTCCTCCAGGTTTGGGGATTCAGCTCAGGCCTAACTGTGGCTGGTAAGACAAAATTGTTTCAGAAACAACAATGAAGAATCCTTCTATATCTGTGCTTGAGTCTCTACCCGGGTCTTGCATAGCTGACAATAGTGAAAACCGAGCTACTGAGATGATGAAGGAGGCCCTGAACACTGCCAGAGATGGCGGACCTTCATTGCTGCCCTAAACGCCAATGGCATATGGACAGTAGAGAGAATGTATGGACTTGTGTCTCATTACTTTCACAGGGTCATATACATCATATATTTGGCATACACATTTGTCCTTAATATTGTTGCTGATGATGGGTTAACATCTTCCTGTTTCCCCCCCTTAACCCTGTGCATACTGTTACAGCAGAGATGCAGCTGCTGTTGATTAATTGTTGTGTTTAGAACAAATGCTTTTGATCTGCACTTACCCAAAACTCTGTCACTAAAATATCAGTGACACTGCCCAGGACTGTGACAAAATCAAATATATTCCAAGCATCCCGAAAATAGTTCTGTGGAGCAGAAAGCAACAGTGTTAGCAATGTGCATGTTCTCCCTCCTCCCGAGAGTGCTGCAGAAATTACTGACCGTCATAGATGGAACGTTTAGTTATTATATGTTATTTCAAGCAATGAGTGTTGAATCACCCATTGGGAAAACAAGGAATGCCAACCTTGTTCAAAGTTTCTTTCAAACCAAAGTTTGGGATGCAAGAGATTCTGCAGATGCTAGTAATCTTGAGCAAAACGCATAAAGTACTGGAGGAACTCAGAAGGAGCTGATGAAGGGATTCGGCCCACAATGGTGACTGTTCATTTCCCTCCATAGTTGCTGCCTGACCTGCTGAGTTCCTCCAGCATTTTGTGTGTGCTGCACACTGATCAACCACTAGATGGTGATGTAGAGTTTAGATAGATTCTTTCTAGTCCTGGTGAGATATCCACACTACTGTAATCCTCCCCTATTCACGCACTTGCCTTCAGGTCTGCAATACCCTCCCTAAATCTCACCATTCGTCCACCTCTTTGTCCGAACTTTGGGTCATCTGCACCAACGTGGGTGAAACTATTAGCTTTTGACAGATGATGCACCTGGGGAGCACCTTGGGACATTTTTAATATCTCAAAGTTGCTACATCAATGCAGGTCACTTTTGTTAGCATTTTACATCAAGTGCTATGCAGCACTAGGTCAAACCATTCAGTGGAATGGTAAGCGGACTGCCATGTTATTCAGTTGCGGAATTGAAAAATCAGTTACATTTTCGCCGAACAACCGCTGACATTGTGGAAGTGTGTGCATCTAAGCATTGAGTTTAGGCAGAATTCTGTCTGATTGCAATACTGCCACTGGCAAGTTGTGCCACATTATTTACATCCCTTCACGTATGACAAATAGTCACCAAGTTGAGGTGGTAAGGAGCTACGGAGTCCAATGCCATTTATGTAAGACACCTGACAGGTACTCACCAGAATTCCAAAGGCAATAATCTTCAGAATACATTCACATGAAAACAAAATGGTGAACACCATATTGAGATACTTGAGCACATCATCGTAAGACTGTGGTTGATCAGAAAACTAAAATAAGAAAAAGAGAGCTTGGTTACTTAGTCAACCCCTGAGGCACTCTGGATATTGCACTTGTTGGACCTGTCACCTGTCACTCAACTTTGATAAATATTTGTTCCAAAGGAATAGGAATAGATAATTTAATGAGTAGAATTTAACCTAGCTTTTCCCCCCAAAAATGGTTACCTTGGTGTTCAACACTGCCCATTTTTTCCTGAAAAAAAAAACTTATACTTGCTCTCCACTCGGGTAAATGCTTGAGACGAACTGTAAGAACTTTATAAGTTGGAGTAAAGTTTGCCATTCGGCTATTGACCTTGCCTCATCATTCAATGTGATCACAGTTGACATTGAGCCTCATCCACTTTTCTACCACTCCCTGGATCATCTGATTCAAAGTTGTTTCTTTCTGTCCAAAAATCTATTGACTTCAGCTGGAAACACTCAGCGTCTGAACATCCAAAGCCCCTGCGGTGGAGAATTCCAAATATCCACTGCTGTCTGAGGAAAGAACTTGCAGATCTCAATGGCGAATCTCTCATACCCATTATTTACTACGAACCAGCATATCTCCTGTTAATCCCTGTTTCAATGAGGTTGTCCCTCATTTTTCTGAACACAGGTTCATCTAGTCAATCACTCTGCATAGATCAACGCCCCCCCCCCCCCCATTACTGGAATTAGCCCAGTGAATGCTCTCTGCACTGCCTCCAAACATTTCCTTCCTTAACCAAGCTGAACAAGAATTACCCCAAACTCCAAGTCTGGCATCACCATAGTCCAGCACAAATGGCCATCCACCCCATTGCATCAATGAACAACATACCAGTTGCCTTCCTAGATTCTTTTGTATTAGCAATTCATTACAAAAACATCACCCAGCATTATTTACTCTTCAAAATGTCTCCAAACTGACTTCTCACCTTAATCATACTAGCAAATTTCCATGAAACTTGGAAAAAAAGATTAAAAATCCTTTAAGTGTTTTCTCCAGTGTAAATACAGGATTAAATGCTGATCTGAAGCAAAAGCCCTGTTAAGGGTAAGACATTTACTCATAGTTAGTTTTGGTACTGCCTGTAACCTGTCATATTTATCAGACTATGTATCCTGCAGTAGGGTGTATGGGGTCTCCAGGAAGGGGTAGCAAGTTGGGTGAAGGGGCTTGCTGCGTCCATTGTGAGGCAGCTCAGTCACCTTTGGTCCCCACCGGTCACATAGCTCTCACTTGTGGCTCCAAATAGCTAACCTAACAAGCAGCATCATTGCTTGGTATGGAAACTGCACTGGGCAGACAGCAAAGCTCCCCGACGGGTCATCAGTTCTGCCCGGTGCATCAGTCTACTCGCCACCAGGGACATCTATATATAGAGAGGTGTCGGAAATGGGCCAGTAACATCGTGAAGGATCCCACACACCTTGCTCATGGACTGTTTGTCCCATTGCTATCGGGGAGAAAGCTACATAACATCCATGCCAGGACCAAAATCAAAAACAGTTATTTTGCCTACGCAGTAAGGCAGATCAACAACTCCACTATTACATTATTATATCCTGCCAGTCACATTAAGTACAGCCTGGCATCACTTTGTAGACATACAGTCAATCAATGTATATAGCTATCTGATGTATTTATATTTTGGTGTGTTTTATTATTATTATTAGTGTATTCTGTATCTTTTGTATTTTTTTGTGCAGCCTCAGATCCGGAGTAACAATTATTTTGTTCCCCTTATTACTCTTGTGTACAGTAAGTGACATTAAGTAGTCTTGAACCTTGAATCATGAAGAGTTAACACACCCCGGAGCATCGCTTCAACAGGCGGGCAAAACCAGGTGAGGGTAGCCTGTGGGTTCATACCCCAGTGAGATAGGACTTGCCTGTCCTAGCATGCAAGTTCAGCTCTGACAGACTGGGCAGATAAGATCAATAAGGAGATCCAGTGGGCAGGAAGTTGGCTCTGTAACACCGTGGAAAGCAAAGGTGATGATAAGGCACAGAAGAAGTCATGGTCATCCACTGAAACTAAAGAAAACCCCTGCCACTGGACCTGAATTTCCAGTGTCAGGTGAGTGGAATCGCAGCAGCACAACGGCTTTTCCCCTTTAAAACTCGCCTGCACAAGTTTTAATACTTCCAATATTGCATTAGATGGCAACTAATCGATCATTTTGCGGTATTCTCTCTCCATGCTGTTGTGAAGACCTTCTGTATGGCATTGAAGAATCTAGTCCTAACCCACTGCTGAACCCTCATCTGTGTCTTCTGTTGCATTCTGACTTGGCTATTCCAACACACAATTGGCTGGCCTGTCCATTCCTGCTGGCATACACTTAAGGCCATTAAAAACTTTGTGGCCATGCCCTAACTCACTGTGTCCCATTAACCCTGCACCATAGTACTCCCTGATGCACATTGCCATCTCATCTATTTTCCAACTCTTTGTTTTCAGATTCCTCCATGTCCTTGCCCTATCCCTTCTTCTGTGATAAGACCATAAGATATAGGAGCAGTATTAGGCCATTTGGCCCATTAAGTCTTCTCCGCCATTTCATCATGACTGATTCATTTTCCCTCTCAGCCTCAAACTCCTGCCTTCTCCCTGTATCCCTTCATACCCTGACCAGTCAAGAATCTATCAATCTTTGCCCTGAATATACGTAAAGACTTGGCCTCCACAGCCACAGGTAACAAATTCTGTAGATTCACCACTCTCTGGCTTAAGAAATTCCACCTAATCTTTGTTCTAAAAGGATGCCCAACTATTCTGAGGTTGTGTCCTCTGGTCCTACTCTCCCATCATAGGAAACATCATCTTCACACCCACTCTATCAAGGCCTTTCAACATTCAATAAGTTTCAATAAGGTTACCCCTTATTCTTCTGAGTTCTAGTGAATACAGGCCCAGAGCCATCAAACACTCTTCATATGACAAGGTGTTCAATTCTGCAATCATTTTTGTGAACCTACTTTGAAACCTCTCCAGTTTCAGCACATCCTTTCTAACAAAAGCAGTCCAAAGCTGCTCACAATTCTCCAAACAAGGCCTAACCAATGCTTCACAAAGTTTCAATATTACATCCTTGATCTTAAATTCTCGTCCTCTTGAAATGAATGCTAACATCGTGTTTGCCTTCCTCACCATAGACCCAACCTGCAAACTAAGCTTTAGGGAATTGAGAGTCTTGTGCAGGATTCTGTAAAGGTTAACTTACAAATTGAGTTGTTGGTAAGGAAGGTAAATGCAATGTTGGCATTCATTCCGAGAGGACTAGACTATAAAAGCAAAGATGTAATGCTGAGGCTATATAAGGCATTGGTTAGACCACACTTTGAATATTGTGATTAGTTTTGGGCACCTTATCTAAAAAAAGGATTGCTGGCCTTGGTGAGGGTCTAAAGGAAGTTCACGAGAATAATTCTGGGAATGAAAGGGTTAGCATATTTGCATTTGATGGCTCTGGGCCATCACTGGTGTTTAGAAGAATGGGGTGGGGGTTCTCATTGAAACCTAACAAATATTGAGAGGCCTAGATAGGGTGGATATGGAGAATATGTTTCTTATAGTGGGGGGGGGCATTGGAGTCTAGTAGCAGAGGGTACAGCTTCAGAAGACAGGGACTTCCAATTAGATCGGAGATGAGAAGGAATTTTTTTAGACAGAGGGTGCTGAATATGTGGAATTCATTAATAAACTGGCCCTTGACTTCTTTTGGAGTTTAAGGGGCTAACTGGCAAAGATAAAGTGTGTGCAAAAGGCTTAATGGGTAAAATGTGCCTTTGTCTACCAACTAAATATAGTACCGTGGGACATTTAGTTGTTCAAGATTACGAGAGGACAGGGAGCTATCACCGACAGGATTATTGGCAATCGCCCTCTGCAACCAATAGGTGATGCTCCTTTGGAAGTGACATTCACCTGGATAAGTGTGGCAAGTCATGGATGGCCGGGGGGGGGGGGGGGGGGAGGGATTTGTAGTATGAATAGCAAGAGAGAGTCCTGTGCACTGACCTTCATCATTAGCACCACAGTGTTGAGGGCAATCATGGCCATGATTGTGTATTCAAACGGAGGTGACACCACAAACTGCCACATCTTGTACTGGAACGTCTGCTTGTTCTGTGGCATGTGTCGTGTCAAGGGTTTGGCACTTATAGCAAAATCGATGCAGGCTCTCTGCAAGAGAACAAATGACAATTCAGCAGGAGCAGGAAATCTTCAGACCATTAAACACTAACACAGCAAACACCTAGCTAACTGCTGTAAGCACTGGGAGGCTTCACTCCAATAAGAAACTGCAGAAACTGGAATCTGGAGCAACATACAGAACACTGGAGGATCTGAGCTGGCCAGGCAGTATGTATGAAGGGAAAGCTCCGGCCAAGACTCAAGATGAAGGATCTTGGCATGAAATGCCAACCATCCATTTTCTGGCCCATTGAGTTCCTCCAATATTTTGTGTGTAGCCCCACTTGTCATCCTGGAAATACAAGAGACTGCAGATACTCATTTGCTAAAATGGAAAGGACAACCTTGCCCAGACATTAGATTTCATTCAACACTGAGGAATGGATTTTGCTGTGACATCATCAATTGCCAACTTTTCAGCATCCTTGCTTTAGGAAGCTGTTGCCATTCCTTCCTCCCATTCAAAAGCGCTGGAAGCCAAGCTGTGCACTTGCAGTTGGCTTCCGCTGTCAGTCCTGTTTTAGCCTTCTATTGCCGAACCTCCACTGCCTAAATTCACTGCCGCTCCCTGATAGTGGCTGCCCGAGTTGATCGGGTGGTAAAGAAAGTGCATGGCATGCTGACTTTCATTGGTGAAGGCACTGAGTTCAAAAGTCAGGAAGTTGTGCTGTAGCTTTATAAAAATGGTTAGGCCACAGCTGGAGACTTGCACTCAGTTCTGGTTGCCCCATTGTAGGAAGGATGCGGAGGCTTTGAAAAGGGTGCAGAAAGATTTACCAGGATGCTGCCTGGATTAGAGAGCAGATGCTAATAAGGAGAGGTTAAACGAATTTTGGTTGTTCTCTCTGGAGTGGTGGAGACCGAGAGGAGAGCTGATAGAAGTTTATAAAATTCTGAGAAGCGTAGTGTGGGTGGTCGGCATCTTTTTCTCAGGGTTAAAATGTCCAGTACTAGAGAGCCTCCATTTAAGGTGAGAGGTGGAAAGTTTGAGGGAGATGTGCAGACAAGTTTTTTTTTTACACAGTGTGGTGAGTACCTGGAATGGGATGTCAGAGGAAGAAGCAGATATGATTAAACAGTTTAAAACATTAAAGTTAGAGGCTTTTAAGAGGCCCCTGAACAGACAGATTGATATGCAGATGTGGACAATGTTCAGGCAAAAAGGATTAGTTTAATCAAAGACACAAGAGCATCTGCTGATACTAGAAATCCAAAGCAATACACAAAGTGCTGGAAGAGCTCAGCAGGCCAGATAGCAAATGTGAAAAAAGGTGAACGGTCATCATTTCGGGTCGAGGCCCTTCATCAGGACTGGAAAGGAAGGGGGAAGGAGAAAGAATATGAAGGTGGGGGGAGGGGAGGAAAAAGTACAAGATGATAGGTGACAGGTGAAACGGGGAGGGGGAGGTGGTGAAGTAAAGAACTGGAAAGTCGATTGGTGAAAGAGATAAAGGGGGAATCTGATAGGAGAGGGCAGCAGGACAAAGGAGAAAGGGAAGTGGAAGGTGATGGGCGGGTAAGAGGAGGTGTGAGAGGGAAATAAGAATGGGGAATGGTGGAGAGCAGGGGGAGGGGACAATTACCGGAAGTTCAAGAAAACAATGTCAATAGCATCAGATTGGAGGCTACCCAGATGGAATATAAGGTGTTACTCCTTGAAGCTGCAAGTGGTCTCATCATGGCAGTAGAGGAGGCTATGAATGAGATATCAAAGTATCATTGGTTTAATTATTTCAGCACAGCTTCATTGGCTGAAGGCCTGTTCCTGTGGTGTGCTGTTCTGTGGTCCAAGATTTCTCTCCATGGTGGGAATGACTGGAAAGTTGTGAGAGAAATGTCTGAAAGTGTGGAGGAGAGGGAATCAAGAAGGGGTTAAATAATGCAGTTATGTAGTCCTCCACACTATAGAGCAGTAATGTTATCCCTTATTTGAAACCTGGCACCTTGCGCACAGATGCTGTGCATCTTGGAAAGGCTGCTTACTTGCTAAAGGCAACTCATCAAAATTAATGTGGGGGAGTCAGTGAAGATAAAATAACATCCTGGTGAATTTCTCCGTGTCGCCCAAGATGCTTGACCTTTAGCTCGTTTAACTGTGATTATAGATCATGGCCATTGACAAGTCGGAAATGTGCGTCATACCTGTCAAGGTGGTGATGCCCATAGAATGTAACAGGGAAATGCCAGTCCCAAAGGCCTTGTGGCACTTAGGTTAGCTGTAAGGTCTTCCTAGTTAGACACATAAAATGCGGAGGAACTCAGCAGGCTGGACAGCGTCTATGGAGGGGGAAAAACAGTTGACTTTCTGGCTGAGATCCTTCTGGGCCATTTCCAATTCTTCCTAGTGGCTGGTAGGAGAATCAGTGTTGGTATTGTGAGGGAGACCAGATTATAGAGAAACAAGTGCAGGAGAGGGATTGGTGGGACTGCTGTGAGTTGATACAGCACTGACTTAACAAAAACTACTAAGAGGATCGTGACAGGAAGTGGCTGGCCCAATTCCTCTGTGGGCAGGACTTGAATCATAGAGAAGTACAGCACAGAAATAGGCCCTTCAGCCCATCTAGTCCATGCTAAAACCATTTAAACTGCCTACTCCCAACGACCTGCACTAGGACCACAGCATTTCATATCCCTACCACCCATCCAAACCTCTTAAACATTGTAATTGAGCTTGCATGCATCACTTGTGCTGGCAGCTTATTCCGCGCTCACAACCCTCTATGTGAAGAAGTTTCTCGTCATGTTCCCATTAGACTTTTCACCTTTCACTCTTAATCCACAACATCTGGTGGTAGTCTCACCCAACCTCAGTGGAAAAAGCCTGCTTGCATTTACCCTTTCATACCCCTCATAATTTTGCATACGTGTATCAAATCTCTGTCTCCTATGTTCTAAAGAATCCAGTCCTAACCTATTCAGTCTTTCCTTATAATTCAGGTCCTCCAGACCCAGCAACATCCTTGTAAGTTTTATCTGCACTCTTTCAACCTTGTTTACATCTTTCCTGTAGGTAAGTAATCAAAACTGCACATAATACTTCAAATTAGGCCTCACCAATGTCTTTTACAACCTCAACATAACATCCCATCTTCTATACTCAATATATTGATTTATGAAGGCCGAAGTGCCAAAGGCTTTCTTTACGATTCTCTCTACCTGTGGCACAACTTTCAACGAGTTATGTACCTGTATTCCAGATCCCTTTGTTCTACCATGCTGTTCAGTGTCCTACCATTCACTGTGTAAGACCTACCTTGGATGGTCCTACCGAAGTGCAAAACCTTGCACTTGTCTGCATTAAATTCCATCTGCCATTTTTCAGCCCATTTTTCCAGCTGATGCAGGTCCCTCTGCAAGTCATGATAGTCTTCCTCACTGTCCACTACACCCACAAAATTGGTGTCATCCGCGCATTTGCTGATCCATTTATCATCCATATCACTGATATAGTTGACAAACAACAACAGACCCAGCACCGATCCCTGTGACACACCATTAGTCACAGGCCTCCAGTCAGAGGCAATCCTGTACTACCACCGTCTGGCTTCTCTGACAAAGCCAAAATAGGAAAGGGATACAAACTTTTCAAAACCCATGCAAAACACTTTTTTCAAGAATCTACACATTCACAAAAATACTAATGGGTTTTAATACATGTTTCAATTAAAACAAGCAACGGCTTTCCCCTCTAAGCAGTAGGAGAGGATATTTGTCTGCAGTTAGCTACAGGAGGTCTGCAATCTATCAGTGGCTCTGCATTGTAAATCAGCTTCAGTAATCGGTGCCACTGAAGTCAGCGAGACATTGTCATCAGCTGAATGAAACCCACTGCTGCTACACAGCCTGTTGAATGTGAGTGAATGAGCTTTAATTCCTCATTCTTGTTGATAACCATCTCCCACACAGAACAGTCATCAGATTCAGCACTCTTGACAATAATGAAGAAGCCATTTACACTATTCAAGATTGGAACAAAATTCAATTTGGAAATTACATTTTACAGAAAATTAATGAAAAATATTGCTCAGAGAGTTCAAACAAAGCCAGTCATGGTCTCTGGGAAGTCATCTCATTCTTTAGAAAACTTAGTTTTTGTAGATTATAACTAAACTATAAGACTTAAGAACATAAGAAATAGGAGCAGGAGTAGGCCATGCGGCCCATTGAGTCCGCCCCGCCATTCAATAAGATCATGGCTGATCTGTCTGTAAACTCAGCTCCATCTACCTGCCTTTTCTCCATAACCCTTAATTCCCTTACTTTGTAAAAACCTTTCTAACTGTTTCTTAAATATATTTAGTGAAGAAGCCTCAACTGCTTCCCTGGGCAGAGGATTCCACAGATTCACCACTCTCTGGAAAAAACAGTTTCTCCTCATCTCCATACTAAATCTTCTCCCCTGAATCTTGAGGCAATGTCCCCTAGTTCTAGTCTCACCTACCAATGGAAACAAGTTTCCTACTTCTATCATCAATCCCTTTCAAAATTTTGTATGTTTCTATAAGACCCCCTCTCATTCTTCTGAACTCCAGAGAGTGTAGTCCCAGGCGACTCAAGCTCTCCTCATAGTTTAACCCCTTCATCCCTGGAATCAGCCTGGTGAATGTCCTCTGCACTGCCTCCAAAGCCAGTATATCCTTCCTCAAGTATGGAGACCAGAACTGCACACAGTACTCCAGGTGCGGCCTCACCAGTACCCTGTATAGTTGCAGTATGACCTCCCTGCTCTTGAATTCAATCCCTCTAGCAATAAAGGCCAACATTCCGTTTGCCTTCTTAATAACCTGTTGTACCTGCAAGCCAACATTTTGCGATTCATGCACAAGCACTCCCAAGTCCCTCTGTACAACAGCATACTGCAATCTTTCACCATTTAAATAATAATTTGCTGTTCCATTATTCCTTCCAAAGTGGATGACCTCACATTTACCAACGTTGTATTCCAGACCTTGGCCCACTCACTTAACCTATCTATATCCCTCTGCAGACTCTTCACATCCTCTGTACAATTTGCTTTTCTACTCCGTTTAGTGTCGTCAGCAAATTTTGCTACACTACACTCAGTCCCCTCTTCCAAATCATCAATGTAAGTGGTAAACAGCTGCGGGTCCAGCACCGACCCCAGCGGCACCCCACTCACCACTGACTGCCAACCGGAGAAACGCCCATTTATACCAACTCTCTGCCTTCTATCAGTTAACCAATCCACTATCCACGCCAATACACTTCCTCCGACTCCATGCATCCGTATCTTATTTATAAGTCTCTTGTGTGGCACCTTATTGAACGCCTTCTAGAAATCCAAGAATACGACAGCCACCTGTTTCCCTCTATCCACTGCACTCATTATGTCCTGAAAGAACTCCAGTAAGTTTGTCAAACAGGACCCAGCCTTTTTGAATCCATGCTGCGTCTGCCTAATGGAACCACTCCCTTCTAAATGTTTCGCTATTTCTTCCTTAATGACAGCTTCAAGCATTTTCCCGACTGTAGATGTTAAGCTAACTGGCCTATAGTTGCCCCTCTTTTGCCTACATCCTTTTTTAAAAAGTGCCTTGACATTTGCTGTCTTCCAGTCTGCCAGGACCTGCCCAGAGTCTAGACCAACACGTCTACTATAACCTCTGCCAATTCCCTCAGCACCCTGGGATGCATCCCATCAGGACCAGGGGACTTATCTACCTTCAGGCCCTCTAGTTTTCTCATCACTATCTCTTTAGTGACAGTGATTTTATCCAGGTCCTCACCTCCTATTTTGTCCATAACATTCTTCTTTGGCATATTAGACGTGTACTCCACCGTGAAAACTGACACAAAATAGTCGTTCAATGCCTCAGCCGTTTCCTTATCACCGAATATCAATTTCGCCTTATCATCTTCCAAGGGACCTACGTTGACTTTAGCCATAGGAGCAGGATTAGGCCATTTGGCCTATCAACTCTGCTCTGCCTTGCCATCATGGCTGATTTATTATCCCTCTCAACCCCATTCTTGTGCCTTCTCAACATAACATTTAACATCATTACTAATCAAGAACCTATACCCAGTGACTTGTGCTCCACAACCATCTGTGGCAGTGAATTCCAGAGGTTCATCATCACCCTTGGGCTGAAGGAATTCCTTCTCATTTCTGTTCTAAAGGGATGTCCCCCTATTCTGAGGCTGTACATTCTGGTCCTAGACTACTCACACTATATGACATATCCTTTCCACTCCACTCTATCTAGGTCTTTCAACATCGATAGGTCACAATGAGATCCCCCCTCATTCTTTTAAACTCTAGTGAGTACAGGCCAGGAGCCATCAAATGCTCCACATACATTAACCCTTTCATTCCTGGAATAGTTCTTGTGAACCTCCTGGATTCTCGAATGCCAGCACATTGTTTCTTAGATAGGGGGCCCAAAACTGTATGCCAAGTGCAGTCTGACCAATGGCTTATAAAGCCTCAGTTATTATCCAATGAAATGAACACTGTTCATTGAAACATACCCATTGTTCTGCATTCTGCTTCCAAACATGAAGTGTTCTGCTCGTCTGTCCTGACACACACTGAGCCCAGCCACCATCACACCTCGTGTGTGTCAATGATCGTTTGATCACAGTTAAGCAATAAAAGAACATTAAACATTCTTTGACATATTTTCAAATCCCTCCATGGGTCTATCCTTCCCTTTTTCTGTTACCTCTTGTGGCTTTGTAACCTTCCAAGATCTTGGCACTGCTCTCAATCTGGCCGCTTGCTTGCCCTCTATTTAACCTCTCCACCACTTGCAGCTGTGTCTTCAACTGCTGACATTCTCTCTGCCACTCTCTCCTCTACGATGTTTTTAAAACCTTCATCTTTGACTAAGCATTTGACCTCCTGCTCTAATATTTCCTTTGGCGACAGTTCCTCACAGCAGCAAGGGAGGTTTTTGCTCTGTTAAAACAGCATGGAAAATAACCTTATGTCACGGCCAAGAAAGCTCGTCAACACCTTTACTTCCTCAGGAGGATAAAGAAATTTGGTACATCCCTGTCAACTCTCACCAATTCTTTTCAATGCATCATAGAAAGTGATACACAACAGCTTGGTATGGCAACTGCTCTGTGTGTGACTGCAAAAAACTGCAGAGAGTTGTGAACATAGCTCAACACATCACAGGAACCAGCCTCCCCTCTATGGACTCTGACTATACTTCTCACTGCCTCAGTGAAGCAGCCAACATAATCAAAAAAGATTCAAAAGTTTGATGGCACATACCACCAAGCTCAGTCCTAATGATGGATCTCGACTTGAAACGTCAACTGTTTATTTTTCTCCAAAGATGCCATCAGAACTACTGAATTTTCCAGCATTTTGTGTGTGCTGTGCAAGATTTCCTCATCTGCAGAATAGCTTGTCTTCAGTTACTATTAGCACTTATTTATGAAATAGTTAAGGTACTGTACATTTGCCTTAATGTTCAATATCCTTGACATCAATGCAATTAATTTCTGACCACTCTGCAATGACTCCAAAAAACACTACACTGGAAAATTGTACAAACCTCATACCTCATTTTTCTCCAGGCTGCAGTCTTCCATCATTTTGTCCCCCTGTTCTTGAAATGTGATGATGATCAAGGCCACAAAGATGTTCACAAAGAAGAAAGGGAAGACCACAAAATATACGACATAAAAAATGGACATCTCCATCCTGTAGCCAGGGCTGGGTCCTTGGTTCTCGTAGGTAGCATCCACCGAGTGTTTCAGCACACTGTAGGGAAAAAGGAGCATTCAGGAGGACTTAGGAGCCGGAGTAGACCACTTGGCCCCTCAAGCTTGTACTGCCAGTTGGCTTTGGCATCATTTGTTATGAAGATTAAGTTTAACCAAATTACACCACTTTCCTTGAGCTGGTGCTGCCTGACTGAGATGCCTCAGCATAATTCTCATTCAAGAAGATTTACAATGAGTGAACTGGCTTTCTCAAAAGACATCTTTCCTTTTGGGGGGAGTGAAAAGCCACTGGAGGCAGGAGGAGGCTTTGAAGTCGCTGGTGATTATGCAGATATTGAGTGAGATTATTAAAATTCTGCAGCCAAACCACAATGCTATATTTCCTTTGTGAACTTGTGTCAAGAGTGGCAGGTTAAATTGCCCCAGTGTGAATGGGTGTTGGGAAAACTGACAGGAATTGTGGGACAAGGAAAGAAGTGGAGGACTGGCATCACTAGCTGTCATAGTCATAATGGGAATAATGGCCTTCTTTGAGATAACCCAAAAATACGACATTTCATTAACAAAAATCCATCAAATCTGAGATGGACAGTTGATGCAGAATGATGAACTGTTCACGGTAGTGATCTCCAAACCTCCATCTTGTTCTGTGTGTTGGAAATCTTCTGATCTTCACTCCTCAAAAGTCTGGGTCAGAATTTTAGACTATGCTCTCATTCATGGGCTTTCTGGCATTCAGCAACAGTTTCTCTCCATCCACCCACTTAATACTCTAGGTCTACCACCCCCTAAACTACTCACTGCTATGTGGCCCTAATGTTTACACTATTTCCTCAGCTTTTGGAGTCCTGGTTTCATGGTGGCAATTTGTCATTACTCTCCCTACAGGGCCAATACATCCTCCCTGAATTGTCTTGCTCAGAGTTCCCTCCAGTTCTCTGGGTATGATCCAGCCAGGGCTTTGTATCACTGCTATACTGTGGTGCAAACATTTATCCCAGATTCTGCATTTACTGCATGCACATGTCAGTGTAATTTATGTTCATCATGTTTGCGATGTTCTGTGCTACTATAGCAAAAGGCACAGTCTCATGGTATTTATACCCTGGGTCTGTATACCCATGATAATAAACTTGAACTTGGAACTATAAGTATTACAAGGTCAGATGAGACAGTTACAAGGTAAATTTATCTTCAAACCATTTCAGTAAACATTCCTTTGCCCTGTGCACGTCATCAAAGTGCAGATATTCCAATCTACATACCGCTGTCAACATACCACACTAAACCTCTGTGGGCCCCAGAAGTCTCCTTAACATACATTCATAGTGTTATTGGATAGAAAGTTACCGGACTGACATAGATCAAATGAGGAGCCTATATAAATCCTGTGTGCTGGTGACAGAGGGAGGGAATGAAATCAGTGTTTCATTTCCATTCCCCGTCTTCCCATACACCTTGTTGAACTGGGTAGCTGAATTCATTCAAAGGTGCATCGCTGTGATGTTTTAGACCTGTATCTCTATCCTAAATATATGTCAATCACAAATGCATGGTTTCAGAGCGACGAGCAGAAAATATTGGAGGAACTCAGCAAGTGAGGCAGCATCTATGGAGGGGAATAAACAGTCGAGATGTTTGGCTGAGTCCTGTTTCTTCCCCTCCATAGATGCTGCCTCACTTGCTGAGTTCCTCCAATATTTTCAGTCTATTGCTCCAGATTTTTAGCATCTGCTAAATCTCTTGTTTCTGGTTTTATTGTCACCAGTCATGAGGTCCATGTGAATTCTAAAGTTGACCGTATCTCTGCAGTTCTAAAGGATAGCACTTTATTAGCAGATAACTAGACCAGCCTCGTAAAATCACTGGCTCTGAGAGCTACTCCCGGGCTGGGTATACTGAGGCAAGGAGCTCACTTGCTGATGTCCCAAAGCCCGAACACCATCTCCAGAACACACATGTGGAATCCCTGGATGTGAAGCTGGGTACCACTGGGGCAAACGTTGCCTGGTTTCTTGGCTCCCCTTTTACCACCCTGGACATTCCCTCCATCTGTCAGCAGCACACAGGATTTGCAAAGGCTCTTCTGTTGGTGGGTTTCAGTCCAGCAACTCCCTACCTAATGGCACAGAGTCTATCTTACAGAAAAGACTTCTGGGGCCCTAATGGATGAACACTTTTGCCTTTTCATTAACCACAAGTGATGACTGGAGGATAGCAAATGTCATTCCTTTATTTGAAAACAGCAACAGGAATAAAGTAGATAATTACAGGCCAGCAAGTGGCAGGGGAAGTATTGGAACTTAATTCCAAAGTCCTCATTAAAATACAAACTGCTGGAAGAACTCAGTGGGTCAGGCAGCATCCGTGGAGACAGAGAGATTGTCAACTGCTCTGGACTGAGGTTGAGAATATCAAGGGAAGATGAGAATCTGAGTCTGCTGAAGGCTGGAGGTTGTAGAAGACAGTATGTTCTGGAGTTAGAGGACTATATATGTGTGTGTGGGTGGATGGGAGGGGGAACAGGGCTTGTTTTGCTGTTATTGCTTTGTCACTTGGTATGTTCTGTTTTATTGTGTTCTGTGTTGTTCTGCCGAGCATGTGGACATTCTATATTGGTGACAGACTATGTGGCGACACTCGTGGGCTGCCCCCAGCACATCCTTGGGGAGTGTTAGTTGTTAATGCAAATGATGCATTTCACTGTATGCTTCCAACTATATGTGATAAATACAGTGGCTATATTTCATTAAGAATTTGAGGAGGTTTGGTATGTCGCCAAAAACACTCACAAATTTCTACAGATCTACCATAGAGAGCATTCTAACTGGCTGCATCACCATCTGGAATGGGGGAGTGGTGAGGGGCTACTGCACAGGATTGAAGTAAGCCACAGAAAGTTGTAAACTCAGTCAGCTCCATCTTGGACACTAGCCTTCACAGCATCCAGGACATCGTCAAGGAGCGATGCCTCAAAAAGCCAGCGTCCATCATTAAGGACCCCCATCACCCAGGTCAATATATACTTATTGTAATTCACTGTTTTTTCCTCTATTATTATGTACTGCTGCTGAAAAGACAACAAAGTTCATGAAATATGCCAGTGATATTAAACCTGATGCTGAATCTTAATGTATAAAGAGGGGAGAGGAAGGGGTGAAGCAGGAGTGTGGATTTCTCCTGACGAGAAGGGAGAATAAAAAATGCTCGAGGTTATAAAGTTTGCAATACGTTGCAGTTTAATAACGATACCTACTCTGGCCAGCCCTCTCCAGTTGATACAGTGAAGAGGGTGAGTAAAGCCCACAGCACGTTATCATAATGAAACTCGTATCGTTTCCACTCTCTTTTCTGTGCCTTAATATCACTCTCCCTCATATACACCAGGTACTGCCCTCTGAAACAGACAAGAGAGAAAGAAAATGCTTTATAGTTAAATGTAGCATTAAAGCAACTCAGAAAAACACTCAGAGCATTTTGCATACAATGAGCATACAGGATTTGTAGTGACTTGTTCCAGCCATCACTCTGTAACAGTGGTATCTCCACGGAACACTTCCCCACACAGGAAAATAAGTCAACTCAGAGCTGAATGACAGCTGTAGAACCAGCATCGGCTGCCTTGTCGCAACAACATCAGCAACTTGTCCACCCTCACAGGAACAGCCTACCAGGCAGTTAATCTGATCAACCATTCAATTAGCCCCCAGCCCCTCTATCAATGACCTCAATCACTGCACTGTGAACACTTTAAACTGTCTTTCATAATGTTGTTTACATTGTAAATACATGATGGCATTTTTGCACATTTATCCCATATCCATACTTCTAACTTTATTTTTATATAAACCTTTATTCTTGATAATTGTTGAATGTTGTTGATTTTTGTTGCATGTCACACCCTGATCAACACACCACAGCAAATTCCTAACCCAGGTTGAGCACCCTTTATCCGAAATTCCAAAATCTGAAATGTTTTTCAAATGCTGACATCACAAATGGGAAATTCCACAAGACGAAGGGGAAGTTCTCAGGTGATGCGTAGGTCTCTGCGCAGCACAGACAGTTCTGAGAAATGATCTGACATATGTAATGAACAGAAGTTAATGAAGATATCAATCAAGCGGATTTGTTAGCGTCAGAGTGAATAAATGCCACATAACAGTCATGAAGCAAGCAAAGATGTGCCATGACAAACTGAAAATTGAAGGTATTTGTGAATATTCAGCAGGCTGGTTGCAGAAATTTAAGAAAAGGCACAGCATAAAATTTTCAGATTTGTGGTGATAAAGCATCTGCTGATCATGAAGCAGAAGAGAACTTCATTGATAGAGTTTATGAAGATCATCACTGATGAAAATTTAACGTGCTGAATGGCTGCATCAGTATCTCATTATACATTCCAAAATATGAAATACTTCTGGACCCAAGTATTTTGGATAAGGGACGCTCAACATGTATATGGCGAATAAAGTTGATCCTTGAATAAGAATAAGGAAAATAGTAAGACAGAGTGCTAATGGGGAAAGAAGGGTGAGATTGATCTCCAGAGTAGGTTAAAAGATCAGCATAACATCATGGGCCAAAGGGCCTGTACTGTGCTGTGCTGTTCTATGTCCAGACATAAAGTATGTAGAACCATGGTAAAGGATGCCAGACTCTCTCTGTGCAGGAGCCTCCCTGTGATGACACAGGTATGCATCAGCTCTAAGAATCTGGTGGGTGTGACTTGCAGACATTAACAGTCGGGACAGCATGAACCATGGTTTCCTTCTGGGGTCAGAGGACAAATGGTGCTTCAATCACTTGGTGAGTCTTGACCTGGCACGCCAAAACATGTTCCTGCTATTGTACCCCTCACCAGGAATCAGACTAAGAAATGGACAATGCAACACCACTTGGTCAGCCTGCTGCTCACAGACAAGCAAGACATGGTTCAGGATCTCATAGAGGCTGACTTCTGAGCTTTGGATTGATAACTTTGATGTAGGGATACAGTACACAGCAGTAAACTCTCACAATCAGTGATCGGGAAATGACCAGATAATCCTTCTATCATGCTGTTGAGAGTGGAGTAGCAAGATGGGCAGAAGGTTCTGCTCTTCTTCATAATCCCACAGAGGTCTGACTGAAGAACAGAACCAGTATGGAAGCAGACGTGGTTATTACTGCAGCAAACGTCCTGAGCCTGCAGCATACAAACCCCATGAGTAATCTTTGGACTTGTTGTATGGCTTGAAACCAAAGCATTCTCTCTCAAAGATCAAGGAACCAGTGAGAAGTGGTGGATAGCAGTGATTGCAGCCCAGTCCATCTCACAAACCAGCCTCTCTACCTCCTGCTGTCTTGGGAAAGCACCCAACATTATCGAGTACTTCTCCAATTCTGGCCATTCTTTCTTCTCTCCCCCCCGGCCCCTCCCATTGGGCAGTAGATACAAAATTCTGAGAGCATGAGCCACTTAGCACCAAGCACATTTTCTATCCCACTGTCATCAGACCCCTGGAAAGACTTATGTTAAAAGATGAACTCTTAGGCTTTTGATTCTCCAATTTGCCTCCTTGTGTCCCATGTACTCTATTTATCTACCTACACTGCACTTTCTCTGTAACTGCAACATTACCTATATTCTACACAAGAGATTCTGCAGATGTGAGTAACGCCCACAAAATGCTGGAGGAACTCAGCAGGCCAGGCAGCATCTATGGAGAGGAATAAACAGTCAATATTTTGGCCAAGACCTTTTCATTAGGACTAAACAGGAAGGGGGCAGAAGCTAGAAAACTCTAGCTTCTGAATTTCTGGCTTCTGCACCTTTCCTTTCCAGTCCTGATGAAGCATCTTGGCCCGAAACGTTACTGTTTATTCCCCTCCATAGATGCTGCCTGACCTGCAGAATCCCTCCAGCATGTTGTACATGTTGCTCTATATTCTACATTGTACTTTCTTTTCATTACCTTGATATGATTATGTTTGGAATGATTTTCCGGGATGACTTACAAAATAAAAACTTTTCACTGCATCTTGGTACATGTGACAATAATAAACCAATACTAATGTCACACCTGGAACACACCTGGTACAGAGGAACAGCAGAGTAGATTTACCAGGTATTACATAAACTAGAAGAGTACTTCCTGGAATTGAGAAGGAAGTGAGCTGATCTGATTAAGGTTTTCAAGAGATGTGCTCACATACTTTACTCCTTAAGGTTCAAAATCAGTTCTATTATCAAAGTACATATATGTCACCATATACAACTCTGAGATTCATTTTCTTGTGTACATTCTCAAGAAACCTATAGAATATACAGAAACCATAACAGAATTAAGGAAAGACCAGCAAATTAGGGTGTTCAACTAGAGTGCAGAACACAACAAACTACAAATATAAAAAGAAGAAATAATAATAATAGAAAACAAGCAATAAATATTCAGAACATGAGATGAAGAGTCATTGAAAGTGAGTCCACTGGTTGTGGGAACATTTCAATGTTGGGGCAAGTGGAGATTAGTGAACTTATTCCCCTTGGTTCAAGACCTGATGGCTGAGGGGTAATAATTGTTCCTGAACCTGCTGGTGTGAGTCCTGATGGCAGCAGTGAGAAGAGAACATGTCCTGGGGTCCCTGATGATGGATGCTGCTTTCCTGTGACACTGTTTCATGTCCTCAGTGGTTGGGAGGGCTTTAACTGTGATGGACTGGGTTTATTGGAAACCCAGCAAATCTCCTCTACTTCATAGTCAGATCTGGAGACAGTCATTAATGCATTTAATGTCTCTAAGCTTAGATTAATGCCGTCTTCTTGTTGCTACCATCAGGGAGGAGGTACAGGAGCACGAAGACACACACTGAACATTTTACAAATAGCTTCTCCCCTCTACCATCAGATTTCTGAATGGACAATGAATCCATGAACACTGTCTCACTATTTTTGCTCTCTTTTTGCATTATTTATGTTTTTATATATATTTCTTATTATAATGCATTGTAAATTTTATGTACTGCACTGTATGCCTACAAAACAACAAATTTCGCAGCATATGTCAGTGATAGTAATTCCGATTCTGACACAGTGTTTGTGCTAGATATTAAACAAAGTACCTGCAGTCCCGCTCAAACTCTTTGGATTCGTCAGTGCAGTAGAAGAACCTGCCTTTGAAGAGTTGCACTGCCACCACCGCAAAGATGAACATGAAGAGCATATAGACGATCAGGATGTTGAGGACGTTCTTCAGGGAGTTCACAACGCAGTCAAAGACAGCCTGGAAGGAGACAGCAGCAAAACGAGATTTTAAAAAAAAGGAAATGCTTTGTCCGAATCTTTGTCAATGAAGTCCAAGATTCGTAGTGGGAATCTCGGTGAACCATTCCCTTCCCCTTCTCCACTCCACGAAACTCGTGATGTATAACTGGGGAATCCTGAAGCTGTATCCAATGATCCAATGTTCCTCCACCTGTTGCTTTGATCCTTTCCACTGCCGTCAAATGAAAGCATCTAATATTTTATTATATACATGTCTGGACGTAATACTTTATTGCAACTTTCTGCAAGCAAGTAACTGCACAACCTCTGAAAGCCAGTTACAGCAGGATGACAGCAACAGCAGAAATGCACAGGAGTAGGTCACCCCACCATTCATGGCTGATCTACGCCAACCTCAACTCCTCGTCTGTTAAAATTCCCCACAACCCTCCATTCCCTGATCTTTCAAACATTTATCTATCTTATGATCTGGTCTCCACCAATCCCAGGAGCAAATAATTCTAAGACTCACTGCCTTCTGAGCGAAGGGCAAGATGTCTGCAAGTCCGAGGACTGGGCCAAGTGCTGGAGGTCAGAGGTCAGGGGTTTGGTGGTGGGCTGTTCTGAAGCTGGAGGCCTGGCTGGGTGCAGGAGTGAGTGGGTGGGTGGGATGGAAAGGGGCTTGTTTTGCTGTTTTGTTTCATTGTTATTGTTGCTTTTTGTATGTTGGCTGAGTGTTGTTCTAATGAATGTTGTGGGCATGCTACATTGGCACTGCAATGTGTGATGCCACTTGTGAGCTGCCCTCAGCACATCCTTAGCTTATGGTGGTCGTTAGCTCAAACAGCACTTTTCACTGTATATTTCAATGTAAGTCTATCTATCACGTGACTGTGATGGATTTTATCCAAATAATTTACTGGCTGAAGGCAAAGAGTGGGAATAAAGGAGGCCTTTTCTGCTTGGCTGCTGGTAACTTAATGGTGTTCCACAGGGGTCAGTGTTGGGTCCGCTACTTTTCATATTATATATTAATGATATGGATGACAGAATTGATGACAGTGTGGACAAGACTGGTGGAGGAGCAGGTAGTGTTGAGGAGGCAGGGAGTTTGCAGAAGGATGGTCAGATTAGGAAAATGGCCAAAGAATTGTTAGATGGAATGCGGTGTATTGCAGAGCAGACTCAATGGGCTGAATAGCCTAATTCTGCTTCTACACCTTATGGCCCATGGTCTTAATTCATATGTAACTATCCTCTGCTCAATGCACATTTCTGGAGGAATTTCCCTCCTTTTATTCACAGAAGCTGCTGCGGTTTCTTTTCCATTTGTTCTTTAATTGTACCCCATTTCCTAAGCATATCACTCTCATTGGTGGGATGATAGATCAGAAGCCCAGTTGCACATCCCAGCCCACATCACAAAGCAATATTGATCCAGGTTACCTTCAGCTTGGGCAGCCTTTTGATGGTTTTCAGGGGCCGCAGTACCCGAAGAACTCTCAGAGACTTGATGGTATTCAGATCTTTCCCCTTGCTACCACTGACAAGAAAATGATGGAAGATAAGCACTTCATAGTACAATAGTAACAGCACCACAGCCTTGTAACTGGTTGCAAGAACACTTGCTTTTTATACATCTAACAACTTCAGATAACTTCTTAAATGTCACACTACAGTAAAATTCGACTTATTTGGAAAATATTGGAATTTTTTTTAGCTCATTCACCTAGAATCATTATGCCACTTGGCAACTGTGATAATTACTTTTCTTCTGCATTTCGGAACAACCTAGGAGATGGAAGCATTTGGAAAGCTCAATTCATTATCGCACTGAGGGAAAACATGCAGCCTCTGATATGCTTCCTACCCGTCCGATAGACTCTCTGATGCGATACCTTCCTTCGTCCATTGAAAGTCATTGTTTAATGACTTTCCCATACCTTTTAGACCAAAAAGCTGTTTGACTTTGAGAAAGGGGTTGAGAAGGTGGTAAGAATCCTTGCTTCACATAGACAGACACAGAAATAGAAATTCACTTTCAGCTTTGCATCAAATATGCAATGTAATGGCACTTGCATAGGGAATTCATGTATATTTTAGAGCAACAAACACAAAGTGCTGGAGGAAGTCAGCAGGTCAGGCAGCATCTATGGAGAGGAATAAGCAGTCGGTATATCAGGCTGATACCCTTCATCAGGCCATCAACTGTTTACTCCTCTCCATAGATGGGGCCTGGTTCCCCGAGTTTCTCCAGCATTTTGTGATTGTTGCTCTGGCAGCATTTCCAGCTTTTGCAGAATCTCTTGTGTTCGGGTACACTGATTAGTAATTCCAGATATTTTATATGATTCCATTTTTTTTCTTATGACATGTATAAGGACATTTTGGCCCATCGGCTCACACAGCAATTCTGGTTCCTTACTAATTTTCTCTGTAACTTATTCCCATCTCATTCCTCCAGATTCGCCCACTCAGCGGCCAATTAACCTATCCACCCGCACATCTTTGGGATGTGGGATGCAACAGGAGATAATCGTGGAGTCACAGGGAGAACTTGCAAAACTCCACACAGACAGCACCCGAGGGCAGAATTAAATCCAAGTCATGGGGTGTGAGGCAGCTATTGTGTCGCCCTTCCAAATTATAACCAGATTTCAGAAATTTAATGGCAGCATAGCGATTAGCACAATTGATTTACAGCGCCAGTGATCACCCACCTGGTTCGATTCCCGCCTCTGTAAGGAATTTGTACATTCTCCCCGTGATTGTGTGGGTTTTCTCCCAGTGCTGCAGTTTACTCCCACAGCCCAAAGCCGTATGGATTAGGGTTATGAATTGTTGACACGCTATGCTGGTGCCAGAAGCATGGCAACACTTGCGGGCTGCCCCCACCACAACGTATGCACCGTGGTGGTTATCGACACGAAGCAGGGCATTTCACTATATCGTTCAATGTACATGTGACAAATGGAGCTAATATTTTTCTTTATTCCACTACCGCATACATTTAGTGATGTATCTCATAGTGTACACCTAGCCCACAGAGAACAAAATCAAGGAGCCTCTACAAAAACCTCAGCTTGGCTACAACTATTAGCCAGGTTCTGGCCAACACATCAGGATAAGGATATGAAAGTGCTGGAGAGGGTACCAGGTGATGGTACCAGGGGTGCTGGTTTCCAGTTGGTTAAGAAGAAACTTAATAGATCTGTTCAATTCATGGAATAGCCTAGCGAAGGACTTCCCAACCTGGGGTTCACGGACCCCTCTGTTAATGGCAGGGGTGGGAACCCCTGGTCTAGACAGAGTGGATGTGGCAAGGATATTTCCTGTAGTGGGGGAGTCTAGGACCAGCGGGTACAGCCTCAGCATACGAGAATGTCATTTCAGAGATGAGAAGGAGTTTCTTTAGCCAGAGGATGGCCAATCTGTGGAATTTATTGCTCCGGATGACCCGTGGAGGCCAAGTCATTGGGTATATTTAAAGCAGAGGTTATAGTTTCTTGATTAGTTAGGGCATCAAAGGTTATGCAGAGAAGGCAGGAGAATGGGATGAGAGGGATAATAAAGCAGTCCATGATGGAATAGTGGAGCAGACTCGATGGACTGTATGGCCTAATTCTGCTGCTATTCCTTATGGTCTTAAGGGATAGTCCAGGCAATGTGAATGGGGAGAAAGAGTTCCCAATGATACAAAGGTCAAAAACCAAAGGGGACAGGTCTAAGGAGTTTAATAAAAGAGTCGAAGGTAATGGGAGAACCACTTCATTATGCATGGAGTAGTTATGACCTCTGCCAGAATGACTGATGTAAGCAGTTCCAACAAAGGAAATGCACAGATACTTGAAGGAAAATACATTTGCAGGGCTACAGTCACATAGTGGGTGATGGGAGTGACTGGATTGCTCTGCACTGAGCCAGAACAGGATTGATGGACAGAATTGCCCCCTCCTATATATAATTCCAACATCCAAATTAACAGCAAAAGACTAGGTAGAATCTGACCATAAGGAGATATAAACTTCTTGTTAAATGGGCCATTGGACCCATCCCAGAGTTATTTATCCATTAGTGTAAATTACAATCTGTTGTGTAAAGTCTCAGACTGAAGGGTAATGGCTGTTTTGGGATATAATTGAAACATTCAATTTAAAAATCTGGACATTTTTAATAATATCCCAAACCACTTTAAACATATGGAATACCTTCAGCAAAAAGAGATTAACCAGTTAACAGTTATTGTGAATTATAAATTTGATTGCTTAGTTGCAAGTCTAGAATCTGAAGGGTAGGATTTGGAATAGAAAACATTTTGTTAGGAAACAGACCAAAACAAAACTTAACAGTTTAAAAAATGTCTTTAGAAGATAAACCACATTTATATTTTTCTAATCAGTTAAGAATGCTTATGTTAGAAATGGAAATTATGTTGGGAATATGATGTTATGAAAAGCTCACTGTTCCCTGTCCCAGCCCCCCAGCACCCATAGTTCACTGACATGGTGGCTGCATTATTGTGAGTTACTGTTCTCATTATTGTGAATTTTTATTGTGTATTAAAGGCCAGATGATTCTTATTTTAAGAATATTTCAAATGGCTTTAAGTCCTAATAAAGTACTTTTAGAAACGTAGTCGCTTCGCAATCTAAGAAGCATGTGGCTAATTTATCCAGATCAAACTTCTGCAAACACGAGATGATCTGTGTTACTGATGTTGATTGAGGGATAACCATTAGGCTTAAACCATTGGAATCTTTTACATTCACCTCCAAGAACTGGTGGGGTCCTGGTTTACAATATTTGTCCAGTAATAATGCAGCACTCCGACAACATTACACTGGGAACATCAGCATGGATTTGGAACTCTAGAATGGGGCTTGGAAAGTGGGGGGAGGGCAGGAATGTGGGACATGGAATTCAATCCGGACAAATGTGTGGCTGTGAAATTCACTCAGATAAACACTCCATGGGAATATAATTTAAAAATGTAGTGAAACATAGTAACCTTAGAGTGGATGACCATAGATCGCTGAAGGCAACGGGACAAATTGATCATGTGTGGGATATTCCAGTGACTAAGTAATAGAATATAAAACCAGGGTGGTTTTAATGGAACTGGAGAAGACATTAATTGAACCACAGCTAAAGTACAATAATATTGATCTGATCCCCACAACATAAGGAGGATGTGATGGAACTGGAGAGAGTGCAAAGGAGATTTATTAGGATGTTGTCATCATGGGAAAGTTATAGTTATGAGGAGCTGCAGGACACCAATGCTGCAGATATCTTATTCAAGGTAATCAGGCATTTTCAAAAGGGTATGGTAGCTACAACGAGAGTGTAGAAGAGAATCACTAAGATGCTACAGAGTCATGAGGTTGCGCAACACAGAAATAGGCTCTTAGGCAGTTAGTCCATTCCAACCATAATTACCATCTAAACTAGTCCCTTCTGCTTGTGTTTACCCCCTATCCCTTTAAACCTCTAAACCATTCCCCCACGTACCTACCTAAGTGCCTTTTAAATGCTGTTAATGTACCTATTTCAGTAACTTCTTATGCTGACCACCCTCTGCCTGAAAAAGGTTGCCCCTCAGGTTCCTATTAAATCTTCCCTCCCTTATTTAAACCTATGGCCTCAAGTTCACGATCTCCACTCTGGGAAAAAGACTGGGTGCGTTCTCTCTATCTGTGCTCCTCATAATTTTATACATGTCCATCTGATCACTCCTCATTTTCTGATGCTCGAATGAAAACAGTCCTAACCTACTCAGGGGAGGGAGGGGAGGGAACATCGATTCAGACCAGGAGGGGCCTGCGTCGGACATTTTCATGCCTTACGAGGCGCAGATTGGAAGTCTGTGTGGGGCACCACTCCTTGTACAGACACTAGAGCAATGTGTGGTTAAGTGCCTTGCTCAAGGACACAAACACGCTGCCACAACTGAGGCTCGAACTAGCGACCTTCAGGTCACTAGACGAACGTCTTAACCATTTAGCCACGTGCCCAACACAACCTACTCAACCTCTCTCCATAACTCAGTCCCTTCAGTCCCAGTAACATCCTGCTAGGAGTCCTCCACACTCTTTCCAGCTTAATGCTGCCTGGAATGGAGGGCTGTAGTTATAGGAGTGATTGGATAGGTTGTGTTTATTCTCAGTGGAAAATAGACAGCCCAGGAGTGATCCTGTTAAGATTTATAAAATTATGAGAGCATAGATAGTACAGTACAGGTTGCCTAAAGTTTTTATAGCCAGGAATATTAATGGGGATAAGCTCCCACTACCTATTAAATGCTCCCAATGGTGTGTGCCTCAAATAGCCTCTGACAACCAAGTCCAGCTTCTGGTCTTCATGAATAGCTTAGTTATTAAGCCCAGTGGGACCATTTCTACTGACAGGAGAAGGAGCAAAGGCAGGTTACTGCCATCTTGAAAGCAGTTGCTTCAAGCAGATGGGACTCGTCTTCCACAGTTGGCAGCTCATCTAGCAGAAGGAAAACTCTGATCTCAAACCTCCACTGCCTCGCAGCAATATCCATTCATGGGGAGGGCTTTCGGAGTAAACCCTGAGGGAAAAATCCGAAGCTGGAATCCCTAAGGCAGTCCTATGTCAAATTCAACAATAACTGGCTAATCTTGTGACGCTGCTGGCGTCAAACTGTATTGGTCTCTGCTGTTCTTTTGGGTTCATCAGATGTGTGGAGAGGGGAAGCCTGCTACATGGACAACAGCTTGCTCTCCATATTGTCCTGCCTTGGCTTGCATATCTAGAGAGCTAGGATGGTCAGCCCTGACCAACAGAGGCCTACCAGATTGCACAGAGAGTCAGAATATTTTGCTAAGGCAAGGAATCTAAAACTAGAGGGCACAGGCTTAAACTTAAAGGAGAATTAAGGAATGTTTTTCACAAAGGGTGTTGAGTGTCCGGAACGAGCTGCTAGAAGCACTGGAGGAAAATAGAAAAGGTGTTGGATTGGAAAGGCGTAGAGAGATATGGGCCTAATGAGGTTAATGGAATTAGTGCGGATAGGCATCATGGTTGGCATGGATGATGTCGGCCAAAAGGACCCAGTTTTGCACTGTATCACTTCATATTCAATTCTATTATTGATTGAACAGAAAATTTTTGCTAGGAGTGTAGTTTTATTCTGTATCTTAAATTTTTAGTCGTGATTTATGAATACTGTAAGGGCAAATTTCTGCTACCCAAATGTTGTAATGTACTTTGTGCACCGTACCTTGATTTCCAGAAGGTACTTGATTAGATGTTGGATCAAAACTTATTGCAGAAACTAAAGTTGATGGTATAGAAATAACACACTGAGGTGGAAAGATTGAGAGGAAATAGACAGTGGGTCTTATTCCACTTGGCCAGATCTAATCAATAAGTTGCTGCAGGGATTGGTACAATTTATATAAACGACTTGGATAAAGTTATCAAGGTATGATTATGCTGAGGATACAAAAATTGGGAAGAAAGTAAATTGTGAAGCAAACAGGAGCAAGCTACGAAGAGATACAAATAGGTTGAATGAGTGAGCAAATGGAGTATAAATTGGAAAGGCAGTCCATTTCAGCAAGAAAAAATAAAATAATCACATTCTCTGAATGGTGAGAGATTGCAGAACTCTGAGATACATGGGGATCTAGACATCCTGATGCATGGATGGCAGAGGAATAACAGAAAGTTGAGACACTAGAGGCTGCAGTTGCTGTAACCTGGATTTCTTGGGCTTGAGAATATTAGTGTTTGTTGCTAGCACAAAGATCGGAAGGTTAGACATGGAATTGTTAATTCACAAACACAGTGGACTCTGCATTAAGGTAGGATGTTAATGCTTCATTGGGAAGCAGTTGAGAGAAGGTTTGCTGGATTGGACAGACTGGCTAATGTGGGAAGGCTGGACAGGCTAGACTTGTATATATTAGAGTTTGGAGGATTGAGAGGAACTTGTTAGAAACGTGAAGGATCCTGAGAGCCCTTGACTGGGTGCATGTGGATAAGATGTTTTTTCTTCTTGTGGAGTATCTAGAACTATGAGAGAACACAATTTCAAACTAAGTGGCTATGTGTTTCAGACAGGGATGAGATAAAATGTGTTCCTTTCAGAGTGTTGGGAGTCAGGATGCAAAGTGTGGTGGAATCCAAGTCTGAATCATTTTCAGGCAGAGGTAGGTGGACTCTCAAGGATAAGGAGGTGAAATGTTACCAGGGTCAGTGGATAAGGGGAACAGAGGTAAGCCGGATCAGCGACAATACTATTGATTGGCTGAGGAATCTCAAAGTGACCAGGTGGCTGCTGATAAGCGTGATTAAGCTATCCTCAATTTGGTGATAAGCTCAGGATGTGTTGGCTGCAGTCCCAAACAGCCAGAAAAATCCCACTCTTGCGTCAAGGATTGAGAAGCGGTTATGTACAGGGATTGTTCAGTTAGCACCAATGTCAGTCTACACCCTTCAGGAGAATGGAATAGGTCTTTGGATGGCTTACTGAGGATGAGCTCCTTCTAAGCTTTATTTTCTATTGCAAACAGAAATCAGGGTAAAGTGAAACGATGCTTTGGGCCAATGGGTTCGCACAGAGTATCCCTCTGAAATGTGACTCGAAGGCACTTCACTTTCTTCCATGACAGTATGCAATAGTTCTTTGTTGGATTTTGTACAGGTGTAGGCCACTGAATCTGACTTGCTCTCTTCCTCACAGTTTACCATTAAACACAGGGAAAATCATAGATTGCAAGGTGTTTTTGGGTACATTTCCTAGGGACATGGTAAACATATACATAATCTTGAACATATGTAGGCTCCTGAATAAAAGAGGATACCCGCACTCACTTGCCCCATCATTGAGATGTTCCCACAACCAATGATCTCACTTTAAGGACTCGTTATCTCATGTTCTTGTTATTCATTTCTAATTGCATTTGCATAGTTTCTTGTCTTCTGCGATATTGACTGAGGGATTGGCGTAGGGCATCTGAGCAAATTCCCCTTGCTGTTTTCTGAAATGTGGCAGCCCTATCTTTCCCAAAGGGGGGAGGGGGGAGTGTTTGGTCTAAAATCCTCATCTGAGCGATAACACTGAGCGACAGTGCACAATGCCCCCTCAGTTTTGCACTGTGTGTCAGTTTAAATGTTTATCGCCATGTCTCTTGAACCCTGAACCTTCAAAACTCAGAGCAAGAGAGAGACCCCCAGAATCCCACCTACAACCTACAGATGCAGGGCAAGGCAGGATTCTACAGAAGAGAAAAGTGTGGGCAGGAACATGACACCATTTTGAAAAGAACACACATGTGCAGGTGATCTTCTGCAGCCTGAGTTGCAAAGAACCAGATGATGTTGCAGACAGCACCTGGCTGTCTATTCCAACCCCAACAGGACAGGACTGTACACGTCTGTCCTGACCACGACAGGACAGGACTGTCAGGTGTCTCTGTGATAAAACACTTGGATCTGGTTAGACCAGCCCAGGTCAGCACCGGATTCAGGTGAGGATGACTTGCTTTGATTTGCAAATCAGTACTTGGAGTCTCACGTTGAGGTTGTCACATTTACAGCAATGTCAGGTCAAGCATCTTTAGTCCAGAAGCTAGGCTCAGATATTGACCGGACAGCTGGGATTTGGATTGAGATTAATTTTAAAACCTGTGGATCAAAGGATGGAGATTCCAGTGAAAGCTTCATGATTTCAAAGTGACAAGTGAACTGATTGAGCTGAACTAGATGGACCAGTTCCGCTGACAATCTGTAGACATTTGCAAGAGTCTTTGGTGACTTATCAAATATCCTCAGAAGCACTAGTCTCCCCACCATTGAGGACATCCTCAAAAGTCGGTGCCTCAAGAAGGTGGCATCTCTCATTAAGGAGCCTCACCACCTGGGACATGCCCTTGTTTCATTACTACCATCAGGGCAGAGGTACAGGAGCCTGAAGACCCACACTCAGCATTTTAGGAACAGCTTCTTTCCCTCCGCCATCAGACGTCTGAACAGACCATGAACCCACGAGCATGACCTTGCTATTCCTTTTTCACACTGTTTACTTTTTATAGTAGCTTTTTGTAATGTTTAATGTATTGCACTGGTCTGCTGCCAGAAAACAACAAATTTCATGACATATATCAGTAATAAAAAATCTGATTCTGATTCTGAATTCTACACTGGCCACACCATCACACAAAGATAACTGAAGTCATTTTACACATAGAATCAGTTATGGTACTCCAGAACGGTCTAGCACAATAACAAACCATCTTGTACTCAGGAGTAATCAAAGTTGTTTTAAACAGAGAATCATTTACGGTGCTCCAGAACAGTCTAGCACAATAACAAACCATCTTGTACTCAGGAGTAATCAAAGTTCTTTTAAACAGAAAATCATTTACGGTGCTCCAGAACGGTCTAGGGCAGCAATAAACCATCTTGTACCCAGGAGTAATCAAAGTTGTTTTAAACAGAAAATCATTTACGGTGCTCCAGAACGGTCTAGGGCAGCAATAAACCATCTTGTACTCAGGAGTAATCAAAGTTGTTTTAAACAGAGAATCAGTTATGGTGCTCCAGAACAGTCTAGCACAATAACAAACCATCTTGTACTCTGCAGGACAGCAACAGAATCACTTATTAAACAGCACACAGATACATACATAAGGAGAATTTGAACTGAGAGGCAAAGAGAGAAATACAGAGAGGAATAGAACACAGTGCAAATTTGCTGACAGTATTGCAAAGAAATAGAACAGATATATTACCCCATAAGGCTCCTGATCCAGCAGGGAAGAAAGATGAGAAGAGAGTCAGTGTGAAGAGAGGACACAAAAGCTTGGAACACGAACTGCGTGCACAGAGGAGAATGAGACTAAGGAAATAGGAAGCACAGTTATAAAACCCTGAAGGAGCAGAACAGACATGGCGGCAAAAAGGGAAATGGGACGTTGGAGAAGCAAAGCGTAATTGCCCCCTCCCGCCCCCTGGTAACGTTAGCCATGCTACAGTGCAGTACTCATTCAAGAATTGGCCGCACTTCCAGCTGTCCTTGGCTCTCTATGGGGAACTTCATCACAATGAAAAGCTCACATTCACGCTAATCAGGTTACCTTAACAAAACAACTTAAACATCGGTCCGGCTCGTCAGCAGTCTGTGCTCACATTACTCCAATTATCAGACACTGAAGAGATCAGATTTAATTATGATGGAAGAAGTTGGTTTAGCTAAACTTCCAGTATCTTATTGAATGTGACGTGAATGCAGAACAGCATCAGTGGAGAGCAAAGACATTTTTATAACACTCGTCCTGTTCAACTGTAGATCCACACAAGTGGTTACAAAGCAAAATAGACCAGCCAGCTTTTACAATGCAAAAATTTTTAAAAATCCATCTCTTCTAGTAATAAAAATCACAACAACGTGAGTGTTACAAATAAAATACTAACTGGCATCCAGGTTGCATTGGAAATCAAACAAAACTCAACAGAAGCAACTGATTTGCTATGATTGTTAGCATATAACCCACAGATGCCTGTTCAGTATCCCATGTTTCCTGTTTCCCCCTTGTTAGCCCCTCTGAAGATTTGGGCATGCAACCTTCTCTAAAAAGCTCCAAGTAGATGTCCACTGCACATGGCTTCTGAGGTTCTGTCCGTCTGTGGATAAAACATGAATTTTTCAGAGGATGGGTACCAATGGTAGCAGAAAATCACCTTCCTCATTCCTCCCCTTTGCCTAGATTGGACACTCAGTGCCCTTTTAGCTCTCTCACCCCTCGGAGGTGGTGGGTGCAGAAATTTCATTGGGCATAAGAGGAATGCAGAGCAGAGAGACAGCACGCAGGGTGCCTGTGCAACGAAGTTCGGAGCAATAAAGCATTAACGGTTGAGCCACCGCAGTTATTACATGGAGTGATCCACCTCCACTCCCAAAAGTGGTAGCACAGTGGTTAGTACAACGCCTTACAGTACCAGTGACCCAGGTTCAATTCCCTCCGCTGTCTGTAAGAGTTTGTACGTTCTTCGTGACTGCATGGGTTTTCTTCAGGTGCTCTAGTTTCCTCCCACAGTCCAAAAACGTATCAGTTGGTAGGTTAATTGGTCATTGTAAATTGTCCCGTGATTAGGCTCGGGTTAAGTTGGGGGTTGCTGGCTTGTAAGGGTGGAAGGGCCGGTACCACACTTTACCTCAATAAACAAACATAAAAATGAGCCTTCAGTGATCTAGTTTCCTTTGTTTAACCACCCCAATGCAGTGCAAAAATGAAGCACATCAACTCATGTCTTATCCAGAGACCAGCCAGTAATGGGTGACCTCTTATTGAATGCCACAACAGCCAATCAAGGGGAAATAAAGAAGGTTATCGCTTTGCAGGTTAAAATATACTCTAGATGGAATAGTTCAGTGCGAAATGCAAGATTTTCTTTCGACCCAGCTTAAATAGCTTTAAAATGATTCATTAACACCCCGATGTGAAATCTCAGATAATACCATGCAAGGGCAAACAGAGCTAAAGGTCTGTGTGTGAGAAAGCATTGGCAACCCTTGCCTCTGCCCCGCAACCCCACCCTGCCCTCCCCCAGTCTACAACTCTCAAAGCAATGGTAGGTCTCTGTTATTTCACACCTAGGGCATCGTTTAGATGGGATGGGCGGAGTTGACCATGAAGAGAAATGATACCACCCCCAGTGCCAGCCAACGCAGATTCCAGTTTGATTTAATGGAAAGCAAGATAAAATTTAGCGTACAATGAATCTAACTGCGGCCACCTTACTTCCACTTTACTGACAGAACACAAGCCATTGCTTAAACGTCAAGAATTCCTAAATCATGTCCAATATGTGCAGCACAAATTACCACGTGTATCAATGTGGATTCAGTGGTGGTACATGCTACATCAATCAGAGCTTGGGCTTGGAACTTTAAGGTCAATAATCCCAGCCACAAGCTAGCAGGATAAACATCTTCAGCTGCCTCACCAGTGACCTTCCTCCCCTTGGAAGGTCACCAATGGGGACGCTTGCTGGGTTGAAGATGGCCACTGAGCGATTCAGGAACACTGCTTCCCCTCTGCCTTCCAATTTCCAAACCCATGAACACTATCTCACTACTTTTTTATTTCCCATTTTTTGCACTACTTATTTCATTATTATATATATATATATATATATATATATATATACATACTACTGTAATTCACAGTTTTTATCTCCCTATTATTATATTGCATTGTACTGCTGCTGCAAAGTTAACAAATTTCATGACATATACTGGTGATATTAAACCTGATTCTGATTCTTACTAATACACAATTCCATTTGCAACTTCTCAGCAAGTGAAGCAGCCTGTGCCTGCTTGCAGCAAGTTTCAGAGAATGTTTCAGGCCTACGATGATCGGTGGCAGGGAATAATCTTCCCCAACAAGAGAGTGTCTAACCAGCCACCCTCCATATTCAATAACATCACAGTCACCAAGTCCCCTTCATCAGTACCCTGGGGGAGTGGTCACCACTGAACAGAAACTCAACTGTGCCAGCCACAGAAGTACTATGGCCAGTGTGGTGAACCCCGAGAGAAAGTGGACAATGCAGTCAGCTCATGAGAGTTGTCAGTAATATCAGAGACATAGCCGTTCGAGTAAAACACGTCTGTTTCTTCACCACCCACTGTGCAAGTTAGAGTCTGGAGATCCTGTGGCAAGTGACTTAACTGGTACCCAAAGTTGGTCTACCAACCTCAAGGTAGCAGCATCATAGAACACCCACCCCTGGCCAAGGTGGCTGCAGCCCAAACAACAAACCTGGTACCATCCAGGACCAAACAGCCCTCTTCCACAACTCCAAACATTCACTTCCATCATCACCAGTGGCTGTGCTGTGATAGCAAAATACACTGCAGACACCTTGCCTGGGCTATTCTGACTGTACCTTCCAAACTCCTGAACCCCAAGTGTCAAGAAGTACCATCATGGGTACAACCCTCTGCATCAACGAGGGCATTTTCAAGAGGCGGTCCCTCAAGAGGGTGCCATCCATTGTTAAGGACTCTCACAGACCAGTCTAGGCACTCTTCTCATTACTACCATCAAGGAGGAGGTACAGGAGCCTGAAATCCCACACTTAAAGATTTAGGAACAGCTTCTTCCCCTCCTCCATCAGATTTCTGAATGGTCCATGAACACTACCTCACTATTCCTCTTTTCCCACTATTTGTAACTTATAGTGAATCTTTTGTTTATGTACTGCTGCCTCAAAACAACAAATTTTATCACATAATGCAGTGATTGAAAACCTGCTTCAGTTTCTAGAAGACAAAGGTAGAAATCTCTAAATGATCGTCCCTTGTTGCAGGCCCCCACCGCTCTCTATGTCTGATCTCTACATTACAATGAATAAACTGTTGGTACTTTATGCAATAGAACTGAAACTAGTGCTTGCTGATACAAGGACAATGGTTTCATGCAACTCAGAAATATCAACTGTCTTTCAGTCTGCCAAGTTTCAACTTTGCTCAGACCAAACATTTTCCCTCCTCTCAACTGCACTGCCCAATTGCATGGGTTCAGCTACCTGTCCACATTTCGGGAGCTTGGGCCGAGAGAGACGGTCCGGTCTACCAACTGAGTGTCCCAGAGTGCTTCATGCACTTAAAGGTGTGGTCACTGTTTGGGTGTGCAGCACTTAATGTGTAAGCTCACACCAGGAACGCCATAGAAAAGACCACCAGCAGCCGCTGCTTACAACCTCAGTTAGAGAGTGGATTCACTTTGACCGCTCAGGGAGCTGTGGAGGTTCCCTGAGATATTGGGCGCAGCTGTTGGAGGCCTCTGCACTCAAGCAATCTCTTTCTCTCTCTTCTTTCAATGGTGAGTGAGAGTCTGTTGGCCCCGAGTCGAGAGGAACTCGAATAAGTGACGCCGTAGCTTGTAACATTGAAACAGCGAGCTGTTGTTCCCCGACCCCCCCAACTCACTGTGGCAGCAGTGATAACTCTCTCTCACTAACAAGTGAGAGAGCCTGTTGAGGTGTCAAAGTGTTGGGATGGACAGTAGTTTTCTAATGGAATTTGGATCTCTGGGGCCTTGCTGTTGCTTGCATGATGGGCGTTGGGGGGGGTGATGCTTTTCCTGAAGCAAGGGTGGGGGGAGGAGAGGAGAAGGTTGATGTTTTTACTGTTGTTTGTACGGAGGAGGGGGCTTTTGGGGTTCTTACATTTTTCTGTCATTTACACTTTGGGCTTTTTTCTGTCTGGTGAGGAGTAAGAATTTCAGGTTGTATACTGATATTAAATGGAATCACTGAACTATTGAAGATTAACTCCTGACAGTGCAGTACTCCCTCAGACAAAATGCTGGAGGAATTCAATAAGTCAGGCAGCATCTGTGGAGGGCAGAACACTATTGATGCTGTCTCCTGACCTGCTGAGTTCCTCCAGCATTTTGTGTGTGTTGCTCTGAATTTACAGCATCTGCAGAATCTCTTGTGTTTATGCAGTTGTGTTTACGGGGCATGAGAGGTGACCTGATGGAGGTGTATAAGACGATAAGAGGCATGGATCGTGTGGATAGCCAGGGTTGAAATGGCTAACGCAAGGGAGCATGGTTTTAAGGTGCTTGGAAGTAGGTACAAGGGGGATGTCAAAAGTAAGTTTTTCATACATAGAGTGGTGGCTGTGTGGAATGCACTGCCAGTGATAGTGGTGGAGGCAGATACAATAGTGTATTTTAAGAGACTCTTAGATAGGTACATGGAGCTTAAAACAATAGAGGGCTATGTGGTAGGGAAATTCTAGGCGGTTTCTAGAGTAGGTTACATGGTCGGCACAACATTGTGGGCCGAAGGGCCTGTAATGTGCTGTAGATTTCTATGTTTCTCTTTTCTCCCCCAGTATTGTATGCTTAGACTGCTGACATTACGCCCATCTTGTTTGCCAGAACTATACATCTCCTTTCAACCCCTGACTCTTGTGCAGTCTGTAAACTTAGCTGGGGGAAAGAGTCCAAGCCAGGGACCACAATCAGTCACATAATTGAGACCAGGAGGTGCCGTAGAGTTGACACTGTTTTCAGCATCATGTTTTTCATCTGTAACTGACAACGGCAAAGGTTAAGAAACACGCCCAATGATCACAAATGGGGTGGGGCCCTGCAGTTTAGATCTGGGTACTGGGTATCTCGGTATCTTTGGAGTCAACGTAGCAAAGTATGGACACAAATTTACTGGAGGAACTCAGTTAGTCAAGCAGCATCTGTGGGTTGGTGGGGGGGGGGGGAACGGGAAGGAATCATAACCATTTCATGACAAAACCCTGTATCAGGACTGCAACCCCTCAGAACCCACAGATGCTGCTCCACCCAACGGCTTCCTTGTTGCGTTAGTACCATCAGGGAGGAGGTACAGACCCACACCTCACCATCAACATTTTAAGACCAGCAACTTCCCCTTTCCTATTAGATCTCCCAATGGTCCAAAAACACTACCTCATTACTTGTCTTTTCCTGCTATTTAATGTATTTTTGTAACTTATAGTAATGTTTATGCCTGGGACTGTACTGCTGCTGCAAAACAACAAATCTCACAACACATGCCAGTGATAGTAAACCTGATTCTGATTGAGACAACCTGCAATTGACCCTAGCAGTGACCCAGTAAAAAGGAGAAAGAAACAATTCGGGCCAGACACAACGACGCACATGAAATGCTGGAGGGAGTCAGCGGGTCAGCAGCATCTATGGAAATGGATAAGCAGTCTCCATTTCAGGCTGAGCCCCTTCATCTGATGAGTTGCTGAGTCCTCCCAGCGTTTTGTGTGTGTTGCTCTGGATTTCCAGCATCTGCAGAATCTCTTGTGTTTATGTTGGGTTACACACATTGTGCCTTTCTGAATTTAAGTGGAATTTTGGATGGAAAGAATGTCTACTTCCCCAAACCCCAAGACAATGATGTTCCAGTGTCCTTCCCCTCAATTGTTCTAACTATTGATGGACGAGATACAGATTTACATTTATATTGCACCCTCTGCATCCCTTTCAGTATGCTCCTTTACAATGGATAAAGTATTTCTGAGGGTAATTTCTGTTGTTCTGTAGGAAATGTGGCAGTAATTTGTCACAGCAAACTGCCACAAAGAACAATGTGAGAATTCTATTCTATTTCTGCATCATGGTGAGGATTTAATGATGACTAAAACCTCTCCGAAACAGTGCCCCAGGATTTTTTAATTCTACCCGAAAGGGCAGACAAGTGCTTAGTTTGATTACTCTTCTAAAGTCAAGGGAATGAGGCAAGGCCTTAAATCCATCTCAGTTGCCAGGCAACAGGAATAATGGTGCATGAGTAATGAAAATAATAGAAATGAAGGAGGGAAGTAAAAGTTAAAACAGATGAATGGGGCCCTCTGCTACCAATAAGATGCTAATGAATAAGTAATTGTGCAATAAATGTCTTTAATAAATCCCAACACCAGGTGCATTGGTTGATTTACATTTCAGAGGACTCTTGATTTGACCCCAGTTCCGGCGATGGTGGCCTCCTGTTGAAAGAGGTAAAAGCAATTTAAACAAAAAAAAATCACGAGCTATGTAACCCCAGTGGCAACTCACGCATGCAGGATGCTGTACTCCAATGCTTGGGTATGGCTGATGAACCACTCCCCTCCACCCCCACCCCTACAGCCCCAACCCCTTTGGCATTCCTTCCGAAATCTCCGGCCAGGAATGTCAAAGCCACCTCACCAAGGTAGGAGGCAGTCAAAGCCAGGCACAGCTCAAGAACCAAGGCAATGTAGACACCACCGGGGTCTACACTAAAGGTTCCTCGTTGGGCACGCACTTTGCAATTGATCGTGGTGGCTGTGTAGAGATGTAAACGGCACAAACAAGTCAGTCAGTTTCCAGTAGTAGTGAGTGAGTGGAGGAACGGGGTCAGTGACGTGCGTCTTCAGCTCACAACATGCATGCCAAATGGTGGCAAGTAGAACAAGCTGGTGAGAGCAGGCACCATTTGCAAATGGTAAACATCGGGTTGTATCGATGTTAGTGCTCCTCATTCAGCTGTTGTGTTTCCCTTCTTCCTCAACTGCCCTGATCTTGGACGTGCTTCTACGAGTGGGAACTGTTGCTACTTAGGTTGCTGACATCCCTACGTCAACAGACCCTGCGCAGTGGGGCCATGGGAACATGGCTGACCTGGACTCCACTCTGTTGGATGTCAGTGCATCTTTCTCCCGGCAAATCAAGTTGGTTCAAGAACCCTGGCTGGCTCTTCTCTGATTCCACAGGACATTGAGTCTCTTGTATTATTTATTTATTTCTTTATTATTATTATTTATGTTTTGGATTTGTACAGTTTGTCTTTTCTTTGCACACTGGTTGTTGGTTAGTCTTTGTTTATGTGCAGCTTTTAATTGAATCCATTCTATTTCTTTGATCTTCATTTAAGATTCACCCTGTGAATCTTAGGGTGTTATATAGTGGCATACATGTTCAATAATCAATTAACTTTGAACTTTGAATGTGCTTGCCTCCTATTTTGATCATGACAGCTGATATCAGACATCCTTGAACCCACTTCTTCCCCACTGACTTGATGTCTCTGGTTATTAAAACGTGATTAATTTCAGACTAAAATTTAATAATTGACAGCAATTCATTTATTTGTTGCCAGAGGAAATCTATGCTATATGCAGCGTGGAGAAGTGGTTTCAAAATTCACTCCTAAAGCCTGGGGCTCTAATATTGAAACTCTGCTCCAGATCCAATTCCCCACCCAGTGGAAACAACTGTGTGATGAATAGCACACAACTGATTGTTGCACTCCCATGATTGCTTATCACAAGGTACTACTGGCACTACTTTCAGGATGTACTGAACAAGAGGAACACCGAATATTATTTGGCTATAATTCTGTGTAGAGGGTAACTGGATAGGAATTTTGACTATAATGTCATACTAGAGCCTTAAGAAGGGTGGGGGTAGTGGGAGTGTGGGATGGATATATATATATATAGATAGATATAGATATAGATATATACACGTGTGTGTGTGTGAGAGAGAGAGAGAGAGAGCGAGAACACAAGTGTTTAACAGTGCTTTTGCTTCCTTACGTTTACAAGTATGCATGTGAGCACACATGTGAGCTTGTGTACATTAGTGAGTGTGTAACCAGTTAAGGTTTTGGCAAATGCAATCAATCAATCCAACAGCTTTGAACCAGCTAGTTATGGTTTACTGGAGGGATACAGAAGCATTTGTTAACATTATAAAGATTTCTCAGTTGACTTCCCTGACAAAATGTAAAGTTGGAATTTTTTGGCTTCTTAGACAGCAAGACTATCCTTCTACACTGCAGTGTCAATACCAGCAGATGCCAGTTACATAAAGTAGGTACTGTCAGGCCTTGTCAGGCAGTTAGACATTCCAGAAAGATCTACAGGTCCAAGGAAGAATTCCATAGGTTTGAGGAACGCTTTTGTTCATTAGCAAGAAATGAGCTCGCATCTTCAGCTGCTTCATCAATGAATTTCCATCATAAAGTCAGACCTTGGGGGTGTTCATTAACGTTTGTGTGATTTTCAATTCAGCCTGGAGGTATTCAACAAGTAAGCAGCTGACATTAGCACAGACCAAGATCTTTGGGCATGAGATACTAAATGGTAAGTAACATTCATACCACACCATGACCCTCTATAACAAGAGAGGACAAAACTACCTTCCATTGACATCTAACAACATTACTGTTTACCGGTTGCCTATCATAAGTAGTTTGGACCCAAAATTCATTTGTCAGAAACACTGTGGCCTTACAACCCCACTGAGTATGATTTTTTCTGTGGCAACTGACTCACTTCCTTGTTCTTTAAAGCCTCTCTATGGTCGAGAAGGCAGACATCAAGATGGTGGTGGAATACTCTTTTGGATAGGATCTCCAACAAGTTTCAAGAAGTTTAACAACATCCAGCGCAAAGCATCTTGCTCAACTGATACTCCATCCATCATCCTAAACATTCACCCATTACACACCATAGCTGCAGAGTGTCCTATCTACAAAATGCACTGCTAAGATTTCTTCAGGAGCGCCTCCCAAGCTAACACCAAGAAAGACAAGCCTACAGAAGTATGGAGACACCGCTTCTGCAGGTTTCCCCTCACACCGTCCTGACTTGGAATATATACCTCTGCTCCTCCATTATAACTGAGGCATGGTTGAACTCCCTTCTTCAGAAGAACCTCAGCAACTCGCCACCATCTTCTCAGGAGCAACTAAGGCTAGTCAAAAATGATTTAATTTGTGAACGAATTAGAACATAGACCACTAGAGCACAGTACAAGCCCTTCAGCCCATGAGGTTGTGCTGACCTTTTAACCCACTCCAAGGTCAATCTAACCCTCCCCTCCCACATAGCTCTCCATTTTTCTTTCATCCATGTACCTATCTAAGCGTCTCTTTAATGTCTCTGATCACCCGCTTCCACCACCACTCCCAACAGCGAGTTCCACACACACACATTACTCTCTGTGTAAAAATCCTACCTCTGATATCTCCCCTATACTTTCCTTCTAACACCTTAAAATTATGCCCTCTCATAGTAGACATTTCCACCCTGAGGAAAAGGCACCGGCTGCCCACTCTATCAATGTCCCCTTCTCATCTTCCTTTACTCCAAAAAGAAAAGCTCTAACTCGCTTAGCCTTTCCTGATAAGACATGATCTCTAATCCAGGCAGCATCCTGGTAAATCTCTGCACCCTCTCTAAATCCTTCCTATAATAGGATGACCAAAAGTGAACACAATACTCCAAGTGTGATCTAACCAGTGTTTTATAGAGCTGCAATATTACCTCGCAGTTCTTGAACTCAATCCCCCAACTAATGAAGGACAACACACCATCTACCTTCTTAACTACCCAATCAGTTTCTTAATCACTCCATCAATATTCATGAAGAAAACACATGCAGCCAGCTATGTTCAGCAGTGTGGATAAAGTTCAAGGTTTGATGAGATTTAACAAAGGAGGTGGAAAAGGCACATGTATCCTTATTCGATGGCTGGTGATGCATCCTGGCTCCACATCTATATTAACAATTTAGTTGTGAATGTTGTTGGCGGAGTCAGTAAACCTGTGGATGATACTAAAATTAGTGGTATAGTCAACAGTGAAGAAGATTACCTAAAACAAACACAACTGGGGAAGTGTCAAAGGAATGCTAGATGGAGTTTATATTGGACAAGTGCAAAGTGTTGGATTTTGTGAATTTAAATCAGGGCAGGACTTACACAGTGAATGACAGCACTCTGGAGACCAAGGGGTACAAGTATGGATTTTTCTGGAAGTAGTGACATGGGTAGACCTGGTGGTGAAGAAAGCATCTGGCATGTTTGCCTTCATTGTTTAGGGTAATAAGCTATAGAAAGGATGCCATTAAGCTGGAAAGGGTGAAGAAAGGAGGGCTTGACAAATAAGGGATGATGGACAGGTTGGGGCATTTTTCCCTGGATTATAGGAGAATGATGGGTGACCTGACAGAAGGTGATCTTAAATCATGAGGGGCACAGATAGAGTAAATGGTCATAGTTTTTCCCAAGGTATGGGAGGCAGGCAGAAGAGATTGCCCTTAGGGGAACTCACATAGAACAAAGAGAGACAAGGAGATGCTGATGGGCTGAAATGAGGAAGGGTGGGGGAAGACTTTGGTGAAACAGAAATCATGATACAAATCAGAGGGATTTTGTTCTGTTTCTGTCTCAATGCAATATTTCCAATATTGTGGAAAATCATCCAAACTCCAGCATAGTCTGTAAATCCGTAGATGATACTAAAATTAGTGGTATAGTGAGCAATGAAGAAGATTACCTAAGACAAACACAACTGGCGAAGTGGGCAAAGAAATGCTGGTCTTTTCCTGAAGACTATTTACTCCTGAAACCACTTTCTTTCCAATGATCCTTTGTGAATCGCCCTGTGAAAGCAATTACAAGTGTCCCCAAGATAAAAGCTGATAATCCATTGAATAAGGATGCCTTGGGGCTTTGCAATATCAGATATCTTCTACTACAAGATTTGCAAGTATTCCTTCAAACATTCCATCCCAATGATGGTTGAGTGTGGTCACGGTGTAGTGTTTTCAGATTTTTTTGGTGATATCCATTTCAGTAACAGGAGAATGTTTGGGAAGAGTAGAATTTCCTAACAGTCACTACCTGGGATCAAACATGTTAGTGTCACTCAGCAATATCAAATTAAGGACATCCTATTGGAACCAAATTACATCTACCTGCATCAGAGGGAATTTCTTGTACACATTTCAGGATGCTCCAAAGTGTTGCAGAGACAATGAAGTTTTTCTGAAGTGTGATCTCCACTCTAGCATAGGAAACACAAAGGCCAATTTGTACACAGCAAGCTCTCACAGCCGGCAGCATAACCATAACCCAATAACGAGCCTCAGTGATTTTGATTGAAGAATAATTCTGGCTGGGAATTAGGGAAAGGCTTTCTTACACTACTTCATACCTTGGTCATTTCTGTGGTGCCCCAGACCATCAGCTGTTAGGCAGCGCCTCCATCCATAGCACATACCCTCAGTACTGCACTCTCAGCCTCAAGGATCCAGGTTGGCACTTGAACTAACGCTCTTCAGACTTCGAAGCAAGAATGGTATGTAGTGAATTTAGCTAAAGCAATGAGGTGAACCCTTAACTGTGTTCCTCTTGCAAGAATGACTCTGAGCTTATGGCCACCTGTAATTTTAATTCTTCATCTTGTACCTTGATCTCCACTTCCTGCACTGTTCTAATGAAGCTCAAAGCAAACTTGATGTGGAACTCGATAAAGGACTTTACAATAATGAACAGACCAATAAGGTGGCACTTCATTTTCTAAGAGTCCAGTACCAGGGATGATGAACACAAGATCAGTTCTAATAAATCCAGAAGAATTCAGGAGAAACTCCTTTACCAGTGAATGGTGAGAATGTGAGAATAAAGGGGGCAGTGTAGAGTAGCAGTTAGTGCAGCCCTTCGTCGTATCAGATGATCACTGATTGGGTCCAATTCCCACCACTACCTGTAAGGAGCTTGTACATGGCTGCAAAGGCCTATGGTTAGGTTAGTGAACTGTGGGCATGCTATGTTGGTGCTGGAAGTATGACAACACCTGTGGACTGCCCAGCACAATCCTCGCTGATCTGATTTGAGGAAAATTATATGTTTCAGTGTACATGTGACAAATAAAGCTAATCTCATCTGAACTTTAAAAGTGGGTGTCGTGACCAAGAGGTGGAGCTGAAGGAAATATTGATGACTGTTTTTGGAGAAGTAGGAGTAACTCAAAAAAGAGACATGTTGTTAGAGTGAGGCAAGGAGGAGTGAAAGGAGTGGGGAGATGTGGGCTATCATAGACCTAAAGGGCCAAATGACCAGTTTCAGGGCTGTGAATTCCAAGTGGAATATCTCACCTTTCCACTGGGCTGTTAGAAGGTTCTAGACCAGAAATGAGTCCACTTCTGTTATTTCCATTCACACCTTTTTTTTTGGATTCCCACTTATTTGTCCGAGAAATAAACCCTCTGAGAAGATTCTGGGAAGTAGTGAGTGCGAACCTTGAGGTGAAGAAACTGCGAGACAGGGCCCGAGCCGACGTTTGACTCCATTTCACTGATTAAAGCTTCCATTATTCGCTGATTAAAGCAATGGGTAAGATTGAAACATCAAGGTGGGCAAGTGCCAATAGCCTGCTGATCGCTGGTGGGATCGCTGTTCTGCTGAAGAGGAAGCCTGTGTGGCTTATCACTTGGCCCAAAGCTCTCTCTTTCAATAAAGCTGCTGAATGTTACCAAGATTTCTGTGGATGGATTTTGGACTATGCACTATGGATGTTTTTCAGTCTTGTGATTTTTATATTCTGTGTTTTCGCCATTCTCTTGCGTTTTTGTGCAGGGGGAAGGGGATTTGTGGGTCGATGTTCCTGTTGCATTTCATGCGGAGGGAAGCAGGGTTTGGGGGGGGGTTGATGATTGTGTTGGCGGGTTTGCTGTTTCTTGCTGAACTGACTTACGTGTTTCGTGGCTATCTGGAGAAGAAAAATCTTAGAGTTGTATACTGCACACATACTTTGATAATAAATGAACCTTTGAAATTCCCTTGCTCTTCTTGCCAGTGGTCATAGAGGGAGAAGATGGCACCTCGACTTAATGTCTCATCGGACAGTCCAACACCCCCTCACTACTGGACTGGAGCATCAGCTTAGTGGGACTTGAACCCACAACCTGGCACTAAACAAGGTCTCACATGTTGGTGACCAAAGTCTCACCAAGTCGCAGTCGAGCACCAAAAACTTCTCCATGCATCAACATGCAACATGCAACTATGTTTCTCAATCTAGGGCCGGGCTAATATTCTCCCCTCACCAATAACTTACACCGCATCCAACCAGGATCCAACACAACTCTTCAACCAACATGCAGTGTGTGGGACCACTCTCCTACCCTGGCAGCAGGGAGGCGATGATCCCACTCCAGGATGTACTGGCCATGATTGGTGCAAGTGATTTGGCGTGATCCCAGGCATCCTGCACACAGTCAGGGTGTTGACACTTTACACCAATGGTCTTGGAGACAGACACTTCTGTTGTTTCCAAGGGGATTCCAGCAAACCACCAGTACCAAACATGAACAACGCAATTCCTATCACAACAGCGTGCAACAGGTCAGGTCTGGTATAAAGGGCCAACGACTACTTAACATTCGGAAAATCCCAAAAGAATAGGAGTCTGAGATTTTAAAGGATTCATATTATTTCAACATTAAATTTGTCTGAATAGTTACCACTTTGTACAGAGTCACGAATACACCTTGTTGCCTGGGTGGTGTCGAGCTCGGTGAGTTTTGGAGCTACGTTTATTTCTTCAGCTTTCATTAATATGATTGGGCTAATGTTCTAAGGAGAGGGTGGGGTGGGAATTGTGATGGATGGGGATCTGGGTGTATAACCATATAACAATTACAGCACAGAAATAGGCCATCTCGGCCCTTCTAGTCTGTACCAAACGCTTACTCTCACCTAGTCCCACCGACCTGCACTCAGCCCATAACCCTCCATTCCTTTCCTGTCCATATAGCTATCCAATTTAACTTTAAATGACAATACAGTTGGGTAATATTTCTCTAGGATGCCAACTATGTTCTTTCCCAGTTCGGAATGAGGGCTCTCCTTCTACCTGGAGATATTACCTGCATTGACAATGTTTCCTTCACTACACTGGTTTCCTCAATTGATCTGCTGAATTCTGGAACTTATAGAAACAACAGTGCTTACTGCAACTCCACGCATTATCTGTGGTCCTGTCAGCCTTCAACAACAGTCCTAGTCCTCTGGTATAAACTGATCCCACAGGGTCACCATGGATGATGAAGTCCTCAGCTCATTTTCATTCACGTCAGGGACACGCTCATAGTGTGGAGATTGAAACATCACTGGCAAGGTGTGCACTCCATTCCCAACCCTAACAGCCCTTCACAAAGTGGTGGTGAGAAGAGTTGTCAGTCTAGTGAAGCTGGTCCTACAGGGGTGAGACAATGAAGGAACGACGATACATCTTCAAGTCAGAACAATGTGCATCTCTGAGAGGAATCTGGAGGAAGTGGTATCAACAGAAACCAGCTGCCTTCATCCTTCTTGACAGTAGAGATACCAGGCCTTGGAGCTGCTGTCAGATTAACCTTAGCGAGTAACTCCAGTTCGTTCTGTGAACAGTACACACTGGTGGACTGGTGCTGGAGCAAGTTCATGGTTAGGGTGGTAGCCTGGCAGCCTGCTTTATTCTGGATGATGTCAACTTCCCTAGCACTGGAGATGCACTCATCCAGGGAGGTGGAAAACATTCTGCCACACTCCTGGCCTCTGTCATGTGGACGGTCAAAAAGCGTCTGCAAGAGAGTCACACGTCACAGGATAGCCGGTCTCTGACTTGCTCAACAGTATCTGCGTGGACCACAGTTTGCATCATCTTGTTGCGCTCCGCAAATAATCATTGTCCTTATTTAATATTTCCTACACAGTTAATAATCTTGTGCCCCCCCATATGTATCTATTTATTGGCATACAGCGCTGCGTAGACCCTTCAGGGCCTTCAAACATCGCTTCCAGCAACACCAACTTCATCCCAGCTTAATCACGGGACAATTTACAATGACCAATTAACTACCAACCAGTACGTCTTTGCACTATGGGAGGAAACTGGAGTACCTGGAGGAAAGTCACGTGGTCAAGAGGAGAATGTACACACTGTGGGAATTGCACCTGTTTCGCTGGTACCACAGAGCGTTTTGCTAACCACTACGCTACCGTGCCGCTCCAAACTACTATAAAACCACATTACTATGTTTCTAGACTTTGTTTAAAGCTCTGGCATCTGACACAGAGATCTCTTTGCCTTGATGCTTACCAAACCCAAAGGAGATGTATTCTGTTCCAGATGTTCCTACCTAAACCTCCTCTGTTCCCTTCCTTCTACAATACACGGGTTTATGCACCAAACTTTGATTTGTCTACCACTTCTCAGCTTTAGTGTTGCCTCGCGGCCGTTCAATAAAGCCCCTCCCAAGGTGGTGGTGAGGAGCCCTCTTAAGTCACTCAGTAGCAAGTTGTCTGGCCATAACGAAACAAGAACTAGCAGGGGCCATTCAGCCCTCTCTGTGGATACTCTGACTCCACCTTCTGTGTCAACTATTTCACGGAACATAAAACAGCACAGCACAGGAACAGGCTCTTTGCCCATGATGTTGTGCTGAACAAATTAAACTAGTTAAACTGGTTACACTAATCCCACTGCTTGCACAAGGTTCACCTTCCTCTAATCGCTCTCTGCATTCTTGCTTTTAAACTAAATTTCTGGAACAATGGTTCTCCAAACACTTAAACCAGACTGAAATCAGGATTATATTAAAAAAAATGGAAATAAACAACAAAAAAAAAGCTATAAATTATTGACTTGTTAATTTGTATTTTTATAATTCTCATTTGTTTTGTTATATTTCTGCCCTTCCCTTCTTCCTTCCTGTCGTCTGCTCGATCGCTGGCAGTGATACTACATCCTGTGATCTCCTCCCAAGAAAGGGAAAGGCCATGGACCAGCCACCCCAGTCCCCAGCTTCCATCTCGCCAAAGGCACTCAACCTATGAGGTAGTCACTTGATTATATTTGCTCATTATTATTTGAAAATAGGGCTCAGTCTATGGCAATGAGTTGATGAGTTACCTATGTGTTTATTCCATAGAGGCACTGAAAAAATTAATTTCAAGATAATTCACTATCATAATTTCACAGTTACCTCCAACTTGGTTCTTTTCAAACTTGTGACGTAAATGTGCATAAACCAATGCCAATAAAGAAAAGTAATTTATTGGTCAAATTTGCTGTAATTGCAAAAATGAGGATCACAGACCTCTGCCTCATACAAGTGCTCATATGATACAACCAGACCAATCTGAACTTGGAAGTTCAGTGAGATGGACGGAACACACAAAACAAACAATTGTCTACCCTGGATTTCTGAATCTTAAAGACACATCCTGTTATTTGCTGGTTAAACTATTACAATACATACAAGCCTTGAGAATCCTTCCATCATCCCTCTCTCACTCCATCACTGTCAAAACACTGGGGTCCAGCCCTGCCCCGTTTACTGGTCCCAAGAAGATAAGTCTAAACCACTTGTTAAATTTTACAATGACAGTTGACCCAAAACAACAGAAATATCAAGTTGTGAGAAGCCATTTAGGACTGAGCCAGGTGCTCCCATTCATCCAATCTAACACGCTGAACATGCAAGTTACTCCATACATAGTTAACCTTTAGAAAACAAAAACTTTTCTTTTACAAAGATCCATTTTAAATGCACTTTTTTTCATTTATTTAATCACTGATTCTCTAAAATTAGTGACATGACTGAGCAAAACGTAAAGATGTGTTCATCCAGTAGCAATACTTTATCAATAGGAATCACATTAGTAACTTTCTCCCTGGGGTCTTGAGCTTACACTGCTGAAGAGATTCCTTATAATTAAGAATGTTCATTCCAAGCCTCCTAAGTTTCATTAAAAGTACAATCATTAGAGCCCTCTATGTCAGGTACAGTACCAAGGCTCACCACTGCCGTACTGCATTCGAAGTGCACTGACTGCACCTTTCAGCATTTGTATTCCAATTCATGTTTAAAACCAAGTAAAAACTACCAGCGTAACATTGGTTATGAATAAAAGCAAGGCTTTATCTTGTTACTCATGTCCTGACCTAGAATAAGTGGGGATCATCACAAAATTCCACACACATCCTCAGCCAGCTGCCGGAGGTGATTGGCGATTAGATGGTAGAAAAGTGAGAGGTGCACGAGGTCCAAAATGTCAAATCAACAACTCAAAACAGAGGAAATCAGTGCGTGAAGGTAATGAAGGAAAATCAAAGCTGACCAGATGGAAGACTAGTAGAAATTTGAATAATTTATTTGACAACAGTACCTTATTGGTTAAAGTCAAACAAAGCCCCAACCAACAGTCAAAACCTTGTTGCTGTTGATCTACTGTCTACTTCACAGCATTGCATTCAGAAAGAATATCAAAACCATGTTCACTACTTAGCCATTTTCACAACTTTCAGTGTTTTCACAAGTGTATATAATTTTTTCCTTTTTTCCAGCCCACCTCAACATGCAACACTGAAGGGGGTGGTGGGGGGGAGGAAGATTGCAAATAGTTTTGTAAAAAAGCAGTTGCAAGATGCAAGTGTCCCTGGCAAGGTTGGTATTTATCACCCATCCCTAATTATCCTTGAGAAGATGGTGGTGAACTGTCATCTTGAATGACCATACCTCTCCTGGTGAAGGTTACTGCCACCAGAAGGCTTGGGACATGAGGTTGAGGTGGGATTTATTTGTGAGAGAGTTTTGAGACTTAGACCCAGCGATGATGAAGGGGACATACTTCTAAATCAGGGACTCTTCATCTGATGTGCTCAATATTTGTTTATTTATTTCTATTGTTGTTTCTTCTTTCTGCACTTTCACAGTTTGTTGTCTTCCGCACTCTGGTTGAGCGCCTTAGTTGGGCGGTCTTTCATTGATCCTGTTATAGTTAGTATTCTATAGGTTTATTGAGTACGTACACAAGAAAGTGAATCTCAGGGTCACATATGAGGACAGATATATAGTTTGATAATAAAATTTACTTTGAGCTTTGCGTCAGGGCGGTGAAGGGGGACCGACAGGATGTGCTATTCCCTTGCCCTCACCTGGTGGTGGATTTTGTGGATTTGCGAGGGCTGTTGGAGTCACCTATGCAAGTAACTGCAGTGTACTTTGTAGATGGCACACGCTGCAGTCTGACAGGAATGGAGAGAGTGACTGCTTATGGACATGGACTTGCTTCCAAACAAGCACTTACTGTATGTCAACAAGATTGGTTTGATTTCCGGGCCAGCTTCTGAATGAATTATTTGACAGCCCCACCCCATGCATTGCCTGGTGTGTGACCTGAAGGTGCATACTGGCAGGTCATAGACCCATGGGTGGAAGCTGTCCTTTCGCATCTTGCTTTGATCCCTGTTTAAATCCAGGCTGTCAAGAACTCACAGGCACAGGGCCTTCATGAATCGTATGACGATCTCTTTGTATTGACTCTACAGTGGTTCACCCAGCGCTCTGAGGAAAGGAATCCTACTTCAACCTCATGGCCTGCCACAGTGTCCCAAGCCTTCTGGTGGCAGCGTACACAGCTGTGGTGGGAAAAAAGGCTACATGAGTGCCAAGTGTAGCCCGGGCCTGACAGATTACACAGTGGGCGCCCTACAAAAAAAACTGAGGGCGACTAGGAATGGAGACTGGCATCTTACAGTGCATTTACCAGGATATCAGGGTTGGAAGCCTGGCACTAATTTGTCATTATCTCCTTCCAGGAGGGACCAGTTATTGTACAATCAATGGGCTAACATCAGTGGACTTCATGAATGGAATATAAACATTAAATTCCCAAAAGCTAATATTGATAGGAATTTCTATTGTGATTGAATGTTGCTGATAAAATACAATTTGTCTCGGGGCATTGCTATTCTTGTTCTGACACCTCTGAGTTTGGCCCTGAACACTTATGAAAACTTAAGACATGAAATGTTTGCTAAGTACAGTCCGCATGCATCCCCTCCTCTCTCTGCAGGCATAGAGATACAAGCAGAGGCCACATACCGTACCTCTCCATGAGAGGCTGCCATTAAGGAGACCAGACACACCACAAACACCATTCCTGGGTAGCAAACCCTTCTGAGCAGGCATGGGAGATCAGGAAGATACTTACGTGAATGCGAAAGCCACCAGTGCCCCACTGACAACGATGAAGTCCAGAATGTTCCAGAGGTCTCTGAAGTATGCTCCCTGATGCAGGACCAAGCCAAGGTCAATCATCTTTAAAGAAACAGAGGAAATAATTACATTAAGCTGACCTTCAAATTTTCTTCCTCACATTCTGTACCAGGTGCTGGCAGGTTGGCATGGCACAGCAAGCCCTGTGCCAGCTGACACATTTTCCAAGATCCTGAGACTTGGCAGGCTTTTTCCACTGGGTTGGGTGGGGACTACACTACAACTAGAGGTCATGAGTTAAGGGTGAAAGGTGAAAAGTTTAAGGGGAACATGAGCGGAAAGTTTTACACTCAGAGGGTCATGAGAGTGTGGAACTAGCTGTCAGAACAAGTGGTGCATGCGAGCTTGATTTCAATGTTTAAGGGGAGTTTGAATGGTAGGTACATGGATGGTAGGGGTACAGAGGGCAATGGTCGCGGTGCAGGCTGCTGGGAGTAGGCAGTTTAAATGGGTTAGCATGGACTAGCTGGGCTGAAAGGCATGTTTCTGCACTGTACTTTTCTATGACTTTATTTCCTTTTGAAGGATGTCACAGCTAAACCCAGTCCAGTTTAAATTCAGGCTTGACATAGACTTGTGTATTCGAGATCAAACCTGGGACTGCTGGGAGGAAGCACAACTGAATCAGGAATGATTTGGAGACAGAGACAGTTTCTGTGGTGCTCTTGAGTTTTAAAGGGAATTATGAGTACTTCTCTGGCAGACTCTTCCACCACCTTCAAACCTGTAGTAACCCTTCCATCATTACAAACACGTGAATCAATGTGGGCCAGGTATTGAAGTCAGAACCTCCTCTTCTCTGTGACTTATTCCTTACTCTGCAGTGTTGACTTACCTTAATCACCATCTCAAAAGTAAAGACTCCTGTGAAGACATAGTCAAAGTATCTCAAAACCTGTGGAAGAAGGAATGAAAATGGTGAGCGAAACTCATCACTTAGTCGGTCATAATTAAAAATAATCATGATTAATTGCCAACTTACTCTCACTGAAGAAACAAACAGACAGGGTTACGCTGTATCTCAAGATAACATCAACAGTGTTGAAGTGCTAGCTGGTTGGCTGCTCTCGGCAGACCACGCCACTAGATTTTCAGGTCACGCCATTCACATGTTCAACACCAGATTCCCAAAATCAACCCAGTCTGTTAGAAACGCAAACACGAGGAAATCTGCAGATGCTGGAATTTCAAGCAACACGCATAAAAATTGCTGGTGACCTGCTGCGTTCACCAGCAATTTTTATGTGTGTTGCTGGTCTATTAGAAGCTCACTATGTTCAGTCCAACATAAGACCGTAAGATATAGGAGCAGAATTAGGTCCTTTGGCCCATTGCATCTGCTCCGCCATTTCATCATGGCTGATCCAATTTTCCTCTCAGCCCTAATCTCCTCATATTCCCATATCCTTTCATGCCCTGACCAATCAAGAATCTATCAACATCTGCCTTTCATTATGGCTGATTTATTCTCCCTCTTAACCGCATTCTCTCATTTCCTCCCTGTAAGCTTTCAAAGATCTATCAACCTCTGCTTTAAGTATATTCAATGGGCTGGTTTCCACAGTCATCTGTGCTAATGAATTCCACAGATTCACCACTCTCTGGCTAAGGAAATTCCTTCTCATCTCCACTCTAAAAGAATGCCCCTCTATTCTGAGTCTGTGTCCTCTGAACTTAGACTTTCCATCATAGGAAACATCCCTTCCACATCCACTCTATCAAGGCCTTTCAACATTTGATAGGTTTCAATGAGGTCACCCCTTATTCTTCTGAATTCTAGTGAATACAGGCCCAGAGTCATCAGACGCTCTTCATATGACAAGCCATTCAATACTGGAATCATTTTTGTGAACCTCCTTTGAACCCTCTCCAGTTTCGGCACAAGCTTTCTAAGATAAGGGGCCCAAATCCGCTCACAATACTCCAAGTGAGGCCTCACCAGTGCTTTATAAAATTTCGACATTACATCCTTGCTTTTATATTCTAGTCTTCTTGAAATGAATGCTAACATTGCATTTGCCTTCCACACCACAGACTCAACCTGCAAGTTAACCTTTAGGGAATCCTGCACAAGGACTCCCAAATTACTTTGCACCTCAGTTTTTTGTGTTTTCTCTCCATTTTGGAAAATAGTCAATCCTTTCAAAATGCATGACCATACACTTCCCAACACTGCACCCCATCTGCCATTTCTTTGCCCATTCTCCTAATCTGTCTAGGTCCTTTCACCTATCTTCATTTCACCTGCAAACTTTGCAACAAGGCCATCAATTCCACCATCATGGTGTTTGCCTCAGGAAGGCTAATTGAGAATGCCCACCACTCTAGCCATTCCCTGTCCTGTTTTGTACCAACTGGGATTAGATACAGGTCATGATATGGTTTGCATGATTTGATTGAACATCCAGATGACCAGACTCAAGAACAACTTTTTTGGAAAAACGGAATAAAGGGACAGAGGGGAGTGGTTACCAAATTTGATATTGATGTTACCATGGCTGAGCTTGCCTGAAGGACTATGAAATGCTATTCCTCTAATTTCCATTTAGCCTCGGCTTGACAGTGGAGGAGTCTGTGGACAGACAGGTCTGTGTGGGAATACACAGTGGTTTATGAATTTAACCCTTGGTCAACTATTGCTGTTCTCTTTGGAAGGCCAATATAACCTGCCTGAAGTGTGGTCACAGCACGCTTGGTGTGGTAACTTTGTACACTTGGCACATGGCTTCCAGTCAAGCCAGGGCTTCTGTGACCTTATCAATACAGTGATTTCTTCCTTATCCTTAGCAAAGGCCTCGGGTAGAAGCCTTGCAGAACACCACTGAATGGAACTCACAAGGAGCCAGCAAAACCTCGAGGTGGAACCAATATCGAAGGCCTCTGCCTCTGATCTTCCACGATGGTGTGATGCCCCTCATCAAACATGCAATATGGAGAGATGATACACAGATTTAAAGGAATGGAACACGTGAAGCACCATAGTCACTGAACACTATGGGTTCATGAGGAGGTTATCAGCAAACTCGAGAGTCATAGTCAAATGTTTCTGTCATAGAGAATTTTAAAATGAAGTCACTTGAATGAAATGAAATAATAGCTTCTGGTTTAAAATGGCACTGACGAACCTTAGCGATTTCTGGCTGGTGACCAATGGAACAAAGCAAAAAAAAGACTAAACACTTTGTTAATCACTCTTTTTCTGGTAAACGATCATCACAGACAATAGCCTGTAACTTCCCTTTGGACTTGGAGGATTTGATGTGGCAGAACTGAGGAGAGGTGAGGCACTGGACCAGTTGCCAAGAGTGAGGCAGACCCCAGGTTCAATTCATTTAAGTGCGGGTTCGAATCAGAAGGGTCGGGTACGGGCTGAATCGAGGCAGCATGGTCCAGGACTCACAGCGTACTGAAGCCACTGAACCCAATGCTTGGACAATGATTTAGGTGCCAGGCCAGATTGAAGAGGTCAGGGTGTCAGGGCCCAAGATGAGGCATGGACTGATACAGATTGCTGCTCCGCTCTGCACGGAACTAATAGTCCGCAGTCGGACTCTCTTTGAGGACTTCAGTGCGGACACTACTTGCTTGCATTTATTGTTTGCGTGATTTATTCTTTTTCCTCTGCATATTGTGTGTTTAGGGTCCTTTTTTAGTGGGTTCTTTTGGGTTTCCTTGTTTTGTGGCTGCCTGTAAAGAGTCGAATCTCAAGGTTGTATTGTAATAAATACACTTTGAACTTTGAATTCAGCTTTTCACAGAGCCCCACAACACAGCAGTTTTTGACTAATATTGGGAAGATAGCTCAGAACATGGAACAACACAACACAGGGACAAACCCTTCAGCCCATGTTGTCTGTGCCAAGCATGACGCTAAATCAAACTAAATCTTCTGCCACCACATGATCCATATCCCTATCTCCCTGCATATCCAAGAGCCTAAAAGCCTATTAAATGCCACCATCACATCAGCTTCTGCCACTACAGCTGGCATGTTCCAGGGACTTACCTACTTCTGTCTACAAAACCTGCCTCCACATCTCCTTCAAACTTTTCCCCATAAATGCACACTTGACATTTCTCCTCGGGGAAAAGATTGACTGTCTACTCTCGCAAACATTAAGAATTCTGCAGATGCTGGGAATTCAAGCAACACACATCAAAGTTGCTGGTGAACGCAGCAGGCCAGGCAGCATATCTAGGAAGAGGTACAGTCGACGTTTTAGGCTGAAACCCTTCGTCAGGACTAACTGAAGGAAGAGCTAGTAAGAGATTTGAAAGTGGGAGGGGGAGGGGAGGGGGAGATCTGAAATGATAGGAGAAGACAGGAGGGGGAGGGATGGAGCCAAGAGCTGGACAGGTGATTGGCAAAAGGGATATGAGAGGATCATGGGACAGGAGGTCCAGGGAGAAAGAAAAGAGGGAAGGGGGGCAGTCCTTCCAGGTGAGGTGACACTTCACCTGTGAGTCGGCTGGGGTAATATACTGTGGCCGGTGCTCCCGACGTGGCCTTCTATATATTGGCGAGACCCGACACAGGCTGGGAGATCATTTTGCTGAACACCTACGCTCTGTCCGCCAGAGAAAGCAGGATCTCCCAGTGGCCACACATTTTAATTCCATGTCCCATTCCCATTCTGATATGTCTATCCACGGCCTCCTCTACTGTAAAGATGAAGCCACACTCAGGTTGGAGGAACAACACCTTATATTTCATCTGGGTAGCCTCCAACCTGATGGCATGAACGTTGACTTCTCAAACTTCCGCTAATGCTCCACCTCCCCCTTGTACCCCATCTGTTATTTATTTATATACACACATTCTTTCTCTCTCTCTCCTTTTTCTCCCTCTGTAACTCTCACTATACCCCTTGCCCATCCTCTGGGTTCCCCCCTTCCCTTTTCTTTCTCCCTAGGCCTCCTGTCCCATGATCCTCTCGTATCCCTTTTGCCAATCACCTGTCCAGCTCTTGGCTCCATCCCTCCCCCTCCTGTCTTCTCCTATCATTTTGGATCTCCCCCTCCCCCTCCCACTTTCAATCTCTTACTAGCTCTTCCTTCAGTTAGTCCTGACGAAGGGTCTCGGCCTGAAACATCGACTGTACCTCTTCCGAGAGATGCTGCCTGGCCTCCTGCGTTCACCAGCAACTTTGATGTGTGTTGACTGTCTACCTTATCTATGCTTTGTATAATCTTATAAACGTCTATCCCATCTCCCCTCAGCCCCTGACACTCTAGAAAACAACAACCCAAGTTTGTACAACCTCTCTTCATAGATCACATTCTCCAACCCAGGCAGCATCCTCTGCTGTGCTCTTTCCAAAGCCTTTATATCGTCCCTGTAATGGGGCGACCAGAACTGCACAGCAGCCATTAACTTTCTTCACCCACTCTTCTTACTTGTGCCAGAGTGAGCCTGGCGTGACAGAATCACAGAAACATTTCTTGGGGAAGCTGGACACTCACATTGTTCCTGGTGGCGTTGGGCTGGACGGGATCTTCCGCGGCCAGTGTGATGCTGCTCATGGCGATGACCATCAGGATGCACATCTCGAAGTAGCGGAGGGTCACGATGTAATGGCACGCTCTGCGCAGTCTGTCGAAAGGATTTCACAGCAAAGAGGTTTACTGCAGCAGTAAATCTAACCAGTTTGGAAACCATTCCAGCCACCTCCCTCTGTATAACATAGTTACATGATCTAGGAACAATGACACAAGAAAATATTGAACAACTGAGCTAAAGGAAGGACCTAGTGCTCTCCCGGCGTATACGGCAAGTAAACTCTTCTCGGCCTTCCAGCTGGGTAAAAGATATCAATTATAACCAACGTTTCAATGACAAACTCTACCATCTTCTTCAGGGGTGATGCCTGGGCAAGTCTAATCTGGTGGTATTAACTGAGCTAACATCTGAGGAAGTTTTTGATGGGTGTACACTCTGTGTGTTGCTCCAGGATCCAGTGACTGCAGTCTCTCGTGTCGCCACTACGTCTCCTTGCATCCATTATTACCGTTCTCAGTCTCTTTGACAAGATGCCTTTCATTATTTATTTGATCAATACTTGATAATAGACGTGATGCGGCTTCTCATCAGGTTGATGCAGGCAGTTTCAGAGATGGCGTTGATAGCCGGTGACACTGATAACTGATGACTAATGTTATTGCAGTGTCAACAAGCTGGTTAACTTGGACTGTTGCTGGGGAAGAAGGGTGGAGGTGTTGGCAGGGACACAGAGCTTGTGATAGGGTGAGTTGGAAGTGGGACAGTGTTGAGATTAGTGGCTTTCCAGACCGGTGTAAGTCTGAGAATTAAAGAGTTATTGTGAAATAGCAACTCATTTGGCTAACTACATTTGAAAGATACTGGAGAGATACACAGTGTTACGGTGTTCTCTGGAGAGGTATAGCGAATGTTAATTTCAACAGCAACCAGTCATCAGATCTGAATGTGCATTGTAAATTGAATTTAAAATGCAGCTCTGAACAGTAGTCTCGCTGGAGCTGCAGACTGGGGGTGATTGCAGACCAGGGCACACCCATTCATTAAATGCCTGTACATGCATGAAATCAGAGAGACAGAGGGAGGGGGGGAGAGAGAGGGAGAGAGGGAGGGGAGGAGAGAGAGGGAGGGGAGGAGGGAGAGAGAGAGAGGGGGGAGGGGGGAGAGAGAGAGAGGGGAGGGGGGAGAGAGAGAGGGAGGGGAGGGGAGGAGAGAGAGGGAGGGAGGGGAGGAGAGAGAGAGGGGAGGGGAGAGAGAGAGGGAGGGGAGGGGAGAGAGAGAGGGAGGGGGAGAGGAGAGAGAGGGAGGGGAGGGGGAGAGAGAGAGAGGGAGGGGAGGAGAGAGAGGGAGGGGAGGGGGAGAGAGAGAGAGGGGAGGGGGGAGAGAGAGAGGGAGGGGAGGGGGGAGGAGGGAGAAGGAGGAGAGAGGGGAGGGGAGAGAGAGGGGGAGGGGAGAGAGAGAGGGAGGGGAGAGAGAGAGGGAGGGGAGGGGGAGGAGGGAGAAGGAGGAGAGAGGGGGAGGGGGGAGAGAGGGGGAGGGGAGAGAGAGGGGGAGGGGAGAGAGAGGGGGAGGGGAGAGAGAGGGAGGGAGAGAGAGGGGAGAGAGGGGAGGGGAGGGGAGAGAGAGAGAGGGGAGGGAGGGGGAGGAGGAGAAGGAGGAGAGGAAGGAGAGAGAGGGGGAGGGGAGAGAGAGGGGAGGGGGAGAGAGAGGAAGGGGAGGGGAGAGAGAGAGGGGGGGAGGGGAGAGAGAGGGAGGGGGGAGAGAGGGGAGGGGAGGAGGGAGAAGGAGGAGAAGGAGGAGAGAGAGAGGGGGAGGGGGAGAGAGAGGGGGGAGGGGAGAGAGAGGGGGAGGGGAGAGAGAGAGGGGGAGGGGAGAGAGAGAGGGGGGAGGAGAGAGAGAGGGGGAGGGGAGAGAGAGGGGGAGGGGAGAGAGAGGAAGGGGAGGGGAGAGAGAGGAAGGGGAGGGGAGAGAGGGGGGGGAGGGGGAGGAGGGAGAAGGAGGAGAGGGAGGAGAGAGAGAGAGGGAGGGGAGGGGAGAGAGAGGAAGGGGAGGGGAGAGAGAGGGGGGGGGAGGGAGAGAGAGAGGGGGGAGGGGAGAGAGAGGAAGGGGAGGGGAGAGAGAGGAAGGGGAGGGGAGAGAGAGGAAGGGGAGGGGAGAGAGGAGGAAGGGGAGGGGAGGGGGGAGGGAGAGAGGGGGAGGGGAGGAGGGAGAAGGAGGAGAGGGAGGAGAGGGAGAGGGGGAGGGGAGGGGAGAGAGAGAGAGGGGGAGGGGAGAGAGAGAGGTGGGAGGGGAGGGAAGGGGAGAGAGAGAGGCCGACTGACCGGTGTTGCTCATTTTTGCTGAATAAAGGCTTCTATATCCACTAGCTTCAGTGTCTCTTCGGTGACTTTGTTCACAGTCACAACACATGGATAAAGTGTTTAGAGGGCTATGGGTGAAACATGGGAAAGTAAGACTAGTTTAGATGGGAATCTTAGTTGGCATGGTCCAGTTTCTGAGCTGTGTGACTCTAAGAGGTACACAGAGATGTGGGGAGGGGGTGTCAGTATGTGTTTCCTGAGCACCAATGGTGCTGTGGTTACATTTGGAAAGAGCAACATACTGGAATGCTGAGAGTCTGGAAGAGATTATCTGGAACAACAATAGTTGTGAGCCCCTGACCTAGAGAGAGCTGGGATCTGAGAAAAAGGCTGGGAATTTTAATGACAAGGCATCACCAAACTGGGAGGCAGAGTGGGTCAGTGAGCATGGCAGGTGATGGGGGACAGGGCTTGGTACAAGCAGGGATATGGCCAGCAGTTTCAGTAACTTCAACTTTATAAGATCAAGAGAGGCTGGCCAGGAGCGTTTGGAGTTTCAAGTCTGTGTGAAACAGTAGCAGGTGTGGTGAAAGAGTGAAGGAGCCTAAGGAGCAGGTAAATGATAATATTTAAAAGACATTTGGATAAGTACGTGGCTAGGAGGGTATAGCGGGGTATGCACCATATGTGGGTAATGGAACTAGCTTAGGGGGCACAATGGACTAGTCGAGCTGAGGAGCCCAGTGCCATGCCGTAGCACTACGTAACTGTAAATCAGGGTTTCCAACCTTTCTCATGCATGGAGCCTTACCATTAACTGAAGTGTCCGTGGAGCCCAGGTTGGGAACTCCTGTTCTAAATGCTAATGATGCCCAGATCTCAGGAATACATCAACAAGGCAGAGAAACCCCAAAGGCAACTCCATTTACGTTAATGACAGTGGCTGGGGAACACAGCAAGCTTGGTCATGCAGGGTTTCGCAGTGAAGCCGCGTTAGGTCAGATAGTTGTTGGGAGAGACCTACGGGTTGGTGGTGCTCAGGATGAACATGGAGCTGTAGGGAGGCATTGGTTTTGGACCATCGTCGTTGTCAGCTTTCACCCTCTCCTCTTCTTTCTTTTCCTCTTCCTTTGTGGGCACAGCATCTGTGTTCGCATTCTTATTCACTGAGGAGACAGAATGGGAACAGTCTCATTGCTTGGTTTGTAGTTCACATCAGGCTCCAAGAGTAGCAGTCAAACTCATATCCACCTGGATTTCTTGTCCCTTGGCTCACCCTTCTCCATCCAGTTCCATCAGCCCATCACTCCTCCAGTATCAATCACCTTTGTCCCTACCCTCCCTCTCTCTATCCTCAAACTGGCTCCGGCTGTCAGTCACCCCCACCTCACCCAGCTCCACCTTCCCCCATCATGTCTCTCCTCACTTGGTACCACCAATCACCCACTGGCCCCTGCCAGACCCCCTCGCCTCTACTCAATCAGTCCTGGTGCAGACTCTCGTCCTGAAACACGAACTATCCCTTTGTCCCTGCAGATGCTGCCTGAACCGCTGAGTTCCTCCATCCATTTGCTTTGTTATTTTTTGTTCCCTGATTGGCTACATCCTACTCAAGGAAGGGTTCCACTCAATATGGTCACTCCAGCCGATCCAGCACTGACTCACCCATTGCCTAATTTGGGGCCGTTTCCTTCCCTTGGGTTATTCCTGTATCCCAAGATTAGAGGAGGCCATTCAATCTATCTGAAAGCCGAGAAAGAACAACTGAGACTCCCCCTCATCGCAGCTCTTGTCCTGGGATACCATTACTGAGCACAAGCACCCTCCCAGCTGTTATATAATCTGGTGAACATTTCCGCCACCAGTGCCCTTTCAGGAAATGAGTTCCAGAAAATCACCAATGTCTGGAGGAAAACATAAAGCTATTAACTCCCATCTCATTTTCTACCCATTACCATAAATAAATGCTCATTGAAACTTCATAGGCCTAGGAAGGCCTCTGAGTAATTTATAAAGTTCATTTAAATTTCCCTGGGCCTCCACTGTTTGAAAGGAAACAACCCCAGCCTAGCCAGTCCCTATAATCCTCCAGTTAGAGAATATAGAACAGTAGGCCAGGAGCAGGCCCCTTCAGCCCATAAAGTCTATTCTGTACACAATGCCAAACTAAACTAAATCTCTTTTACCTGCACATCATACATATCCTCCATTGGCCGTATGTGTCTGTCTAAAAGTATGTGTCATATCTGCTTCATTATCCCTGGCAATTCACCACTCTGTGTAAAAAAAATTATTTACCCTGAACCTCTCCATTAAAATTTCCTCTTCTCACTCTAAAAGCATGCTCTCTAATATCTGACATTTCCACCCTGGGAAAATGATTCTAACTACCTATCTCACTCATAAGACCACAAGGCAGAGGAGCAGACATAGGACATTGGCCCAAAGAGTCTGCTCCACCATTCCATCATGGCTGATTTATTATCCCTCTCAACCCCATTGTCCTGCTTTCTCCTTGTAACCTTTGACGCCCTCACTAATCAAGAACCTATCAACCTCCACTTTAGGTATACCCAATGACTTGCCCCCCCCACCCCCACCCAGCATCTGTGACAATGAATTATACAGATTCGCCACCCTCTGGTGAAAGAAATTCCTCCTCAACTCTGTTCTAAAGGGACATCCTTGTATTCTGAGGCTGTGCCCTCTCCCCCGCTACAGGAAACGTCCTCTCCATCTCCACTCTATCTAGGGCTTTCAATATGCAATAGGTATCCATGAGATCCCCCTTATTCTTCTAAACTCCAGTGAGTACAGGGCAATGGCAGCACATCTCTTCTTAGACAGGGGCTCTCAAGTTTTTTGTAGTATAGCACAAGTAGATTTTCAGTATTATTAGAAGTTACTGCTATTGAAACTTGAACACAATTTTATTTTTCTTTGTTACACAGTACTGCAGCAAATTACCCTCGGTACCCTGTGAATTTTAAGGGAGCAGGAAACAGATCCTGGTGAGCTTGTCTTGTAAGTTTCAGTTTTTGTCTGTTTTACACCGACCTTCCGTTTTCCCACCACTAACCCTGGACCCAGCTGTATTCTAGGCCTCCAGCTCTGTTTACACAGCCCCATTACAGTCTAAATTCCTCGCTTATACTCTGGACTAACGAGTGCCCCAGATACTGAACTGTCGGGAATTCCGAGTAATCGGGTGCCAGATTATCAGAGCTTTCTCCCCAGCACTCACAGCCTTACCTTGTAGAGTAGGATCAGCAAACGGGATGTTTATAGTTGTGTGATCGGGCTTTTGGACGGCCTTTGCTGGATTGTTGGGACTGGTCGGGTTGGTCAGGATGAGGTTATTCTCTGGATTCTTGGGGTTGCTGGGATTGGTCGGATTCCCAGGGGTGGTGGTGGGGGCCTTGCGATTGGCCGTGTTGAGCAGATTGGAGGGGTTACTGGGATTAGGAGGGTTAGTGTGGTTTCCGATTTTTCCAGAGTTATTAAGACTGGAGGGGTCTGAGGGGTTGGTGGGATTGGCTGCGTCCCTGGGGTTGTTGGTGTTCCTGGGATTGACAGGTTGTGTTGCCAGCTTGCTGTTCCGGAGGTTGTCCATATCCTCGGCGTGCTGTCCATTCTGCCTGCTGATGTCCTGCTGTACCGGCCGTGTGGTGGACAAGGTGAGGCCCCCAGGAGCGGGAGGAGCATTGCCTTGGCTCTCCCTTTAACAATAACACGGAATTAGAAATCACAGCAGGGCAGCTCATACCAGGAGTCTGAACAGAGAACTTTGAGCAGTACAGCACAGGAACAAGCCCTTCCTTCAGCCCAAAATACCTGCACTAAGCACAATGCCAGTCATAAAGAACTACAGAACAGAAACAGACCCTTTGACCCATCTAGTCCATGCTGAAATGTTATTCTGCCTAATCCCATTGATCTGCACCTGGGTGACAGCCCTATATAACCACCCCACCCCCCATCCACGTACATCCAAACTTCCCTTAAATGTTGAAATCGGACCAGCATCCACCATCCCATCTGCCTGTTGCCTCCCTTCCCTGCACATTCATGTGTCCGTCAAAATGCCTCAAATGCCACCCCTACCCCTGGCAGGACATTCCAGGCACCTACCCCCCCCCAGTGTAATCAAACCTGTCACACATACTGTACCTTCTCTAAATGTTTCTCCTCTTGCGTTTAGTATTAGACATTTCAACCTGGGAAAAAGACTGACTATCAACCCTGTTTACGTATCTGCTTACATTAGTTCACCCTCGGCCCCCAATGCTGCGGAGAAGAAAATCCACATTTGCCCATTCTCTCCTTTGCAGCTACCAACTGCCTACTCCGTCCAGTCTCACCTAATTTATGAGCCTCTTTCAGGTCCATGTCTGCCTACTCCGTCCATGTCTCGCCTAATGTATGAGCCTCTTTCAGGTCTCCCATCAACCTCAAGTGCTCCAGAGAGAACAGACCAAGTTTTTCCCATCTTTAACAGGGGTTAGGTATGCAGGCTGAGTATTGACAAATAGCTTTCAAACCGGATAAATGTCAGGTAATGCATCTTAGGAGATGAAACTGGGGTAGGACTTATACCATGAACAGTAGGGCCCTGTGGAGTATGATGGGACGGAGATCAAGTGCACAGTTTAAATGGAACATCGGAGCAGCTTCTTCAAGTGTATTTGGAATGAGCTGCCAGAGACTGTGTTTCAGGTGGGCACAGTAGCCACATTTAAAAATGATCTAGGTAAGTACGTGGATAGGAGAAGTTGTGAGGGTTACGGGCCATACACGGGCAGATGCGACAGCATTGACTGGCTTGATCCTAAAGGCCTGTTTCCATGCTGGTTGGCTCCAAACCAGGGGTTCCCAATCACTTGTATGTCATGTGCCAATACCATTAAACAACCATTTTTATGCCATGGACCAACGCCATTAAGCAAGGGGTCCTTGGACCCCAGTTTGGGAACCCCTGCACTAAAACAATCCAAGTTTATACTTATACTGACCCCAGTAAGAACAGAGGGCTAGAAATTCATTCTCGCAATTCCAAATAAAGATGGTACTGTGCTGCTGAAAATTGGGTTAAATAAATAAATTAGCAGTGCAATTTAGCACACGTTCCTGCATGTTTATTTATTTAGCGATACAGCACAGTAACAGGCCCAACAAGGCTATGCCCTCCAATTACACCCACGTGAGCAATTAACTTGCTAATCGGTACGTCTTTGTAATGTGAGAGGAAATTGGAGTACCTGGAGGAAACCCACACGGTCACAGGGAGAACGTACAGACAACGGCGGGATTAAACCCACGTTGCCAGCGTTATGCTAACCGCTACACTACCGTGTTGCCCAAGAAATGAGACTCAGTGGGAATTTTGTTCTCTCCAGCACTTTTTGTATGATGTAAAAATCCCTCAACTTTCAGTGGTGATAAAAAGTCATGCACAATGAGATGTTAAACCTCACTGAACTGATCTGAAAAATGTCAGCTCTTCATTACACAGTCCCAGTTCCCTGAAACCATCGTCCTTATAAGGGGCCCAAACCAAGCTGCTGGAGAAACTCGGCTGGTCAGGTAGCTCAATTCTGCCTCAGAATTCCAGCATCGGCCGTCTCTTGGGTCTCCACCTTTGGTGAAAGAGCAAACTGTACTCACACAGTTGACTTTAATGTTGCCCGGAACGTTGACTGTACTTTTTTTCCCATAGATGCTGCCTGTGCTAGCCATTGCGCTACCATGCCGCCCCTGACACTGAGGCTTTGTTAGTGTGTTGGTTGGTGTGGTCAGTGGTTTATCTCTGGTCCTTTGACCTAAAGTACAATGTAGCAGTAACTGTCTTCAGTGAACCCAGTGTTGGAAACAGACACTAATGAGCTAGTGAAATGATTATCTGACCCAATCTCCGTTTTCCGTTTTGAGGTACAATCACTTTAAAATGTCACGTACTTTTTCCGCCTGTGCCTCCTCTCCTTTGATGCTGGCTCTTTGTCCTCCCTCTCTTTCTTGCCGTCGTTGTCGTACGTGGATTGAGCGTGCCGGTTACGCCGGCGCCTCTCCACACCTTCTGTGTGCTCGCTGTCTTTGCCCTCCCTGCCACCACGGGTGCCGTCCCTGTGCTTCGAGCGCCTCTCGCTTTTGACACCATCCTCCATCCCGCCGGCATCGTGGGCCTCCACGCCGCGCCGGTGCGCCCTGTGGCGCCGCTCCCTGTCGCCCTCCGCCCTGGACGAGCTGCTTCTCCCTTCCTTGCTCCCTCCCGGCCGGTGCTGGTGCCGCCTGTGCGTGGGCTCGTTGGCCTGGCTCCGTTCACAGTCCCCATCCCTCACGTTCCTCTCCTGGTTCCCCTCCTGCTCCCTCGTCCGGTACTCCACATCCCTTGGCACTCCGTCTCGGTTCAGTTCCCCTTCTTTACTGTTGCTGCGGTACCTCCTGAACCTCTCGCCCTGCTCCAGCACCCCCACCTCCCTCTCAAGAGTCCTGTCCTTGTTCGGGTCGTGGTAGCGTGCCTGCTTTCTCAGAAACTCCTCTGCCCTCTGATGACTGCCGCGATGATCCACAGTGGGCTCCGAAGGCCTGGTTTTGTTCGTGTTGTTGTTTCTGTTCTCCTGAGGGTCCACCACCAGCGGCCGGTCCATGTGGGTCTTCATGTCCCGGCGGATATTCATGGAGTAGGCCATCTTCCACCTCTCGTCAGGGTCCAGCTCGTTGTAAATGGCCTCCCGGCTGGTCAGCAAGTTCTGCTTCCTCATCTCGCTCATCCGCTGCTCCCATACCGTCTTCCCATGTTTCTGGTTCTTCTGCTGTTCCTTCCTGAAAGGAAACTGGGTATTATCAGGTTGTCTGCCCACATAGTTAACAAGACCTCCCTGCCCGTAGCAATATTACATAGAAGACTATGAAGTTAGAGGACTCAAACTCAGTGGCTAACTTTTCCCTGGACCCTCTAGCAGTAACAACGATGGGGTGACGAACGTTCACTGCCGCTACTCGGCAAAAGTGACATTGGTGTTGGGATTTCTATGCTTGTGATTTAATGCGAGAGTCTTGAAGTTACTGTCAATGATCCTGAAGTTACTGTTTAGATTCCCTTACTTGCAGCCTGCCATCTTGCATCAAGGGCCTTACAGAAATTAACAGAGAATTCAGCGAACTGTCCTGCAAAATACCCTGAAAATATTATACTTTCTCACATGAATTTGCTCCCATGGAGGGTGTATCAAACTTGCAATCGATAGGTTCTTGATTTGTAAAGAGGTTAAGAGATACAGGAAGAAGGTTGGGGAATGGGATTGAAAAGAAATTGACCACGATTGAATGGTGAGCAGACTTGATTGGATGAATGGCCTAATTTTGCTGCTGTATCTTATAATTGGATAGTCAGGAACTGAGGGCTAGAAAAGTAGGATTAAGATGAGAAGGAATTTCTTCGTTGGATTGTGAACGTTGCAAATTATCTGTCCCTGTGTCTTTGGAGGCTCAGTTGCTGGCCAAGATTAACAGATTGTTGAATATCAAAAGATTTGATGACAAGGTAGGTAAATCAATTAACCACATGGTTAGTTATGACTTTATTTCACATTGTAGCATGCTCAAAGGGCTGAATGGCCTGTCCTATTAAACTCTAAGAAAAGGAAAATTCTAAGACTAGAATTTGTGGGTGGGGAGGGGTTGCGGGTAGGCGGAAAGGTGAAGACAGTATCAAAACCCATGAACAGGCAGAGGTCAGGAGACTGACAAGCCTGTCTCACTATCCAACAGCATTATGGATGTCTGTGATTTAACCCCATGTCTCCTAATATCAATGATTTGCTATTCAATTATTCAAAAATCCCAGTGGCTCAGCTTTTGATCACTGCAAAACACTGGAAAATCAGCACCATCAAAGTACTGAAGGTGCCAAATTATTGGAATTTTCGAGAGAACAAAAATCCACTGGTTAGTTTTTAAATTAATTACTATTTGGGCAGTGACTTTCACTTCCAGGAGGATGTTTTGAGCATCTACCATACTTGGCATGTGGAAGTCTTTTCAAATTTCATTCTGAAAAGGCCCATCTGTTTTTCCAACTCTAACCACCTCTTCCCAGGTTCCCCAAAGAGCAAAGCTTTTCTGAAAGGACCACTGATTATCACAGCAGCGAACAGAATGTACTGCTGTAAGACATTCACAAATACATTTCCCATGATCTGATTTTCAAACCAAAAGGACGCACAAGGCACAAAACAGTGAAGAAGAAAAGTACGGGTATTCAACAATGTAGTGGCAGCTGTTGGCAGGCTTCGTGTAGATCTACTTACCCGACTGTAAATAAAATCCAGTGCATTCCATGCAGCATGCAATTAGTTAAATGCACAAAGTTCAGTGTGAGCTGCTTTGTCAGGTAGGAAATGGGTAACAGCATATGCAATTGTTCCCTTTTTGCTCTGTCCATGTTTTGTGTCCTTTTAGGGGTGAGATAGGTTGAACTTTCTTGCCACATGGCTCACGCTCTGACATACAGTAAGACCATGTCAGTACGTTCTAAGAGACCAGTTACTTAACCTCAGTCAGGCACAACCCATCAGAAGCCCTGGACCTTGTGGGTCAGGTATTTGCTTACAAGAAGCAGGCAGACCACTCAACCTCTCGTTGAACTCTGGGCCATTGCAGGAGGCTGTTGTGGGTCTCACCTCACGTTAGTCAAACTGGGTAAAATTTCCTTCTCTGAAAGACATTTTTGGAACAGATGGGTTTTAACAACAATTGTCTGGTTTATTTAATCAACCATTTTTAACAATGTTTAGTTGATTTGGATTTGTCTCCAGACCAATCATGATAACACAAATCCCTCCTCACACTGTTCTGAGCAGCAGAGGGGAACAGGGACAGGGAGTGTGAAAAATTGCAAAACCATTCTTGTTTTAAAGGCTTATTGCCTCCATCATTATCCACAGATATTACCCCCATTCCCACCTGCAAAGTCAACCAGCTAAAGAAATCAAAATGCAAATCATGAAAAGCAATGAATGAAAGCAGTGGCAAATGCAATTGTTTAAAGAAAAGCACAAAGACTGAAACAAATTAATGTTTAAGACGGAAAAATAGCCCAAACACAGAAAAACAATTAAATACAATCCACCAAAGTTCATTGTTGAAGGCAGCAGCTTAGAGCATTTCTGTGTGTCGACAGAATATTGTAGTACTAGGGATACCTGTCTGCACTAGAATGGTTGGCAGGAAATGAACTACGGAGAAATTCAACAGGAGGTTACCTGCTGTGGGAGCAGCATATATAGAAAATGACATGCTGAGCAGTTATTTTACATTATAATTTATCGTAGTTTCTTTTGTTTTCAATCTTAGTTACTTATTATGACGGAAGATGTGTCATACCCAGTGATCTATGCCAGCTCCCATTCCTCCTCTCCTCACCTCCCTGTGCCCTGCTACTGAATCCCCCTCACATGCCTGTGAACTCTCCTTTGATTTTCTACCTTTTACCCGCATGAAGAGGTGTTGCTCAGTTTCCATCAGCAGCGA